>NC_083099.1:106490099-107099449 GCF_949774975.1 Lagenorhynchus albirostris | reverse complement strand
TTACAAAGGACTTGAACATCAAAGCATGTAAACATGGACAAGATGGGTGAAATCAACATTAATGAAATCTTTGTGCATTCAGAAATGATCAAACAGTGAAAAACACACCCTATTAACCACTGTTATTACATTTTACTTTCAAAAGGGAGCTTGTTCCTTAGGGAATATTCCAAGTTGATTCATAAGTTACTGCATATTGATCAACACTTAAATAATTAAGGTGACATCATTTTGAACACAGTGTTCATGTGTTCAAAAATATGTATCCACTATGTCCCAGGGAATATCTTATGCTCGTTAGAGAATGAAAAGTGATATGTTTCTACCTCTGCTATCAAGGACTTTCAACATGTCTTAGGTTTATATAGCAATGGTTACCTTGGGCATAAAATTTCCGTTATTGGAAAAGAAAACACTTACTTCTATATTAGTCAGATGAATTATTTTATAAAGTTTATAAAATGCAGTCCTATACAGGAGAAAAACTCAAATGTTTTGTTACCTCACTTTTGTTGCCTTTCAGGAATTCATTATTTATTTGATAGCATAGTATTGCTATCCATTCAGGGAAATATATCTTTGAAACAAAGAAAACTGTTTTAAACATAATATTTACATCCATAGATAGTTTACCAGCAATACTTTCCTTTCTCCCAGATAGCTATTGCAGTTTTAAAAACAAATGGAAGTCCTCCATTATTAATTAAAGAAACTTCTCAAGGCAATGACATTTTAGTGTGGAAGTAAGGAATAAACTCTATCAAAGAGTAGGGGTTATATGGAAATATGGGTAACAATCTTGTTTTAGTATAAGCTCAAGTCAGTAAAATATGGGTTTTCATTTACTAGAAGGTTATTTACAGTGTAGAATAAAAAATACCAAGAGGTTGGTTACCTTTACAATAAATCCCCATGATTTCATGGATTCTTTGATATTTTCTCAGTAAGTTTCTTGATTGTAAACACAACTTTTACAGGGATTCATCTCTGAGATTAAAAATCCTTGAATTAAAGATAATGATTAAGTAGCAGAAAAATTGTATCTTCTGAGATTGTATATTGAGTCATGGAACTTCCTTCAATGGCTTCCTTCAATGCGATTGCATGTAGAATAGATGTCAGCTCCTTATTATGATATAAAAAACCCTGCATGATTTGCCTTAACCTTCTTTTCTACCTCATCTTGGGTTATCTCATCTGTTTCTCCTCATGCTCCAAACTCACTGATTTTTGTTTGTTTGTTTGTTTGTTTCATTTCCCAGCTCCTTCAATAGCCAACCTTTTTCCTGCCTCTGGCTCAGGACCTTTACATCAGTTAATTTACTTTTTGAAATACTGGTTCCCTCTCAAACATTCTTATCCTCTATCACTTTTTAAGTGCCTGATTTTTTCTCCCTATTTGGTTTTCAGCTGAAATAGCAACACCTTTTTCCCTTTATGTGTTTGTGTTTTCTTGTTCTCCTGCCTATCTTTAGGCTGCAAGCCCTAAAGATAGAACTTTACATCATTTCTACCTTGTTCACAGTTGTATCCCCAGCAGCTACAATGTGAAGCACATTCTAGGCACAAAACATATATTTGCTGAATAAATTAATGTCATGGAAGTATCTTTCATAGGCAAAATCCATTACAAATGGAAAGATAGGTTTCAGAAAGCATTAATATTGTATATGTTTATAATGTTAGTAAACGATGTTTGAGTAAATTTGAAGATCTCACTGGCTTTATTAGGCAATTCATGAATGGGGCAGCATCTCATCTATCAATAAGAATGACACTCTAAGGGGGTAGTACAAAATAGAAAGTTTTTATAGGAAGAAGGGTGGGGCAAGAAAGCTATTAGCAAAACTAATGAAAGGATTATTCTTAGGCTAGGCCATCTTCTTTTGGGGACAAGGGCAACTGCATGATTTTTAACCTGCAGATCACCTCTTCTTCTTTTGGGAAGTGGCAGGATGGAGAGGCCAACGTGACAGATTACCTCATTCAAACTGGTTGATTAAGGCTACATTTCTGAAGATCAAAACTGCAATTAAGTTAGGTATTAAATCTAGGTTTGGTATCCTGGGCTTCAGCACAAGTGATGACATTTTGGGCCTGTGTTTTTTTCTGTTTAACAATATTTATAGTTCATATGCCTAACGTGAACTGATTATACATGATTAAATGACATGTGTTTGATATCACATTTTTTCTTACCTGTATCTTACATCAATGTCATCTCAAAATTCCTTATTACATCCCATAATCCAAAGAGTTATAATCCAAACAGACATCTGTGTCACTCTTTTATATGAATATCTCTATTCAGTACACCAATGCAATTATTTAAATTTTCTGCAGAGAATAATACATGAAAAGAATATTAATATATAGGCAACTTGAAATGGTCAATATAATTTTATGCATGCATTGTATGCATAGATGTGTTACAATCCAAAAGAAAGATGTTACCAAAATATATCTACTGCATATGTCAAATCATTAACTAGCAACAATATATTAAGCAACAATTAAGAGTTGGTATATATTTTTTTCATTTGAATTAAGGAAAACTAGCATGAAAACCAGATTGAAGTCTTAATGTTTCTCAATTTATAACTTTTCTCACTATCTTTACCTTATTTTGCTAGTTATATTTGTATATTTGAAACAGTTGTATATTTGAAATTAAGATTTAATGATACTTTATTTTCTAACTTTTTATTCCATTTAACTTGTTCCTAGAAATGTTACTAGGAATTTTAATTTTCCTTGAGATTATAAAATATTTTAAGTTGTACTATAATTCAATATTTTTGCTTTTTTAAAATATATCAACCTTCTAAGACCTACTGAATAAAACAAGAACATATGCATTAATTTCCCCATTTTTAGTATCAGACTGAAATTTTTCCCAGGGATTTCAATTTTAAACAGCTATGTCACACTCAGTCCATTTTTTTTTTTTTTTGTCTCCAGAAGATTGATTATTGTATGCTCAGCACTATATTCCTCACCCTGTCTTCAGAAGAGTCCTGCCATCTGTGTGTTCCTTTCCAGAATATTTCCTCCAGGTTGACATCTCAGTTTAGAATTTAGTTACGTGATTGAGCTTCACTGTGAACCAGACTGTGATTGTGGTCATAAATTTCTTTTCTCTGGAAGGCTGCCTCTCAAATGTTTATCAGTTAGCAAGTAAAGCTAGTCAGTTCTAGGTCTTGCTCATTCACCCGGAAAACAGTATTCTGGAAAGATAAAATGACTTAATGCACACATCATAATTACCATGTAAGCCTATTTCGACATTATAGAAATAATTTAAAACACTATTATTTGTTTATATTGCCTTGCAGGACATAGAGTTTCCTTTTCATTTTAAAATTATTTCCTTTGCTTTTTATTCTTCCACATCACAAACTTGAAGATCTTATTTGTATAGGAAGAAAAGAATCCTTGTGAATATAAACATGAGCAATTCATCGAATTCACTTTTTCCTTGAAAAATTGTATGTGCTCATTCAAGAAATTATTGTTTGAATTTTTGAGGAAAAAAAACATGTTAGGGAATGAATTAAATATAGATAAATTAATGAAAACAAAATATATTTTATTTTTTTAAAATAAAAATCTATTTTGGCCGTAAAGCTAGGTAGGTTTATATTTAATCTAGTTCACTAGGTCCATGGCATGTAAACAACTTTGGTTTATTATGCATTTTGGCAGGGTAATAAGCAGAAAAACAAGCTAAGAATATAAAGAACTGAATTTGTACAGATACAGGTTAAAAAAATGTTGGGAATATTTTCTTAATCAGATAATGTTTTAAAACATGATAAAGCAATATAATCACTAAGAAAGAACATAAAGCAGCCATAAAACAATGTTTCCCAGGATTTTATAAATATTCTCTGCAGCTTAGAATTTTGTAATGTAGAGAAAACACATTTTGTGATATGGCTTAGCAATATAAAATTAATGGAAGAAATTAGAGAAACCTACTTTATGTAGAAAGAATGTGCTGGGAATATTTATAATACAAAAGGCTGAGGTATACAATCACACAAAAACATTTTTGAAATGCAAAGGAAGGCACATATGAAATGTTACATTTCACCTGTATTGCAAATTTCTGTAGGGCCAGCCCTGATCCTGATAATCAAGAAATAAATCTAATTATAAATACTATCATAAACACAGCAAATGGTGACTAGTCTTGATATAATATTATGTAGTTAACTGGATCACCTACTTACAGTTACTGTGTAGGTCACTTGGGAATAATCCGGTCGTTATCTCATAAATTCCCTAGTCTGCTATGTGTGTCCAGGAAAATGTTATCATATTCTGGAAAAGAGAAAGAGAGGTGAAATTTCTACAGGAGAATTATGATTCTTTGGTCAGGAGCTGTAGGAGCCACTGTAAATCTGAAAGAGCCTTTTGTCATGTACCAGAAGCCAACAAAGGACTAGGACTGGCCTTTGGGTACCCAAGAGTTTCTGCTCCAGGAGTTGGGAGCAGAATGGGTCACTCACAATGGCCATAGTGAACACAGGATCTAGTCTACAGGATTGTAACTGCTGAAGCTTCCAATTTGGCATTGTTACACTTTGGTATCAGGATGAAAAAGTCCTTCCAACCTTTCCTGGCCTTGCAAGACCCACAGCCCGCCAGCTTTGTTTCTTCCCTGCATTGGTCTGGCAGTTGCAGTGGAACACAGGTCTCCAAAGTACTTCCTGTCTCTATGGAAACTGGCAAGCAGTACCAAACTGATGGCCATGTTCTATAGTGGCTGGGCAGAGGGGTGGCACAGAAGGTGGATAGCAGGTGTTATACTCTATAAGGCGAGCTGAATCTGAGAGGATGGAGTAGAATCAAAGAAAAATAAATTGTATGTGGTAGCCTAGGAAAACAGAATACTTAAAGTTTTTCAGACAAACCTAAAAGTTGGAATAAAAGGAAAAAATGACTGGAGAATTTTAAGTGTTTGAAAGAACAGAGGGACATTCCAAAAGTGGAAATATTTTGCACTTAGTTATCAGTCTTAAGTTTTCCTCTAATTTCCCTTCTCACATGATAGAGCATGCATTGTAGTTCTCTTGAGAATTATAAGCCTCCATTATTGACATTTGTGCTTTTCAAACCAATAGGCTTTAGTATGCAATGTGTGTTTCAGTCCATACAACTACTGAGCCACAACTTTCACATTAGAAGGTTATTTGTTTAGAATGCCTTCAGTAATTTAGTGGAAGTAATAGCATGCTGTGTGAGCATTTAGATATATTTTTAGACTTTAATTTAAGCAACAAGAATGATCTTGAACTTTCTAAAATGCAGGTTCTTTGTGTAAATGCCCCGAACCAGATGATAGAACAGATGAGAGAGAGAGAGAGAGAGAGAGAGAGAGAAGCACAAAGCTGAGAATAGTAGAAGGGAAAACCCTAAATAATAATAGACTATCTTTGTATTTCATTTAAAAATGAGTTACCTATTTCTCTCATTTCTTGTTGAGGTTTATATTTAAGAACCTTTAACCTATTTTGTATCTACTAATCTATCTGGCATTTGGGTTTTTTATAACCAAAATAAGAGAACCTTAACATGAGACCAGTATTTTACATTTATAATAGGGTTCTTGAGCAAACACAAAAATATTTAAAACAGAGCAAAACATTATGTATGCCATTTGATACAGGTGCCAATACCTCTGTTGAATTAAATAATTTTGTAGACTGAGTTGACAGTTTCTGCTATGTATAAATATATTCCAAAAGGAAGGCTCAAAATATGTGGCATATTTTATGTCATGAGGAGTTTACACTTTTTTATTGAAAAACTGCATCTTAAATTCTCTTCACATCTTGTTCTTACTTGTTTCCATTCATTGTTTTTAAATCTGGTTCTTCCTTTGAGAAAGTTTTGCTCATTTTCAGGAAGGAAAAATAATGAGGTCCTCAGTTCCTGTCAAATAACCCACAAAATTTGATCATTTACCCTGAAAAAATCACTAACTGTTAACTCCCTCTCAGATGTGCAGAGCCTCAACCTCTGCCTGTCTGTCTAGATATATCTCAGGTGATTATTGCTCTTAGTAAGTAAGCACTCATGCACAGTGTGCACTGATCCACTGTTGTGGCCCACATTTAATCTTTAGCACAGGAAAAGAGATGGAGAAAGCCGTTGCTTTCACTCATCATCCGTTCAGAAGATAGCAAGGCTTGAATAAAACCATTTATGGCAGCAGGGCCATGCTTTGGGATCAGTGTTCAAGCATGCATCTTCACCTGCCTGCTCTCTTTCAACAATACTGCTGGCTTCAAATACCTCTCTTCACTGTTATGCTTATTGCTTCTCTATGCTAATGGCACATCACGGCCTGCCACCAAGGTTGAGGTGGTCATAATCTTAGGATTTGTCTCTTTGTGTTCTGTGTGACAATGTGCTAGGTTCTTGGTGGTCAGACAGGAAGGCATGCAAGAAATGTGTGAGGGAAAGACAACTCTTAACTGAGGTCAACAGGAGTCAAGTTTCAGTTCACTTGATTTTGAACTTGGTAATTGCTAATCTAGACAAAGCAAAGTTTGAACCAATCTTTTCCTAAGTGTATGACAGGTGGAAACATTGAAGAAATAATGGCAACTATTTAAAGGCAGGGTCAGGAGAGCTATCTTTTCAAAATATTGACCAATCATTCTTCATTAAAGTGTCTTTCACAGCAGTAAATTAGCAAATTATTTACATATAATTACTGAAAGTGATCTAAATGGTTTTCAACCAATGATGCTCGTTAGAGAGGAGTAAACTCAGCAGCCTAAGAAAAACTAGCAGTTCAATGGGGGGAGGGATAAATTAGGAGGTTGGGATTAAAATATACACACTACTATATATAAAATAGATAATCAACAGAGACTTAACTACATAGTGCAGGGAACTCTACTCAGTTCTCTGTAATAACCTGTATGGGAAAAGAATCTGAAAAAGAATAGATGTATGTATATGTATAACTAAATCACTTCGCTGTACACCTGAAATTAACACAACATTGTAAATCAACTGTACTCCAATATAAAATAAAAATTAAAAAAAAAATTAAAAAAACCTAGCAGTTCAAGATTACTGTCCAGGAGCAGAGAAAAAGGGAGCTTATTTTATTGGGAGAATGGTGGGGGGGGAGGGGAAAAAGACTGTTGGAAAGTGATATGAGGAAAAAGGAAAGAAAACAAAGAAGAGACAATAAGAAGAAAAATAATTTCAAAAGCAGAAGTATACTGCATTGGAGAGAGTTTATTGTTTTTTCAGAAAAAAACAATAAGAACAACAACAAAACAACTTTATGTTAAAAATGTATGTAACAGCCCCCTCAAAAAGCATTGAGAGTGGCTTTTTCAGTGGTGTTCTGTAAACGTTTAACCACTGGGTCTGTAGGAAAACATTGACTTGCGTTGTAAGCCAGTTACCATGGTGAAAATACTCCGAGTGTGGTCAGTTTCAAGCTACCAAGTTATGTCATCACTGAGCATAAAGGGAGAAGACCTGCAGTCAGTTGACTCTCTCACCAGTTGAACTGGTGTCAGTTGGCTCTAGCATATCACTGTTTTTACTTGAATTTCAAATATTCCTTCGCTTATTTAAAAATAGATATAAATGGTCTAAATGCATCTTAGAAATGTTTGACTCCAAACTATATGTTTCTTTTATAACAGCCACTGAGTCAGAATTAAGCTCACTTTATTTTCAAAGTGACTCTATGGTTACACATGTGAGGTTTGAAGACTGAGGGCAAAAGTTGAGTACCTGGCTGCCACACTTTCTAGTCATGTGACTCTGGGCACATCGTTGAATGTTTATCAGTTCCCTCTCTTCAAGATTGAGATGATGACAAGGTTGGCATGAAGATTAAATCATTGATAATGGAAATGCACTTCGAATAGTGCCTAGCATATTGTGAATACTCAGTGAAGATTTGCTGTATTTTTCATTTATTTACTGCTGGCTTAGTGATGGTTGAGGGAGGAGATAACACAGAAGGGCACTATTAAAATGGATGTTGTTGCAAGGGAAATTGGAGCAGGAATGGAAGATAAAATATTTTCCATCTCAGAGGTCTATCTACCTAAGAGGGCTTCAGTATTATATTTGGTATATAGTATATATTATTATACTTAATATTCAAAACAAGTTAGTGTTTTCTATGTTTTTTTTCCCCTTGTGGAGCATAAATTTATCACAGTCTGTCTTTTTGTGTCCCATTTTGGGAGCTGACAATGGTATTCGATATGTCTGTTCTAGATCACCATCTGTTATATCTTATGTACAGCTCTTAAGATTTTTAAGCAGAACTTTACAAAAAATGTTTTAAGACATGATACTGATAAGGCTTATATTATTTAATTTTTCCATATTTTTTTTTCTCATTGAGGAATTAGTCTCTCCTTCTGCTCCTCCATTTTGACCATGAACAAATGTAGCAGACTTGAGTTACTGTAATCATCCTATTGTCACAAATTCCCCTACAGATGCCGGCAATTGCTCCAAGGGATGCTTTCATTTTGTACAGTGAGTGCCTAGTGCTCTAATCACAGTACAGAATGTTAAGCTATGTAGATGATTCTAAGGTAAGTAAGATGCCCTAGTTACCTGACCCTTAATTAGCTTAGAAACAAGTAAGGGGGATTGATATTTATGCAAAAAATAAAAATAAATAAATACAAGGAAAGGAGGAGGAAAATGATGGCCATAGGTTGCCTGGAAAAATAGCCAGCTTCTACAGTTCCAAATTGGAAGTTGTGTTTCCTTTAAGTCTCATCATAAACTTGTTTGAAAACAAATGACTCCTCTGAAACCAGGGATGGTGGTAAGCTTAGCTAGAAGAAGGATCTTTTTAAAATTGCAACAAAAAGAATAAAATACCTAGGAATAAACCTACCTAAGGGGACAAAAGACCTGTATGCAGAAAACTATAAGACACTGATGAAAGAAACTAAAGGTGATACAAACAGAGGGAGAGGTATACCACGTTCTTGGATTGGAAGAATCAACATTGTGAAAATGACTATACTACCCAAAGCAACCTACAGATTCAATGCAATCCCTATCAAGCTACCAATGGCATTTTTCACAGAACTAGAACAAAAAATTTCAGTTTGTATGGAAACACAAAAGACCCCGAATAGCCAAAGCAATCTTGAGAACGAAAAAAGGAGCCGGAGGAATCATGCTTCCAGACTTCAGAGTATACTACAAAGCTACAGTAATCAAGAAAGTATGGTACTGGCAGAAAAACAGAAATATAGATCAATGGAACAGGATAGAAAGCCCAGAGATAAACCCATGCACATATGGTCACCTTATTTTTGATAAAGCAGGCAAGAATATACAATGGAGAAAAGACAGCCTCTTCAATAAGTGGTGCTGGGAAAACTGGACAGCTACATGTAAAAGAATGAAATTAGAACACTCCCTAACACCATACACAAAAATAAACTCAAAATGGATTAAAGACCAAAATGTAAGGCCAGACACTAGAAAACTCTTAGAGGAGAACATAGGAAGAACACTCTGTAACATAAATCACAGCAAGATCCTTTTTGATCCACCTCCTAGACAAGTGGAAATAAAAACAAAAATAAACAAATAAGACCTAATGAAACTTAAAAGCTTTTACACAGGAAAGGAAACCATAAACAAGATGAAAAGACAACCCTCAGAATGGGAGAAAATATTTGCAAATGAAGCAACTGACAAAGGATTAATCTCCAAAATTTGTAAGCAGCTCATGCAGCTCAATATCAAAAAAAACAAGCCACCCAATCCAAAAATGGGCAGAAGACCTAAATAGACATTTCTCCAAAGAAGATATACAGATGGCCAACAAACACATGAAAGGATGCTCAGCATCACTAATCATTAGAGAAATGCAAATCAGAACTACAGTGAGGCATCACCTCACACCAGTCAGAATGGCCATCATCAAAAAAATCTAGAAACAGTAAATTCTGGAGAGGGTGTGGAGAAAAAGGAACCCTCTTGCACTGCTGGTGGGAATGTAAATTGATACAGCCACTATGGAGAACAGTATGGAGGTTCCTTAAAAAACTAAAAAGAGAACTACCATATGACCCAGCAATCCCACTACTCTGCATGTACCCTCAGAAAACCATCATTCAAAAAGAGTCATGCACCACAATGTTCATTGCAGCTCTATTTACAATAGCCAGGACATGGAAGCAACCTAAGTGTCCATCAACAGATGAATGGATAAAGAAGATATGGCACATATATACAATGGAATATTACTCAGCCATAAAAAGAAACAAAATTGAGTTATAGTGAGGTGGATGGACCTAGAGTCTGTCATACAGAATGAAGTAAGTCAGAAAGAGAAAAACAAATACCATATGCTAACACATATATATGGAATTTAAAAAAAAAAAAGGTTCTGAAAAACCTAGAGGCAGGACAGATATAATGACACAGACATAGAGAATGGACTTGAGGACATGGGGACGGGGAAGTTTAAGCTGGGAAGAAGTGAAAGAGTGGCATGGACATATATACACTACCAAATGTAAAATAGATAGCTAGTGGGAGGCAGCCACATAGCACAGGGAGATCAGCTCAGTGCTTTGTGACCACCTAGAGGGGTGGGATATGGAGGGTGGGAGGGAGACACAAGAGGGAGGAGATATGGGGATATATGTATATGTACAGCTGATTCACTTTGTTATAAAGCAGAAACCAACACACCATTGTTAAGCAATTATACTCCAATAAAGATGTTAAAAAACTAAAATTTTTTTTTAAATTAAAAGACTAAGAACCTCCAAATAAAATAAAATTAGCCTCAATGATATGTTCAATGAATTTTAGAAATTCTTGTTGATGGTAAACAAGATGAGTACTATACTACACCTAGACTGCCTTCTCCCTTGCCATCATACTCTATCCTAGTTTTTGATTATTTTGCAGAAGCTCCTTAGCAAGTTTCTCTTCCTCTTTGCACCTTTCAGATGTTGATTCATACAAGGCAAGGCATGTAGTAGGGCCCCCAAAATACTTTTTTGATGATACATCAAAATACATTGAGGATGAATCCTTAACTTTGTAACCTACTAATTTTTCTAATTGGAAAAATTAGTAATGTCTTTAGAAAGACTCTCTGAGATTGAATTAAATGACAACCTGTCAACTTTGAGCCAGGAGGAGTTAAAAGAGAAAAGTAGAAGCTAACTTGATGCTGTCTCCAGGTTAAAACCAGAAATAAAAGGCAGTTCAAAGCTTTGAGAAGAAGTTTGACTGCCTACAACACTGGCTTTTGAATTGATTTTGGAAACTATATATCGTAAGGGTATTCAGGATTAGTAAATTCTCCATATGAGTTTGCTCTTTATTGGGAAAAACTAATTTATTTGACTGCAGGGAGTTTAGGCTGCAAGGTCCCAGGGAACTGAAGTCAGAATCCATGTGGGGAGAAGATGGAGGGAAGCTGTCCTAATCGCCTACCTGGAAGGACAAAGTCTAGGTGTGCTAGTGTCTGCAGAGTCCCTGGAATGTAGAACACCCTAACAAATTTTAGTTTCTTCTATAGGCCAATAAGGAAAGACAGAAATAATTATCAAATGTAAGTTCTAAATAGGATAAGATATTTAAGGGCAGTTAACATTGATATCTTCCCTTATTTGATTTTAATGTTATAATTGAAATTTATGAGGACATAGTTCAGCTAGGTATGAATTCAAAGTTTCATTTTTAAAAGAGTACTTTTTTTTTTTTTTCCTTTCATTGTTGTCTAAATCACATTGAAACAAGTAGTGATATGACCCAGCAGCCTTTGTGGAAAAATAAGAATAAAATGTTGAAATTTCAGAACAGACTCCAACTGGTTCATTGACTCTGTTTCACCATGGAAAAATCACTTAACCACCCAGTGTCAGTTTACCCATCTGTGAAATGAGAAGGATAATATTTTCTTATGGGGATGTTTTGAAAATTATTTTGCAAATGTAGTGGATAAAATTGTTGCAAGCATCACTGCTCTTTTTCCACTTTAAAGAAGCAGACAGTATTATTTATGTACCAGTTGATAGTCAAATTGTCATCTGGGATGAACTATGTGTATTTATTAGCAGTTATGTGCTTTTTATTACTTAAAGGATCCCCTCCTCTCCTAGATTGCTTAGTTTATGCATTATGTCAATAACTGGGCACCTAAGCAAAATATCTTAATATTTTAAGATATTTAAAATATCTTCTGAGCTTCATATTTATGAGCTGCTAATCTGATATCTTTGGTAATTACTCCTTCCTTCTGTTTCAGCTCATGTTTTCTCTGATGTGGTTTTTCACCTCACCTCACTTCACAAGATTGATAGTTCTCCATGTTTCCCTGCTAGAGGTCACCTCTGAGCTGAAGGCAAAACACATCCCATTCTGGCTCCCGTTGACTTTGAAGTCAACTATCAAAGAGTTTATTCCAGACATTGCCTAACCTCAATTTAAAAACTCCACCCTAAAGATTACAGGGAGATATCCTGGGGAGTTGCCATAGTGACTCTAAGAGGTTGGCACTGAGGAGACAAAGCTACTGATAGCAGATTTTTATACTTGATAGGCTTAATTATATAACGTGGTCATGAACCTCTGTGCTTGTGTCATTTAGGTCTGGAAAGAAATTTTCCCCTTCAGGCTCTTCTCTCTCTTATGGTGCCAATCAACGGGCTTTTTGGTAATAAGATTCTTTATGCCAATAGCTCCAGCATAACCTCAGGTGGTGCTTGTAGTAATGACAGAATCATTACAAAACTAAAGAAGAAAAGGAAAATATATTTCATGGGTGTGATTAAGTTATCATAATGTTCTTGCATATGTAAATTATCCTTGACTTAATAAACTACCTTGCTCCCATAATAATATTTTAACCTGGCTTTAGAAAGTCATTTTTTTAACCCATGTTGATAATTGTTATCAGACTTTGCAGAGTTCATCTCCAGATCATCTTGCTGCAGTGAAATTTACATATTATGTTGCTGTGTGCAAGAATTTTGTTTTAACTTTAGAAGTGCTTTTACTAAGTAATGTTATTACATGAATTACTTTAATAAATTAGTATAACACTTAGGAAGATAGAATTGATTACATTCTAATGATATCCAAATTGACAATGGTCATTTATAGATACATTTTTCCTTGATTTATAAAAGAAATATATATGCATTGGAAAAAACATCAGGAAACTACAGAAAGGAACAAAAAAGAATATTGTCTCTATCTCCTGGGCTAGAGTAATCACTTTAAGATTTTGATGGATATTCTATAAGATGAACGTTTTTTGAAGAATACTTACATTGTTTTCTCCAGCACATTTTGTATTTCTCAAAACAGCTACGTCTACAAGAAACCCTGGTGAAATAGGATTCTTTTT
Organism: Lagenorhynchus albirostris; assembly: GCF_949774975.1. NCBI lineage: Eukaryota > Metazoa > Chordata > Mammalia > Artiodactyla > Delphinidae > Lagenorhynchus > Lagenorhynchus albirostris. The sequence continues at coordinate 107,086,050 of NC_083099.1, read as the reverse complement.
TTATTTCTTCTATCAGAAATTGAATCTAAAGTTCTAGTATTCATATTTTATAGGCTTTATTCAGGATTATAAAAGCTACAAGGAAACTATTTTACCTGTTTCTTCTGCTGCTTTTAAAGAGTTCAATTCATCCAAAATTATTATCTTCAAAGATAACCAGGTCTAGCACCATATAATTAATGCAAGGCCAAGGGAAATTAATGATAATCATGTTACTATTTAAATATAAATCTTCATGTGTGCCTAGGAGGAGAAGAAGCTTTTCTGGAGCATGTGAGGGAATATAAAGGAATCCTAATGGTATGTCAAATTGTTGTCTTCTGATTAAGGGTTTTCAATTATGTTTTGCCTTTTTGTAATATATAGTTTTGCTGTTGTTTGGTTGTTTTAAATTTTACTTGGAATGAGGAGTTAATTCCATATAGCTCTTGGGAAGTTAATCATTTTAGAACTTTCTTTTAATCAACCTTTTCTTTAATCCCCTTTTAGGCAGCCAAGGACAGTTTCCTCTCACACAGAACGTAACAGTTGTTGAAGGTGGAACTGCAATTTTGACCTGCAGGGTTGATCAAAATGATAACACCTCCCTCCAGTGGTCAAATCCAGCTCAACAGACTCTGTACTTTGATGACAAGAAAGGTGAATACATTTTCTTTTAAATGTTTTAATCATATTCTAAAATATCCTAATTATAATGAATTTATTTTTCTGAGATGATTCAAATTATTCCTTTTGATTACCAAACTGCTGCTGCTTGTACTTAAACATGTTAAATATTAAATACTTTAGTTTGTAAGTCATAAACACTAAAGATAACCTGTGTCAACTTTTTAATAAAATAAACAGTTCTAATTCTGTTTCAAAAATAGTTTTATGCCTTCTCTTAACAATTATCTTCTCTCAAGATATCACATGATTTTGTTTTCTTGTAGATGCCTTTCGTATAGATTGAATATTTTTTCCCTCACTCCTGGCAATAGGATATATTATTTTTATTACTCTTAGTTAAAATATTTAGAAGACACTTTATGATTTTGGAAAGTTCTGTGCTTTCTCATGAATTCAGTTTGAAAGTAAGACTTACAGAAATGATTCCAATAATAAGTTTAAGTTACTCCATGTTTCCAAAATAAACTGAAATTAAGTAAGAAGCTATAGTTACAAGTTGAGTTGAACTTCAGTGATTAACTGGGCTTTCTAATTGGATGATAGATTTTGATTAAACATTTTTAGAGAACTAAGGCAATTTATGTTATATAATTCAAGCAAACAACTAAAAATGTATACTGAATTTCTAAGCCGTCATCCATTGTTATAAACATTGGGAGAAAATGAGTTCATAAACTGTAGTGAAAATATGGAGCTGTTGCTTTAGGTAAGTTTAAATTATATAGGATATAAATATCTGTATAATAGCTATTCAGCATGGTCTTAATTCTGTGGCCTAATTAGTTGACACATAAACTTAACTATGACAGAGGGTTAGGAATGCTAGCATTTGTTGTTCTGGCTAGCTCCCTCCCTCCCTCCCTCCCTCCTTTGCTTCCTTCCTTCCTTCTCATTCCTCTATGTCGGTACAAAAATTAAAGCTCAGGGATACAGAGCTCTGGTGAGAACTGACTTGCTAAACCCAAAGCTTCTCAACCTCAGCTGTATTTTACAATCATTTAAGATGCAATTAAAACACTGTGATACTGCATATGCCTGAAAGATTCTGTTTGGAAAGCTCCTGAGGACAACTGGGAGCATAATGTGAGATAGAAATAAGAACAGAGCTATGGATAAAGCTGTTAACAGTAGCAGCCACCTGTAGAAGCTGGTGCAATCAGTGACACAGACAACCCTTTCGTTTTCTCTATTGTTCTCCTGAGCAGTTGTCACTTGCACAACACGTACGGGTTACTCTAGTCATGCTAACTCACGCTACGCCTCTGCACTTAGGCTCTGGCACAATTTAGCACGTTTGTTTGCTCGAGATAAGCCTTAGGATTGAGGAGGGCTAGGCAGGTAAATGCAGACAAAAAGACAGTATGGGAAAATCGTGATATGAAATCTTTAAAAAAAAATGCTTTTATTTTCAAACCCTTGCATTTGAGGGACATCACTGTCAAGGATCCCTTCCACTACATGACAAGGAACCAAACCAGGGACTTGTGAAGGAACAAACATGTTAGTTTGCCATTTATGAAAGGTTTCTTTATTCAATGCTTTTCGTTATTCTGTTGCAACTGATTATTAGAACCACAATAGAATTAGAAAAAGTCTAATATCAAAAATAGAAACCTGTTATACTATACACACACAAACACACACACACACAGACTAGCTTTTTACAGCATAACTCTAACCTGTTAAGGCAATAAGGAAAGAAAAAATGAAATAAAGCAAATGCATGCTTCAACAATTCATATGATCAGATGTATCTAGTATTTTGTAGCAGTGTAAAGATACAGGGAGATTGCTAAATATCCCAGATATAACATGATGGGTTTTTCTCACCATGATTATCCTTCAGAAAAGAGGGGCTTTCTCGAAACAAATTCTTTACAAATCTAGTATTTTATTTGAAAATAAAAGCATTTTATTTTAAGGATTTCATATCACAATTTTCCCCATACTGTCTTTTTGTCTGCATTTACCTGCCTAGCCCTCCTCAGTCCTAAGGCTTATCTCGAGCAAACAAACGTGCTAAATTGTGCCAGAGCCTAAGTGCAGAAACTAAGTGTGAGTTAACATCACTAGAGTAACTCTTATGTGTTGTGCAAGTTGCCAACTGCTCAGGAGAACAATAGAGAAAACGAAAGGGTTGTCTGTGTCACTGATTGCACCAGCTTCTACAGGTGGCTGCTACTGTTAACAGCTTTATCCATAGCTCTGTTCTTATTTCTATCTCACATTGTGTTGCCAGTTGATCTCAGGAGCTTTCCAAACGGAATCTTTCAGGCATATGCAGTATCACAGTGTTTTAATTGCATCTCAGATGATTGTAAAATACAGCCGAGGTTGAGAAGCTTTGGGTTTAGCAAGTCAGTTCTCACCAGAGCTCTGTACCCCTGAACTTTAATTTTTGTACCGACATAGAGTAATGAGAAGGAAGGAAGGAGGGAGGGAGGGAAGGAGGGAGCGAGCTAGCCAGAACAACAAAACAGGTGCTTCTCATTGATATTACTGTTGCCACTAGGAGTCCCAAAAGGCATTCTGAGTAGCCTTTCATGCTCTCTGGAGACCCAGGTCTCTGAGGGTTCTGGCTGTAAGGGCTGAACAAGTATCTCAGGATGGTGGCCCATTGGTTCAACTAGAACTGGAAAAGCCTTTGTTGTTTACTTGGAACAAAAGAAAAGCATGCTGTGAGTAGGCAGTTGATGATCAGCTAAAGGAGACTTAAGCGGAACCCCTTTTCTTAGGAGTTTCTCTCAAGGAGGTTAAATGTGAATATTCAGGAATTTCTTCACAAGGGCGATAGGTGTCTGGGGCTAATTGGCTAAAGTGAAGCTAATATTGTAATATTTTTTATTCAGGTGAAATAAAGAGGAGGGCAGTGAATTCAGGCTTTTGCTACCTTGAGCACATCTAATGTGATCAGTAGCTTTCTCCATTTACAACTGGAGAAATTGAGAGTCAAACACTCAAGGAAAATTTGTCCACAGATGTTCAGCGAATGACTGGTAACGAAGGGATTGGAATCCAGGTTGGCCTATGTTAGTTTTAACTAGAATGCCCCTGAGAACAAAGGTGTCCGGGCACCAGGTCACTTTAAATATAACCCAAGTGGCCTCTGCCTTTGATCTTGGCAGCTGCCTTTTAGTTAAAGAGCATCAGTTATTTTCAAACTGTTGAAGGTGTATATACAGTAAGACAGAGGGATACATTATAGTCAGCACTGCCCAACAGAACTTTCTGTGATGATGGCAATGTTCTATATCTGCAAAACAGTTCTGTAGTCAGCAGTCATGTGTGGATACTTAAGTTAATTTTAAAATAATTAAAAATTTGTTTTTTTAGTCACGCTGTCCATATTTCAAGTACTCAAAAGCCATGTGTGGTTACTGTTTTGGAAAGCACAGTTCTAGATGATGACTCACTCTTTAGATGCCAAAATAGACCATGTCCAATTCCAGCCTTGGCTGTAGAATATGCATTTTCCAACGGAGAAAACCCCAAGTCATCATTAAAATGTATCAAATATTCAATAAATGAAATTTTACTGTTTAAATTTCACAGATTTAATGGCGACATTGTAGCCTAGGAGACAGGGAGTCAGATCTGACTTGTAATTCTGCTTCTGACACCAACTGGCAGAGAAATAAAAGGGGCTCATCAATATCCCACCAAATCAGATGTTCTAGTCTTTGGATCAGAATTGCATTTTTAACAATTTCTCTATCTACTTTGTTGTTTGCACCTGAAAACGAGAAATCATTAACCTATGAAGCAGATATTCAATTACAACTCCATTTCATTTCTGCATAGTTTTTGTATGAAGACTTCTTCTATAACACTTAAGAAACTGCAAATCTAAATAGGAAATAAAAATCAAGAGGAAGATTTACAGGTTCTTATGGGTCAGAGGGACCTAGAGCAAATGTTGCCACTTGTTATGGCCCTCTTCTCTTTCTTTTTACACAGATTTTACCGTATCTTGTTATAACTAGTAGGTAAGCACTTGGGATAGAGTGGGTATAGGGAGACAGGGAGAGTAGGGAGTCGAGTTCACTGAAACACCACATGAATGCTGTGTGGTATTTGGCAATAGAAGTTTTAAAAAAATCAATTAGGTCATTGTGTTTGTTTCTCTGCCGGTGTGGGAAACAACAATTGAAGTAGTACAATCTGATCACTTAATGCTCAGGAAAGAACACTTCAATTCCTTCCTATTATTGACAGAAAATACTTTGTACAAACATCTCCAGGAGTGCATAGTATATGCATTTAACAGACGTATCTCTGTGTGCTTGTATGTGTTTTTGTATAAAAATGCAAAATACATAACGTTTTGTGATGCTACTACTTTATAGTAGTTTTGCTTTTTTGCATTATGCTTCAATGATTCTCAAGAATTTCTTGAAGGAAATTTTATTCCTGAAGGAACGAAAATAAAATTTTATTAAGGGCATAGACAAAAAAAAAAAAAAAAACCGCTGGTGTTAATTATCCAATTATTCTGCTGATAATTTTACATTAATACTGGGGATGATGGGAGAGGAGGAACATGAATAACGTGTCCTAGGACAAGCAGTGATAGAGAGAAGAAAAATGAGATGAACCTGAAATGGAGGTACAAGTTCTCTTGGCTTCATGCCAGCCAGTGCCACCTGACAGTTTCTTTCTCCACAACTAGTTTCAATCAATGTGACAGTCTTTAAAATAGTAAAGATTAACTCAGTAAAGCAGGTGTTAAAGTGGTCAATATTACCCTTCTTTCTGCTTTCTTAAAAAAATAAATAAATAAATCATGTATAGGTTACACTAAAGACGTGAAATAAGTGATGACAACTTACTCCATACGCTATAATTTTTAAATAACTTCAACATGGTTACCTTTTCTCATTGTGATTCACAATAACCCTGTATGGTCGGTATTCCCATTTTGTATATGAAGAAACCGAGGTTTGCAAATTTGAATGACTTGAGTAGTAAGTGACAAAATGATGATGAGACCCAAGTTTTCTTAAGACAAGCCTAATTCACTTCATGCTATACCATTCTGATAAGGACTTCATTTTATTGCTTTTTGGATTTTTATTGTTTTTTACATTTCTTGTGGAAAGTATCACTTCTTTTCGGTCTTTACTCCAAAGTTGCCATCTCAATGATAGATCTCCTGAACACATCTCATATTTTAATAATTTCATTTTTATTGTAATAACAGATTTGCTAGCAAATGCATCCATATTAAATGAGTAGGAATCAGGTTCCCATTAGGAAATAAATGATACACTCGAGTTAATGAAGTATGAACACACTATTTACAGGTGTACAGGCATAATTAAGGAAACATGTCAAGATGATGCAGCACCCAGGAGCTAGCTGCAGTGGGAAACCATCCTTGCCTCTGAAAGGGTGACAGAAGGAACTAAAGCTAAGTTTTGGAAGAAGACTTCTGGTTAGAAGCTGAGACTGGTTAGGAAGAAGGATGTGTGGAAATATGTAAATTGACTTCTTTTTCCTCTTACCTTTTGATCTCTTATCAATGACTTCCATGGGCTGAGCCCAAATGGAAACCATAGGTCAAGGAATCCTAGGTAGTTTAGTCTCCCAGGGAAAATAGCAGGGAAGATAATGGATCTGGAATGATAAGCAGAAAGTAACCAGCACAACTTACCAAGCATAAATAGATATTTCTCCCTGTCTAATTTTCAGTAAAGATAATTTCTATCAAAAACCTTGTGTCACTCTATGTTCACAACTACCTTCCATTGAATTGCTTCTTTTTGGGAGAAATAAGTTGCAACAATGCAGCACCTTTCCAAAACAGATTACTTTTATTCAGTGTTATATTCCTCAAATTTAACATACATGTTAAACTGTGTGCTATTAGATTTCTTAAAGAAATAACTTGCTTTTACTTAATCTGCTAATGATAAAGCCATTATTGTAAATTCTTACTAAGCGTAAGCAAAATTTTCAGTTGTACATTATATGATTACTACCTTTATCTCTTTATGCTAGTTTAAAGTCCAGCAACTTTAGGAAAAACATAAAGATAATCATGTACACTATAAACCGTATTCATTATGTGGTATCTATAACAGTGTCAGGATTTGGAACTTTGACATTCAAAGCTACAAATATGTGTCTGAACATGATCAGCAAATTTTAGTGTTTGAACATTTTAGAATTCAGCATTACTTGCATACTTGATATTATAGTTTAGAGAGGCTAGGTTTCACTAATATTACTACTTTTTACAATATTTTTTGTATTTTTTTTGGCCATGCTGCGCAGCTTGTGGGATCTTAGTCCCCGGACCAGGGATTGAACTCACTCCCTCGGCAGTGAAAGTGCGGAGTCCTAACCACTGGACCGCCAGGGAATTCCCTGTAGTGTTGTAATTTAAAAATAAAAACAAAGGGCTTCCCTGGTGGCGCAGTGGTTGAGAGTCCGCCTGCCGATGCAGGGGACACGAGTTCGTGCCAGGTCCGGGAAGATCCCACATGCCGCGTAGTGGCTGGGCCCGTGAGCCATGGCTGCTGAGCCTGCGCGTCCGGAGCCTGTGCTCCGCAACAGGAGAGGCCACAACAGTAAGAGGCCCACGTACCGCAAAAATAAAACAAAAATTAAAAATAAAAACAAAATTTATTGCAAATAAATCAAATACCTCTGTGAAAATGACCAAATTCTTGAATTAAGTCCTTTTAGTTATTGCACATTGCTGTTCACTACCGTTTTGTTTTTTTTTGTTTTTTTTTTTTTAGCAAAACTCCATATAGAGAAAAGTTATTTCTATAACATGGAGCTATTTTATTCTACTTTCTGATCTTAACTTATATATTTATTCAGTCTTTCATTCAGTAAATATTTGGTGACCATCTACTGTGTGATAGACACTGCACTAGGTGGTTTGCAGTTATTGTAGCTCATTGATTTTTGAAGAGTCTATTCTGTGTTCAATAGAGCTACTTGAAAGACAGCTTGTCCTGATTAAAATTTGATTTATTTTATCTTCCAATCATATATGTCTCTGGATACATATTTTATAAATATGTTTGTATGTTGGTAAGACATACAGAGTCAGCACATAATCAGCAATTATTTCAATGATTTTAAGCCATCTGGAGAATACCACATTTTATGGTCATGGCAGTAGAAGTGAGATGATAGCTAGAGTCAGACTGGGTGGATGGTCAACACCATTGTGCTATCTATTTCCATCTCCCAAAACAATAAAAAAAAAAAAAAAGTAAGCAATGAGCTTCTGTGTAATTGCCTTGATATCTTTTGTGATACTTCATGTCCTCAGTTTGGGGAATTAATAGTCATTAAAGATAACAAGCATCACTAAGTAAATGTTCTTAATATATAAATATCTAAGCATATTTGATATTTAAAAGATTTCCAAGTCACAATTTCCATTCAATTCTGTGAATATTAGTGAAATATTGCTATGTCCCAGGAATTATGCTGGTCATTGGGGCCCCTAAAATAAATAAAACATGAATTTTGCCCTTAAGTGGCAAGTTATCATATATCATCTATACATTGGAATGGTGGAGGGTATAGAGGAACAGTATTGGATCAGGCATTTTACAGGTAGATAAATGTAATTCTACTTGTTGCATAATAAGCCTCATTGTAGAGGATACAACATGCCCAAATAATTGATAAAAATATCCTACATGAGTCTAGGAAAAACCCTGACTTGAAAAGATACATGACCATAAAGCAGAAACTAACACACCATTGTAAAGCAATTATATTCCAATAAAGATGTTAAAAAAAAAAAGAAAATATACATGACCGAAAACATACCTTTTTTGATAAAATTATTTTTTAAAGAAAAAATTGTAAATAAACTATTGTGTGCTATTTGTCTAATATATGAAGTAACAGTGTACTGTACAGGGACCTGATTTTCTTGTGACATACTGTTATGGTCCCTATGTTGAATAACCTTTTAATCAGGATCAGCAGAGACACCATGGAGAATTTAAGATATTCTAACATTTTTTAAGTAAGTTTGAAAATAGCATTAGCATTATAGGTCCTTAGTAAGTATAAGAAAATCTTAACAGTATCAAAAAATACTGTCTATAATGTATAAGTTTAATTCTATTTAAAATTACATAATTTTGATTCATACCAATATAATTCTATTTTAGATAAAACAGTGTTTAAAGTTTTACTATTTAATTTTTTAGTGCGTTTTTCCCATTTTGTATTTTTTTAAATATTTTACGTCAGACTTTGAGAGAGTCATATCCCCCTATGGTGAATCTATATTGTAGAAATGGTGCTAATTTTTTTGTTTGAGGTTAATGAAAACTTAGCCCTAGAACACTGACATAAATGTCATTCTACTCCAAAACTTAGAGTCACTGCATTTCTCTGTTCTAGTTTTAAATTCCTAGGAGAGAGAAATGAATTGGTTCAGTTTATACTAGATGCCTCTACTCTGCTTTAAGGTATAACTAGAGGTGTGTGGCCATTGAGTCCAGCAATCACTATAATTTACATCCTCTACATTCGACGAAGGCCCTGCTCAATAGGCTCAAATATAGAATCTAGGCAGAATATTCTTCTGTCTTGATAGAATATGTTTTATGAAAATAATTATAGCATTAAGTACAAAATGAATAAGAAACCTCATTTAAATATTATTACTTGGGTACCCCTAATAAGTGCAGCCTCTCTTTAATCCCAAGGAGCTTTTTTTATAAGTAACTTGGAAATATTGGTCTAAGTACCAAAAAAGGAGGAATAAAAACACATATGGTCATTCATGAATGGTAATACTAATTAAAATACTATTAAACTATTAATTTATTATGGTTAAAAATTTAATGAGTATGATCTTTTCAATTCACTTGGCTTTCTTCAATTATTTTAGTTATTTCCTATATTTATAAATACTGAGTGTTTCTCTTCCTCCATGCCTCTTCAGGTGACATTTCTCCACTATTCAGACAAAATAATACAATTTAGAAATGTCTTTTTCTGAATAAATATTTTTAATGTTTTGTTTTATATTGTGTGAGCATGAAGAGTTATAACTTAAAGTACTCTGCTTTCCTTAATTTATTATTTCTTTAGCCCCAGCAGGCTCTTGTGAGTGATCCTTAGAAACAGCAGTAAATGAGCGTTTTGTAGCACTGTGAAATGTAGGAGGCAGTGTTATTTTAGTTCTGAAGTGTGGGTGTTTGTAAGAATTAAGTCTTCTGGTTTTATGACTATTTATGTTGAGACTAGTAGGTGGACTCAAGTACAAATGGGAAATGGAGTAGGGGGAATGCTGAGTGATTGGTCTGTAATATTCATTTTAACATTTTAGAAAGAATGGTTGTAGTTTAGAAAGAAGGATAGTAGTATGAATATAGATGTAACATGTTGTGTTTGGACTCTCAAAACCCTTTCATATATGTATAGCCCACCTGTTTTTTAATGCTGAAAATTGCATGGTGTGAGATTGAATGGGCTATTTCCTAAATCTTGAATTATGATAAAAATATCTTCTAGGGACCAGTAACTGTGTTCTCCTATGGAGATGATAATTGGTTATTAGTAGCTTATTTCTTTGTAACTTAAAATCCTACCTCCTAAACACTTGCAAACATTATAGATGCGTTGGTTGGTTGAGGTTTACAGGCTTGCTAGTCAGGGCAGCTACATTTGGATCCCAGTTTCACTATGGATTTGTATGTGGTCTTGAAACAACCTTGACCAATTACATAAACCAATCTCAGTTCCAGCTTGTAGGCCTCTTGAGGCCAATGGGTTGTAAAGGGCTACCTGCTGCTGTGTCCAGGTTTACAGGCTGAAACTCTTCTCAGAGTTTGTTTTGTGTTTTTTGAAATGTTTGAAAATTGATACTGCAACATCAAACAAAATAAAAAGAAAAACAAAGGTCTGCCATTGAAGTCTTAAGCAGTTTCTATCTAACAGGAAGTTGACATCTTTAATACTACCTTTAGCCTGAAAGTGGCTGTGAATGGGTGAATACCTGAAATAGACCGTTTAGTTACTGGAACATAAAGCAGAGACCCTGTATTTAAATGGTAATATTTAGCTTCACCATTTCCTAGGTGCTGTAACTATGTTGAAGGTGAAATGCAATGAAGGTTTCTAATTTGGAGGCTGAGTTGCTACCCTCAAGGCTTTGGGGAAAAGAACGCGAGTTAGGATGAGAGAATTTAGGAGGAAAAATAAAGTTCGCTCCCTGCCCTTCTTGCCTCACTTCTGTTTAAATTTTTTTTTTTATTGAAGTATAGTTGATTTGCAATATTATATTAGTTTCAGGTATACAGCATAGTGATTGAATATTTTTATAGATTATACTCCATTTAAAGTTATAAAATATTGGCTATATTCCCTGTACTGTACAATATGTCCTTGTAGCTTATTTATTTTACACATAATAGTATTGCCTCTGCCTCACTTCTTTTTATGTTGAGTGTGAGTTCCTATGGTGTGAGATTTTCATAAAGAGATGTTAAGGCTCTCTCACCTGAAGAGCTACCACTGAGTCCACGTGACAAAGAGTGGCACAGAGCAGGAATGAAAACCAGTCCTGGTGCCCCAACACTGGCTGACTGAACTGATTTCTTTGCTCCCTTCTATATACTGATTGGTATCTAGCAAATCAAAATGCACATTTCTATTTTGTTTATTACCTCCCTACTAGTTCTAATAGTGTTTTGAACTTCTTTGGGGGTTTCTCATTGTACTAGCCTGCATTGTCTACAAATAACTGTGCTTCTGCCTTTTCAATAGCTACAGCTCTACTTTTGTTTGCCTCCTTAGCATATCAGCTATAGTATACATCTTTTTAAAATTAGAGAAATAAAAGAAAAAGAATCAGTACTTGAACAGCTATGGGAAAGGAGGCTTTGGGTATAGAGGGCTGAAAGGAAGATAAAAATGATTTTAGCAGCTAGGATGTGATGCGATGATAACCTGGACCAAAAACAGAGCTAAGGAAATAGAATATATTTGAAAGGTATTCAAACAAGGAATTGACTAGGCTTGGTCAACCAAAAATTAATTTCTAGTCTTCAAGCCAGGAGCAAAGGAGTCTAATTTTGAGTAGCCACACAATTGATTATATTATTAGTCTACCACCATCTATTTATGTCAGAGGAGTTGTGACAAAGAAAGTTAACTTTAATTCTCAGTTTCTAAGGGATTCTTAGGATTAAGAATCCTATAGAATCTAAGATTCTATAGAATCTAAGATTCTATAGAATCCTATAGAATCTAAGGGATTCTATAGATTCAAAATAAATTAATATATATCCATTTACTTTATTTTTACAGTTTGACACTGCATGTACCTTAAGAGTAATTAAGATTCTGCCATTCATTCAATAACACTTACTGAGCTGCTTTTTGCCAAGAGTTATTGTAGGCTTTCTGAATATAGCAGTGGACAAAACAGTCAAAACTCCACCCTTGTGCAACTTACTTTCAAGTAGGAGGAAAATGACCATAAGTAAAATAATTAAGTACATATGTATTGATAGTTTGTCCAAGGGTGATGAATTCTATGGAGAAAAAAATTTACGAAAAGGAAGAGAGGAAGTGCCGTTTTAAATAAGATATGAGGGAAAGCCTCATTAAGGAAGTGACATGGAAGCAAACACCCAAAAAAGAATAAAGAGCTAGTTACACATGCAACTGTCTCTGGGGACAGAGAGCAAAGCAGAGGAGTGGCCTGAAATGGATGCTCTCTGGGTTTTTTTGAAGAAGAGCTCAGTCAGTATGTGCAGATCAGAGTGAAAGCATAGAAGAGAAGAGGTGAGGGCTGAAAGATAAGGATGTGGTGAGTGTGACCAAGTGGGACCTTGTCGGCCATTGAAGGATTCTGGCTTTTTCTCTGATTAAAATGAGAAACTATTGGAGGGTGCTGAGCAGAGCTGTGAGGTGATCTTATGAACATTTTAACAGTATCACTCTGGCTATTATGGGGAGTACAAATTGTGGTTGGTGATGGGGGATGGGATCAGAAGTGAAGAGACCAGTTAGGAAACTATTGCAAATAAACCAGGCAAAATATGAAGCTGGTTTGGACCAGAAAGATCGCAATGAACATGATGAAAATAAGTGGACTTCTGTGTGTATTTTGAAAGTATTTTGACTAGCTGATGGCCACAATGTGGGGTGGAAGAGTGAAAGAGGAGTCACATATGACTTAAAGGCTTTTGGTTTGAACACCTGAAGTAATGAATTTGAAAAGGAGATGGGCAAGATTGCAGGGGCTGGGGGTGGTGACTATTTTGGGGTAGGTTCTGATTTGGCCTTGTTACATTTGTGCTTATTTGTGCTACACATAGGAGAGGTTATATAATAAGCAATTGGGCATTTGAGTCTGGAATCCAGGGACTGATTCAAGTTGAAGATCTTAAACATCGAGTAGGCACGTGCCATCAGGCTGGATGAGTGGTCTAGGGAAGAGTGGTCCAAGAAATGAACCCTGGAATCTACCACTAACAACAGGTTAAGGAGGTGAGAAGGAAACAGCATTTGAATCATGAATTTAAATAGTCTTTTCTTTTTTTTTTTTTTAAGTTTACAAAACAACTTTCCATATATTATGGCATTTGGCCTATGGAATAATTCTGAAAAGCATGTAGTGATAGAACTGAAAGTTGGTTAATATTTTCTCTGCAATTTAATATTTGCAAACATTCCAACTTTGATTTGTTTCCTTTGATGCTTATGTACATTATCGTACATATCCAGAAAATAAATTTGATGCTATTCTGGTTCTCTGCATACACCATGTTTCTTCACACTTATAAGTGTTTTACACAAGGTTCTTTATCCTAAGTGTGTCCTTCCCTGTCTTATTCACCCTCAAAATCTTGTATAGCCAGGCAAGAAAACTTTGTCCTCTTTCCTAAGGAGACATCAAGGTTAGGGAGAGGAGGTTCAGACATAAGTGACCCTGCTAGGGAAATGGCATCTACTAGAAGGCCATGGGAGTGGCAGGAGATTAATCCCACGTTTGCCCTGGCCATCCACGGAAGCTTCTAAGAACACCTCCAACTTATTATGGAAATGAACCATCCACTTCCTACTCTTCTGTTAAGTTTTCTTCTATCACTGAAGAAAACAAAGTGAGAACAAGAACAACCATAGCAAAGCAAAATATTCCCTAAATCCTAATCTTCCCTTAGCCTAATCCAGTTTTCCTACAGGAACTAGAAAGGAGAGCTGTTTGTTTTTGTTGCATGCAGAGGAAGTTAGGGTGTGCTTCCTGCAACTTTCAGAGCCAGGTTCCAGGTGGGGAGCTACAGTAGTGACCACAACAAACTAACCTCTTTCATGGAGCCCAGTTAGTACTTCTCAAATACTCTGTGGTGAGGGCCATTTATTTTCCCTAAATCAAGCACAAGTCATACTTTTGTAAAGTATAATAAAAATGGATTATTATAAAATGAAATAGTAAAACACACATAATGAAAGTCCAAACTTTTTATTATGACATTTCATAAACATAGCATATGAAAACAGAATTATAAAATTGTATGTATGCATTGAGTAAGGGTGTATTGAGACTGGTACAGAGAATTACTATTATACTTGTAATTTTTTTTGTTACTCTGTAATCAACACAAAACAAAAAGTTATGAAATAAATAGTAATTGTTCATGTTAACAACCTAGGCACACACTTTGAGTGAATGTCATATATATCAATTATTTAAATATTTTAATGTGACATGTGCTTCCTTATTATTAATTTACCTAATCTTCTTGGATCGACTATAGCATTTTTTGCAGGGAATAATGTATAATCTAAACTATTTCCATGCTTTATATTAATAGTAGTCAGAGTAGAGAAATGAATCTCAGACAATATGTTGGCAGGAGTGGAAGAAGAGATTTTGAAGCGATTTCAGCAGTCTTAAGATAGTCATTTTAAACTTTTATCCAAAATGAGACAAATTTTGCTGTATTTTCAAAATTCATCATCAGTTCTTTATTAGCAGCCAGTTCCAGTATTTATCCTGTAACTTTATAGTTAACTACATTTTTGATAAAAGATATTGCTTCGGGATCTATGAATACCTATATGTGGATCATTTTTGTTGGAATATACAATTCAAAATATCTTATTAATATTGTAAGATAGTCTGTGATAACTTTTCTGCAAATGAGCAATATCAAGAGTATTATCATATTTTACTGATAATTATACTTAATTTATGGATCATGTCATAAATAATTGTAGAAAATCTGTTCTTTTAAGCTTCTAACTTTTGCTTTGCCCTTTGACCTTAACTGCCATTGCAAAACATGTTACATTTCTTCCTTGTTAGTATTAAGATGATCAAAACACCAAATATATTAGACAAATAAAGAAGGCTGGCTGTCTAAATCACATATATAAAAGTTGGGAATGGGCTGGTTTCTTATCTTGCAGAAACAAGAGCTTTTGTGTTGTTCAAACATTCTCGACAGAAATTCTCACATCTATAACTCTTGTGTCTCAGTGTGCAGTAGAGTTGCTTATAATCGACTTCTATCTTATCATATAAAGAAGAGAATAAGTTTACATTTAATGCATTAGCTTTAACATAATTCACAAATTTTACCACACTTCAAAGAAAGCTGGTATTCAGCTGATTTTTTAAATTGTGTAGCAAGACTTGTTTTTTGTTTGTTTGTTTTGTTTTTGTTTTTAATGAAAGGAGTACATTAGTTCACGGTCTGCATTAGCTCCTTGATCACAGTGCTCCAAAATGTTTCCCTGCCATTGTAACTTGCCAGTCTACTTCTACAGAAAACTTAAGCCACAAAACAAATTTGTTGACAGAGATCACACACTTGGAGGTCGTGGCAATGTCAAATTGCTGTAAAAGTTTCTAAGCGTTTATTCTCAGCTTCTGTAGTTATCTCTTTGCTGTTAAGTAATAAACAGTTTGTAACTGGCACTTTGAGAAGCACTGTTGTGTATGAAATGGAGATAACACCTGCTTTGCAGAGGTGTGGTTAGGATTACCAATAATCTTGGAATAGTGCCTATCAAACAGTAGGAAGTTGATTGAAAAGAACTATTAAATTGCATTATACAATAATATACCCCATTTTAAGCAAAGCTGCAGTTGCAGAAAGGGGTAAATAAAATGCTTTATCTGAACTTAAAAATGTGAATAATCTTATGGAGAAATGTATTTGTCTATCTATACCTATGAGTCTTCATGTAGATATACAGAGATATAGATAAATTATTATGAGTGTCTCCAGTAAGAAAAACTAACAAACTGCTAGAGAATGGTGACAGCATAGGCAGAGTTAATTGTATCAAATTAGAGAGATCAGAAGAAACTCAAAACAGAAGATGGATTTTAGGACTGGCTTAAAAAGATGGTAGAACAAGTTGCTGCAGTTTAAGACCGGGCTGAAAGCTTTCTATGCATTTGCTGTTACACTCCTCTCCTGCCACATTCTTCTCCACGTAGGATATACTGGGGAAATTGTGGATA
The DNA here is from genome assembly GCF_949774975.1 of Lagenorhynchus albirostris. Taxonomy (NCBI): domain Eukaryota; kingdom Metazoa; phylum Chordata; class Mammalia; order Artiodactyla; family Delphinidae; genus Lagenorhynchus; species Lagenorhynchus albirostris. Next base: position 107,069,906 of record NC_083099.1, on the reverse strand, counting down.
GTCTGTTTTAGCTGAGAGTGTTTGAAAAGCATTAACTCATAGAGTACTAACAATGGAGGTATTGTTATGTGCATTTTACTTATAAAGATACTGAAGCAGAGACAAGTTCAGTAACTTGCTTAAATTTGAAATGTGGGCAGTGGTACAAGGACATAATCCTAGGCAGTGTGACCTCACTTACAGCCTGTGCTACCCACAGGTTCCTGGGGAATAAGTGGGAGCTGAGAATGGAAAAGTTAGAGTGAATTTACACAGGGAAAATAATGGGCAGGGAATGTTTCCAACACAACTCAAGGTAGGCTCACGATACACAAGGTAAGCTCTGACAGGTGGCTGAGAGAAGGAGGTATAACTGTCCTGTGCGCTGGGAGGGTCAAGCTGTCACTGCCGTGCATGAGGAAGCAGAGCTACAAGCTGGGTGGTGAGGAACTAAGACTGAAAGCAGGGTGGAGTCTCATTTCCTGCTTTGGTTAGGTCTAAAAAGTATATGAAGGTAAAAATCAATTGTAAGTTTAAATTGAAGTGCCTAAAATCATCCCTGAATGTGAGAAGCTAGACTATCTGAGGAACGAGCAGCTCTGCATCCCTCATATCACATTTCTGCTCTGGGGTATTTGCTTGCTGAGTGGTTATTTGCTTCCCATGTGGAGCAAGGCCAAGTAATTCAATTGAGAGGCAGTAAGGACCCAAACCAGGAAGCAGGAAAGGAAAAGAAAATGCAACTGTGAGAAACACTGAGAACTTTGAATTTACACTGGCAATTAACTGGACAAATATGTAAGTTAGGGGGAGTCATGGGTGAGAGACAATAATAATCAATGATAACTTAGGTCTCAAACTTCTGTGTATGTGATGCCCTAAACAGAAATAGGGACTTTAGGAGAAGTTGAATATGAGGAGAAAGAGTTAAATTGATGAGAATAGGGAGAATAATGAATGTTTTTGAAAACTTTTAAAAGAAAGAGTAATTTGTATTGAAAATTATAATTTGCATATATAAATGTATTTTTTTAAAATAAGTTTATTTATTTATTGGCTGTGTTGGGTCTTCGCTGCTGTGCGCGGGCTTTCTCAGTTGTGGTGAGCGGGGGCTACTCTTCATTGTGGTGCACGGGCTTCTCACTGTGGTGGCTTCTCTTGTTGCAGAGCACGGGCTCTCGACCCTTAGGCTTCAGTAGTGGTGGCTCGCGGGCTCTAGAGCGCAGGCTCAGTAGTTGTGGTGCACGGGCTGAGTTGCTCTGCGGCATCTGGGATCTTCCTGGACCAGGGCTCGAACCCGTGTCCCCTGCATTGGCAGGTGGATTCTTAACCACTGTGCCACCAGGGAAGACCTGAATGTATTATTATATAAACTGAAGTATTTTTGGTTTGGGTGTTTAAGAACAATATGAAACTAATAATCATTTAAAGTGAAATTACCATGAGAATACGCGGTAAAATCACAGCAGAAAACACATGGCACCATCAAAAGCTTCAAGTTAAGAGGATTTAATAATGAAAGTACTATTATAAAGGTGTAAGGCTTAAGGCAACCAACAAAAGGCCAATGACTCAGGGACCAAAAATGAGAAGCTAGTACTATCCCTAAGCCTGAAATGGCATGAGACCTTAACTGTAACCAAAACGTGCAGCCACTACCAGAGCCAAAGGAAATGCCCTACTCCTCCCCTGCAGTCTCCTGCCATTGCCTTTCTTTGTCTAAACCTAACTCTAAGCCTGAGCACGGAGGTTGAGGACTGAGTGCTGGGGAAATGCGTTCCAGAGGGGTCAGCTGCTCAGGCTATATAGAGTACAAAAGATGAAAATGGTGAAATCAGACACAACCACAATAAGTAATAAAATCATTCACTGAGCAATCTTCAAAAGGATTATCTGTAGGATTTGTAATATATATTTTATTAATGTTTATTAAATGAACTTTATCTTTTTTAAAGTCACTATTTGCAGTTACTTTGAAGTACTAGGTCAGGTATTAAAGCTTATTTTCAATGCTATAAATACTTTTTTAGATGTTTTCTTTACTGGCAAGAAAAGTGCATTAAATTCAAATGATTTAGAGTATTAACTATTTTAATTAATAATTGCTGTGTTTCACAATCCTAGTAATAAATCTTTGGAAGTAAAATAATAAAGCTAAGAGATTAGTTTTGTAATTGTATCAAGACAGTATAATTACTGACCTTTGTATTATCACATACTTTTATAAAAATCAGCATAATTAAAAACAACTCATTCTGATATGACTCATTTATTATAAAATTTCCAAGTACATTATCAATCACTTGGAACATTATACAGTATCAGTGAGTTAATCATGGCATATGTGTAATTATTGGCAAGGCTGACTCTTTACTTTTTGTGTAAAGTTGCCCCATGTACTATTTCATGAACCAATACATTTAGAATTATTACGTTACACTTTACTTCTGTTAAAATAATGACACATCGCATGTTCACATTTTACTCATTTAAATAACAATAATGAAATTAATGGTCTTCCTGATTGTAGGTTTTTTATAGTTTTTTTCTAAATACTTTTTGTATCACTTATTCTTTCATGGTTAGCATACATGGATAGAATAGGGATTGTATCAATAGGCGGAAATTGTTAAGGGAAAGTGTGAAATACTTCCTCTTTCTCTTCATTGCAAGATGAAAAGATTCCCCCTACAGTTACCATATGATAGTGGAGAAATGAAGGATAGGGGGCAGAGAAGAATAAATACTTCTCTTTGAATTGAACCATGGGGAATTTCTGGAAGATTTACAACCATATTGGCTCATTGATTACTCAGACGGCAGAAAGATACTCTCAGTGTGTGCTCCTTTATTCTAATGAAAAAGACTATTAACCACCTCAAAATATATGCTGAAAGTTTTATTTTTGTTAAATGGAGAGTTTTGTTTAACCTGATTGGAGAATTGGATCTCTACTTGAAAATGAGCAACCACTTTTAAAGAAGTATCAGTGCAATTACAAATCAAGTGGAAGTTAGAATTGACATAGTGTTGTTATATTCTGATTGCAAGATAAATGTAGTCAGGAACTGTTGAGTTCTTTGTGGTCCAGAGATTATGCAGAAAATTATAATTTCACTAAGTTACCCCAATTGACCCCAAAATGGAAGGTCACATAAGCAGGCTAGAAACTGCTTCAAGGATTCTGAAAAGCACCATTAATACTGCCTCTTTCAATGACCTTAAAGTGAGAGTATTAAAGAAATCATAGCAGGTTTCATTGAGATCATTCTCTTTATTGAATAAAATTGAACATTTAAGTAAATGAATGATCATTTTTGGACAACCTAATATGAAAATATATGACCATAAAAACTTGATAGCCCTCCAGCAGTGCTTGTGGAAATTGCAATCTCTTACAAATGTTATAGTGTCTGGTAACTCAGTAGAAAATTATAATGGCTGTCTAAATTCTAGGACATTTCATTTCTAGAACATTTCATAAAATATGCATTTTTATTACTTTTTCAGGTGGATGTAATAATGTGTATATACTGCATTGTGTATTGGGCTATGTAGCTTCATAGAAATACTATATTTTCTCTAGCATCAACTACTTCGACCAGAAAATTATAAAACTCTATAGAAATTCAAGTGATTCTCAGTAAATTAAGCACTGGGGAAATTATTTTATTTATAGAAAGTTTAATTATTTTCAACCCATTTTATCACTTTAGGAATTCTTTTTTTTTTATTGTAAAGGAGTCAGTCCAGAGGCTACTAAAGGGATAGTTGATCAGAGAGGTTCACTTGAAATGCTTCACAAAGAAAGTCTTCCTGAGGCTTATTTTAATATAAGTGTTTAGAAAGAATAGTGAATGCTTTTGTGCTGTATTTTCCCCGAATATATTTAACCATATAAAGAAATCTCTATACATTTCTACTGGGAAATTTTATAGCATTTAAGCACTAACCATCTATAAAAGCTCTACTTTATTAAGAAAGAAAAAGACTAAAAATAGTGTTGCTATGATTGTCAAAGATTTCTTAAAGGCAAAATATCATGGATTTAGTATTTATTTACACTTTTGCATTTGACTCTGTTTAGAATAAGAAAATTTTATTATATACTCACAAACCTTTTAATATTCATAAATGTTACACTACTTGTCCTTAAGAATCGTAAGTCTAGGAAAAGCAGGCTAAACAAATACTACCCTATATGCAAATCAAAGATTTCCATGGGGCTTTTAATTGGTTAGAGTTTTTAATTACATGGCTTTAAGAAAACTGGCTCTCACACAGCCAAAAAATATACAAGTTAAAAATCATCAATTAATGTGATGGACTTGGGTATAAACAAAGAAATCCACTTTCTGCTTCTTAATCACATTTCATATTGTGGCTTTGTGTTATTTTAAAATATTAGAGTTTTCTTTCTGAACCACTCTGTGTTCGCCAAGTAAATATTTTTCTGGGAATAATGATATGTAATTTTTCTCATCAGTACTTATTCCTTGTTCAGTCCTATGATCCGTGTCCTGAGTTTGGCTTGTAGTTCCAGCCCCTGAAGCAATAGAATATGATGAATCTACTGGACACAGGGAGAAGAATGTTTACAATAGTGGCCTCATTTGCAGGGTTGGATACTACTTGCTCAGTTGTCCCCATTCCTTTTAGGGGAAAAGAAGGTTGGCCTTGGGTGGATAGTAATGGAATTAACATTCACAGACTTTTTCTGTATATCACACACAGTATTGAGTTTTCACAAACAACAGCTTATTTTTAATCTCCTCAACTTGAGAATACAGAGACCCAGGGCAGTTAAGTAAGTTGTTAATAGTGACAGAACTCATAATTGGCACAGCTGGAATCTAACCATATTAGCCAAAAAATTAAAACGAGCTAGTTGGATAAGCAGGCAATGGCTAGGTGTGTGAGAGTGTTCTAACACACAAGAATGATATGTGTGAATGTGTAAATCACAGGTGTGATGGCCTCTTGATCCCACTGAGATGATGCAAATTAAAATTAAAATATATTTAACTCCCTCAAACCTGCAGTGGACCAAAAAAAAAAAAAAAAAAAAAAGAGAAAAGAAAAGCTTTACTCTGCCTACAGCCCTAGTAGTTTTGTTAGAGTTGCTTTTTCTTTTTTCCTCATATGCTTGTGATTAATGTGTTGATAGACATTTCGATAGCTTTTAAAAAGGTACACTTTAAAATTTGAAATGTGTAAGAGAACAGTTTCTGCTTCATTTTTTTTCCCCCTGACTTGTTGGCCTTATCCTGTTAATCATTGTTTACTCTGAGCTGTAGGGAAATAATCAAAGATTGCCTAAAGTAGAGATCACAGGGACATTTTTCATTTTGGAAACTTCAAGAAGCTGTGCCAGGTACTGTGAACCTGTAGGCAAAGCAGAGCCACGAAAACTAAGTGTGAATTCTGAATGAATTTTGCTTTCCCTGTATATCAAGTGTCTTTTAGAGAACTGTAATGTGTTTTGTTTGTTTTGATTGTTGTTTTTTTCTAAGGAACCTCATGTACTTTATCTTTTACTACTTTTCTTAGTAAAGGAATTTGCAATTTGATTCCTGAGGAGAATTGTAGAGACCTTGTTTGTAGCTACAGCAAGTATCATATATATATAGATTCCTTGCTTATAAAAGACATAGACTGATTTTAATATAGTGTATTCTCTCTGGCATCAAATTCTAACTAGTGAATTTTCCCTTTAATTAGGTCTTTCCATGTTATTCCTTTTATTTCTACTGAATGTCATCATATTTCTAGTTAAATCCTGGCTATAAAGCACTGCATGTGTTTAAAAACCCTCAATGAAGAAAATATTTCCCTACTACTCTCATACAGGCAGATATTTTAAATGTCATAATTGCCTACAAATTGTCGTTCTGAAAAAAAGGGTGTTCGTTTTGAGATGCCAAATGGAATCAAAATGATGTTATTGACTTCTAATGAAAGTATTGAAGCACACTGATAGTATCTGACCTTTTATCATCACTTATTTAAAAAGCTCTCAGGGGAAAAAGAGAAAACTCCCTTTAAAGAGAGTAGTACCTTGCTAGTGAAGTGCATTTTGTCCTAGAGTAGTGAGCTGAGAATAGTCAAAGGAAAAAGCCCAGAAGGCATGATTGTAAAAAATGACCATTTGCCACTGGTGTAGATGGTAATTTATTCCAGTGAAAGAAAATAGGATATTAGCTCACATATAGCTTCTGGTTCTGATTCCCGCTACCTTCTGCAGACTGCTAACAATAATTAGAAAGTTTCAGAGGCAAACTGATCAAGGCCTAGAAGATCAGGCTTCTTCTTCAGATGTCAATAGTGGAGGTCAGGATTAATTTGTTGCTTTAAAATGTGGAAATTACTCTCCATGTTTGATAGCAGTATGTGGCACCCCTTAACTATATGATAAAAGGGGCCTTGAATTTCACTGTACATGTGTGACATAAAGGATATCTATTTGGAAAGATTTATGGGCCTGTAATAGAGGGTAATAGAAAGCAAACTGGAGTAATTTATGTTGTGCACCAAAGAAGGTGGTCTGGGAAACTTCAAAGAGGATCCCTCCTGCATGACTGAAACTGAATAGGCACTTAAAAATTATCTTCCTTTTGCATGAAACTAAGTATCAATCTATTGACTCCAGAGTTTATATCTGTAAAGATTTTGATATGAGCAAAGTGGCATTGATACAGCTGTGTTAGTGGCCAACTAAAGCAAGGGAGCAAGTGTAGTTTAGATAACAGGCAAAGGTATTTCAGGTGAGTTCTAATTAACCCTTTGAGAAGGAAACTGAACTTGTTGATCATGATTGTCATCAGAAAGACAGTTATCTTCCTCAGCTCTGAAAATGAAGGAATGAAGGTTTCCGTTTCCATATGGCATAGTTCAATGATTTAAAAAAAAAAAAAAAAAAAGCAAATGGCAAAAACAATGTACTACTCTCTGGATTGGTTACTAAAGGACATTTTATGATCTGAGATATGATAAAGGATATGTACAAATCTTATTTGTTTTAGAATAGTCCTCATACTTCATACAACACAAATTAAAATTAACATAGCTAATTACATTCGATTTTATGTTTATTTAGTTAAATTTGGGGATCTGTGCTTCATTCAGTGACATGAACCAATGCCATGAAATCAAAGTGAAGATGAGCTTGCTATTTAACTGAATTATGTAATACTTTCCTGCTTCTGAAATAGAAACCCATCTAAGCATTTATAATAGTCTTTCTCCTTTTGCCTAAAATTCCACTAGGAAAAGAAACTCAGATACAGAAAAATTCCACAACCTTAAGGAAAAATAATTCATTGTGGTAGGTTTAAACTGTCAGAATTTGGATGGAGCAAAGGGAGCAAGTGAAAAGAGACACTTTTGTACATAGCATGTTTTGTTTTTATTTTTGTTTTTGTTTTGCCAAGTGCATGTCAGCTATGTCTTATCATCATTCTCTGGAACTGACTGACGTGCTTCAGCAATCATTTTTGAGTTTCTTTACACACGAGAATCTTGGACAAGAACAAGAAGCATTTCTTAAAAATATCTAAGTGAACTCTGACAAACAATAAACAAACTGTTTAAATAAAACATGCTCTAGTCTGTTGCTATTCTGCAGGCATATTTCCTTAGGGTATATTTTTACCATAAAATATAACTTCTGAAATTAGACTCTAGTGAAATGTAACCATTTTAATCAAAATATGCTGGCACCCTGTCTTGAGTCATATTAGGAAATTATTTTACTGAGATGCTGTGATAAAAGAAGATTGAAGTAAGTTGTCTTCATGATAGCTAATTCTTCATATAGTTCCTTCCTCTGGAGAACTTATAAGCCATATCTTACTGGTATAAGGTACACCAACATCTGTTCACGGGGATATTGTTAGCATACATAAGTCAGATAAAATGTTTGGTCATTTAAATAAGCTTCAAGTTTTTTATCTTTCTTTTTTGACAACTATATTTTATAATCACTTCATCTACATGCTCAGTTTGAATTTCAAGTGGCTGAGGAACCAGTAGAAGCCAAATGTCCAGTATGGGAATCTCATTGCACCACTTAATAGCTATGTGAATTTGAACAATGGACTTGAAGTTTCTGCATCTTTAAAAGAAAACAGAAGTCAAGTTTTGGTTTTATGGATCAACACAAGCTGCTTAATCTGAAGGTCTCAGCAAAACTGAAAACATGTGGCCCTTTGTTCAAAATTCATGACCAGTTTCATGTTAGCAACAGCAGATCATTAAACACACCATTGACAGCAGACCTTGAAGCCAAGCATGGAGCCCTTCTAAGCACAGAGAGTTGTATGACACAGCTTGGAATTGTGAAGATTAAATGAGTTTATAAGTGAAAGGACATAGACTACTTCCTAGCAGATACTAAGCACTCAAAAATATTTTTAATAATATTTTTTACAATTTTTTTTTATCTGCAGTGCTCTGGCTATATTTTGTTTCTTTTTTCTTTTTTTGAAAAAAGAACTTTAACTTAACTTATATTTTGTTTTTGTTTTGAAATTTTAGTGCTATTATAAGTAATAACAAAATACTGTCTCTGAAAATCCAGGCAGTCAACCGAAGGTGTTATTCATCCCAAGGAGGTGTGCAGAGTAGTGAGTGGTGACAGGTAGAGCAGAACCCTGTTTTAGTACAGGATTTTCCTTTGGAAGATCTTTAGAAAAGAACAGTGTGTTCATGGGATGCTGGATTATAGGAGGATTACTTAGACCAAGATTCTAATATCCAGGACTGTTTTGGGCACAAGTGATGGTAACCCAAGTTTTGATACAGGTACACAAAATAGGAATAATACAATCTGGAGGATTGGGATAAAGTTAGGCCTCAGAATCAATTGCAGTCTTGGACTTAAATGCCACTTGCTCTCTCTTTTTTTATATTGTTGCTTTTTTCTGCTTATTGCCTTCATGTTCTCAAAATAGTGACTGGCTTGTTGAACATGAAAAAAAAAAGGCTCCCAGCAACTTGTGATGTTTATATCATTTGCCTTCCAAGAACAGAGAGGGACTCATTTCCCATTTTCACATTATGAAAAAGGTTTTAGGCAAGAGGTATGATTCTGTTGTATTTGTTCACCCAAATAGTACACCCAGGACTGCTAAATTATGGTTGGGCTTGGGGATGATTGCTAATAAGGTACATACATGGGTTTTGAGAGCTGAAGCTATGTCCAGAGTATGGTAGCATTGTGAAGCCAGACATGCTAAGTTCCAAAGAGGAAACTATAATCTTCTCTGAAGAATAGAGAAATTAACCTGGAGATTTAAAATAGCAATTGAGTAAAAATTGGAAATAAAAGTGTCAAGTCTTGCCATTACAGCATAGCATAGAGGAGGGGAAAGTGCTCGGTAAACCAGAGTCTATAGTAATTAAATTTATCAGAAATTTCAAAGGTTCTTATTAGAAACTTACTACTGTTGATAGATTGCTCTAACTGTCCTCCTGCCACTGACTCTCCATCTCTGCTCTGCCTTCGTATCACCTGGAGGAGATTTTTAAAATACAGATGTATAGGGCTTACCCCTTGAGATTCTGATTCAAATGGTTTGGAGCCTGGCTGGAGCAGTAGTAGTTTAAAGATCACCCTGCTGTGTTTGATGTGCAGCCAAGGTTGAAAACCACCAGGTATTTGACTAAATTACTTCTTATTGGCACTGTATAATATTTTTATATTTGTATAATATATAAAATACTTGTCATAGACTTAAAAGAAAAAGCTTTTTTTCCCTCGGTTATAATAATAGGATAAGGATGGGGTTATGAAGTTGACTGAGGTGACTAGGATGGTACAAATGTGAGTAAACAATTATTGTTTTTAAGGGACTTATAACCTACAGCTTAAATGGAATTGAAAGGCCCTTATAGCAAATCCACTTAGGGGTGCTTATCAAAATTTCAGATGCCTTGGACTTAACCTGACCTACTGAATCAGAACCTCTGAGGGTGGGCCCCAGAATATGGATTTTACCAAGCTCCTCTCTTTTTTTTTTTTTTTTTTTTGCGGTACGCGGGCCTCTCACTGTTGGGGCCTCTCCCGTTGTGGAGCACAGGCTCCGGACTTGCAGGTTCGGCGGCCATGGCTCACGGGCCCAGCTGCTCCGCGGCATGTGGGATCTTCCCGGACCGGGGCACGAACCCGTGTCTCCTGAATCGGCAGGCGGACTCTCAACCACTGCGCCACCAGGGAAGCCCTACGAAGTTCCTCTCTTAAACATATGTGCATGAAAGTTTAAGCGCCATGGTCTAGGGCCACATGCCTACTCCTCGCAGCTATTTTTCCTGAAGTAAATCTAACAGCTGAGATTGTAGTACCTTAATTAGCATTGCTGCTCACCTGGTGACTATAACTTATTGTGTAGCACAGTGCCTGGGAGGAATAAAACAATCTGCTTTGATTTTTTTTTTTTGTCTGACTAGCTGCATCAACCTCTTTTTAGTTATTGAAATAATGCAATGTCACCTCTATTTATTTAAAGGTAACTATTCTGGATTATATGGAAATTGCTATTTTTATATACCCTTGTCCCTGCTGTAATATTTACAGTATTTATTCTAATGAGCTATTTTTTTTTTCCTCTGTACTTAGGTTTTATGAAAAAAGAGCTAATAATGAATAATGATAAACATTAAAAACATGTGGTTATTATTCTGTGCCCTTTTTCTGTTTTAACCTTGGGACTGTTTCTTTATACTGGCTATTCTGTGGTATATGTTATGAAGCTCAATGAATGCACATTGCAGTTGGCATATTTACCTCATATACAAAATTCAGCTTTCTATCTAATTGAGATTAACCAAGATGAAGGAAAATGAGACTGAAAGAATAAAGGCAATCATATCTTATATCCGCAAATGTGGAAGTCAGGGTCACTCATTTCGACAATGAGAAAGAAAATATCAAATTCCTATGTCTGTGCATTGCTCATTCAGGAAAAATACTGAATTTAGTTACCATCTCTTAGATTAAGTAAATGGCTTTGTACTCTTTACAGATCTTATGAAATAGTCCATCTAGTCAAAAAGAACCATTTTATCTTTATCATTTGAGAGTTCCAAGTAATTATGGGTAGTAAAAGGGGGGGCAATAAAAGATAGTATTATTCTTTGCCATCTCTTTTTACTCATGGAGACATATTAACTAAAATCAAGATTCTACTAGAAATTGTGTGTTTCAACTTTCTCTTTATTTGTATATAATAAACCAGTGCATTCTATGTTTTAGCCTTTTTCTGTAATTACTTGAATTTTATTCCACATGTGTCCTTTTTTGACAGCCATGTTTCTTTAGTTCAATAAATGTTATCAAGAATTCTTTGACTGTTCCTATTTCATCAACCTTAATTAGCTTTTGATTACTGTTAATTTCACAGCATTTTCGTTTTAATAAGTTGCATCAAAATGCTTTCATTTCTGTTGCATCAAGTTTAATTAGTTTTTGAGCCTTGTTTCTGTTTTCCTTTCCATTTTTAGAAAAAAAATGACACCCATTTTCTTTGTTTTTATGAGGATATCCATGACTTACAACTCAATGTTCGCCAGAAGCCCTCACCTAAAACTTACAATACAAAGTGGTGGTAACTTGGCCTTTTCATTTGCATTAGGAATGTTCACACGTACTTACATATTTGCAGTTGCTTCTGATTACTAAAAAAAATAGTAAACTTGATTTTCAAGTCTTAAAATGACTAAACTTATTTAAAACAATTATAGGATTCTCATTGGCCCATCAATTTAGCTAAACTGTTTAGTACTTCATGTATTCAGTTATATGACATGAAATATCTGTATTCTTTTTTCAAAAATTTATTGTGCATTTTGTCTTGGCAAACCAAGGTGTTACTTACAACATCCCTTAGGATAAAATGATACCCAAATTACTATTTGTAACTGTATACTAATGAGTTATGATTTTTAACATGTTGAACATATTTACTTTTTAAATAATATATATGAAAGTATAATACATTATACATGCATATCATAAATATTGTTAACTCCTGGATATTTTTTTATGTGACTTGAGCTATGAACTAGGTCATCTCTGGTAATTTAAAACTTTTAATTACTTCTCCCCCAGAAAAAATTAATAAATAAGAACTAAGCAACTATGCATGCAATCATTCAAATATCAACTATTCTGAATTGGTTTGTAATATTCTACATTACAATCAATATTGTAGTAATTTTATTAATAATATAATAATCAATATAACATAATTATTGGGGTTCAGTATAAGAAAAACAACTGCACAATTAGAGGATTGATTAAATTGAATATTATGTTGTAATCACTTGTTAACATGAAACTCTTCAGAGAAAAAAATTGACAATTGCAAAACTAAAAATTGAGCATTGCAGGTGATTGCATCCATTTGGCACAAATTTAAATGCATTTTCCAGTGCCAGGCTAGAATTATTTATGGAAGGAGAGAAAGGGGAGTAATTATAACAAGAGAATTACAGAGAAGAGAAGGAGCTACGAGTCTAGTACCATATGAATTAATTTACCTTGCTTAGAAAATATGAAGCCTGGCATTTGAAGGAGTTTAAAGAGTTCATCTAGACCTAACTTCTTTCTGATATTTTTTTAATTTCCTATTATTCTTCCAAATGCTCCTTCAAACTTTGGCTATTCCTATTAGAGAAAACTTCCTATCTTTAAAGGCAGTTCATACTATCTTCAGCTGATCCTGAAGTACTGGATTTAAGCTAAAATCTGTAATGTTGTCACTTTCATACTTGGGTCCTAATTTTACTGAATCAATCCATATGGGTGGTAATTGATGGGGCCAGGGAGATACATCTAATTGCTCTAGTACACATTACATAATTAAGGTTCAGAATAGCATGATATTTATTTAGGTTAACAAACATTATTAATAACTATATAGAAATAAAGGTAGTATATATCATTAGAGATAAATGCATGTGAAAGTTTTCCTTGTTTCATATTTAGGCAGAGAGTCATAGAATCTGTCTTCCTTTGATTGACGTTAAAAATGACTCTAGTCTTTCAATTTCATTGATATGCCTTTATTAAGAAGCCCTTATAACAGTGTTAGAAAATTTTCAGGGCATGTGGTTTGTAAAATCAACAGTTTCTGTCTTGTAACTAATTTTAATATATGTTTATTTTCTATAATAAACCCTTCTTTCACACACATTACTGGTATGTTATGCCTTTTACATTTTTTAATATATTTAATTGCTTTAATGCATATATTTTGCAATCCTGCAGCTGCTGCAGAGGTTAAAAAAAGTCTACCAAGAAAACATTCACGATGAACCATCCTGATTAGTGCCTCTGCTATTGCTCCAGAGAAAAACAAATTAGCACTAGAAGGAAAATCTGTTCTGGGAAGTCCCACACTGCTGGTGTAATAGCCTATTCCCACAAGAGGATTGAATAGAATGGATCCATTGTGACTTCCCAAATGATAGTGGCTGGCAGCCTCTGGGGATGAGGAACAACAGCTGAAGTGATAGAGAAAATAAAATGTTCTGCTTGAATGCAAGCTATGTTTGCCTGCTTTCCCCAACCCTCTTTCAGGAAATGTTGCCCTTTCAGACCAGGACACCTGCTATTTTTTTTTTCGTCAAAGCTTTGTGGCAAAAACTAGACTTGGATCAATGAGATATATCTTCTTGGGTCAAATAATTTCCTGTTCATGGTCACTTAAATTCATCTCAAATATAAATTTCTTTTAGAAAGCTCTCCTATATACTAGGCGCCATCACATGTCTTCTTGGCAAGATAAGGGAGCAGGGAAGCCATGTCTCTATACGCCTTCTTCTCTGCAAACCCTGCTGAGGAACGGAGGATAAAGAGAGGATGTCACATGTGTTTTAATTCAACCTGTCTTCTGATAATTGAACTCATCCTTATGTCTCTCTTTCAGTTGTCGTGATTTTGCCCTTACTGTTAGCTTCTCGCACAAGGCAGGATTATGATTCACAAATGGTTATTGATTAATTACTTAGATATCAAATTCATAAATTATTAGAGTAGATACTGTACACAAAAATTATTTAGCATTGATCTCTATACTTTAAATAGCAGGTTAAAAACTGTAAAAAAGATACATAATTGTGACATCCATTCATACAGCAACCAGTTATAGGTGCTATCTGTAAGAACAAAATATAAGTGGATAACTGTAATTGTGTACTAGTAATACCTATGTACATTTGCAGAGAAAATGGGAAAAGTAAATCATGCAACTACAATGAAATGTTTAATATCATTATGGATTTGGAAGCTGCCATGGCCTTTACATAAACTAGAAGCATCTTTTTAAAAATGCATTTTGGAAAAACATGGAATAATAACCAAAATATATTGTTCTTAGATTTTATTTAGATCATATTTATAAAACTGAGAAATCTTATGTCTGTTGAGATAATTTATTTTGTTTTTTAGTTGACATTAAGTACATGGAATCAAAATACTAGCAGAATCATTGACTTCTAACTATAAAGTTATCTTGATCTCTTAGGATATGCTTTCTCTCTCTCTTTCTCTCTCTCTCTTTCTCCCTCTCTTCTTTCAGTCCTTAGTGTAAATTTATAACAGGATATATGGTATTTCTTTAAATTTTCATTATGAAGCAAAAGGTTAATTATCCCTTTAAAAAATAATCCTATATTGTTTTACTATTTAAAATAAGATACAATACAAAGCCTTTTTTAAATAAAAAATATTTAGATGAGGTTTTCTAACCATTCCATTATCTTGACTTTCAAAGATAATAAATATCTAGTTTGACTTTCCCACATCAGTTTAATATATGTGAGGAAAATACCCTCATAGAATTGGAGGGGGGGGAGTGTTAATTTACTATAAGCAGAATTATCATTAATAGACATTTAAGCTGGCTTTTTGCCCAAGCCCAGCAGTTCATTTGAAGATCACCTCAATCCTCCTGGTAAACAGCAGAAGCTGAAACTCCAGGAGGAACTCTACTGCAAATGTGCTTTATAGCTTTCCAAAAATTAGGCTTGAACAAGAGTTTCTATTAGAAATAGTTCCAGAAAATGGTTCACTTGTGTGTGTGTATGTGTGTGTGTGTGTATCAAGGGCAGTTAATAAAAAAACAAACCTGGTATTCTTAGTTTAGGTATTAAACGTACTCTCAGTCTTGCCCTCCTTTCCATGCACATGCACCACTCCCACCCAGTAAGTACAGGGTGTTTAAGGATTCTGGTTTTGTAGGCAGACCCTCTGGGTCCAAGTCCCAGCACCACCTCTTTATAGCTGCATAACGTTGGACAGGTAATGAGCTCTCTAAGCTTTTGTTTCCTCATCTCTCCAAAGTGGGTAGTAATATTAGTAATGTTTTCCTCATAGAGTTCTTGAGAGGAGTACAGGAGCTAATCCAGGTAGCAGGGATTTCTGAGCCCCAAAGAATTTTTTCTTCATATAATATAATAATAGTTAATTACAAAAGATCACTTAATTAATTATCCTGAAGAACAGGCTGTGGCTTGATATCGTGAGTTTAGAGCACTCTCTGTGTTTTGGTGTCCTTTGGCAAATTTTTGTCATAATATTTCCTTTTTTAGCTCTTATGGAATAAAGAGAAACATTTTTAAATAGAGTAAAATCCATAAAAATATAAAGTCATGTTTGTTTCTCTAGCTTTAAGGGATTGATATAGTCACATTGAAAACTCCTAAAGTGAAGAGGAGAAAAAAAAATTAGGAGGACTGAATTGAAAAAGAGTATAATATTCTGTTCAATTATACTTGGAAAAACATAAGTGAGAGGCTTTCTGAAGTAAATATTCAGTTCATCAATGATTCAAATTAACATTTGTTTTCTATATATTACTATATATAAAATAACCATAATTGAAAAATGAATCTAAAATATATACTTTTCATGGTGGGGGTCTAATCTCCTAATAATTCCTGACATTAGTACATTAATAATATATGCACATATGTGTATACTTTACATAATGAAAGGCGGTAAATAAAACAAATCTTGAGGAGCAGAGCTACTTTTTAATTGGTCAGAAATTTGGGTGGCATATTTAAGTCTCTTCAGGGATCCTTTGTTGGTGGTGGCTTTGTGTCTTGACTTATCTTGGAATCAGGCTTTACTGGTGACTCCAAAGCCAAGGCCCTAGTTAAGCGTTGGCGGAGGGTGGCTGGCTGACAATACCAGGTCCTGCCTCTGTGTCACTGGAAAGGGGGAGATTCCAAGTGATGAGGAAATCACAGGCCATCCTTCCCTTAAGAGAGGGTCAGAGGATGACAGCAAATCATTTGAATTCTGAAATTTTGCTGTTACTCCCTTATTTTATATTAGGTGTCAAACTTCAAAACACAAAGGGTTGTAAGAGTAATATCTCTTACTAACAGAGATATTATTATATTTTTAGTGAAAAAATATGACTTTGGATTTTTTTCCTAGCCTTGCATTTCTATTTTCAAATGCTTAATTTAGAAAATTCAACCTACATTGATTTACTTAATCATTCAACCAATATATAAGAAGCACTCACTATACTCTAGGATGACTGAGAAACAGTGCCGTAGACAAAAAATTGGGAACAAGTAGATTTTTTGTTGTTTCAATTTCTTATATTCCTTTTTGGTACTCTCCAAGTTGGTGATGTCCAAAATACACAGGTTAGAAGAGTAAGAGACAGGATATTCAGCGAATACTTTGCCAAAAAGACAGAATTTTGAGGGTAAATAAGTACTTGCAATTAAGCAAAAATGAAAATACAAACTCAAGACTATGTGCCTACTTTTCCCTTTGGCTATTGTCACATTGAGTGGGTATAAAAACAGAGTCTTCCCAGGATGAATTTAGGATTAAGATGGGATCTGCTTGCTTAGTATGACTCTTAAATTTTGTTGTCAGAAACCTATGAGCCAGAATATTATTTGCAAGTCATAGTGTATTCCATACCAGCACCATGGTCTTTAAGAGACCTCCTGATGTCCTTTAGGAGGAAAAAAAACCCAGTAATCATATTGATATTAACAGTATGCCAGCTTGTTAATAACTTCCACTCTGGCATACTAACTTAAACATGATAGGAATTGTTCAAAATGGTGATTGTTTCTCCTATGAAGATTTTTTTTCTCATTACATACTAGCTAATCTCTACCCCAAAGCATTATCTAGACTGGCTAGGGTAGTTAATAAAAACTGAGTAGATCAACTAGGAAAACAATTTTTCTTAGCTCATTCTTCCATTAAAACACAAACAAACAAAAAACTATAGACTTACAGTATTGGTACCAAGTGAATTATCAATAATTTTTATCTCAATATTTTATACATTAACTCTCATCCTCAATCTTATAGGTCAGAATGTTAGGGAGTGACTTTACAAAAATTTTGCTTATTTCCTCTATTACCATATTTAAGAAATATATCTTTAACTAGATGCCTTTCACATTTTTTGTTTGTTTTATGCCATATTTAAATTTTCAGCATATAATATTTCTGGAAGAAAATGATTGAAACATAAAAAAATTAAAAACCTGAATTTGATTTCTCAGTGAGCTATTTTGAGTTGCCTAATACAATTTAAGATAAATTTGTTAATGGAGTAAAACATCTTTATAATAGTATTATATCCTCTGGAAATCATTAAAATACAGATAACTTTATTATATATATAGTGCATGTTGGCTTTACCTTGTGTTCTTGACTTTTGCAGTCATAATAAAAGATATAGTGCATCTTATTTCACTATTTTTTCTAAATAGTGTTTTTTAATATTGTTACTGAGATGTAATTGACATACAGCACTGTATAAGTTTAAGGTATACAGCATAAATGTTTTGACTTACATATATTATCAAATGATAACCACAATATGTTTAGTGAACATCCATCTTCTCATATAGATACAAAATAAAAGAAAAAGAAAATAATATTTTTCCTCGTGATGAGAACGCTTAGGATTTACTCTCTTAACAACTTTCATATATAACACACATCAGTGTTAATTTTATTTATCATGTTGTAAATTACATCCCTAGTACTTATTTATCTTATAACTGGAAGTTTGTACCTTTTGACCATCTTTATGCAATCACCACCCCCCACCCCTCACGCCTCTGGTAACCACAAACCTGATCTCTTTTCCCGTGAGTTTGCTTGTTTTTTGAAGTATAATTGACCTACAACACTATGTTATTTCCTGTGCACAACATAGTGATTTGATATTACTATATGTTACAAAGCAATCACCACAGAGTCTAGTTACCATCTGTCACCCATACAAAGATACTGCATTATTAGTGACTATATTTCCCACACTGTACATTTCATACCTGTGACTCATTTATTTTGTAAATGAAAGTTTGTACCTCTTAGTTTTCCTCATCTATTTCACTCATTCAATAATATTTTAAAACAATTCCCCCCCCCGGATTGGAATAACTAGAATACATAGAATAACTAGAAGAAACTATGAATATTTTTAAAAAATTTTATTTAATAAACAACTTCATTTGCTTACTATGTGCCAGACATGGTCTACTTTATTTAGTCCCCATGATCAACCTAGAAATGAAGTCTTTTATTAGCCTATGTTACAGATGAGAAAACTGAGCCACAGAGAATTTAAATAACTTTACTAAATTCACACAGTCGACAGTTGGCAGAGTCAAGATATGAATCCAGGCAGTCTATACTTCACATAGTCCCTTTAGTAAAAATTAATCATATGACCCAAAGAGATGAAAACAGACTGGGGAATGTAGTCTCCACCTCCCAGAGACAATTCCACAGGATGGTAGAAGACCCTGCATTTTAGGACAGCCAGCTATCTGTTCACAGTCAGATTACCTAAACATGAGCCAACGCTTACTTATGCACAGGGAAATGCTACTGGCCAGTTCTTGAGTAAAGTCAGTCTCAACAGTATTATGAAAGATCAGTAAGATTGTATGCTTTCATAGAACTGTATGGTTTTAACAATAATCATGCTGTTCTCCATTTGAACACTGACAATTACCTCGGGAAGTATATATACCACTGATGACTGAATTTGTTGTCTATCTTCTGAAGGATTCTAACCCCAAATGAATTCCTTTTCATTAAAAGCAACATTCTTGTTTTATAAAACATATTTTGAATTTCAAAATAACCTTTTCCCCCAAAATACTTCCAGCTTCAGAATTTGGCAATAGTCACACCTTGTTTAAGAGCGTGATTGGATCATATAGCATACTCAGTTAAAAATAGACCCTGTTAAAACACTTTCTGTATTTTTTATCTGGTCAACTCACCAGGAACACAGTTTTGAGTGTCAGTCATCATGCATAATCCACTCCAGTTGAGGTATTTATTAGCACCAGGATTTCCAAACTAGGGAAATTATTTGTTGGTTTGTTTAGTTTTGTATCTATGGAACAGTTTTGGACCTGACTTTAACAGATGTTCCCCAAGGTAAGATGTGTCCAAATTTAATACATATTATACTCAAGAGAGTACAATGAATTTATTACGTACAGGACTTCTCAGAGACGTTGCTTTCAGATGCTCTTGCACACAGAATATGACCAAGCAAAGGATTTAGCAGGCAGATGTTTCCGTTTGGAACACACTAACCCACGTGAACATGCCTGAAGGTGTTTTAAATTCAGGATACCGTCAAGAGCGTTAAGGATGACTGAATCTGTAATAAGGAATAAAAACTTCCTTATTTTATGGAAGTTTTACTTCCATATACTTATGGACAGTATATTTTACTGTCCATTAACTTAATTCTTCCCAAATGTTTTCATGTCTTGATCAGATAGAAGATGACAGTATTTATATGGCACATTGAGGTAAATAGACAAGACTGCTTGTGGCTGGAAGCTGTGGGTGGAGAGGCTCTAGCTCTGGAGGGCTGAGGGAATTATTATCTCTGTGTTGGTCAGTCACAGTAGAACAAGTGGTGGTTCCCAAAGAAACCCAGGCAAACTCTTGCACAGCATGACTGTGTGACTGCTCTCTGTGCTGGTTTATTTGAATGCCATTTTCCTGTCATATGATGCATCCGTCACAGGATGATTCACTCTATGCCTTGTGTGTATCTGTTGTGTCTCTGAATTATTTCAATTTGCATAGAGTTCTTACTTATTGCATCTTGAAATGCTGAAGGTTCTTTTTCTTCCCTCTGCAGTGCAGCACGTGCATGCACACACCTGGGATATTCCATAGTGCCTCACGTGACCTGCAGGTTCAGTTTAAATACAAATTTTATCTTAGTGTCTTGAGGAAGCTTTGTGAAAGCAAATATTCCTTCCAATATGTTCTGCACAAATGTGACTGCCTGCTGTAAAGCAGGGAATGGAGTATGGTTACTGGGAATAATGGAATGGAGTATGGTTACTCGGAACAATGGAATGGAGTATGGTTACTCTGTCTTGCTCATCTGAGCCTTGGTGGTCTTATACTGGTGGCTGAGGCCTCCTCAGGCACATTGTAACAAAAGGAGGGCCATTTGAAATCCTTTGAGGAGAGGGTCTTACTTCTAATTTGATCCAGTTGAAAGTAGTACTCCCTTCACAAAACTTGGATATAATGGCGCGTGCAATGTAACCCTCAATATCCTTCCTCCCCTGTAAACTTTTTAGTGATTTTATGTCCATTGTTTTATAGAATACACTAAAACATTTTGATTGTGTTCACAATAAAATTATGGTTTGTATTATTTTGTGCAAAAAAAAATATAGTTGAGTGAGCTGTCAATTTCATGTTTAAATTTAGAGTCTAGAGGACAGTTGTGACCTTTTGCGATTGTTTCTTATGATTAATTGAAATAAGCATAGGGAGGTGAAGATTCTTCCCAGCTGTGACTTCTCTGTTGGAGTCATCTTTCCTAAATTGCACAAGGTTGTTGTATTTGTCTTTTCGTGTAAAATTACTTTACAAACAAGTGTGAAAGTTCAGCCACTTACCATGTCCCCAGGTTGTAAAATAACTCATGTCTCCTCTTAGGAACTAGAATAGATTTTATGATCAAATCTTGTATCACTTTGTAAACTCCAAAGGTAATAAAAATACTCCTATTATTCTAGTTATTTTATCATTTTTCATAAATTTAATTTCCACTGTAAGCACAGCTTAATATAAATTTCCTGAAATCTGTATCCTACTATCAAAGGTTTTGTCATACAGGAAAATGCAAATTTTAAGTTAGATATCAGAAACTAGATACATGTTTACAGTATATACAAAGCAGTATATACAAAGATATTCAGATTTAACAAAAATAATATTAAAAATTAAGTCTGTCAGTACCTCTGACTGTGGAACTCCAAAACCAAGCATCTGGTTTGTATAAATCCATCTTTACTTACAGTGATGTTATGATTAGTATGAACTATTTCTAATATGAGCTGGTTAGCCAATTAAAAAAGTAAAAATAAATTCTTAAAAAGGGTTTTTAAATTATTCAGCTGCTTCTAGTAAAGTGTATATTTCCTATAGCCAAACCTATTTGTTCATTTCCAGTGTCATCCTATTATTGCAGATTATTTCCACTATCACTTCAAAGTGATCTCTGTACTTCTGGGTATGTGCTTTTATTTTTTTATTTTTATGTATCTATGTACGTATGTGTGTATTGGCCACATTGCGCAGCTTGCAAGATCTTAGGTCCCCAACCAGGAATTGAACCCTGGCCCACAGCAGTGAAAGCACCAAGTCCTAACCACTGGACCACCAGGAAATTCCCACTTTTATTTATTTGTCAGGATTAGGTTAATCTTCCTAAAACATTTTTTCAGATTTTTTCAACTTCCTCTAAAATCTCCAAAGCCTTCTTATTGCCTATTTGGTTAAGTGCTTCATTCCACTTTTCCGGATTCTTTTTTTCATCATTCAGGGTCTGTTTCCCACCATTTCTCAAAGAAGAATCTGCTTTGCTCTTCTATGCTTTAATACCATATGACTTCAGTGGATTATAGTTATTTTTGCTGCACACTAATTGGACACCCTTCCTCTAGTTTGTTACTCAACGCTCATTCCTTTTCTTATGCTCAGGCTATGGACTCCCTTCTCAGTCATGACTACTGGGAAAAACATTGGCACAGGCTTTCTCTGAGTTGCTACAGGAATGAAAATTTTGCATTTTTTGCTTCAGTGCCTAATTTTAAGTGTTGATGGCCATTTGCTCGTTGAAAATATATTTATTGAGTGCTCTTAGGTACCAACTTGAGTTTTCGGAACTGAGTACATGGTTATAGATAAAACAGTAGCGTTCTCTTCTTTCAACATAGTCCAGTGACAAAGACAAACAATAAGTGCTCACCAGAAACCCTCTCAAATAAAATATAATTGTAAATTGTGAGAAGTGTTATCTTAACAAAAAAACACTGAGTGTTATCAAAAAGAATAACAGGAAAAACTAATGTAGACTGAGGGAGAAGGTAAGGGCAAGACTATCTTAAGAAATTATATTTAACTGAGACCAGAAAGATAAGTAATAATTATCTAAACTTGTAGCATAGGAGTAGCAGAAGGGATAATGAGAATAGACAGAATCAACAGAGATTTTGGAAATAGAATTTATAAAATTTGATGAATATAAGAGATGAAGTCTCTAGAGAGGGAAATCAGGATTTCTAGATTTAACAACTTAGGTGGCTGGGGTCCTATTTAGTGAGATAATAATGAAAGAGAACAGGTGTATGTCGGGGTGGAGGGGAGGTTGAATAAGTAGGTGGTTTGTTTTAGTTGTTTCTTAAGTATGAGATTCCTGTAATATATCTACATGGAAATTTCATATAGACTCATGAGTCTAGGTGTCTGAAGTTTATCTGCATTACTGCAATAGCCTTCAGAATGACTGGTATTTTCCTCCAGGTGTAATCTTTGTCATCTCCTGTAATGAGTTAGATTTCTCTCTTCCGTTGCCAGAGTGCACCAAATGCTTACTGCATTTGTTTACTTATTAAGTACACTATCTATATGTTTGGCTGACCTCTCGAACCTATTTTCTTGGAGTTAAAATACTGTGCCTATAACAGCTCCAAGTATATAATGGACACTCAGTAAATGTTTGTTACATGCATGAATGAATGAATAGATAAAGAGACTATAGACTTCAATGAGACATGTGTATTTGTCTTTTCTCTCTCCAAAAGACTGATAGCTAGTTGCAGACAAAGATCTTGTCTTAATTTTCTTCCAGATCCATTACCATGCTTAACTCACTAATGGACATTAAATAAATTCCCATTGATTCATGGATATTCAAGTGAGATACACTGGTTCAGTTGAACAATTCCAGAATCTGCAAAAAAAAAGAAAACAGTCATCTAATTTATTTTTTTTATATGTCATAGGAAATATGGAGAGAGAAAAAATGTGTCAATATACAGGGATAGGACAAAGATACAGAAAAGTGAAGGTAATACAAATCTAGGAACTGACAATGTTAGGGCATAAAGACAAAGAAAGAGGTTTGTAATAACATCTATGTCTAAAATTGTATCTTGTGACATTTTGTTTCAGCTAAAATAATTACCATTATTCTTTGCACATAGGAACTAAAGACTTTGTGTTATACTTATTTGTTTACAGATGATTTGCCCCACTGGAAAGTGCTCTCCTAATAGCCCCAGCACATGGCACACAGCAGTCAATGAATACTTTTTTTTGGTGAATGAATTAGTGAATGCATACTACTAATAATTATTTGTTTTCAATCTGAAAATTTAGCAAAATTCCTGGATATAGGTAAGAACTCTTTTTAAATCCCAGCTAGGCAAGTAATTTTAATTTTAAACAGTCTTTCTAAAAAATGTTCTTTCTCTGCCAGCATTGTCATTGGAACATTAACAGTAATTAAAACCATAAGTGGAAGTTCTAGATGACTGGGCAGCTGAAAAAGAGCAATTAAGCAACGTAGGCAGGAAGGAATTTACATTTTCCACATAATCAATTATATAGGTATTAAAAGAGGTATTGGAGGCCAAAAGGAGCAAACCCCAAAAAGTCTGGAAAGACATAAAAAATAAGAAATAATGATAAATCAATAGGATATTTATCTTAAACTATTTCCATTTTTTTTAGTTTTTAAATACACAATCCAAAATTAAAGGCAATTAAGCAAAAATTATATCAAAGCCTTAATATTATTAAGTTATAAAACATAAACTAGATAATTCTCTTATCCTTGCGGTTTATGAAATTACTAGAAGGACTTGATTAAAATAGCCTTGACATGCATGGTTACTTTCCTTTTATCCCTCTGGTAAATATGTAATATACCCAAAGAGAAGGAAAGGAAAAAAAAAAAGAATAAGTTGCTTAGAGAAATATAAAATATTTCAAAAACTGGAAACTATGCAATGAGATTGAAATAAGTAATATTTACACAATTATTTTTTTAAAAAATCATGAGAAAATATACAGTAGTTTATGTAATACTAAGATCTTTTTAATAGAAAATTTTAAAAAGAAGGCAACACTAAAACAACAGGTAAATGCTACTGGTAATCAAAATAATATAATGGCTTGAAATTCCAGTTTTATAAAACAACAGAACATGCTTTTCTGAGTCATTGCCCAAGGACTAACTTCTCCAGGAACCAGCCTCCTTCTTTATAGTTAGCAAAGTTTAAATAAATAAATGTAAAATATACCAATCTAAGCTCTGTGGTGATGCTATTAAAGATCTTAGAACCTAGTGAATCTAGTGAAGGAAACAGATGCATACATGGGCAACTGACTGTAGAACTACCTAGTTTCTAGGACACAGTAGGAAATGATATGTTATTATAGATAAAATATTTAAACTCTGCAGAAAACAGTCACCTATTTATTTACCCTAGTCATTCTATAAATAGAAAACTAGAATTTCCTTCCAAATGCCATATTCCACAATCATCCTGAAAGCGCTTCTAAAATAATGTGTGTGTATCACATCTCTAGCTCAGATATCCACCTACAGCCCTGGTTATTTTGTTTTTTTTCATTTTTCTTTTTTTTTTTTTTTTGGCCCCTTAACAGTGTGGATTCACCTCAGTAACTTCCCTGATTGGCCCAGAATATTCTACTTTACGAATGTACTATGTAGAATTTACCAACTATTTTGTAGTAAAAGGGGAGAAGTTTACATCTTACACCCATGGGAAACTTTTTATCACACTCTATCAAAAGTTCCTTCCTTTCCATGCTACCATGAAGAGTTTTCTCCTGACTTCCAGTCTACTCTCCCCTCCCTTTACCACATCTTATCCTCCACTATCCAGACTTAGAATTTTATCCCATTACTTTCCCACCTCAGTCAACTTGCTGTCCAATGGATAGAACACAGTGAAATCACCACCTATTGCTTCTCAAGCTTGCCATTGGTTCTCTTTCCACAACCCTAGCTGATCCTCAAACTAAGTCTTGAAGATACATGCACTATCCTTCGGAGGAGTCTGACAAATAAAATATGCACATGTCATTACATGCTGATTATGTTGCTCTTCCCCAGTTAATTTCAAATTTTATATTAAATCCAGAGGGTTTTGATTCAGCGATATTTAGATTTCCAACCTTCCTTTTTGACAGAATGACAGATTTATTCCAAAGGGATTTGGCGATATTTGCCATTTTTTTCTTTCTGTAAAGACTTCAAGGAGTTTAAAACATTTTCCTTTTTTTCTTTCATTTTTAAGAAGCATTTTAATCTTAAGCAATCATACACTACTAAAGCACTGATTAAGAGAGAGATCAACACAACACATTACATTAATTCATACTTATCCTTGAATTTCCTGCTCCTCTTTTATAGTACTTGGAATTGAAATATTTTACTTATAATAACAGAAATTCTTCTCTCTTTGTTATAGTCTAGTTGTCACTGGTAGTGAGAAAATATAAAGCTTGTGTAGTTCCACTTAGGTGAACATTATAAAAACAGTATCTTTTTAAATGTAACTTTTTAGCCTACTATTGAATAAATATTTTAGGTTCTTCCTTTCAGAAATCTGTGTTACTTCATTTTCTCTCCAAATATACAGGTGATAAACCAAATATTCTATAATTATTATAAGGGAAAATAGCACACATTTAGTTAACTACTCTGTACTCTTTAATAAATGGTTTATTGGATTCTGGCCAGTTTCTCTAAACCATGACTTATTTAACCTAATATAATGGAATACTTTCCCCATAGTAATAGATTACCTCAAAGTGTATACTACTGATTGTTTCCTCAGGAACATCATAGAATATTTAAGATTCTCTTTTCTGTTGTGATCTATATCATTAAATCACTATGAGAAATGCAATCAAGGATTACAGACATCAATAATATATGTTTAATGATGAATTGTGGGGGACCTTCAAGATGGCGGAGGAGTAAGACGCGGAAATCACCTTCCTCCCCACAAATACATCAAAAATACATCTACATGTGGAACAAATCCTACAGAATACTTAGAATTCAGCACCACCAAACCAGCTTTACAACAAATGCTAAAGGAACTTCTCTAGGCAGGAAATACAAGAGAAGAAAAAGACCTACAAAAACAAACCCAAAACAATTAAGAAAACAATAACAGGAACATACATATCGATATTTACCTTAAATGTAAATGGATTAAATGATCCAACCAAGAGCCATAGACTGGCTGAATGGATACAAAAACAATACCCATATATATGCTGTCTACAGGAGACCCACTTCAGACCTAGGGACAGATACAGACTTGAAGTGAGGGGATGGAAAAAGATATTCCATGCAAATGGATATCAAAAGAAATTTAGGGTAGCAATTCTCGTATCAGAAAAAATAGACTTTAAAATAAACACTATTACAAGAGACAAAGAAGGACACTGCATAATGATCAAGGGATCACTCCAAGAAGAAGATATAACAATTGTAAATATTTATGCACCCAACATAGGAGCACCTCAATACACAAGGCAAATGCTAACAGCCATAAAAGGGGAAATTGACAGTAACACAATAATAGTAGGGGACTTTAACACCACACATTCACCAATGGACAGATCATCCAAATGAAAATAAATAAGGAAACACAAGCTTTAAAAGACATATTAGAACAGATAGAGTTAATTGATATTTATAGGACATTCCATCCAAAAATAACAGAATACACTTTCTTCTCAATTGTTCATGTAAGATTCTCCAGGATAGATCATATCTTGGATCACAAATCAAACCTTGGTAAATTTAAGAAAATTGAAAATGTATCAAGTATCTTTTCCAACCACAACACTATGAGACTAGATATCAGTTACAGAAAAAAAAAAACCTTTAAAAATACAAACACATGGAGGATAAGCAATACACTACTAAATAACCAAGAGATCACTGAAGAAATCAAAGAGGAAATCAAAAAATACCTAGAAATAAATGACAAGGAAAACATGATGACCTAAAACCTATGGGATGCAGCAAAATCAGTTCTAAGAGGAAAGTTTATAACAATACAATCCTACCTCAAGAAACAAGAAAAGCCTCAAATAAATTAACTTTGAACCTAAAGCAATTAGAAAAAGAATAACAAAAATCCCAAAAGTTAGCAGAAGGAAAGAAATCATAAAGATCAGATCAGAAATAAATGAAAAAGAAATGAAGGAAATACTACCAAAGATCAATAAAAGTAAAAGCTGGTTCTTTGATAAAATAAACAAAATTGATAAACCATTAGCCAGACTCATCAAGGAAAAAAGGGAGAAGACTCAAATCAAGAGAATTAGACATGAAAAAGTAACAACCGGCACTGCAGAAATACAAAGGATCGTGAGAGATTACCACAAGCAACTGTATGCCAATTAAATGGACAACCTGGAAGAAATGGACAAATTCTTAGAAAAGCACAACCTTCCGAGACTGAACCAGGAAGAAACAGAAAATATAAACAGACCAATCACAAGCGCTGAAATTGAAACTGTGATTAAAAATCTTCCAACAAACAGAAGCCCAGGACCAGATGGCTTCACAGGCGAATTCTATCAAACATTGAGAAGAGCTAACACCTATCCTTTTCAAACTCTTCCAAAAAATTACAGAGGAAGGAACACTTCCAAACTCATTCTATGAGGCCACCATCACCCTGATTCCAAAACCAGACAAAGATGTCACAAAAAAAGAAAACTACTGACCAATTTCACTGATGAACATAGATGCAAAAATCCTAAACAAAATACTAGCAATCAGAATCCAACAGCACATTAAAAGGATCATACACCATGATTAAGTGGGATTTATCCCAGGAATGCAAGGATTCTTCAATATACGCAAATGAATCAATGTGATACACCATATTAACAAACAGAAGGATAAAAACCATTTGATCATCTCAATAAATGCAGAAAAACTTCCCACAAAATTCAACACCCATTTATAATAAACACTCTCCAGAGAGTAGGCATAGAGGGGACCTACCTAACATAATAAAGGCCATATATGACAGACCCACAGCCAACATCATTCTCAATGGTGAAAAACTGAAACCATTTCCTCTAAGATCAGGAACAAGACAAGGTTGCCTACTCTCACCACGATTATTCAACATAGTTTTGGGAGTTTTTGCCACAGCAGTCAGAGAAGCAAAAGAAATAAAAGAAATCCAAAATGGAAAAGAAGTATAACTGTCACTGTTTGCAGATGACATGATATTATACATAGGGAATCCTAAAGATTCTACCAGAAAACTACTAGAGCTAATCAATGAATTTGGTAAAGTAGCAGGATACAAAATTAATCCACAAAAATCTCTTGCATTCCTATACACTAATGATGAAAAATCTGAAAGAGAAATTAAGGAAACACTCCCATTTACCACTGCAAAAAAAAAGAATAAAATACCTGGGAATAAACCTACTTAAGGAGACAAAAGACCTGTATGCAGAAAACTATAAGACACTGATGAGAGAAAATAAACATGATACAAACCGATGGAGAGATATACCATGTTCTTGGATTGGAAGAATCAACATTGTAAAAATGACTGTACTACCCAAAGCAATCTACAGATTCAGTGCAATCCCTTTCATACTACCAAGGGCATTTTTCACAGAACTAGAACAAAAAAATTCACAATTTGTATGGAAACACAAAAGACCCTGAATAGCCAAAACAATCTTGAGAATGAAAAAATGGAGTTGGAGGAATCAGGCTCCCAGACTTCAGACTATACTACAAAGCTACAGTAATCAATACAGTATGGTACTGGCAGAAAAACAGAAATATAGATCAATGGAACAGGATAGAAGGCCCAGGGATAAACCCATGCATATATGGTCACCTTCTCTTTGATACAGGAGGCAAGAATATACAGTGGAGAAAAGACAGCCTCTTCAGTAAGTGGTGCTGGGAAAACTGGACAGCTACATGTAAAAGAATGAAATTAGAACACTTCCTAGCACCATACACAAAAATAAACTCAAAGTAAATTAAAGACCTAAATGTAAGTCCAGATACTATAAAACTCCTAGAGGAAAACATAGGCAGAACACCCTATGACATAAATCACAGCAAGAACCTTTTTGACCCACCTCCTAGAGAAATGGAAATAAAAACAAAAATAAACAAATGGGACCTAATGAAACTTAAAAGCTTTTGCACAGCAAAGAAAACCTTAAACAAGATGAAAAGACAACTCTTAGAATGGGATAAAATATTTGCAAATGAAGCAACTGACAAAGGATTAATCTCCAAAATATTTAAGCAGCTCATGCAGCTCAATATCAAAAAAAAAACAAACAACCCAATCCAAAAGTGGACAGTAGACCTAAATACATATTTCTCCAAAGAAGATATACAATTGCCATCAAACACATGAAAGGATGTTCAACATCACTAATCATTAGAGAAATGCAAATCAGAACTACAGTGAGATATCACCTCACACCAGTCAGAATAGCCATCATCAGAAAATCTGCAAACAATAAATGCTGGAGAGGCTGTGGAGAAAAGGGAACTCTCTTGCATTGTTGGTGGGAATGTAAATTGATACAGCCACTATGGAGAACAGTATGGAGGTTTCTTAAAAAACTAAAAAGAGAACTACCATATGACCCAGCAATCCCACTACTGGGCCTATACCCTGAGAAAACCAGAATTCAAAAATAGACATATACTACAATGTTCTTTGCAGTACTATTTACAGTAGCCAGGACATGGAAGCAACCTAATTGTCCATCAACAGATGAATGGATAAAGAAGATATGGCACATATATACAGTGGAATATTAGCCATAAAAAGAAAGGAAATTGAGTTATTTGTAGTGAGGTGGATGGACCTATAGTCTGTCATACAGAGTGAAGTAAGTCAGAAAGAGAATAACAAATACCGTGTGCCAACACATATATATAGAATCTAAAAAAAGAAAAAAGAAATTTGTTCTGATGAACATAGCGGCAGGACAGGAATAAAGATACAGATGTAGAGAATGGACTTGAGGACACGGGTAGGGGGAAGGGTAAGCTGGGACAAAGTGAGAGAGTAGCCCTGACATATATACAATACTATGTGTAAAATAGATAGCTAGTGGGAAGCAGCCACATAGCATAGGGACAGCAGCTCGGTGCTTTGTGACCACCTAGAGGGGTGGGATAAGGAGGGTGGGAGAGAGATGAAAAGGGACGGGGTATGGGGATATATGTATACATATAGCTGACTCACTTTGTTATACAGCAGAAACTAACACAACATTGTAAAGCAATTATATTCAAATAAAGATGTTTAAAAAAATTTACCAGCACATTACACACTTAGAGATATAGGTATAGGTAGTATAGATATAGATTTATAGGGAGAGTTAAATGTAAATATTGATACAGCTATATAAATTCAGTTAGCTATACCAACAAGGTAAATGAATGAAAAGTGAAACTTTGCCAGCACCTTAAGAATAAAGAAAATGTGGTATATACATACAATGGAATATTATTCAGTCACAACAAGAAGGAAATCCTGATACGTATCTCAAAATGGATGAACATGGAGACTATTATGCTAAGTGAAATAAGCCAGTTGCAGAAGGGCATATACATATATGATTCTACTTATAGGAGATATTTAAACTAGCAAACTCACAGACCCAAAAAGTAGAATGGTGGTTGCCAGGGGTTAGGGGAGAGAGAAATAGGGAAATGCTGTCCAACGAGTATAAATTTCCAGTTAAACGAGATGAATAAGTTCTAGAGATTTATTATAAAACACTGTGCTTATAGTTAACAATACTGTACTGTATCCTTAAATTTTTTTTGAGGGAATCTACTCTTTTATGTTATCTGTTCTTACCACAATAAAAAGAATAGTAATAATAATAATTTTTAAAAAGTCATGAATTTCTTGGAAATGGCTAAATGCAAAACTTGAGATGTTGATTTAGGTTTCCGTCCTCTGCGTTGGGGTGAGTTGGGCAAAGCAGTGCTCTGGGATAGACAATGCAAGACATTTTCTGAAGGACGTTGAGGTCAGCGACAGGGTAAAATATACAAACCAAGAGGTCAGATGCCTGAGAATCAAGATCCAAACCAAAGTATGGTAGAAAAGGTCAGGGAATCTAAGATTAAACAGGGTAGTTTTGGAGAACACTTACAGCAGAGTGCTCAGTGCCTAATATAAACTCTTTTTTTTTCCTTATATGGATCCCAGGCTCACTTGTATATAGGTGTGCCTAGTTTATGTAAAGGGACTAAAAGAAAAAACTGGTGCTAAGAAGATGCAGTCAGTTCGTATGACAATATTCTTATGGATTTAGAGCTTAAGAGCATTTTAACACTATTTTTGGAAGCTCCTGTCATCAATTTTTTCTTTATTATTAAAATATTTTAAATTTAATTAAATTTAATTTTTACCACCATCAGAGATGCAGAGTAAAGGAGAATAAACACCTTTGTTTACTTACTCTTGCACTGGAGCCAAAACAAAACAAAAAATCTAATTTTAGTTCCCTTATTTTGGGAATTGTATTAAACATAAATTAATTAGAAAAGTATTGTCATATTTATAAAATTCATTCTTTTATTCTATACATGAATTTTTCATTCAATTATCTTTCCATGTCTATTTAGCCCAGTCATGAATTAAATTTTGAAAACATATCCTATTTCCAAGTCTTATTTGTATTAATATTTAAGTAAGTATTTTATCTATTATATCTTGAGCTGGTTTGGATTGCTGTATTGTGAATCTGTTGACATCTGTATGTTTATTATAAAGTGTAGAAACTTTGTTGAATTTTATATAATTTTAAGGGTTTCAACATACTCTTAGACACTATTTATACACTTACTAGCAAATTCATTCATTCATTCAAAAACATTTCTTGATTACTTATTGTGTACCATTCTCCCTTCTGGATGCAGGAGGTTCGGAAGCAGAAAGAATAATAAGTTTATTTATTGACCTTATCATTAAATTTCAGTCCTAATTATTTTACTTAGTTTTGTGTTAACAATGGAGAAAAATCTGATAACCCATCGATGGGAAATAAACTTGTTCCAGTTGAAAAATTATAGTCTGGAACCTCACAATATCTGTAACTTTAGCTGTGAGGGAATCTGGTGTGTCTTTCTAAAAGTGAAATCTTCTGGTAGGTTGTGACAGCATATGCTTAACTGCTAATTAATAGAACCTCTGTGTCATGATATTGTGATTGGTGAAATATACTATAAGATAGATTGTTCATTAACCCCTCAGGAATTATAACTTTTGTTTATTCTATTACATTTACCACAGTTTTCTTGTTATAAAATGTCATCTGAATATCCATTATCATTTAGACGTAAGCAATTTAATGAAAACATTAATGAGCCTAAATTAGTAAAAGTTGACGGCTTTCCAAAGTAAACTAACATTACAGAATTACTTTTCCAAAATATATAAAGCAGTTTTGTTAGAGCCCACAACAGAAAAAAATGAATAAAACCATATTCAACTCACATATTTCATTCACATATTTTGCTTGTATACTGCCCTGAGGAAGCCCAGATGGCTGAAATGTTGGCAGGTTTCTGCACCTGCAATGATAATAAACTACTCTGTTATTACCTGATGTACGTGAGTTGAATACAGTTACACCTTACTTGCTGCTGTAAGCAGCTGGCAAGTCAGCAGTTCATATTGTATTTTTATAGGATTGGCAAATGTGCCTTGTTGGATTTTGCTGAGTTCACTTTAGCAATAGAATGCCAAAGGCCACTAAAGCACCTTCATGTTGACACATTAATCATGTGCCAAAGCCTGACATGGAGTGGATTATCAACACTATAAAATATAGAAAAAAACAACTAAATGGGCTATTTGATAGGCTACTAAACAAATGGATGCTCTTGATACACCAAAAGAATGAGCTTAACTAAATGTTAGTTATAATTTTTATCTAATACCTATGAACAGGAAGAATGTATTTGAAGGACTCAGCCAAAAAAACTTTCCATTTTGCAACATTTTTAGTGTAAAAATAGAACATGCTCATTGTATTATATTTGAGAGGTACAGAAATGATGAAAAAGGAATAAGCATCACCCACAATCCCATCACTCTGATACAACCTCTGCTGACATTTTAGTGCTTTTCTTTTTACATGTAAACATCACTGGGGATTTATGTAGGTTATATTGTGCTTTTCTATGTAACATAAACATTTCCCATGCATTAAACATTTCTGCAGATTCCTCTCATGAGGAATCATCCTTCACCCCCAAACACTTTCACCTTGTTGACTCTAAATTTTCTTTTTTCAAATCTAAGTTCAATCATCACTTTCTCAAGAGTGTTTTTCCTGATTTCCCTTGCCAGAGCGGTTCCCTATATTAAATGCCCTCCCAGCACCTAAAACATTTCATTTGCAGTTCTTGTGTCAGTTTTCATGTTATTCTTATTTGTGTGAGTTTTTGAAAAAAAAAATCAGTGGGATTTTGACTAGAATTGTGTTAAACATAAATTAATTAGGAAAGCATTGTCACATATTAATATATGATATTCATTCTTTCTATTCATAAGTGAATTTTCTATTCAATTCTTTTTCCATTTCCACTTAACCCATTTGTGAATTAAATTTTGAAAATATATGCTATTTCTAAAATGTTGTTTGTATTAATAATTCAGTGAATCTTTTATCCATTATATCTTGAGCTTGTTTCGATTGTTATATTGTGAATCTATTGATATCTGTGTATTTATTACAAAGTGTAGAAACTTTGTTGAATTCTATATAATTTGAAGAGTTTCCATATAAACTCTTAGATACTACTACATACTTTTTAGCAAATTCATTCATTCAAAAATATCTCTTGATTACTTATTGTGTAACATGCATTCTTCTGGATGTAGGAGGTATACAAAAATCTTGGCTTCCACAAAGGTTACATATTAGTGAAGGGGGTCAATAGGAGCCTCAGTAATCCAGGTGAGAGATGTTTGCGGCTTGAACTTGGGTGTTTGCAGTAGAGGTGGTGAGAAGTGGTCAAATTCCCAATACATATTTGGAAATAGAGCTAAAAGTATTTGTTGATGGTTGGATATGGGATGTGAGGGAAAGAGAGGGGTTAAGCATGATTTCACGGTTTATGGCCTAAGCAAGGATGGAGTTGATACAAAATGAGATGGGGAGGTTTCTGGAGGAAAAGTTTGGGAAGGAACATCAAGAATTCTGTTTTGAACATGTTATGTTATAGATGACTATTAAGCATTCCAGTAGAGATGTGGAGTGGGCAGTGTATATATCCTCTGGGTTTCAGGAAATATGTACAGGCTGCAGATATAAATTCTTGAAGAAATGGTTATATATTCTTAAACTTATTAGCCTAGATTTTACTCATTAGATAATGGTTACTGGTGATAGTAATAAGAGAAATTCAACTGAACAAATATTTGTCAGGTGCTGAAATATAATGATGAATAAGAAACATGGTTTCTTCCCTCATCTATCTTAAAATATACTGGGATGTATAAACTATAATATTTAGCATTTGTTATAATTTATATTTATTCTAATAAGTGAGAATAATTCAAAGCTGTTAATATCATAAGTAAGTCAGATATAACTTGAAAGAAAATTTAACATAACCTGTCCTAGTATGTTATTAAAAACATATACATTCAATTTCATCTCTCACCCCACCTTGAAACTTTTTCCATATGTCTACTCTATTTATTCTATGCTCCACAAAAGCAATAATTTTCATTAATAAATTGCATGAGCAAAAAATTAATTATATAAGTCAGTCATTGCTTGTCAGAGCTGTTTTCACTTTGGGGAGAGAAACAACTCGATCATGATACTGTGTATTTTATTCTCAAAACTTTCTTTAGCTAATGATATCTTATGCTGTTTCAGTGACTTTGCTTTTACTGTTTTGTTTACCAGTAAGATACTAACCATTGTGGTCCTCACAACTAGGCTACATCTTATTTTCCTTTTAATTACTACACTAGTATTTATTTCTGAGTGCTTATCAAGGAAGTACAGTTTTATAATTGCATAATAAAAACAGTACACATCTACCTAGATAATTCTAAACTGTTGTCATCCTGTATATTGTATACTTTCCATAGAATATTGAAGTTGAAATCTTAGAGAGTTTCTGAGCTGCAATTCACTGAAATATATTTTCAGAATATTTCCAAACTTGTGCCAACATAGTGTACACTGTGGGCAATGGTAACAATATTATTTTTCAAAATGAAAATAATATGTTTATGCTAATTTATTTTATCTAGAATAATCATAACTTACTTTTTTTGCATATTATTTTCAGCTACTCTGTAAGTTGCCCCATATGAGTGATACCAGATTTTAACTTTATCGAAAGTAGATAGGAGCCATTCGATAACAAATGGTTCTTTATAGATTATTTTGATTATAAGATGAAATGCAATATACAGAGTTAACACACTTGACCTTGATTTGGTTTTTCAGTGACTGAGAGCCAGATTTCTCCTTTTTCCTTCCCTTTTTTCTTACATATTTTTAACTGAGATGAAGTTTTTATTTAATTATTTTATGTTGAAAACTGGTCTTAGTTTATTGAAAAAATAAATCCCATCTTAAATGAAAGAAATACATTTTAGAGAAGGCAAAAATCAACAATGGATTATTTTTCATAATGACTATAATTTCTCAAATACTTTGTATTTTATTGTAAGTTATTTTAAAAGGACAAAAAAGCATAGTGAGTCATATAACAAACATCAGTGTTTGCCCTATCCAGCATCATAAAAATTGCTTTATTTTGTTATATTTGTTTCAGATTTTATGTAAGAAATAAAACATCACAAAATGAAGTCCCGTTTCCTCATTCCTAATCACGAGGAATGATTATTCTCTCCCCAAAATAAAGTCCTTAATATTGCTCATCATTTCCTTGTGAGTTTTATGTTGTTGCTGCATATGTATGTATCAAGAAGCTATATTATGTTGTATCTTTCAAATATTATAAATAAAAGCACATTATATGTGTATTCCTGAAATTTTGCTTCCTCATTTTGTGGTGTTTTTGAAATTTATCCACATTAATTCAGGTTTTACATTCATTAATTTTCACTGCTGTCTCTTATTCCTAAAGAGAAAAATACCATATATACCAATAATTTGTCCATAAAGATTTTACACTTGAAAACAGTTTTGTAAGGAACGTTCTTATACATGCAAGAAGAATTTCTGTAGCATATTTACTTGTATTTAGGAAATGCTTAGTTAAAAATTGAGAATGTCTCCAACTTTTCTAGATATTCACCAGTTGTTCTCTAAAGTATTTATATCAATTTACAGCCTTACTAGCAAAGTATAAGAAACCCATGATTCCATACTCTTACCATTGCTTGTTTATACTGTCAAACATTTCAATTATTGCCAATCTCAGAAGTGTAAAACAGTTCCTTTATATTTTTCTAACTACAAGTGAGTTTGGCAGTATTTTTCTACTACTCTTGGTTATTTCATTTTTACTCCTATCCATTCATATCCTTTGCCTAATTTTTTTAAAAGATAGTTTGTCTTTATCTGATGCGTTTGTTTTTATGTGTCCTGGATACTAATTCTTTGTCAGTTAACATGGTTTGATAATATCTTATCCAACTGGTAATTTATCATTTTTGTCTTTCAGTATTATTGAGATATAATTGACATACAGCTGGCATTTATTATTTTTAATGTGTCTTTTGTTGAACTGAGGTTGTACATTTTAATGTAGTCTGATTTAGCAGTGGTCTCTTCTATGTTTTGTGCTTTTGTTTTTAAGAAAATTATCACTATTTGAAGTTACAAAGATATGTTCTACATTTTCTTCTAGAAGAAGTATCTACCTGTAGGCAAGTTATTATTTATTTGTTCATATCTAATTATTTATGGGCAATTCTAAAGTACTTAGGAGTCATTTGTGAACACAACAAAGACTGACTTTTTAGAGCTTGAATTCTGCTGGATAGAGACAGAAAAAAGAGGAGATAAACAATTGTCTGATAATTATACTAAGGGGAGAAAAAAGAACAGGGAGCGAGAATGTGATACGGTAGGGAGGGAGTTGAAATCTTGGAAATGATGACAGGAGAGAGTCTTACTGAAGAGGTGGGATATGAGTAAAGTTATGGCGGGCATGAAGTAGTTAACTGTTTCCCAATAAAGAGCTTTTGAGTGAGAGAGAAGGCAAAGTGGCTGCTGAATAAACAACTATAAAGTAGCAAGAGAGTGGAAAGTAGACAAAATCATGAGGGCCTTGAAGATCAAAATAAGAACTTCTAAAATTACTCTAAGTGAAAGTTCTTGCAGCGTTTTGAACAAAAGAGTAACATATAACATACTCTGATTTATGTTTTAATGGAATCACCATGTTGGTGGTGAGAGCTGGTGAATTTGGGACATATTTTGAGTATAAAGCTGCCAGCATTTGCTGACAGATTTGATGCCTGGTGGGTGTGAAACAGGCATAGGAACAACTCAAAATTTTTTTTTGCGGAAGTAAACAGATAACTGGAGTTGTTAACTGAGATGTGGAAGACTAAAGGAGCTGGTGTGAGGAGAAAATGCTTTCAGGAATTCTTTGGACATGTTAATTTTGAGGCATTCAGTAGAGATGTCAAGTTAGTTGAATAGGTTATAGATTAAGGAAGAAAGTTCAGTTGGGAGATATAAATATGGGAATTGTTAGCATATTGATGACACTGAAGCCATGAGACAAGATGAAATCATTTTATATGCAGATTATAGGCATGAACAGAGTAGACTGAATTCTACTCAAAAGTCAAATGTGGAGATATTGAAGTAAACAAGGTATGAGGAAGTTGTAGGTAAATACAAGGGAGTGATCTTGGTTGCAATGTGCCCCCAGGGACCCAAAACAGCACTTGATAATAGAGATTTGCTGAGTGAATAAATTAAGAAACTGACCATGGATAAGGTAGGAAGAGGGGGAATGAAGAAAATAGGTAACAGTGAAAGTGTGGTAGGATCAAAGGACTTAAGGTTCTGGTTGAATTAAAGGAGTCTGGGGTGAGGGGGATGCACTGGAGAGCTGAGAGTTGGTCGCCGGAAAGTAGGATGCGTGGAAAATATGGAAGGGCTGCACGTATTGCATGTTATGATGAATTGAAGAGCACACCCACAAAGAGGGACTGAGGAGGGTAGAGGATGAGTTTTTCAGAGGGGAGGAAGTCAAGGAACAGTGAGTGAGTGTGATTGGAATGATCATCTACGTGAAAATTAAAATCACCAGTTCCCTTCTATCTCAAGATTTACAAATTTTATCATGAAAGTTAATAATTTCATAAAATTCTCATGCATCTTGAGGGTGTTTCCTCCTTTATATTTGTTTGTATGGCAGAATACAGTGTTTCATTTTTCTATACTTATAAAGACCTTGCTTTATTGAAAAAAACCCAAATGGGTAAAGATGTATTATCTTTTATACATACCAATGGATTCAATTTTTAATTTTTTCTTTTTTTTTTTTTTTTTTTAGTATTCTTTGCATTTATGTTCATGAGAGATTAGCCTGTAACTTTCTCTTTAAAAGTATTTCTTCAATTCTGGTATAGAATAGATATACTATTAGATATATGTTGGGTGCTCTCAGTGTAGCCTCTGCTTGTTCAATTGCTGTCACTTATATGTGTATGTATCTTTGTCTTTCTGAGCTATTTGCCACTGAATTCCTCAAAAATAGCTACAAATCTGATAATTTCATTTTAAAATTTCAGTGTCTGTACTTTCTAACAGTATTTTAAATTACTTCCTTTCATGTTCACCTGTATGTTATTTTTTTATTTCTGCCTGTTTTTGTTTTGCAATTTCTTATTTTATTTTAATGGAAATTACTCTTTCATTTACTACTGGAGGCATCTTAAACATACTCATTTTATATTCTTTGTTCAACTAAGACACAGTGTTTATGCAATTTTGTTTTGAATACTCTTTGGTAGTGGGGAAATTTTTTTTCCTTCTTCTGCCCACTTTCCCACCTCCTATGCTTACCCTCTCCAGTCTTGAGGTTACACCTTATCTCTTATCACTCATCTCCCTGGGCCCTTTTTTTTTTAAATTTTTTATTAAGGCGTTTCAGGGTGTGGTGATCTAGTTAGAGAGCCAGCTTGCTCATTTCTTGATTAAAAGGCTTAGTCTGCGTGCTCACAGTCTGAGACCCACAGGTTAATTGAAGCCCCAGCCCAGATGGTGATGAGTTTTATTTTTAGCTTCCTTTAGAGTTGGGGAGCCTCACTCCAGGCCTTAGCTTCAAGAACTTTCTATTCCTGGTCCTGTTTGCCTCAGAGCACTTAAATCCCTTTTACTCCGTAGGAGCAAACTTCAGATCTGAAGCTAAGCCACCCTGCAGCTTTGCTAGCACTCTCCACTTTGTTATATGGTTGTTCTCTGCTTATTTTATTTGGAGGGCCTTTTTTTTTTTTTTTTTTACTAT
This sequence comes from Lagenorhynchus albirostris, assembly GCF_949774975.1. Lineage (NCBI taxonomy): Eukaryota > Metazoa > Chordata > Mammalia > Artiodactyla > Delphinidae > Lagenorhynchus > Lagenorhynchus albirostris. The sequence goes on along the minus strand of NC_083099.1, from coordinate 107,030,040 downwards.
TATTATGTTTTTGCAATAAATGTGTTGGGTCAAAATATGAATCCCTGCACCATCTTACCTGGAAACCCTGGTGTATTTGAATCAGTTTTTCCTGATGGTTTACATATTTGTTGGTAAAATATAAAATGTGATATACCAACAAATAACTTCTTAATGAACTATACTGGTGAAAAAACATTTTTGAAAGTTTTACAGTTGAATGTTGGAAAGAAAGTTGATTTCTGTTAAAGGGATGTTTATTATAATGATAATAGGAATATGATATTTTCTAGTTGTCATAGAATATCTTTTTTCATGATTTTTATTAAGCTGTGAGGTGGACGTAGATGAATCAGGCACATACAAAATATCACTCTTAAGGAACTTTAAGTACAATAAGAGACAATATTAACACAGAGAATTATAATATAGAAATAGATAAATCACAATTGAAAACGACAGTTAAAAAAATCAGAGAAATGGGGCATCTTAATGAGGTTGGGAAACATAATTTCCATGAGGTTGGGAAACATAATTTCTATGCAAAGTAATATGAGAGAGACAGTTTTTCAAGATAAGATTTGGAATTGGCAGCTTTGAAGGGGGACACCCCAGACAGAGGGAGCCGTGGGAACAGGGGACCAGGAGTGTGCAAATGTGTATGTATGTAGAAATACATGCTCCTTTTCTGCCCCCTCACCCCCCCCCTTACTGAGACCATCTTCCTTTTGCTGAAGCTAATTCTCTGATCTTTGTCCTCCTCTGCTTGTAGCTGCCAGTCCATGCATGGCCTAACCCCATGTTCGAAGTTTCCAAAATATTTTTCTCGACTCATTAAATTCCTGTTTAATTACTTGCTCTCCCCAGCTCTGATTTAAGAATTTTTCACTGCATTATCATTCACTTGCTTTGCAATTATCACTTACGTATTTTATATCTGTATGTTTAATCTCCTCCAAATAAATTGCAAGCTCTTAAAAATCAGTACAGGCACTTACTACTTCTTTGGAGCTTCCTCTATACATATTCAGTGTTTTGAACAAATGTGTTAATTAATTTTGTATTTGGAAGAAATATATATTAAAAAAAAGAATCCACATCTGAGGTGTTCATTTTTGGTTGTTGTCTCTATTTCTCATCTTGTCTCAATTTGTCTCTATTTCTCTGTGCCTTCTTTCTCTAGGACTCTTACTGTCTCTCTGCCTGAACATTTAAATATGTATAGAAACATATATACACACACATACATGAGCACAAATACAACACGTTCAAATAGTATATCAAGAAGGGGTAATATCTAGGAGGGGTAATGTATAACTTTTCATATAATCAAACTATAAGTTCCTTTATTTCTCTTTTAGGTAAAGACAGCATCTTAGGAAGCTAGAAAAGTAAGGTGTCCTTAAAACCATCAATACAATACTTTTATATATGTATAAAAGGTAAAAACTGTATGTCTAAGACAGTGTTTGTGTCTTTGTGCCATCAATCACCTCCTTCTTTCATTAGTCTCAGATAGAAGATAAACAATAAGACTGACAGTTTTGTGTCCTTTGCTGTTTTGTGTCACCATCACAGGCAAGAGGGTATTATGTCATCATTCAAGTCTGTCACATTTGGTGTATTCTTCTATTTGCCTTAAAGACTGTTTTCCTCATAATCCTCATAAATAAATTTTTAAAATACCTATTTATTATACACTGTTTTATTATGGAAATATTTTCCTGTAATATAATGTCCTCTACCACAGATGAGAACATTTAACTGCTGCCAAAGCCTCCAGAATATAGAGGTGTTTTGTTTTAAAGAAATATTTCTTAAATAAATGAAAGATAAATAAGATATATGGATTTTATTTTTCAAAATTATATGTTACAAGAAAACTAATAAATTTCTACATATGTGTAACATGTAAATCAAACAAAGAATTTTAATATTTTTATCATAAACCCAGAAAGTGTTTAGTGCTACAACAAGAAATACTTTTTTTAAATTTTAAATTATGTTTATTTTATGGGAGATGGGATATTTCTTTGAATAATGTGTGTTTGTTCTGAAATGAATATCTGAGCTGTAATAGTGATAAAAATGGTGAAGTAGAAAGTATAAGACTTTAATACCATTAATAAGATTATCCCAACTTCTTTCTTCTTTTCCTTTCTATTTTCTGTACTGTCATCTACCTTCACATTGTCTTACTTCCACATTTTACAATGAGATTTTATGGTATATTTATTGCTAAAAAGCAGCCTAAATAAATGAAGTGGCCCTATAATTAATTAATAACCAATTTCAATAACCATATAATAAAGTACCAAAATAGAATTTGCTATTTATTCTGTATTTTGTAAAGTTTTAATATTTTTAAAATAGATATGCTTAGTTGATGGAAATGAGAAAAATCATAAAAGTGCAAAGAAGCAGGAAAACAAATCATCCCAAATTCCAACATTCCCTTAGGTACTTTTTCTATTTTATAATGAAATCGATACTGTACTGAATACTGAATTTTGCATCCTTCTGTTTTCAGATAGGCTTATATCATTTCCCTGTGTTAAAGGTCTGCATGCTTATAATATGAAGGCTTTTTCATACTTCATTAAAAAGTTTGTTTTCTAATATTGGATATTAAGTTTATTTATACATTTTCATTATTATAATGGCTATTTTTTGTACATAAATCTTGGGTAAAATTGAAATGACTTTCACTAGGATGGAGAGACTAGGTCAGTACTCCCCTAAAAACAGACAGCTTGTTCTCTTGATTTTCTTCCTTTCTGCAGTAAAATATTTTCAAATGGTTTTCTTAAAGGAAATAGATGGAATTTTTCTGAGACCTTGCATATCTAATAATTTTTTTTCTGTTACAATATCATGTGGAAGGCAAACTTGTTGGTTATATAATTTTTGCCTTATAAACTTTCATTCTCACAGTTGCAATGAAATTACTATTTTTGTTTCAGGGATTTAATTACTTGCAGAATAAAAACACAGGTTAATTTTAGCCATAGAAATTACTCTGCTAATGTAGATACGGTTGTCTGTGCATTATTTTTCTTAGTAATTTCTCTCTCTGCACACACACCCAACAAAAAGCTGCATATATAGTTTCTCTTGTTGCTTGTACTGCCTTTTCTTCTGCATTCTGAGAGATCTCAAGTTGTTCACCTAACATCATTGTTTCCATTTTCACTATAGTTATATGGCTTTGACTGCTGCCTTTACTTTGGACTTGAATTCTTTTGTATTTTAAATCTATCTTCATCTTCATTTTTTTATTGTATCCTGCTTTCATTATATTTCAGGTTATTTTCCCTATGTATCTTTCTTCCTTTTGTAAAGAGTTTGTATTTTCTTGTAGTCTACTGAGATTTCTAATCACTTGTCTAATATATTTTCTGGTTCCTACAGCAAATCCTATAGTAGTCCTTTGGCATTGTGTCCCTTTCTTTTGATCAGTAGTATTTTTCATTGGAATCATTTTATTTTTCATTTAACTAATTTTTATTAGTTACATTAATGCAAGCTTCATTAACTAACTCACAAATTTCAGGAGTTAAAGGCAATAGAATTTTAATTTTCTCTGAAGTAGTGTTCAATACAAAAGTTTTTAGCATCTGTGGTCTTTCACTCTATGGGGATTCAGGGACCCTTGGTTCTTCAATTTTATGGCATTTTCATTGCCCAGAGCTTTGGAAGCCCCCACTTCAAAACAGGAGAAGGAAGAAGAGAGGGTGGAGAAGCTCCACCAACTTCTTAAAACCCTTAGCAATGAAGTGAGGTATATCGCTTCACTACATTTCATTGGCTAAATCTAGTCACTTTGCTTTAATCCAAAATAAGGAGTTGCTGAGACAACACCTTCACTGGGCAACTACCTCGTGGATTTAAATATGGAATGGAGAACACTTTTTTTTTTTTTTTTGTAGAAAACTAGTCATCCTAGCCTCAATCATCTCTTAGTAGGGAGAGGTCTACCCAGATCTAATGCATGATGACATTCAACATGTAAATATTACTGTTAGTTCCCTTCTTATTCTACAACTGGATGGTAGATAAATGTTATGTCCTAACACAGTCCCCAATCTCTAGCTTGCTTAATTGCCCGTAGCCTGGTTGATCTTAGATGGGATCTCAACTGCCCTAAGTTTTTTGGGATCTCAGTACCACTGCAATCCTACTGGTGGATTTATAGAAACTCTCCCTGTTTCCATCTAATGCCTACATTTTACTTATGAATTCTGAACCTCCTTGATGTACCACTGCCACTTCCAATTTGGCTGCCAGGATATTGCTTTTTTTTTGCCTGTTTATTATAACATAAGATTTCCGGGGCTCAGTGGGAACATAATTCTGGTTGATTCAAAACGTAGCACTTATTTGGTAATTGAAGGCCTTTTTGGTATGTCCAGGAGAGAAATCCCAGAAAGTATTCACATAGTAAGGCTGCTCTAAGCGTGTTGTGGAATGTAAGGGAATATAGTTTTGTAGCAGATTATTTCTAAAACACGTATTTTTCTTATTCTCTCCTGCATTGTAAGGCTGTTTTATACACTTCTCCCTTTCATATGGTCCTCATTATCTCAGTGAAAGCTCTCCAAGGGGGAGCCAGGATCTTTTCCACAGGGTAGGCTTGTTGTTGTGCTGCCTCAGTCTCCAAAGCCAAGTCAAGCTCAAAGCCGTAAGTCCACATCTCAGAGCTTCGTAGGAAAGCTGGGGAGTCAGGTAGTACAGGAGCCTTTGAAGTAGTACATGTCACACTATGGATCTCCCTCCTGAGAATTAGCAAGAGTAGTGTGCAGTTGTGCTTTCTCTATGGGTTTCAGAAGGCACCTCCACAGTATATCTCAATTCAACTCAGCTACAAAGTAGGAGTTCAAGGTTACTGTGGAACCATTATATTTAATGCGGTAAAATACAATGTGCTCTTTTATTATAGATTTCACATGATGTGTCTAATTTGATGTATACTTTTTCTCATCTTTTCAGTAAGTTTTGGAATATTACTTGTGTGAATTACTGCAAAAAAGTCTCTTGCCATACTCACTCCTAAAAGCCTTTTATCAAATTAGCTTTCATCAGTCACTCCTCATGTGTCCTAGCTTCTCAGCATCAATCGTTTTAGTTGTATATGGATTTTTTTTTGTACTTTATTTTAAATTGCCTTATTTATTTATTTATTTTTATGATTATTTATATATACAGTGTGTCTCCCTAGAAGTGTATGTATTTATATAAATTATATGAGCTTATATAAAATGTAAATAATTGTGTATATATAAAATTATTTATAGTAGACTGTAAACATATGAAAAGTTGCTAAAATGTTATACTTTAGTTGTAGTGACATATTAAGATATGTTGCATTTTATTTTTTAGTCACTGAGTTTATCTGCCTTTTGCTAAAATCTGTTATAAGCAAAATTTGGGTGCCATATATTTTTTACACATTGCCAGACTTCTAAATATTAGCATATAATTTAATATTAATTAAGACTTTTCAAAAGCCAATTTAGATAACTGAAGTAAAGAAAAATAAAATTATATGATGTAAAAAGGGAAAAATCAATGCTTTAAACTTAGAAAGTAGGATGTCATTCCTTAATTCTACGTAGTAAATTGTGATTTATTTTTGTTACTCTGAGATTTATTACATTCCCACTGAATGTTGATTTATATAAGAGGACATTTTAAAAACAATATTCATGATCAGTATTAATTGGCTGATTTTTCAGAGGCAGTATTTACTTTCTGGAAGATTCACAAATCCCCTTCTCCCCACAATAAGAGGAAAATAGTAAGAAGTAGAGAAACTGAGGCCACTTGAACAGATGCAAGATCAACGTTAAATTGTTAAACTTTCAATAACAAATGTGCATTGGCAATGAAAAATGTTAAACATGTTTCAAAGAAATCTATGGACTAGTATTAATGAAATCTGTATTATACTGATGTCTTTTGTGATTGTGCCTGAATTTCCAAAATATAAAAATGATTTTCTTAAATGTATTAACGGGTTCCTAGATTTTCAAAGTTTGTGTACTATAGAATTTATTTCATCTAATATTGTCCACAAAATGATGGCAAAACTGAAAATTTAAACCAAATTTCAAACTGTAGGAGATGAGACTTTGGGATTATTAGAAACATGCCACAGCATAGTCTTGAGTCATTTTCTCCTCCTATTTTACAAATACCAATGCACGGCTTTCACAGGGTGTGGGACCTTGTAAAGTTAAAAGATCACAAATACCAAAGGCTAGTTTCTTTAATGAAGGCAGGTGTTTTCCATTCCTAATGTACCTTTGTGTAAGCATTTCCATAATAACATAGCATCTAATCTTCTCTTTGATATAAATTCTCGATGAGAGTAATACCACATGGCTACATATGGTGGTTTTTATGGTGGGATGTAAAATATGAATTTAATATTTTTATGAGGAGACCAATATATTGTAGGTTGCTGGAAAGAATGAGAGCTTACAGAAACTGTTTAAATACCACATCATTTTCTTGTTCTCTGAATCCAGGTAAATAGTGAGCTGTATCAAATTGTGAACCATACCAAATGCTGAAGGTATTTTCTCAAGGAAAATAAGGAAATGTGACAAACACCTAGGGAAATACTGTTTTGAAGAAGCAAACAAAATAGTCACAAACTTTTATTTGTGGTAGATAGGGAAAAAACGTTTGTCTATATAAGATCTTTGAAAATGTATATCAGAATTTTAGAGTTATTAAATTATGATTAATAACAATTATCCCTTATAAAACTACCCTTACTAGATGTTAAACAGATATAAAATACATTAAATGCAATTGTGTGGTATTCATGTTAGGATAAGGCTTCTAATAAACATGGTCTTTATTCACCAAACTAGAATGTAGTTGCACATATAGCAGCATTGGGGCATTTGTTATTAGTAATAAATCATAGTCGATGTTGTATGTTTATAAATTATTTAAACTTTGAGTTGTGAAAAGAATTCTAAAGACTAAAGTTATAAAATTGGACTTTGCTACATTATTTGCAGAACTTGTTTGATTGATGTGTTACTACTAGAAATGATATATTTATTTGATATTTTTCAAATGCTTCATATACAAAGTGAATCTTTTGGCACTTTAGGTCTGAATTTCATAAGCTAAGTTTCTATTATGTCCTTATGTCATCTGACAGATGGTATATTTTTTTTCGCCTCAACATATTTTTTGTACAGAGTGATACACTAATAATAAGAATGAAATGCCTCTAATTTTTATCCAGGCAAGATGATACTGTGGAAAAAGGAATCATCTGATGTAAAGTATTTTATATATTACAGTTTTATATATATATACACAGACATACAAAATATATATATATATATTTATCTCTCTCACTGAAGACAACTTAAAAATCTACTGAAGTTTTTTTAATAGATAAAACCATACATTGAATATAATATATCATTGAGTTAGTGATTCCTGGTCACTAAAATCAGGACTTATTTGTGATTGAATAAATTTATGAATTCAATTTATGATTGAAAGTAGTAACTGTTACTCTTAAGTAAATTTCAAAAGTAGATTCCTGAAACCATTACAAGAGACTTCAAAAGTCACTTAGGACATTCTCCTGCAATGAAAGACATTTAAACACTTTTGTTAGAAATCAGTATAAAATGTGTGTAAAATTCTCCAAGTAATCGTCTTAGGAATTTTTATTTTACCCAGCATGAATCCCAAATATGCATTTGTATGATTGATGAACTATTTAGAACCAATGATATATTGGGAAAATAATTTTTATTCAGTGTTAAGCACTATTTAATAAACTCTTACTCATTGGTCAGTGCCTCTTATTTGCAGCTAAGATTAAATTCTCTAGAGTTCAGTGTTTTGAACTGTTAAATCACCTCACCAGTGGGTGCAAGGCACCTAATAGCTGATGAGGTGTGGCCTCAGAGTAACCTACTTTTAACTCATTAGCTCATTTTAATCTCTATGGTGTGTGAACAATTACCTTTCATTCTTTTATTCCATATACTCATTTGTTCTCTTCAGTTATTCCTAGGATAATGTTTAAAATCTATTTCTTTCAATGAAATGTTTGAGGTTTTATTTTTTTTAAAGATATTTAGATATGGGCTTCCCTGGTGGCTCAGTGGTTAAGAGTCCGTCCGCCGATGCAGGGAACGCGGGTTCGTGCCCCGGTCTGGGAGGATCCCACATGCCGCGGAGTGGCTGGGCCCGTGAGCCATGGCCGCTGAGCCTGCGCGTCCGGAGCCTGTGCTCCGCAATGGGAGAGGCCACGACAGTGAGAGGCCTGCGTACCGGGAAAAAAAAAAAAAAAAGATATTTAGATAATCATGAACACTCTGTGTGCTCAAACGACAGCACTTTTTTTTAAAAGATTGAATTCACTGCAACCGACAATATTACGATTCTTCTTTTTAGGTTCACTATAAATATATGCAACTTACTCTGTAGAAAGTATGGATTATTTCTGAGTCTCTACTACCTTTTGTGTTCATTTGGAAACCATAAGGTAACACAACAGTAGCTTCAGAGATCACTCATTCAGTATTTCAAATAATTATTCAATGAATGATCACTTTTTAAAAAAAAATTTTGCAGCATGATGTTTCTAGGTCTTTTATGCTCAACGGTATCTAAACAAGACACTTTTTTTTCTTGTTTTGGGGGCTTTTCTCCCATGGGGGATGTATCAAAGAGGACTTCCTAATTCAGTTCTTTTTCACTCTGCTCTTATATGCAGATAGAGTTTGGCTCTCAGTTTCAATTCAATAGTCATTCACTGAAAACTTGCTGTGCAGATAGTTAGGATGCAGGGTGCTGAGATGTGCAAAACAAGGATCCTGCTCACAGGGAATCCATTGAGTTGTATTTCACCCCTCTTTGGACTTTAAAAGGTTTCCTTTTTTTCTTTCATACTTAAAATGCTGTGATAAAGAGAACTGCAGATGACATCATAAGTATTTACAAACTTGAAAAGATAAATGCTGTGGATGTAAGATTTGTTTAAAATGTTCAGTCCAAAGGGATTTCTCTGGTGAGGGGGAAGTGGGGAGGTGCTGCTAGGAGAACAGGCCCTGAAGATATCTGTACCAGAGATGCCATTTCTATTTTTCATGCCTTTATTGACCCCCTTTCTCTTGAGCCTATAAATATGATTCAGTCTCTTCCTTCCAGAAAAATAGCTTCCCTTCCTTCTGACCCTGGACTGTCTCCTACTCTTCTCATCCAAGAGTGCAATCTGGTTCCTTCTTAGCAACCTTCTCATGATATAGCCAAACTCACTGACACTGTCCAAATACAATGGACACTTTCCAATCTTGAAATCACTTAACTTCTCTATAATAAAAAATGTTTATAGCTACTAAAATAAAATAAAATGTTCAGTTCAATAAAAATTTCCTTAGGCAGCTCTTTGTTTTTTGGCAAATGAATTATCAAGGAAATTTATACAATAAATAATCCCTTTGCTAACTGTGTCACTTTCTTCCCTTTTGGGAATATGTTTTCAGGTTTTGAATATCTATTCATGTATCTCATTTCTTTAAATCATATACCTTATACTTTCACTCAATTGTTATTATCTCCGCCTAACACTCAGCAGACTGGGGTACACAATAGGTGACTTACCTATTAATATGGCTAACCAATGACAGAGGTTACATTAAAATACATGTATTCTACTTTTCAGAGTCTAATTTTTAGTCAAACCTGGTAGTAATTATAAAACAACTCAAAAAATTATAGGATTTGGTAAGCTGAATCGAGACATTTCAGACTTTAAATATTTAGGTTCTCATCTGGATTCCAAACCTAAAATATTTTAATATATCATTGCACATTTGTTTAAATCACTTTACATATAACATGATATCATAGTTCTCATAATGCAAAGATGGAAATGAATCAGGAATTATTATCCACAGGAAACCTGACCTCATATAAGTGCCTAAAGCAGATCTTCTGATACCAAAGTCAGTGCTTTTAGCCTTACTCCACACAAATGGTTTAAATATGAACATTTTCTATTTGTATGCACTGAGTAATTCAGTTTGACTTCAGTGATATTATGTAGTTATATAGTTTATATATATATATATAAATATATATATAATATAGTTTCCATAAAATAGTCTGACCAAAAGAAAGTTAAATTCCTTTTGCCAAGATTCACTAAAAATTGTAAGCTCTGTCTCTCTGTCAGTGCGACCTGTGTTAGAAGAAATGAAATTGAACACAGGGGGTGAGTAACATGTTTTACCCACACAGTATCATTGCAGGAACATGAGGCTTTTCCCTTTTGGAGACTTCTTTTTTATAAAAAAACAAGAAATATGTGATAAATATTTTTTTAAATAAATCATACCTTTGAAAAGTGGTTGGTATAACATGAGGTCCTATTGGGGAAATGACAAATCTGTGTCCCCCTCTTTTCCTCTAGCAACTGAACAAGGCATATATAATAGGGAGTGTAGGAGATAGCATACAAAATAGACATTTTTATAAAAAGTCCGCTGTAAACTAGTGGAGTCGCAAACACAATTGTAATCAGTCTTCCTTAATTTTTATAGTTGATAAAAATCAGTTTTGAAAATGTTTGCAAGTGTATGTCTCCTTATGAAATTAGAGGTAACAAAGAATGGTAATAGGTGGACGATAATCATTCAGGTATGTGTTATTGAGTAAGTGGGAGGATGATTTTTAAAGTATATTTAAAATCATGAAAATTTAGAATTTTACCAAATACATTTTTTAATTTCCTGCTCCTCTCGCAAAGCATAGAGGAAAGGTATAGGCAATTTAAGAATATATGGCACTTGGGATCCCCTTCTTACTCTGTGGCAAATGTATATAATGAGTTTCAAGCTTTGATATCAAAACCATTTGCCCATTCCATCTAATGTGCATAAAATATTTTAAGCTGAGTTATTATTGTAGATTCATACCCAGCTGTGAGAAATAATACAGAGAAATCCATGTACCCTCTACCCAAATAATATCTTGGAAAGATATCACAGCTAGAAAATAGACATTGACATAGTCCACCAATCTTATTTGAGTTTCACCGGTTTTACATGTACTCATTTGTGTGTGTGTGTGTGTGTGTGTGTGTGTATGTGTTTAGTTTTATCCAGTTTCATTACATATGTAGGTTAATGTATCCATCACCACAGTCAAGATGCAAAGCGGTTCTATCACCACAAGGATCCTTCGTGCTGTAGTTTTATAACCGTGCTCATATCACTCCCACTCCCCCTCCACCCCTTACTAACCTTCACCGTTGGTAGGAACTAATCTTTTCTCCATCTCTATAATTTTAGTTATTTCAAGACACTATATAAAATAATTTCATCTTAATTTATCTATAGAGTTTCTGAGTGTATCACTTTGTATATTTTCTTAGTAGTTGCTCCAGGTATTGAAATGCTACACATATACGATTTATCCCAGTCTACTACTTTTACCACTTCTGGTAAAGTATGGAAACCTTACTTCCATTAGGTCCTTTTGCCCTGACACTTTTTATTTGTTTTAACTATTCCTTCTTAACATGTTGAACACTGCATCAGTTGATGGTATAATGTTTGTTTTAACCATCATATAGTCAGGAAAATGCAGCAGAGTAGTCTATATTGTATTTACCCATATTTTTTGTTCTCTCACTTGTTCTTCCTTCTTGATGCTTCAAAATTTCTTCTTTTCTGTTTGAGGAACTTTAACTTTTCTTTAAGACGGATCTGCTAGAGAAACATGTGTTTAGTTTTCCTCCTTCTAAAAATATATTTATTTCCCCTTGATTCCTGAACGTTGGTTTCACTGGATAAGAATTCACGATCAACAGTTCTCTTCTTTCAGAACTTGAAAAACGTGCCACTGCCTCTGACCTCCATAATTTCAAATGAGGTCATATATTGTCATTTGAAATGGTGTTTTCTTATAGGTAATATGTCTTTCTCTCACGGGCCCAGCCGCTCTGCCGCATGTGGGATCTTCCCGGACCGGGGCACGAACCCATGTCCCTTGCATCAGCAGGTGGACTCTCAACCACTGCGCCACCAGGGAAGCCCTAATTTCACTGTATCTTGATTTGGACCTTTTGGGGTTTATCCTGTTTGAGTTTGATCCTCTTCCTGATTTTGTACGTTTATTTCTTTTGCCTAATTTGTGAAGTTTTGACCATTATTTCTTAAATTCTTTCTGCCTCACTCTCTCTTCTTTTGGGACTTATATGGTACCAATGTTGGATATTTTGTTATTGTCCCACAGGTCCCCAAGATTCTGATTTTTGTTTTTTTGGTTGGTTTTCCAATCTGTTTTCTCTCTCTTGTTCAGATCCAGTGACTTGTATTGGTCTGTCCTTAAGTTCACTGATTCTATCCTCTGTTGTCTCATTGTACTATTTATCCAATCCAGTGAGTTTTTATTTTGGTTGTTGTATTTTTGACTTCTGTACTTTCCTTTGGTTCTTTTTTTAAATAACTTCTTTAGAGTGCTGAGATTTTCTATTTTATATTTGTTTCAAGATAATTAGTAATTGCTTGTTAAAGTAATTTTATGATGGCTTCTTTAAATTCTCTGTCAGATAATTCTAACATCCGTTTCAACTCAGTATTAGCATCTGTGGATTATTTTTTCTCATTCAAGTTATGTTTTGCCTGGTATTTGGTGTGACCAGTAATTCTTTTTTTATCACATCCTGGAGATTTGGGTTATTGTGTTAGGAGACTCTGGATACTATTTACATCATCTATTCTATTTAGGTTCAGCACACAGGTCCTGGCTTACATTTGTGGGCTATGGTTCCACCAACAATTTAATTTTCAGAGCCTTTGTGGTGCTATTTGGTCACTTTGAGTTGTCTGTTCCCACTGGGAGTTGTACTGATCCCTACTGGTGCCACCTAAGGAAGCAAGGCCTCCTGATGGCTCTAGGGGGGATAAATGGTTCTTTAGCTCATCAAAGATCACTTCAAGGGCTGGGTAATTGTTATAAAAGGATTGGCCCACTGCCTGTGCTGCCCAATTGACCATTGTCTCTCAGTAGGGAAGGGGAGTCTCCAGTCTAATGGAAAAAGAGATTGCGTTCCATGACAGTGATGCTCCCGATTGATTCCCCTTGGGGGTGGCCCAGTCTCTCCCAAAGTTCTTGGTGGGAATCCCATTTGCTCTGTGAAAAAAATGAGTCTACCTAGGCCACCTTCTGTTGCTAGGTTATGGTTGGGAGAAGCCAGGTCTCAAATGCCTTTTACAATTGGTTAGATTCTGGTATCACTAACCAGTCCCCTTTCCTCTTTCTACCTTTCAGAGTACTCCTTTAGTCACCTCTTGCTTAATTTCTGGTTTTATAGCTGTCCTTAGTGGAGCACATAGTGATATTTAAGTTTTTTAATGCTTTTCCAAAAATGATTTAAAAGAAGCATAAATAAGCAAGATGCTTAAGAGATCTGTGAAAACAAGTGTTCTGTGATAGAAAAGGTGGTTTGAACCAAAGAATATATTAAAAGTATTTAACAGACAGTACAGCAGAGGCACCAACCAGTCAGAGCAAATTTAATGTCAGGTACAGTACAGGTGTTTTTCAGCTGAAAGTTAGCTCTGATTTAAAAAAAGCTTAACAGGTGTCTCTACTGCAGAGAACTTTCAATATGCTAAGGTTAATTGTTGGTTTCCTAGAAGGAACTGAGCACTCATAGTTTTCCCAAATTTATCTAGGCATAGAAGTGAAATTTTTTGTTTACAGCTCTTCTTGGTACTGACAACTCATGAAAGACTGTGAAGGAAAGCCATCACCATCAATATCTACCTCATCCAAGGTATTGTACTTACTAGATGCAATCATTTAATTAAAAAGTTATTTCTCAGAACATTAAGGAACATTTAATTCTACTTAAATCTGATAAAATATTTCAATATATTTAAACCTTCCTTTAAAACATTTCAGGAAACCAGATTTAGACATATGGCCAAAGAAAATGTTTATTGTGTTGTGCTAAAAATATGTAGTCTAACAGTAGCAACTTTTCCTAATGTTGTTATTCATATTTTCAGTATTTTCTTTTTCCAGCTTTAAGGGACAATAGGATCGAGCTGGTTCGGGCTTCCTGGCATGAACTGAGTATCAGCGTCAGTGATGTCTCTCTCTCTGATGAAGGACAGTACACCTGTTCTTTATTTACAATGCCTGTCAAAACTTCCAAGGCCTATCTCACTGTTCTGGGTAAGTGCATGTGATCACAAGCTAGAGAGATGTGTACAGCTACAGCAACATGATTCAATAACAGATCTACACTTTGAGGATCATCAAAAAGCATTAAAAAATCACTTAGTCATTTCCCCCATTTTATAAATAGATAAAGAGAGGTATAAAGATTTGTATGACTTCCCAAGAGCAAACAGCCATTTTGTTTCTTAGCCAGCAACAGACACCAGGTTTCTTGATTTTCAACTAAATTCCTTTGTGTCAAATCATCTCTATATTGTATATGTGGTAATCCTTTTATAAAGTGATAGAATAATGAACATAATGACTTCAATGTGTCTATCAGATGCTCCGCCACCTTATCATCAGTCACCTAATGGGATCTTCCCTAATATCTATTGGCTTCCAAATATGCCCATTTGTGTATTTTAGTGTATTTAAATGACCCTAACATTTCTATTTGTCTTCTTGCCTTTTAGCTTTGTAGTTTTCTAGATTACTAAATGAAGTACATAATGTCGCTTGCGCATGCAGCTTGTAGCTTCTTTGTTTTTTTATTCTCTAAGTATTGGGCCATTTTTCTAAAGGTTATAGTGACACCAAAAAGCAATACATTCATAGAGTTTCTGAGGAAATAAGCTTGCAGCTCACAGCTCTCTGTGCTTCCACAGACGTCAGTGGCCCAATCAGCTGAAATTGCTGGAATTCATTGAAACACACCTGTGTACTGAACAAGTTAGAGGAATTTAAAGATTGATTTTTTTTTTTTTTTTTTGCCCTTAGCTTGCCTTCCTTTTTTGATAGATAAAGGCATAACACTGCATTTAAACGAACTAATGCATGCTGTTCTTTTGGGTGAGAATATTAAAGTTAATCCTGCTAGTGAATTGGTTTTGTGCATAGGATATGAAATATGTTTCTTTGCAAGTCCCACTGGGACTATTGTATAAAAATCTTTACAAGTTTGCCATTAAGGACAAAATACACCCACTAAATGGAGTATCTCAGGATAGCAGCTGCCTAAGATTAATGTATTGTTCTGTAGAGAGCCAACTTGAGACCCCAAGAAATAGGAAAGTGGCTAATTTCAATTTATTAAATGGTGATGTGACATGTTTGTTTTTTTTAAAAAAAAGCTATATGAAGGTGAACGAAAAGAAAAGAAAGCTAGCCAGCTAATGGAGTATGTTGATCTGTCATTTACCTTTGTTGTTCTTGTTGTTTTAGTTTGTATTTCTTTTATTGGCGCCTTCCAACATTCTTACATTTTATTCTTTTCAAACTGAATCAAATAGTACAATAAAGAAACTTTCAGTCTGCCTTTATTATTGAATATTTTTAGAAGAAATTTTAATAAACCTCTGTCATGACAGCAGAATATTATTGCCTCCAAAATATGTAATGTTGTATTATTTAAATCATCAATGTCTATCTCTGAATATTAGTTATCTGCTTATTCATTGGATGATCTGGACTAGAAAAGGTAATAAGTAGCTAGCATTAACTAGCATTAAAAATAATACATGGGCTTCCCTGGTGGCGCAGTGGTTGAGAGTCCGCCTGCCGATGCAGGGGACATGGGTTAGTGCCCCGGTCTGGGAAGATCCCACATGCCGCGGAGCGGCTGGGCCTGTGAGCCATGGCTGCTAAGCCTGCGCGTCCAGAGCCTGTGTTCCTCAACGGGAGAGGCCACAGCAGTGAGAGGCCCGTGTACTGCAAAAAAAAAAATAATAATAATAATAAATATCATGCTCCACAAAACTGCAATTACATTTCTAATACAAATGACATCAAGAGACATTCTCTACTTTAGAAGAATCAGAAAAATAAGTATAGTTGCAATTTTTAATGAATCTTTTATTCAAAATGCATTTTCTAGAAAAAAGTACACAGAGGATAACAATATTTTTTAAGCTTTAAGAATTCTGAAATCAGGAATGAAATGTGCTATTTTGGTTAAATCACAGTTTGCTAAAGAATGAAGAAATATGCTTTGTGGATTTTTTTTTGCCCAGTGCAAACAATCTACCGTTTTAAAGCCCCACACTGGTAAATCTTAAGATATGGTTGTTTTTAAGATTATAAAGAGTATTTCTGCAGGTAAAATTTAATTTAAAAAAACTACTTTAAACGCACTTTAAATGCTTTCTGGATAGTATACACACACATATGCATATTTACACAGACACATATGTGTTTGTATGTATGTGTATATATATCTCGCTATATATTTTTTATATATTTTGTCATTTATTTTATTATATAGCAGTTTATTATTATTATGTTTTGGTTTATTATTATTATTTTTATTTTTATTTTTTGCGGTACACGGGCCTCTCACTGTTGTGGCCTCTCCCATTGCGGAGCACAGGCTCCAGATGCACAGGCTCAGTGGCCATGGCTCACGGGCCTAGCCACTCCACGGCATGTGGGATCTTCCCAGACCGGAGCACGAACCCGTGTCCCCTGCATCGGCAGGCAGACTCTCAACCACTGCACCACCAGGGAAGCCCTGGTTTATTATTCTTGATTGAAGTTATTGTCAGTTATACACCCAGTTTAGCTTTGCTTCTGAAAGTAGTAGTCGTAAGAACAAATCAACCCTGGAGATTAATGTTTATTTCATTCATTTGCTTAAATTTCAGGTGTTCCTGAGAAGCCTCAAATTAGCGGATTTTCATCCCCAGTTATGGAGGGAGACTTGATGCAGCTGACTTGTAAAACATCTGGTAGTAAACCTGCAGCTGATATAAGATGGTTCAAAAATGACAAAGAGATTAAAGGTAAGGAATGGGGAAAGGTCTCCAAATCAAAATTAATGTGCTGAAACTAGTGTGAAGTGTTAGATCCAGGGCATTTTACATTTTCCTTTTCTTTTTTTTTTTTTTGCGGTACGCGGGCCTCTGACTGTTGTGGCCTCTCCCGTTGCGGAGCACAGGCTCCGGGCGCGCGGGCTCAGCGGCCATGGCTCATGGGCCCAGCCACTCCGCGGCATGTGGGATCTTCCTGGACCGGGGCCCATGTCCCCTGCATCGGCAGGCAGACTCTCAACCACTGCGCCACAAGGGAAGCCCTACATTTTCCTTTTCAAACCACAGTCACTTTCTGATTAAGTGTAATTTGAACCAGATTTACCTTAAATTAGGTAATTTTACAAGGTATATTAATATCAACTGTGTGCCCCATTTTTCTCTTACGTAAAATAGTTTAAAATGATATATATCTAGAGACTTTCCTGGTGATCTAGTGGTAAAGGATCCACCTTATAACGCAGGGGACGTGGGTTTGATCCCTGGTCAGGGAACTAAGATCCCACATTCCGCGGGGCAACTAAGCCCGTGCACCACACCTACTGAGCTCAAGCGCCTTAACTAGAGAGCCTGAGGGCCCCAAACTACAGAGCCCACACGCCCTGGAGCCTGTGCACCACAACTAGAGAAGAGAAAACCCGCACACCACAACTAGAGAGAAGGCCGCGCACCGCAACAAAGAGCCCGAGCACTGCAACGAATGTTTAGCATGCCTCAAGGAGGAGCCTGCACGCGGCAACTAAGACCCTACGCCGCCAAAAATAGATTAAATAAATAAATAAATAACAAATCTTAAAAAAAAAATGATATATATCTAGTGGGAAACTTGGAGAAATAAATAAGTTAATATATAAAAAACACGTAGATTCGTACTTGACAATAGCAAGTGCTAAGTGTTCATGTTAGATGTGATTATTTCAGAGCTCATCTGTAGTATTTAGATTATAGACAGAGAAACTCCATGAATTAGTTCTTCAACTTGTTGGTTCTGAAAATACAAAGTTTTGGGAATAAAACTAGCTAAACATCAATAAATCTGTTTTTCAGTAGCTCTCACACAGGGTAAAATAATGTGCTTGTCTCAATAAAAATGCACAGAAATGTAAATATTCAGCATAATTCTGCTCTTCATACACTTAAACACACACGTGCACACACAGTCTTTTAGGGTGGATTAAGAAGTTTATAGAGGAGATGGCTAGTAAGTCTGGTAGTGGTTTTTGTACCCCACATACAGAAATCTTGGACCTGACATCACATGTACATTAAAACCCAAATATAAGAATCATCTATTATGCTTGTTAAAAATTTTTCCTATTTATATAGTAATATGTATTATTCTCAAGGTAACCTTCTAGGAGATAGATTGATGCAAACCATTCTGATTATTTTAACTTGTAATTCAAGTATCTTACTTAGGATTGGAGGCTCAACAGGTAGAATTGCCTATATTACTAAGAAATTATGGGTTTACAGTCCATACAATTATTCTACCTCTTTTCTATTTTAATTACTTTCTCTCTTTATATTTTTTCCCCAAACAAGGAACTATCTGTAATTTATCCATAATTACTACCTTTATTTTAGAACTTCTAATAAATACATTTTGTTGGACTAACTTTGGAGAAGTACAAGCACCCATTTCACAAGTTAGATACATCACTTTGCTAAGTTAAACTTGCTCTTATATTCTGCCAGGGCTCAGTACCATCCATTCTAATTCTGCCTTTAGGATATATTTGTTTAGGTTAGTGTGTTAAATGTCTAGTCTTGGTTGGAGCTTTTCTAAATGGACCCTCTACACTGTATCCAGAGTTATCTTACTATGACAAGGTTCTAATCCAGCCACTTTTTCTGCGTAAGCATTTCTGATTGAAAGTCCTAACCTGGATAATTAGTTTAAAATCCGATTTCCTTGGCCTATAAGAAAGCTCCTGGCAGTGAATTCTTACAAATCAGATGGTTTTCTATGTGAAAGGCTTGGTTTATGTTAGAATGTTCTTCTTAAATACTCTCCTTCGGTTAAATTGTTTTATTACCTACATGCATCTCTTTCTGAATTTTGACATAATTAGTTAGTGAGTTAGTTTCTCTTAATTTCTTACCATTTTATTTGTGTTTCGGATAAATATATCCTCAGGGAGGTCAGAGACTAACATACTAGTCATTAATATTGGTTGATTGTTTTTAACGTTGTAGCCTTATGAAAAATGCATAATGTTTTCATTAAAAACATTTTTATAAAATATCTTAATTTTTGACAAATTTGGCTTCTGCTCTGAATGCCAGATTTATTCATAAACTAGGTAGAGAGGGGACTTTTGTTTATATGTAAAAAGATGAAATTTTGATCTTATAAACACTATACTTTAAAATCATCTGAATCTAGAATGAAAATCAAGAGAAAACCATATACAGAATCAGCATTTGGTTCTGTGTTCTACTCAGAAGTAGTGAAGCTTTGTTTTTTCTGTGTTCTTCAATGCATGGCCATTAATAGAGCATTTATTATTCCTACACTTGAATTCATCTATATAGCTCTTTATTCTTTCATAACTCTTATTTTGCATGTTTACATAGTTTGTCTTTACAATGATATGGTGAACTTCCTGAGTTCTCTAAAATGTTTTTATAGGTGTATAGGCAAATATGCTGTATTTAGTATTCTATACAGAATGCACGTTCATTATTATTGCTGTGCTCTATACATGTGAAGTGAAAGTTCGCTCTAAAATCCCTCAGCAGATACACCTCACTGAAAGGAGTGTTCTATCCTTATCTTGCACTCTTGTCTTTTCAGAAATCAAAATTTGACTTCCTATTATCATGTAACAATTTTTACTATATTATCACTTGAGATTTTTTAAAAAGACACTCCCTAGTATAAAGAATTGGAAAAGGTAGGCTAATCATATCCAGTTAAATTCAATTCGATAAGAAATTGTTAAAATGTGTCCCAATTATGCAGCATTCTATGGTGCATGAGTGAATATCCAAATGAAGAAAACAAGAACCTTGACCTGGAGATGTTTAAAATGCCTTTGGGGTGATAAAACCAGCTATGAGGAATACTTTACTATAAAGAGGAATGTATAACATTATGTAAATCCCAAAGTAGTTATTCCAGTCAAGGGAACGTATTATTTTCCATACGTTTTAACTAAGCACTGGCCAGTTCAGCATATTGACACTGTGTTAAGTTTCAGACTCTGTATGATAGAGGTAGGGGCTTTCAAAGTGACTTCTGATTTCAGGAGGAGTCATTGTTCTGTACATTTTTTCTCCATTATTATCTAACATATGAATTTAATCACCAAGTTTCTGGGAGAAAGTTGTTTCATAGTCCTAGCTGATCACATTTTCTTGGCCAGGATATTTCCATGTTAGATTATACAGCATGGTTCTCAAACTTTAGCAGGCACCATCATCACCTCCAGGGCCTGTTAAAACTCAGATTATAGGGGCCTGACCCCAGATTTTCTGATTGAGTACATCTGGGTTGGAAACTGAGAACATATATATTTAGCAGTGTGTTGAATTTGTGAGTGATAATGATGCTCCTGTTTGGAGACCACACTGGTGTATAGAGAACAGAATGTTGAGAAGTATCAGTAACATATTGAAGTCTTGCCTCTGTCTCTGAACTTTAGTTTCCTCATCTAATAAATGAGGATCATAAAGCTTGCCTCAAAGTGCTATTGCAAGGATTTCATACAAGCCAATATGTATAAAGCGTTTTCACAGTATAAGGAGTCACTGAATATATTTTAGATGTTATTATTATCATTATTATTACTATCTTGAGCAAACCATGATTGGTGAGTTGTAACAATCCCTGAATTAGTCCTAGAAATATAACCAAAACAGAATTATTTCTTTAAGGTATTCACTTTTGGGGGATGGACATATAAACATAAGATCTAACAAGTATAGTAACAGACATATGAACTGGCTACAGTTTTTGTACAAAACAAGAAGCAGAGATGTGCCCTACTTTGTGGCAGAGGTAAATGAGAGTACTCAGTAAGTATATGTTAAATGAATAAGTGGATCTTAAATGATGAATGGAATTCACTGTATGGGTTGTGGGTAAAAGTAGGTGGTAGAGCATTGTAAAGAAAGAAACCATGTGTTTATGCAGGGTAAAAGCATGTGATTGTTTGAAGGAACTGAAACTTTCTGTTTGATACAGACACGAGAGATAAATGGGAAGGTAGGGGCCAGTTAAGTCATGGAAGATCTTTTACTCCAGATTACGGAGTTTGGAATTTATTCTGTAGGCAGTGGTGAAACACTTTCTTCTGTATGCTTTAAACGGTGGAATGAATGATCATAATTTTCATCTGACTCTCCTTTTTCCTCCTGATGAGTCTGACTCAGAAATCCCTTTGGTGCCTCTGGGCAGCTCTGTATTCAAAACTGCAGGGGGTTTCACTGTAGCTTTTAATCTTCTGTGTAGCTAGGAAGTTGGAAATATTGCCATTTAGTGTAGGAAAAAAATGTGTATTGCCTTCCTAAATCTATCAGTGTCCTGAGAACTTGTATAAACTTTCCATTCCATATGTAAGTTTAGTAACTTGTAGTTTGAGTAGTTATCATCATAAAATCTTAAGCTTTTCTTTTCCAGCCAACTAGCTTTTACATGAATGTGTTAGGCAGAATTCTATGAGAACCCTCAATGACCCACATTTTTGTATAATCTTTTCCCCTGGAGTGTAGGCAGGATTTGAGAATATATGTGATATCACTGCCTTGATCATGTTGATCATGTTACCTTACATGGCAAAAGGGATTTTACAGATATAATTATGGATCCCTTTTGAGTTCATCAAACGGAGATTACTAAGGGAAACCTGACATAATGAGGTGAAGTTTTTATAAAAGATTAAAGAGTCAGACATCCTCCTCCTGGCCTGGAAGAAAGCAAATAGCCATGTGTGTACTGTCTATAGGGGCCATGTGACAAAGAACTCTGGGTGACCTCCAGGAGCTGAAAGCTGTTCCTGAGTGGCAGCTAGTGAGAAAATGGGGACCTCGGACATACAGCATCAAGGAAGTAAATTTGCCAACAATCAGTGAGTTTGTAGAGGACTCTAAAACCTACATGGGAATCACAGCCTCAGCCAACACCATGATTTCAGCCTGGTGACACTGAGAAGAGGACCAGGATAAGCCCTATCTGGACTCTTAATCCATAGAAATTGTGAGATAATAAATGCATATTGCTTTAGGACACTAAGCTTTTAATCATTTATTATGCACCAGTAGCAGGAAACTGAGATCCAGAAAGGCAGAATGATTTCTCATAGTCACACATCTGACAAAGAATGAGCTTGAATATTCCAATTCTAAGACCCAGCACTTGAACTGGGGAAGAAAGCTGAAGGCTGGAAGAATATTTAAGGGACATTTCAAACATGAATTAGTAAGGCCCTGAACTAATGGATGAAATGGCATTTTTTTAAATGGATGGATTTAAAAGAGAAGACAAATTCCAGGTGAACTTGGTGAATGAGTCTGGGAGATGGAGCAAAAACAAGGGTCAAAGACAACACAATTTGGGTGCCAACACAACTTGGTTAGTGAACATGTGGAAATAAGAAAGGCATTAGGAGAAATTAGTTCAGAAATAAATGATAATATGTTTATTCTTTGAGGTTGAAGTAACTATATATTGGTAGAATCTAAAAGTTAAACTTAGCAGGCTTTTGGAGTTAGGTGACTTATGATTAAGAAAGGGATTCTGACAACACAAAGGTCTATCATCTCTTATGAAGGACATTTTTAGTTTTAGCCTTTATAAATAGTTATTACCCTTTATTTGTGCAGCACACTCCCAACAGAAACCCTCTCAGTACTTCCTTCTGACCCTAAGAATCATGCTATGTAGTAACCTGCATATTCATCAAAGCCTGACTTTGTGGGGAGTCACTGAAGCTTTGTCAGTGCCTAATAGTATTGCCTGTATTCTACAAGTGTTATTTACTTCGCGTACATTGTTTGTTTCAAATGTTGGACCATCAGGCTTAAACTGACTTTAGCTGTGTTGCCCTGTGTGAACAGGACTCTTCACATACACTTTAGTGTTAATCAAAAATAATGCAGCAGCTCATTTTCAAGTTGGCTAAATATAGTATAATTGTACTATAAGCTACTTAGTAGATAATTTTTCAGCGTTTGGAAACTTGAGAGTGAATTTCTGAATGTTGTGTTTCTTAAAATGTAGCCTTTAGACTGTTCAGATTAGAATCACCTGAGGTACTAGTTAGAAAAATGAAGATTCCTGGTCTCAATGTAGACCTTTAAAATCAGAATTTCTGGCTGTCAAGCCTAGAAGTCCTAATATTTATTAAGTACCTCTGTTGACGCTTAGGCTCACTATAGTTTGAGAATGCATAGAATTAGAGACCAGTAAGCCAAGTATTAATAGATATTCAAAGAAAGAAAGAAAGGAGGTCCTAATCTAATAAGTTTAGAAAATGACTCGATATTCTATGTCTTTTATGAATCTATTCTTAGAGGGAGATTCTCTAAAACTAAATCAAAATGCACTTTAGTGCTTTAACATTTCTGAGAATTAATGCAAATTTCTGTTAGACAACATCTTAGCAGTATTCTTTGGCCATATGATTTTTAAAATTTGTTTTGTGTTTCTTGCATTGAACTTTGTGGAATCTACTTTGAGAAACAGTAATTATATATTTAATTTAAATACTCTCCCTGGTGTTGTAAAACTAGTTTTGGCCTAATACTTCATTTAATGTCAGTTGCACAAAGCCTTAATTTAAATAAGTGAAATACTAACATGTAATACAGAGATTGTGAATTCTCTTGAGCTAAACACAAAAGAAAATAAAAAGGAGATATTTGTGTGTCCTGAGCTTAAAGCTCCTGTATCATGTGTGATAAGGATTAATTAAAAGTGTTAGTGTTTAAACTTACAGAGTATACCATATATCAATGATTTTTTTGAGTTCTTTTGTTTAAACTTACCGCTTTGAGAGTGTCCTTGCCATTTAAATATGAATCATGTTGGACCCCGTATTAAATGAGAAAAAGAAATAGCATTAGTAATACCTGTAAGTGAGGGGTGTGTGTGTGTGTGTGTGTGTGTGTGTGTGTACATACCACTTGGGGTTTTCCAAATGCTGTTGACTGTATTACCTCAAGACTCTCTCAAGATACAATGAGATACATAGAACATCTTTCTGGAAAGAGATAAAACAGTTGTTTCATCTGAGTGTGAATGGCTGATGAAAGCAAATGATCACCAAAACTCTTTGAGAAACTTTTAAAAAATGTTTTATTTTTTAAAAGCAACTTTATTGAGATATAATGGACAAAAAACAATCTACACATATTTTATGTGTGCAGTTTGGTATTATTTCACAAGTGTATATGGTGATGAGACCATCACTATGATCAAGATAATGAACATATTCATCATCTACAAAAGTTTGTTCATACACCTTCATAATTCCTTCCTCCTGGCCTTCTTTGCCCACCCCTCCATCTCACTTCCAGGAAACCACTATTCTACTGTATGTCATTATAGATTACATTTTCTAGAATTTTATATAAATCAAATCATATAGTACATACTCTTTGATTTATTTCCCTCAGGATGAATATTCTGAGATTCATCCATGTTGCATATATAAAGGTTGTTGCTGTCTATTGCTGATTCATATTCTATTGTATGTATCTGTACTATAATTTGTTTATCCATTTATCTGGGGGTAGACATTTGGGTTGTTTACAGTTTGGGGCCATTGCAGTAAAGCTGCTATGAACATTTGGGTGTAAGTGTTTGCATGTATCTATGCTCTTATTTCTCTTGTGTAAATGCCTAGGAGCAGAATGGCTGGGTCATATAGAAGATACATGTTTAATTTTTAAAGGCATTGTCAAACGATTTTTCAAAGTGGTTGTACTCCTTCATGAAATCCAACTTTTTAATTTTAGTATTATTATTTTTTACTTTTTTGAATCATGCTTTGGTATTATATGTAAGATGTTTTTTCCTAATCCAAGATCACAAAGAATTACTTCTAAAAATTTCATATTTTTAGGTTTTGCATGTATTTTGAGTGATTTTATATTTTCAATGCACTTGTCTTTTCTTTCTCTCAGCTGTATTATTTCTAGGTCAGTTTTGATAGATTGATTGATCTCATTATAGATAGCATTTTCCTGCTTCTTTGAATGCAGAGTATTTTTTGATTGGATTCCAGACATTATAAGTTTTACCTTTCTGGTACTGAATGTTCTCCTATTCCTCTAAGTATTCTTAAGCTTTGTTCTGGTTAAGTAATTTAGAGTTTAATACTTTCAGAGCTTCTTTTAAATTTCTTAGGTGGGACCAGAGCAGCTTTTATTCTTAGAATTACTTAATTCTCATTACTCAGATAAAATCCTCTGAGTGCCCAGGGTACCAGTTATGAGGTTTTTTCAGTCAGGTTAGTTAGAACAGGCATTATTCCCTGCCTGTGTAAGCATCATGTACTATTTCCTCTAATCCTTTTTTGATAGTTCTTGTCCTAGCCCCAAACACTTTCTTCACACAGATACACCAATCAATAATTACTTTGCCAAATACTGTGAGGTACACTGCAGTTGTCTGGAGTCATCTCTTTGTGTAACTCTTTCATTTTTGATACTCTGCCCTATAAACTCTAGCTGCTGTGGCCTTCTTAGACACCCAGCTCCATCAGCATAACTCAGGGAGGCCACCAGGGTCTGCATGGGTTTCCCTCCACACACCACAGTCTAGAAAATCTCTCAAGGCATTAAGAAGGGACAAATTTTAGGGTTTATCTCATTCATTTTCCATCTCTCTGGGATAACTCCATTATTGTTATGTTCAATATCTTGAAAACTCTTGTTTACAGATAAGAGGTAAATCCAACTTTGTTATTCTGCTAGGCTGGAAGCAAAAGTTATTTTGCCTTTGTTTTTGAAATGTAGAGAAATAATACTTTTATCTAAATGGTAGTATGTTTTAATTTTGTCTGATTGCTTATTTGTTTTAAGATGATATAATACATTTAAGGGGATGAACATGAATAAGTGTAAAATGTATCCATACTCACTTTGACAAAATATTTTAGATTAATAATTCTGCTAGTTTTAAAGGTAAAAATTATTTGATTTAGCTATAGAAATTCAGTGCTGTTATACATTATTGTGGGAATGGAAAGAAAAGTTCCAGCATGTATATGATGAGATAAGTAAGTATAAATCTTTGACTGGATTTTACTTATTGTCAAGAATGAGCACTCTATCAACAAAATAATGTTTTTCTTTGTTGTTAATTCATGTTTTTAATCAACAGTTTTATTTATTTATTTATTTATTCTCTCTCTCTCTCTCTCTCACACACACACACACACACACACTGTATTTTATTTTTACAAGAAATAAATCAACTGACACCAAGCATTGTAAATGGATGACCACAACAAAAGCAACAATGATTGCAATTACCAAACACGAAACACACTCATACTATGTCATAATATTGACATTCAGTCCAGTAATCCTCCAGTGTAACAGCTCCTTTACTTTGCAGTGAAAATTGATTTGTGTATTTTTTGCCTCTGAGTCCTTGTGGGATTTTTTTTTTATTCAAACATAAAGTCACAAAAATTATAATCATCCTCATCAGTTCACTCAGTCCCATGTAATTAATTTTTTTATCTTGATCTTTTGTTAACACTTTTATGAATTCATCAGTTTTCCATTAGAGTTCTGAAAATGCTTATTCATTCAGTTCATCAGTATAGTCAGTTACCAGAAACCTGTACTTGTCAGAGTCTTTTCCATGAATTCCTTGAAGATGAAACCCTTTTATAGGAACATTTTTGCAAAAGCATCAGAGTACATTCAGAATTGTCTGTAAATGACAAAAGACTTAAAAATGACCATGGTTAAAGATTTGATGAAATTTCATAATGATGCAATTGACAAGGAAATTTAGTTATTTCTGAGATATACATTTTAAAGTAATAACTAGACTTATGACTTATAACATTATACCAGAACATATAAGATTTTTAGAAATTTCATGTAATGTCTAAAACATTTATATTAACATATTTCCATACAAATAACCCAAAGAAAGTTTAGTATTAGTTGTTTTTTTTTGTTTTTTATACTGCAGGTTCTTATTAGTCATCAATTTTATACACATCAATGTATACATGTCAATCCCAATCACCCAATTCAGCACACCACCATCCCCACTCCACCGTGGTTCTCCCCCCTCGGTGTCCATATGTTTGTTCTCTACATCTGTGTCTCAACTTCTGCCCTGCAGACCAGTTCATCTGTACCATTTTTCTAGGTTCCACATACATGTGTTAATATACGATATTTGTTTTTCTCTTTCTGACTTACTTCACTCTGTATGACAGTCTCTAGATCCATCCACATTTCAACAAATGACTCAATTTCATTCCTTTTTATGGCTGAGTAATATTCCATTGTAAATATGTACCACATCTTCTTTATCCATTCATCTGTCGATGGGCATTTAGGTAGTTTCCATGACCTGGCTATTGTAAATAGTACTACAATGAACATTGGGGTGAATGTGCCTTTTTGAATTATGGTTTTCTCTGGGTATATGCCCAGTAGTGGGATTGCTGGATCATATGGTAATTCTATTTTTAGTTTTTTAAGGAACCTCCATACTGTTCTCCATAGTGGCTGTATCAATTTACATTCCCACCAACAGTGCAAAAGGGCTCCCTTTTCTCCACAACCCCTCCAGATTTTATTGTTTCTAGATTTTTTGATGATGGCCATTCTAACTGGTGTGAGGTGATACCTCATTGTACTTTTGATTTGCACTTCTCTAATAATTAGTGATGTTGAGCAGCTTTTGATGTGCTTCTTGGCCATTTGTATGTTTTCTTTGGAGAAGGTCTTCTGCCCATTTTCGGATTGAGTTGTTTGTTTCTTTAATATTGAGCTGAATGAGCTGTTTATATATTTTGGAGATTAATCCTTTGTCCGTTGATTCATTTGGGAATATTTTCTCCCATTCTGAGGGTTGTCTTTTCGTCTTGTTTATAGTTTTCTTTGCTGTGCAAAAGCTTTGAAGTTTAAGTAGGTCCCATTTGTTTATTTTTGTTTTTATTTCCATTACTCTAGGAGGTGGATCAAAGAAGATCTTGCTGTGAGTTATGTCAAACAGTGTTCTTCTTATGTTTTCCTCTAAGAGTTTTATAGTGTCCGGTCTTACATTTAGGTCTCTAATCCATTTCGAGTTTATTTTTGTGTATGGTGTTAGGGAGTGTTCTAATTTCTTTCTTTTACATGTAGCTGTCCAGTTGTCCCAGCACAGCTTATTAAAGAGACTATCTTTTCTCCTTTGTATATCTTTGCCTCCTTTGTCATAGATTAGTTGACCATAGGCATGTGGGTTTATCTCTGGCCTTTGCATCTTCTTCCATTGATCTATGTTTCTGTTTTTGTGCCAGTACCATATTGTCGTCATTGCTGTAGCTTTGTAGTATAGTCTGAAGTCAGGAAGTCTGATTGCTCCAGCTCCATTTTTTTCCCTCAAGACTGCTTTGACTATTTGGGGTCTTTTGTGTTTCCATATAAATTATAAGATGATTTGTTCTAGTTCCGTAAAAAATGTCATTGGTAATTTGATAGGGATTGCATTGAATCTGTAGATTGCTTTGGGTAGTATAGTCATTTGCACAATATTGATTCTTCCAATCCAAGAACATGGTATATCTCTCCATCTGTTGGTGTCATCTTTAATTTCTTTCTTCAGTGTCTTATAGTTTTCTGCCTACAGGTCTTTTGTCTCCCTAGGTAGGTTTATTCCTAGGTATTTTATTCTTTTTGTTGCAATGGTAAAGGAGAGTGTTTCCATAATTTCTCTTTCAGATTTTTCATCATTAATGTATAGGAATATAAGAGATTTCTGTGCATTAATTTTGTATCCTGCAACTTTACCAGATTCATTGATTAGCTCTAGTATTTTTCTGGTGGCATTTTTAGGATTCTCTATGTATAGTATATCATCTGCAAACAGTGACAGTTTTACTTCTTCTTTTCCAATTTGTATTCCTTTTATTTCTTTTTCTTCTCTGATTGGCATGGCTAGGACTTCCAAAACTATGTTGAATAATAGTGGTTAGAGTAGACATCCTTGTCTCATTCCTGATCTTAGAGGAAATGCTTTCAGTTTTTCACCATTGAGAATGATGTTTGCTGTGGGTTTGTCGTATATGGCCTTTATTAAGTTGAGGTAGTTTCCCTCTATGCCCACTTTCTGGAGAGTTTTTTATCATAAATGGGTGTTGAATTTTGTCAAAAGCTTTTTCTGGATCTATTGAGATGACCATATGGTTTTTATACTTCAATTTGTTAATATGGTGTATCACATTGATTGATTTGGGTATATTGAAGAATCCTTGCCTCCATAGGATAAATCCCACTTGATCATGGTGTATGATACTTTTAACGTGTTGTTGGATTCTGTTTGCTAGTATTTTGTTGAGGATTTTTGCATCTATATTCATCAGTGATATTGGGCTGTAATTTTCTTTTTTTGTAGTATCTTTGTCTGCTTTTGGTATCAGGGTAATGGTGGCCTCATAGAATGAGTTTGGGAGTGTTCCTTTCTCTGCAATTTTTTGGAAGAGTTTGAGAAGGATGGGTGTTATCTCTTCTCTAAATGTTTGACAGAATTCACCTGTGAAGCCATCTGATCCTGGACTTTTATTTGTTGGAAGATTTTTAATCACAGTTTCAATTTCATTATTTGTGATTGATCTGTTCATATTTTCTGTTTCTTTCTGGTTCAGTCTTGGAAGGTTTTACCTTTCTAAGTATTTGTCCATTTCTTCCAGGTTGTCCATTTTATTGGCATAGAGTTGGTTGTAGTAGTCTCTTAGGATGCTCTGTATTTCTGCGGTGTCTGTTGTAACTTCTCTTCTTTCATTTCTAATTTTATTGATTTGAGTCCTCTCCCTCTTTTTCTTGATGAGTCTGGCTAATGGTTTATCAATTTTGTTTATCTTCTCAAAGAACCAGCTTGTAGTTTTATTGACTTTGCTATCATTTCCTTCATTTCATTTTCATTTATTTCAGATCTGATCTTTATGATTTCTTTCCTTCTGCTAACTTTGGGGTTTGTTTGTTCTTCTTTCTCTAGTTCCTTTGGGTGTAAGGTTAGATTGTTTACTTGAGATTTTTCTTGTTTCTTGAGGTGGCTTGTGTAGCTATAAACTTCCCTCTTAGAACTGCTTTTGCTGTGTCCCATAGGTTTTGGATCGTCATGTTTTCATTGTCATTTGTCTCTAGGTAGTTTTTGATTTCCTTTTTGATTTCTTCAGTGATCTCTTGGTTATCTAGAAATGTATTGTTTAGCCTCCATGTGTTTGTGTTTTCTACGTTTTTTTCCCTGTAATTTATTTCTAATCTCATAGCTTTGTGGTCAGAAAAGATGCTTGATGTGATTTCAATTTTTTTTAAATTTACTGAGGCTTGATTTGTGACCCAAGATGTGATCTATCCTGGAGAATGTTCCATGTGCACTTGAGAAGAAAGTATAATCTGCTGTTTTTGAATGGAATGTCCTATAAATATCTATTAAATCTATCTGGTATATTGTGTCATTTAAAGCTTCTGTTTCCTTATTTATTTTCATTTTGGATGATCTGTCCATTGGTGTAAGTGCGGTGTTAAAGTCACCCACTATTATTGTGTTACTGTCGATTTCCTCTTATAGCTTTTAGCAGATGCCTTATGTATGGAGGTGCTCCTATATTGGGTGCATATATATTTATAATTGTTATATCTTCTTCTTGGATTGGTCCCTTGATCATTATGTAGTGTCCTTCCTTGTCTCTTGTAACATTCTTTATTAATCAACATTTTTAACTTAAGGGTTAAAGCAAGTGCAAATCTCAGTCATCCAGAAATCATCAGCCAACAAAGAATCTTGAGATCATAATAACATAAATATTCAAATGTACTAGCTTTTTAGCTCACATCTGCTAATGGAGGGACTCAATCACTGTTCAAATTCTCCTCAGGTTATTTCCAAGAGATACTTTATGGCTTTTTCATGTGCTAAGAAAGATGCCTCTCCCATTCATTAGCTTTAGATTCTTCATGGAAATGCAATTCTTTATGGTTTTTGTGGCATGTGAGGAGAGGTCTTGTTCCCATCATCTTTAACAAATGATCTTCCTGGGACCCAGGAAGATATTTTATGAAATTTATGAATCAGATCTTTCTAAAAATGATTATTTAATTCTTTGATCAGTAAAAGTCAAAAGAGATCAAATATAAGAAGGGAGAAGAATAATAGAAGAAAAAATGAAAAAATAGTAATTTATTTATGAATTTTATGAACACGTGAATGGTATTGAACCTTATGAACGTCCCAGTGGATAGTTGGAATTTAAAAGTGATATGTTGCTCAGGAAACAAGGCAACCTGTTGAAAAATAATCAACAAAACTATGAGAGAGAGCGAAGCGTTGTATTCAGAAAGCTAATTTTACATTACAGATGTTTTACCGATGCAAATGAATCATTTTCACAAGAGGTTGATGAGGGACAGGTTTATTTTTTCTTACATGTGCTGAAATGCTACAAGATTTTATAAAATAAATTGTTTGATGACTAGAAAATTGCATCATCACAGGTGTTTCAAAGGAGTCACACTTGCCTGCTGCTTATAGAATTTACTCAAATGGATAGATTTTTTTTTTACTTTCTTATAGAGTTTACTCTAATGGATGGGCTTTTTAAAAATTTTATTCCATCTTTTATTATCTTTTGGGTCTACAACAAAACACCTTTTTCAATAGAAAATAAATCTTTCAATCTTCAGTAGAAGGAAGGAGATTATAATCTACACAAATATAGTGACTACCCTGAGGCATCAGACTCAGAGTCAGGTTTTTTTTTTTTTTTCCAGTCAGATGGTATTATCTTTTTGATTCAGCCTAAGGATGTAGTGCACAATATATAAAATCTTTTCTTAGAAGCAGTAACAGGTGAAAGTTGACTTCTCATGTCTAAACGTTTGGCTAATGGCACTGAGGTTCACTCAACCTACTCTCAAGTGAAAAGAGGTTATTGTAAGGTTTTCCTGACCATTGCCAAGTGAAAGGAGCACAACAGAACATATTTTTAGCCATAAAGGTTATTCCCTGGATATAAACAGTTCACTGACTGACTGGCTTCATAGTGACTTAGCTTCTTTTTGTCTATAAGTACACCCAGCTATCTGCTTCTTCCTCTGTTTTGCACACCTTTTCTCTACATCATGAATCATGCTCTCTCATTAGATTGGGTAAATCATGGCTTTCCAAGAATTAGCTGTGGAATATACATGTGCCTGTGTGTGTGTGTGTACATGTGTATCATGTGTGTGCTCAAGCATGTGTTTTTACTTCAATTTCTTTGAACTCTTCAGGGTTTTAAATCACATTAAGATATATGATGGAGATTCTGAAACAGGCTAGTTAACTACATTGTTTCTGTTTGGGGATAAAGTTTCATGCTTTCCACCTTGGAGATTAGACAGCTGGGGGTCAGGTACCTCTTCAGGTTTAATCACATCTAGCTGAAGTCACATGCTACAGAGCATGGTGATTTCTGGGCAAGGAATGTCTACCAAAGAAATTACATAGCAGAGGGATTTACTATTAAAAGGCAAATCTGGTTATGGCAAACACCATGAATTCAAATTCATCAAGTACAGACACTATAGAGGGTTACAAACTTATTTTCACATGTTGATATAATTTTTAGATTTTATGACTGTAATTCTGTTAGATGTAAAATATTAAGGAGTCTCTAATAAAATATTGTGCTCTGGGATTAAATACGGGAAGTGCTGATATTTCCTCCCTGCCCTACTTCCTTTTTGGGTTTTATTTATGAACAATTGATAGGGTATAAACTAAGCCCAAAGTGCCCAAGATAAATTCCACAAGTTATGCAGGATATACCTCACAGCTCATGAACAAGCTGCGTAAGTCAGAAAGAAGGGAACCTTGTTGAAACTGACAAAGGCTGCTTTTTAGCTCATTACATTAGTGGTACAGAAATAATAAGTAATATTCATATGCTACTGAATATTCAAAGAACATGATAATAAAATTAGGAAGATTTTCTTGAGAACAAGCTAATCTCTCTCTTAGGGTATCACAATTATTAACTAATCTCCCGAGTAACCATTTCTCTCCTAAATAGTCTATCTCCCATACTTTTTTCAAAAGAGATATCTGATGGGGTGAGTTTCAGAGAGGCTATCTGATATTGTTAATCTTTAAACTATTATCCTCTTTGGTATTTTGAGCATGCGAATAGTTTTAAAAATATTTAAATAATATAGTTACATATCTGTCTCTCTCACCAGACTGGGATTCCTTTCTTCATTTAACTTTTGACAGGCAGAATCTGGCATGGTGTCAAACACATGGTATAAGCTCAAGGTACCATGGAGATTATATGGAGAATAAGTGAATCATTTGGGTCAAAGTGTTCTCAAGACTTTACTTTAATAATTTTTAAAGGTGGTGACTCTCTTCTTTACTGGATACTCTCCTGGACTGAGCAAATCAGTTCTTGGTGTTCTTCTTAGGTGCAGACCACTAAATACAGAGCTAAATAAATATAAATATAGAATTAAATATAGAATTAATTAATCACTTGGGTGAAAGTGATCTAAGACTTTAATTCAGTAATTTTCAAAGGAGATGATTCTGCTCCTTATGGATGATTCTACTGAACTGAGCAATATACTTCTTAGTGCTCTTCTAAGGTATTAAATCTTGATATGTATTTTGTATTAAGATGTCTAAATTTTCCTGAGCCATCAAGCAGTGGCTGAACTAGGTTCAGTGTTTCTGAGGGAGAATGACTCATAACTCATCATGTTCTAGAAGGATTTTTGTAAATACAAAAAACACTGATTAACATAAAAGGTAAGGATATTAAATATGATACAACAGCT
Source organism: Lagenorhynchus albirostris (assembly GCF_949774975.1). Classification (NCBI taxonomy): domain Eukaryota; kingdom Metazoa; phylum Chordata; class Mammalia; order Artiodactyla; family Delphinidae; genus Lagenorhynchus; species Lagenorhynchus albirostris. The sequence continues at coordinate 106,996,033 of NC_083099.1, read as the reverse complement.
ACATTAATGTAGAAATGTAAGATGGAACCTAAAGTGAGATTAGTAAGCAAATTCTTCTTACAAAGGCTTTCACATTTGCCAGCGGTGAATCACAAACTTTTATTAGTACTCTTTAGCTAGTACAAAAAGAGAGACATGATCAGTTAATTACTATGTTCACAAACCATTTGTACAAAGAGATCTAACATTTCCTGGTACGGAGAGTTGAGAGAGAAGAGAATTCCTCTCTGAGTTCACATGTTTTAGGGAGAAGTGTCTATATTGAAATGATTTGGCCATAGGGTAAATACAGCAAGATTCATACAGTGAGTCCTTGTAGCACCTCTGAACACAGACCTGTGGAATAACATTTAAGAGAAAATTAATAAAAACTCTAACCTCCTACTTTGGCTGAAAAATTGAAAAAGAGAATCATGCCCCCCTTAATCAATCCTCCATAAATACCACTTCATCAATCCTCCATAAATATTATTTTACTCATCTGAGCTTTCAAAATCTATTAACAAGAACTGAGTTCCAATAAAATTCCTTGTCAAGTGAAACAATTATTTTGTATTGCTAGTTAATTGTAGAGCCGTAGCTTTACAAATCAGGATTATGAGTGGCACCTTCTTATAAAAGTGGAATTTTATGATAAGGATTTATAAAAGTCTATCCCTATCAGATTGGAGTTATATGAAGGAATACTCATAGGCACTAATGAAATTTGCCTCAAGAATTTGTTTTGAGGTCTCCTCCAGTGAACAAATGAAAGTGGAGATTAAAGTTCTACCATGTAAGACATGACCTCAGTGTTTTTGGTCTGGAGAAAGTTTAAAGCAGATATAAAATCAACTGCTTAAATTGAATATTAAAGAAAGATGATTTGTTAAAAAGTCCTGCTTTCACACCTTTGTTAATACTTCTGCTTTGGTAGCAAGATTTCTCCTCCTGCCCATCTCCGCTCCTACACTTCAGAACCACCTTGCCTTCTTCCAGCTGACTTTACATTTTCAAAGTTGAGAGAGAAGGCATCTAAAGCATTCAAATGCCATAGAAAACTTCTGTCATATTGTTCAGCAGCAAGCTTAGCAGTAATTTCTCATCTCTTCCAGAAAATAACTGTCAATCAGTTAGTAAAAAACATTTAAAATTTAATTAAATTATTGAGGGAGTGCCTTCAAGATGGTGGAGGGGTAAGACTTGGAGATCACCTTCCTCCCCACAAATACATCAAAACTACACCTACATGTGGAACAACTACTACTGAACACTGGCAGAAGACCTCAGACTTCCCAAAAGATGCCCTCAGGCGACCTACACTCAGAGGCAGGGCCAAATCCAAAGCTGAATCCCAGGAGCTGTGCGAACAAAGAGAAAGGGAAATCTCTCCCAGCACTTTCAGGAGCAGTGGATTAAATCTCCACAATCAATTTGATGTACCCTGAATCTCTGGAATACCTGAATAGAAAACTAATAATCCCAAACTTGAGGCAGTGGACTTTGGGAACAACTGTAGACTTGGGGTTTGCTTTCTGCATCTAATTTGTTTCTGGTTTTCTGTTTATCTTAGTTTAATATTTAGAGCTCATTATCATTGGTAGATTATTGATTTGGTTGCTCTCTTCCTTTTTTTAATATATATATATATATAATGTTTTTTTTCTCTTTTTGTGAGTGTGTATGTGTATGCTTCTTTGTGTGATTTTGTCTGTATAACTTTTCTTTTGCCATTTGTCCTAGGATTCTGACTGTCCTTTTTTTGTTTGTTTGTTTATTTGTTTTTTTCTAGTATAGTTTCAGCACTTGTTATGATTGGTGGATTTGGTTTTTGGTTTGGTTGCTCTTTTCTTTCCTTCTCTCTTTTTTTATTTTGTTTATTTTTAATAATTTTTTTCTATTTTAATAGCTTTATTTTATTTACTTATTTATTTTCTTTCTTTCTTTCTTTTTCTCCCTTTTCTTCTGAGCTGTATGGCTGACAGGGTCTTGGTGCTCTGGCTGGGTGTCGGACCTGAGTCTCTGAGGTGGGAGAGCCAAGTTCAGAACATTGTTCCACCAGAAACCTCCCGACCCCATGTAATATCAAACAGCGAAAGCTCTCACAGAGATCTCTATCTCAACTCTAAGACACAGCTCCACTCAATGACCAGCAAGCTCCAGTGCTGGACACCCTAAATCAAACAACTAGCAAGACAGGAACACAAAACCACCCATTAGCAGAGAGGCTGCCTAAAATCAAAATAAGTTCACAGACACCCCAAAACACACCACCAGAGGTGGTCCTGCCCACCAGAAAGACAAGATCCAGCCTCATACACCAGAACACAGGCACCATTCCCCTCTACCAGGAAGCCTATACAACCCACTGAACCAACCTTACCCACTGGGAGCAGACACCAAAAACAATGGGAACTACAAACCTGCAGCCTGCAAAACGGAGATCCCCAAACACAGTAAGTTAAGCAAAATAAGAAGACAAAGAAATTCACAGCAGATGAAGGAGCAAGGTAAAAACCCGCCAGATCAAACAAATGAAGAGGAAATAGGCAGTCTACCTGAAAAAGAATTCAGAGTACTGATAGTAAAGATGGTCCAAAATCTTGGAAATAGAATGGAGAAAATACAAGAAACATTTACCAAGGACCTAGAAGAACTAAAGAGCAAACAAACAATGAGAACAACACAATAAATTAAATTAAAAATTCTCTAGAAGGAATCAATAGCAGAATAACTGAGGCAGAAGAATGGAAAAATGACCTGGAAGATAAAAGAGTGGAAATAACTACCACAGAGAAGAATAAAGAAAAAAGAATAAAAGGAATTGAGGACAGTCTCAGAGACCTCTGGACAACATGAAACACACCAACATTCGAATTATAGGGGTCCCAGAAGAAGAAGAGAAATAAAAAGGGACTGAGAAAATATTTGAAGAGGTTATAGTTGAAAACTTCCTTAATATGGGTAAGGAAACAGTCAATCAAGTCCAGGAAGCACAGAGAATCCCATACAGGATAAATCCAAGGAGAAACATGCCAAGACACATATTAAACAAACTATGAAGAATTAAATACAAAAAAAAATATTAAAAGCAGCAAGGAAAAAGCAACACTTAACATACAAGGGAAACCTCATAAGGTACACCTGATCTTTCAGCAGAAGCTCTGCAAGCTAGAAGGGAGTGGTAGGACATATTTAAAGTGAGGAAAGGGAAAAACCTACAACCAAGATTACTCTACCCACAAGGATCTCTTTCAGGTTCGAAAGAGAAATTAAAAGCTTTACAGATAAGCAAAAGTGAAGAGAATTCAGCACCACCAAACCAACTTTACAACAAATGCTAAAGGAACTTCTCTAAGCAGGAAACACAAGAGAAGGAAAATACTTACAATAACAAAACTCAAAACAATTAAGAAAATGGTAATAAGAGCATACATATTGATAGCTACTCTAAATGTAAATGGATTAAACGCTCCATCCAAAAGACACAGACTGGCTGAATGGATACAAAAGCAAGACCCATACATATGCTATCTACAAGAGACCCACTTCAGACCTAGGGACACATACAGACTGAAAGTGATGGGATGGAAAAAGATATGCAAATGGAAATCAAAAGAAAGCTGGAGTAGCAATTCTCGTATCAGACAAAATGGACTTTAAAATAAAGACTATTACAAGAGACAAAGAAGGACACTACATAATGATCAAGGGATCTATCCAAGAAGAAGGTATAACAATTGTAAATATTTATGCCCCCAGCATAGGAGTACCTCAGTCCATAAGGCAAATGCTAACAGCCATAAAAGGGGAAATCGACAGTAACACAATCATATTAGGGGACTTTAACACCCCACTTTCAAAAATGGACAGATCATCCAAAATGAAAATAAAGAAACACAAGCTTTAAATGATACATTAAACAAGATGGACATAATTGATATTTATAGGACATTCCATCCAAAAACAGCAGATTACACTTTATTCTCCAGTGCTCATGGAACATTCTCCAGGATAGATCACATCTTGGGTCACAAATCAAGCCTTGGTAAATTTAAGAAAATAAATTGTATCAAGTATCTTTTCTGACCACAACGCTATGAGACTAGATATCAATTACAGGAAAAAATATGTAAAAAATACAAACACATGGAGGCTAAACAATACACAACTAAATAACCAAGAGATCACTGAAGAAATCAAAGAGGAAATCAAGAAATACCTAAAAACAAATGACAATGGAAACACAATGATCCAAAATCTAAGGGATGCAGTAAAAGCAGTTCTAAGAGGGAAGTTTATAGTAATACAATCCTACCTCAAGAAACAGGGAACATCTCAAATAAACAACCTAACTTTACAGCTAAAGCACTTAGAGAAAGAAGAAAAAAAAAACAACAAAAAAAACCCAAAATTAGCAGAAGGAAAGAAATCATAAAGATCAGATCTGAAATAAATGAAAAAGAAATGAAGGAAAAGATAACAAAGATCAATAAAACTAAAAGCTGGTTCTTTGAGAAGATAAACAAAATTGATAAACACTTAGCCAGACTAAACAAAATTGATAAACACTTAGCCAGACTCATCAAGAAAAAAGGGGAGAAGACAAATCAATAGAAATGAAAAAGGAGAAGTAACAACTGACACTGCAGAAATACAAAGAATCATGAGAGATTACTACAGGCAACTATATGCCAATAAAGTGGACAACCTGGAAGAAATGGACATTTTCTTAGAAAAGCACAACCTTCCGAGACTGAACCAAAAGAAATACAAAATAAAAAAAACAGACCAGTCAAAAGCACTGATTGAAGCTGTGATTAAAAATCTTCCAACAAACAAAAGCCCAGGACCAGATGGCTTCACAGGCGAATTCTGTCACACATTTAGAGAAGAGCTAACACCTATCCTTCTCAAACTCTTCCAAAATATAGCAGAGAGAGGAATACTCCCAAACTCATTCTATGAGGCCACCATCACACTGATACCAAAACCAGACAAAGATGCCACACACACACACAAAAAAAAACTACAGACCAATATCACTGATGAACATAGATGCAAATATCCACAACAAAATACTAGCAAACAGAATCCAACAGCACAGTAAAAGGATCATACACCATGATCAAGTGGGGTTTATCCCAGGAATGCAAGGATTCTTCAATATATGTAAATCATTCAATGTGATAAACCATATTAACAAACTGATCAAGAAAAAACATATGCTCATCTCAATAGATGCACCCATTTATGATAAAACTCCCCAGAAAGTAGGCATAAAGGGAAGTTATCTCAACATAATAAAGGCCATGTATGACAAACCCACAACCAACATCATTCTCAATGGTGAAAAACTGAAACCATTTCCTCTAAGATCAGGAACAAGACAAGGTTGTCCATTCTCACCACTGTTATTCAACATAGTTTGGAAATTTTAGCCATAGCAATCAGAAAAGAAAAAGAAATAAAAGTAATCCAAATCGGAAAAGAAGAAGTAAAGCTGTCACTGTTTGTAGATGACATGATACTATACATAGAGAATCCTAAAAAGGCTACCAGAAAAGTACTAGCGCTAATCAATGAATTTAGTAAAGTAGCAAGATACAAAATTAATGCACAAAAATCTCTTGCATTCCTATAAAGTAATGGTGAAAAATCAGAAAGAGAAATTAAGGAAACACTCCCATTTACCATTGCAACAAAAAGAATAAAATACCTAGGAATAAACCTTCCTAAGGATATGAAAGACCTGTATGCAGAAAACTATGACACTGATGAAAGAAATTAAAGACAATACAAACAGATGAAGAGATATACAATGTTCTTGGATTGGAAGAATCAACATTGTGAAAATGACTATACTACCCAAAGCAATCTACAGATTCAGTGCAATCCCTCTCATACTACCACTGGCATTTTTCACAGAACTAGAACAAAAAATTTCACAATTTGTATGGAAACACAAAAGACCCCAAATAACTAAAGCAATCTTGAGAAAGAAAAACAGAGCTGGAGGAATAAGGCTCCCTGACTTCAGACTATAATACAAAGTGACAGTAATCAAGACAGTATGGTACTGGCAGAAAAACAGAAATATAGATCAGTGGGACAGGATAGAAATCCCAGAGATAAACCCATACACATATGGTCACCTTATCGTTGATAGAGGAGGCAAGAATATACAATGGATGAAAGGCAGCCTCTTCAATAAGTGGTGCTGGGAAACTGGATAGCTACATGTAAAGGAATGAAATTAGAACACTCCCTGACACCATATACAAAAATAAACTCAAAATAGATTAAAGACCTAAATGTAAGGCCAGACACTATAAAACTCTTAGAGGAAAACATAGGCAGAACACTCTATGACATAAATCACAGCAATAACCTTTTTGACCCACCTCCTAGAGAAATGGAAATAAAAACAAAAATAAACAAATGGGACCTAATGAAAGTCAAAAGCTTTTGCACAGCAAAGGAAACCATAAACAAGATGAAAAGACAACCCTCAGAATGGGAGAAAATATTTGCAAACAAAGCAACTGACAAAGGATTAATCTCCAAAATATACAAGCAGCTCATGCAGCTCAATATCAAAAAAAACCAAACAACCCAATCCAAAAATGGGCAGAAGACCTAGACATTTCTCCAAAGAAGATATACATATTGCCAACAAACACATGAAAGGATGCTCAACATCACGAATCATTAGAGAAATGCAAATCAAAACTACAATGAGGTATCACCTCACACCGGTCAAAATGGCCATCATCAAAAAAATCTATAAACACTAAATGCTAGAAAGGATGTGGAGAAGAGGGAACCCTCTTGCACTGCTGGTGGGAATGTAAATTGATACAGCCACTATGGAGAACATCATGGAGGTTCCTCAAAAAAGTAAAAATAGAACTACCATATGACCCAATAATCCCACTAGTGGGCATATACCCTGAGAAAACCATACCTCAAAAAGCGTCATGTACCACGATGTTCATTGCGGCTCTATTTACTATAGCCAGGACATGGAAGCAAGCTAAGTGTCCATTGATATATGAATGGATAAAGAAGATGTGGCAGATATGCACAATGGAATATTCCTCAGCCATAAAAAGAAACGAAATTGAGTTATTTGTAGTTTGGTGGATGGACCTAGAGACTGTCTTACAGAGTGAAGTAAGTCAGAAAGAGAAAAAAAAAATACCGTATGCTAACACATATATATGGAATCTAAAAAAAATAAAAAATGCTTCTGAAGAACCTAGGGGCAGGACAGGTGACAGACTCAGACATAGAGAATGGACTTGAGGACACGGGGAGGGGGAAGGGTAAGCTGGGACAAAGTGAGAGTGGCATGGACATATATACACTACCAATTATACAATAGATAGCTAGTGGGAAGCAGCTGCATAGCACAGGGAGATCAGCTCTGTGGTGCTTTGTGTCCACCTAGAGGGGTGGGATAGGGAGGGTTGGAGGGAGATGCAAGAGGGAGGAGATATGGGGATGTATGTCTATGTATAGCTGATTCACTTTGTTATACAACAGAAACTAACACACCATTGTAAAGCAATTATACTCCAATAATGAAGTTAAAAAAATAAAATCCTGTAGTACTCTTAAGCTTAAGAAAAAAAATTTCCCAACAATCCCTTCAAGACAAACTGGTTTTAAAATATGTCTAGGTTACTAAGTTAACTAGACATAGTTACTTTATGTCAGTCTTTTTAAATGATGGGAAAGCTGGTTATCTTCTAAAAATGGTGCATTTACTTTTAGAAATTTTGATCTATAAAACTTCTTTTAAACAAGAATTATGTAACATATCCATTTGTCCAATATGTCCACTCCAAATTTTTGACAATAAAGCCAAGTTATCTCATTTAATGCTCACATATTCTCTTCTGTATGGCAAGAGGACCTACATTCAGCTTACTAACAATGGTGTCAAACAATTAAAGTACCATTAATAACAGTGCTATGGATTGAGAATAAATTTCTTGAATACTCCTGTTGAAACTGTCATCTGATTCTTCAAAATCACTTACAAACCCAAACTCTGAAAATAGTAGCAGAGTTCATGTTCTATATAAGCAGTGACGTCTGGTGTATACACAGAGACCCTGTAGCTTTGCTCTTGGCCAGAGATTTAAAGGCCCAAGTAGTTCAGGAGAAGTCACATAATATCCTACATAATTCCCAAGAGATATCTCCAAATTATGAGAAGGTATGATCCTTCTAGTACTGGCAACAAGGCAGAAGCTGTATTTAAATCCCTGCCTTGGGACTTCCCTGGTGGCGCAGTGGTTAAGAATCTGCCTACCAGTGCAGGGGACATGATTTCGAGCCCTAGTCCGAAAGATCCCACATGCCGCGGAGCAAGTAAGTCTGTGCGCCACAACTACTGAGCCTGCACTTTAGAGCCCACAAGCCACAACTACTGAGCCCACGTGTTGCAACTACTGAAGCCCATGCACCTAGAGCCGGTGCTCTGCAACAAGAGAAGTCACCGCAGTAAGAAGCCTGACCACCTCAACGAAGAGTAGGCCCCGCTTGCCGCAACTAGGAAAAGCCCACGCATGGCAACGAAGACCCAACACAGCTAAAAATAAATAAATAAAATAAATAAAAATTTAAAAAAATAAAAATAAATAAATCCCTGCCTTGTTCCCAGTGTGGAGTATAGGCTTTGCAATGGATTAAAGGAAACTGGCCCTCTTTAGGTGCAGGTCTGATAGAGAGGGCTACCAAGGACACAGGACAAGATTTGCCTTTATAAAAATGGGAGTATCTTCATTCTGGATCTGTTCAAAAGGGATCAAAATCACCTAAGTGCAGAAAGGAAAAATGTCACAAAAGTTCAGATTACACTGCTCAAGGTGATTAGAACCATTGTGGAGACAAGGTAACTTCTGAAGAGACCTCAACTTAAAGGATTTTCCTTCTAAAAGTCCAGTACAAAGGTGTCCAGAAACTACAGATATAGAGGCAGGTAAACCTAATATTATAAATCTGGAAAGATGGATATAGAGATATCTCCTGAGATCTGATATTTTATGAAAAGATTTGGATGTAAAAACGTCCAGATAACTCTTTGCTTTGTTCTGTAGTTAACTTAGGGTTTTTATTTATTTATTTAATTTAAAATTTTTTATTGAAATATAGTTGACTTACAATGTAGTGTTAGTTTCAGGTGTACAGCAAAGTGATTCAGTTATACATATATAAAGATAAATATATACTTTTTTACATTCTTTTCCATTATTATAAGATATTGAATATATTTCCCTGTGCTATACAGTAGGTCCTTGTTGGTTATCTATTTTACATATAGTATAGTATGTATACTTTAATCCCAAACTCTGTTTTTTAAATGTGTTAATTTGGGGGGCTCCAGCAGTCTAACTCACAATTATAGCTGCCATTTTTCTTCATACCTTAGTTCTTAGTGAGATAAAAGAGCTAAAATCCCAAATATAAACAGATTGCTTTTATACATTTTGTCTGATAAAGTTACATAATATAAAAATTGATATAAAATCTTTACTTTGAGACTTCACCAAGAAATGTTCAGGAAAATAGCTTTTGTTGAGAAGCATACTTGAGGAATTTTCCCAGGCAGATGTTTAGAAACATTTTTATTACAGAAAATTTCTAACACATGCAATGTAAACACAGTAGTATAATGAGACCTTTTGCAACCACCCACCAGAAGCAACCACAGTTCTGATTACTTAAGAGCAATCTCTTAAATGTCCAGAATCTCCTTTGGAAAAAGATAGAGGAGTGACTTCAAGGATTATGATGAATGTAATTTTACAAATTCCTCTGTTTATTGTTTGCTCATACCTTTTGTTTTTGCTGACCATTGTACCAACACATTATATAATACATGACATGAGTATTTTGAAAAATGTAAATGAAAGGAAGAAATATATGTGGAAACAGTAAAAGTAGAATGTAAGCTTATGGAGAGTGACAATAAAAAGAGAGAGAGAAAGTTGAGTAAAGTTAATCCCAATATTCACTCACTTTTGGTCATATCACCTATGGTGTCGATGTGTACATTATACCCTTGCTCTTCAAAATATGTCTTTGGGCCAGCAGCAGACCTACAGGCTCTACCGCACAACTATTGAATCAGAATCTGCATTTTAACAAGATGCAAAGGTGATTCAGATGAACATTCCATTTTGAGGAACACTGCTCTAGATCACAATGTGATGAAGTAATGGTGTGACTTGCCAAAGAAGAAAAAAATGGAAACTCTCTAAAACAAGACAGAACAGGGAATCAGCTATGCAATATAAAGAAATTTCTGTTGGTTCTGTAACTGTGGAGTGCATCAATTATTTTATAAAGCTAGAAAGAAAAAGAAAAATAAATTTTAAGTACTACTTCCTGTTTGGGGGGGAGGAGGTCAGCATAAAATGTGGGGAAAGATACTATGATTGGCTCTTTTCAGTGCTTTTTCCTGTTCATCTTATGCCTTCTAGTAACCCTATAAGCTGTCACATAAGCTAATATTAAAAGCAACAAATTATACTTTTGTTTATTTCATTTGAATGATGATTATTAATATGTTATATACAATTGCTCTCAGATTTTATGTGTCCAATTAATATTACATAAAATGATACTTTTGTAAAGGAAACAGCTAAAGGAAGCAGATGTGTGGGTTCTTGAAATGCAGCTGTTATTAAAATTAAACAATTAGCAGTGATATCTTGGAATAATTTCTTATATATTGTATAATATAATTATAAAAGTGGTTTGTCAAGAGATCTAAATTTTCTTATACTGCCACTGATTAGAGCTATGAATAAGAAAACACTGGACATAGATTTATAGGAAAGGATATAAACTATAAAAATGAGGAAACATTTTGTATAAATATATGAGACATTGAAAAGTAAGAGAGCCTCATTTTTTTTTAATATAGCAAAGAAATATAAATGCATCTATATTATCCTGACTTTTTTTTTTTTTTTTTTTGTCACTTGACCTTGTAGCATCCCCTGTCCTGGAACAACACAGATGGTGGAGCTGTGATTTTTTTTTTTTTTTTTTTACATCTTTATTGGGGTATAATTGCTTTACAATGGTGTGTTAGTTTCTGCTTTATAACAAAGTGAATCAGTTATACATATACATATGTTCCCATATCTCTTCCCTCTTGCATCTCCCTCCCTCCCACCCTCCCTATCCCACCCCTCAAGGTGGTCACAAAGCACTGAGCTGATCTCCCTGTGCTATGCGGCTGCTTCCCACTAGCTATCTATTTTACGTGTGGTAGTGTATATATGTCCATGCCACTCTCTCACTTTGTCACAGCTTACCCTTCCCCCTCCCCATATCCTCAAGTCCATTCTCTAGTAGGTCTGTGTCTTTATTCCTGTCTTACCCCTAGGTTCTTCATGACTTTTTTTTTCTTAGATGACATTTTTCTTTTCTTAGATTCCATATATACGTTAGTATATGGTATTTGTCTTTCTCTTTCTGATTTCATTCTGTATGACAGACTCTAGGTCCACCCACCTCACTACAAATATCTCAATTTCGTTTCTTTTTATGGCTGAGTAATATTCCATTGTATATATGTGCCACATCTTCTTTATCCATTCATCCAATGATGGACACTTAGTTTGCATCCATCTCCTGGCTATTGTAAACAGAGCTGCAATGAACATTTTGCTACATGACTATTTCTGCATTATGGTTTTCACAGGGTATATGCCCAGTAGTGGGATTGCTGGGTCATATGGTAGTTCTATTTGTAGTTTTTTAAGGAACCTCCATACTGTTCTCCATAGTGGCTGTACCAATTCACATTCCCACCAGCAGTGCAAGAGTGTTCCCTTTTCTCCACACCCTCTCCAACATTTATTGTTTCTAGATTTGTGGATGACGGCCATTCTGACCGGTGTGAGATGATATCTCATTGTAGTTTTGATTTGCATTTCTCTAATGATTAATGATGTTGAGCATGCTTTCATGTGTTTGTTGGCAGTCTGTATATCTTTGGAGAAATCTCTATCTAGGTCTTCTGCCCATTTTTGGATTGGGTTGTTTGTACTTTTGTTACTGAGCTGCATGAGCTGCTTGTAAATTTTGGAGATTAATCCTTTGTCAGTTGTTTCATTTGCAAATATTTTCTCCCATTCTGAGGGTTGTCTTTTCGTCTTGTTTATGGTTTCCTTTGCTGTGCAAAAGCTTTTAAGTTTCATTAAGTCCCATTTGTTTATTTTTGTTTTTATTTCCATTTCTCTAGGAGGTGGGTCAAAAAGGATCTTGCTGTGATTTATGTCATAGAGTGTTTGACCTTTGTTTTCTTCTAAGAGTTTGATAGTTTCTGGCCTTACATTTAGGTCTTTAATCCATTTTGAGGTTTTTTTTGTGTATGGTGTTAAGGAGTGTTCTAATCTCATTCTTTTACATGTAGCTGTCCAGTTTTCCCAGCACCACTTATTGAAGAGGCTGTCCTTTCTCCAGTGTACATTCCTGCCACCTTTATCAAAGATAAGGTGTCCATATGTGTGTGGGTTTATCTCTGGGCTTTCTATCCTGTTCCATTGATCTATCATTCTCTTTTTGTGCCAGTACCATACTGTCTTGATTACTGTAGCTTTGTAGTATAGTCTGAAGTCAGGGAGCCTGATTCCTCCAGCTCCATTTTTCGTTCTCAAGATTGCTTTGGCTATTCGGGGTCTTTTGTGTTTCCATAGAAATTGTGAAATATTTTGTTCTAGTTCTGTGGAAAATGCCAGTGGTAGTTTGATAGGGATTGCATTGAATTTGTAGATTGCTTTGGGTAGTAGAGTCATTTCCACAATGTTGATTCTTCCAATCCAAGAACATGGTATATCTCTCCATCTATTTGTATCATTTTTAATTTCTCTCATCAGTGTCTTATAATTTTCTGCATACAGGTCTTTTGTCTCCTTAGATAGGTTTATTCCTAGATATTTTATTCTTTTTGTTGCAGTGGTAAATGGGAGTGTTTTCTTGATTTCACTTTCAGATTTTTCATCATTAGTGTATAGGAATGCCAGACATTTCTGTGCATTCATTTTGTATCCTGCTACTTTACCAAATTCATTGATTAGCTCTAGTAGTTTTCTGGTAGCATCTTTAGGATTCTCTATGTATAGTATCATGTCATCTGCAAACAGTGACAGCTTTACTTCTTCTTCTCCGATTTGGATTCCTTTTATTTTTCTTCTCTGATTTCTGTGGCTAAAACTTCCAAAACTATGTTGAGTAAGAGTGGTGAGAGTGGGCAACCTTGTCTTGTTCCTGATCTTAGAGGAAATGCTTTCAGTTTTTCACCATTGAGGACAATGTTGGCTGTGGGTTTGTCATATATGGCCTTTATTATGTTGAGGAAAGTTCCCTCTATGCCTACTTTCTGCAGGGTTTTTTATCATAAATGGGTGTTGAATTTTGTCGAAAGCTTTTTCTGCATCTATTGAGATGACCATATGGTTTTTCTCCTTCAATTTGTTAATATGGTTTATCACATTGATTGATTTGCATATATTGAAGAATCCTTGCATTCCTAGAATAAACCCCACTTGATCATGTTGTATGATCCTTTAAATGTGCTGTTGGATTCTGTTTGCTGGTATTTTGTTGAGGATTTTTGCATCTATGTTCCTCAGTGATATTGGCCTATAGTTTTCTTTCTTTGTGAAATCCTTGTCTGGTTTTGGAATCAGGGTGATGGTGGCCTCGTAGAATGAGTTTGGGGGTGTTCCTCCCTCTGCTATATTTTGGAAGAGTTTGCGAAGGATAGGTGTTAGCTCTTCTCTAAATGTTTGATAGAATTTGCCTGTGAAGCCATCTGGTGCTGGGCTTTTGCTTGTTGGAAGATTTTAATCACAGTTTCAATTTCAGTGCTTGTGATTGGCCTGTTCATATTTTCTATTTCTTCCTGCTTCAGTCTTGGCAGGTTGTGTATTTCTAAGAATTTTTCCATTTCTTCCAGGTTGTCCATTTTATTAGCATAGAGTTGCTTATAGTAATCTCTCATGATCTTTTGTATTTCTGCAGTGTCAGTTGCTACTTGTCCTTTTTCATTTCTAATTCTATTGATTTGAGTCTTCTCCCTTTTTTTCTTGATGAGTCTGGCTAATGGTTTATCAATTTTGTTTATATTCTCAAAGAACCAGCTTGTAGTTTTATTGATCTTTGCTATTGTTTCCTTCATTTCTTTTTCATTTATATCTGATCTGATTTTTATGATTTATTTCCTTCTGCTAGCTTTGGGGTTTTTTTGTTCTTCTTTCTCTAATTGCTTTAGGTGCAATGTTAGGTTGTTTATTCGAAATGTTTCCTGTTTCTTAAGGTAGGATTGTATTGCTATAAACTTCCCTCTTAGAACTGCTTTTGCTCCATCCCATAGGTTTTGGGTCGTCGTGTCTCCATTGTCCTTTGTTTCTACGTATTTTTTGATTTCCTCTTTGATTTCTTCAGTGATCACTTCGTTACTAATAGTATATTGTTTAGCCTCCATGTGTTTGTATTTTTTACAGATCTTTTCCTGTAATTGATATCTAGTCTCATAGCGTTGTGGTCGGAAAAGATACCTGATACAATTTCAATTTTCTTAAATTTACCAAGTCTTGATTTGTGACCCAAGATGTGATCTGTCCTGGAGAATGTTCCATAAGCACTTGAGAAGAATGTGTATTCTGTTGTTTTTGGATGGAAGGCCCTATAAATACCAATTAAGTCCATCTTGTTTAATGTATCATTTAACGCTTGTGTTTCCTTATTTATTTTCATTTTGGATAATCTGTCCATTGGTGAAAGTGGGGTGTTAAAGTCCCCTACTATGGATGTGTTACTGTCGATTTCCCCTTTTATGGCTGTTATTATTTGCCTTATGTATTGAGGTGCTCCTAGGTTGGGTGCATAAATATTTACTATTATTATAACTTCTTCTTGGATCAATCCCTTGATCATTATGTAGTGTCCTTCTTTGTCTCTTGTAATAGTTTTATTTTAAAGTCTATTTTGTCTGATATGAGAATTGCTACTCCAGCTTTCTTTTGGTTTCCATTTGCATGGAATATCTTTTTCCATCCCCTCACTTTCAGTCTGCATGTGTCTCCAGGTCTGAAGTGGGTCTCTTGTAGACAGCATATGTATGGGTCTTGTTTTTGTATCCATTCAGCCAGTCTGTGTCTTTTGGTGGGAGCATTTAATCCATTTACATTTAAGGTAATTATCGATATGTATGTTCCTATTCCAATTTTCTTAATTGTTTTGAGTTTGTAATTTTAGATCTTTTCCTTCTCTTGTGTTTCTTGCCTAGAGAAGGTCCTTTAGCATTTGTTGTAAAGCTGGTTTCATGGTGCTGAATTCTCTCAGCTTTTGCTTGTCTATAAAGCCTTTAATTTCTCCATCAAATCTGAATGAGATCGTTGCTGGGTAGAGTAATCTTGGTTGTAGGTTTTTCTCCTTCATCACTTTAAATATGTCCTGCCAGGCCCTTCTGGCTTGCAGAGTTTCTGCTGAAAGATCAGCTGTTAACCTTATGCGGATTCCCTTGTGTGTTATTTGTTGTTTTTCTCTTTCTGCTTTTAATATGTTTTCTTTGTATTTAATTTTTGACAGTTTGATTAATATGTGTCTTGGCGTGTTTCTCCTTGGATTTTTCCTGTATGGGACTCTCTGTGCTTCCTGGACTTGATTAACTATTTCCTTTCCCATATTAGGGAAGTTTTCAACTATAATCTCTTCAAATATTTTCTCAGTCCCTTTCTTTTTCTCTTCTTCTTCTGGAACCCCTATAATTCGAATGTTGGTCCATTTAATGTTGTCCCAGAGGTCTCTGAGACTGTCCTCAGTTCTTTTCATTCTTTTTTCTTTATTCTGCTCTGCAGTAGTTATTTCCACTATATTATCTTCCAGGTCACTTACCATTCTTCTGTCTCAGTTATTCTGCTATTGATCCCTTCTAGAGTATTTTAAATTTCATTTATTGTGTTGCTCATCGTTGCTTGTTTCATCTTTAGATCTTCTAGGTCCTTGTTAAATGTTTCTTGCATTTTCTCTATTCTATTTCCAAGATTTTGGATCATCTTTACTATCATTATTCTGAATTCTTTTTCAGGTAGACTGCGTATTTCCTGTTCATTTGTTAGGTCTGGTGGGTTTTTATCTTGCTCCTTCATTTGCTGTGTGTTTTTCTGTCTTCTCATTTTGCTTATCTTATTATGTTTGGGGTCCCCAATTTGCAGGCTACAGGTTCGTATTTCCCGTTCTTTTTGGTGTCTGTCCCCAGTGGCTAAAGTTGTTTCAGTGGGTTGTGTAGGCTTCCTGGTGGAGGGGACTAGTGCCTGTGTTCTGGTGGATGAGGCTGGATGTTGTCTTTCTGGTGGGCAGGTCCACGTCTAGTGGTGTGTTTTGGGATGTCTGTGGCCTTATTATGATTTTAGGCAGCCTCTTTGCTAATGGATGGGGCTGTGTTCCTGTCTTGCTAGTTGTTTGGCATAGGGTGTCCAGCACTGTAGCTTGCTGGTCATTGAGTGAAGCTGGGTGTTGGTGTTGAGGTGGATATCTCTGGGAGATTTTCGCCTTTTGATATTACGTGGAGCTGGGAGTTCTCTTGTGGGCCAGTGTCCTGAAGTTGGCTCTCTGACCTCAGAGGCACAGCACTGACCCCTGGTTGCAGCACCAAGAGCCTTTCATCCCCACAGCTCAGAATAAAAGGGAGAAAAAGTAGAAAGAAAAGAAAGAGAGAGAGAGAGAGAGAGAGAGAGAGAGAGAGAGAGAGAGAGAAAGAGAGAGAGAGGGAGAGAGAGAAAGAGAAAGAAAGAAAAAGAAAAAGAAAGAAAGAAAGAGAGAGGTAGAGAGAGAGGAAGGAAGGAAGGAAGGAAGAAAGGAAGGAAAGAAGGAAGAAAGAGGATAAAATAAAATAAGATATAATAAAATAAAGTTATTAAAATGAAAAATAATTATTAACAAAATTTTTTTTAAAGTAAAAAAAAAAAATACAGATGGATAGAACCTTAGGACAAATGGTGAAAGCAAAGCTATACAGACAAAATCTCACACAGAAGCATACACATACACACTCACAAAAAGAGGAAAAGGGGAAAAAATCATAAATCTTGCTCTCAGAGTCCACCTCCCGAATTTGGGATGATTCGTTTTCTATTCAGGTATTCCACTGATGCAGGGTACATCATGTTGATTGTGGAGCTTTAATCTGCTGCTTCTGAGGCTGCTGGGAGGGATTTTCTTTTCTCTTCTTTGTTCTCACAGCTCCCAGGGGCTCAGTTTTGGATTTGGCCCCGCCTCTGCGTGTAGGTCGCCGGAGGGTGTCTGTTCTTCGCTCAGACGGGACGGGGTTAAAGGAGCCGCTGATTCTGGGGCTCTGGCTCACTCAGGTCGGGGGGAGGGAGGGGTACGGAGTGCAGGGTGAGCCTGCAGCGGCAGAGGCCAGCGTGATGTTGCACCAGCCTGAGGTGCACCGTCCATTCTCCCGGGGAAGTTGTCCCTGGATTCCGGGACCCTGGCAGTGGCGGGCTGCACAGGCTCCCTGGAAGGTAGGTGTGGAGAGTGACCTGTGCTCGCACACAGGCTTCTTGGTGGCTGCAGCAGCAGCCTTAGCGTCTCATGCACGCCTCTGGGGTCCGCGCTGTTAGCCGCGGCTTGCGCCTGCCTCTGGAGCTCCTTTAAGCGGTGCTATTAATCCCGTTCCGTGGCGCACTAGGAAACAAAGAGGGAAGAAAAAGTCTCTTGCCTCTTCGGCAGCTCCAGACTTTTCCCCGGACTCCCTCCTGGCTAGCCGTGGTGCACTAACCCCTTCAGGCTGTGTTCACGCCACCAACCCCAGTCCTCTCCCTGGGATCCGACCTCTGAAGCGTGAGCCTCAGCTCCCAGCCCTGCCCGCCCCAGCGGGTGAGCAGACAAGCCTCTCGGGCTGGTGAGTGCTGGTTGGCACCTGATCCTCTGTGCGGGAATCTCTCCACTTTGCCCTCTGCACCCCTGTTGCTGTGCTCTCCTCCGTGGCTCCGAAGCTTTCCCCCTCCGCCACCCGCAGTCTCCGGCCGCGAAGGGGTTTCCTAGTGTGTGGAAACCTTTCCTCCTTCACAGCTCCCTCCCACTGGTCCAGGTGCCATCCCTATTCTTTTGGCTCTTTATTCTTTTTTCTTTTGCCCTACCCAGGTACGTGGGGAGTTTCTTGCCTTTTGGGAGGTCTGAATTCTTCTGCCAGCGTTTAGTAGGTGTTCTGTAGGAGTTGTTCCATGTGTAGATGTATTTCTAGTGTATCTGTGGGGAGGAAGGTGATCTCCTTGTCTTACTCTTCCGCCATCTTCCCCCTCTCCCTATCCTGACATATTTTGACTGAAAGGAGATCATTTCATCTTTTTCTCTAATATTTTTTTAACTGAAGTTGAATCTAATTTTCAAATGCAAAAATCTCATAAATGACTTTAGTTAACAAAAATGAGATATTTCATAAGACACATGTTAATGGAAAGCCCTGTATCCTGTATGATTAATTTATAGTTAAAAGATGGAGTTGAGAATTTTATATTCTTTCCCACCTTTCCAAATGTTAGAATTTTTTCTTAGTGTCAAAACAGCCTAAATTACATAAATCTTTTTGTGGTAAAAATCTTAATTAGATAATTATTTTCCTAATTTCTGAACACAGTCATAAACATATAGTTTCAAAATAAGACGTGTGACATTTATCTAGTTTTATACTTTACTAATATTTATTTTTAAAATCAATAAGGTAAAGACATTCTTCTCTGGAAATAAGTAAAATGCAGTGGACCATGCAAATATCTACCCATCAAATACATAAGATTTGATATTATTTTCCAAGTGAAATCTTTGCATAGAGCACAATGGAGAAGCTGAACTTACATTAATTTCTTATCATTGATATACTTATAAATATTTAAAAAATATTTAATACATGCTAGAATCAAATATTTTATGCATATTATGCAAAAGAAGTCTTTTCATAAAAAGTATCATTTTTCATTTGAAATGAAATGCTAAGAATTCGAACAGCTTTCTCCCTCAACTATATTTAAGATCTTGTTAAAAGATATCTTAACCTTAGTCTGTTATATTGATTTCTAAGCCATTAAAATTGCCCTCTTCTCATCAGCTACTTTAGACTTGAGAAATTTCAAATTAAATATTATTAAATCCCTTTTCCACAGAGAACAAATAATCCCTAAGTGCATCATTCAATGATGAATCTGAATAATGCACAGTAAGTTTAAGTATTGATAAGTGAATTCACATCTTGAGGAAAGTATTCTCATTCAGGCTGAAATGAATTCTTCAGCTAAGTGAAGAGCATTTTTCTCAATAGAAATTTCATTGAAAATATATATAGATAGGTAGATAGATATTTAAATATTCAAAATGTTCACATGACTGTTCTCCTTCTTTACCAAAGATGACAACTTTCTCATCTTAGGTATTCTTTAGCAATTATGTTCACCTCACAGTGTTCATGTTAAAATCATAGCTCAAACACACTGTGCTTCCTTTTAGGCATACCCAGATTGTTGTGAAATTGCTCTTCTCAATTGTGCTTGTGGTTCAGAGAATTAAGATTATCTTTTAATAAAACTTAAATCTAAAGAAAAGAGATTAATATTGTAAAATGGCCTGATTTTTCAAATGGAGTATAAAAAAAAAAAGTGCTGTGACCTGCCCTTTTATTTCTGTATTTAACTTTTAAAATGTATTTCTGAAGTAGTTTTATTTCTGTTTACTCAAAACGAAATGGATTAAATGTGAAACTAACAAATATTTACTTTTTAAAATTGTGTAAAAATCGGGAGAAGAGGCTTCCAGTGTGTCTCGAGTAAATGAAATCTGTTACATTTTGAAAGAGAACTTCACAGAATTTAAAATTTTATATTTTATTTTCAGATGTAAAATATTTAAAGGAAGAAGATGCAAATCGCAAGACTTTCACGGTCAGCAGCACACTGGACTTCCGAGTGGACCGAAGCGACGATGGCGTGGCGGTCATCTGCAGAGTAGACCATGAATCTCTCAATGCCACCCCTCAGGTGGCCATGCAGGTGCTAGAAATACACTGTAAGTAAACGCTACTCCATAACTCTTTATTTGACGCCAAATCTCTGCATCTACATTTAAAATCATTTCAAAAATTTTCTGAAGTTACAGAAAATGTGCAGCAAAATCTATAGCCAAATGAAGTAAAACTGACCTCATTAGTATTAATCACATTCAAAGGAAAGGAGTCCTTGCTTGATTATCATTCTTGACAAGGAAGAAAAAGAAAGAAGATATCAGAAGGTTAAAACTCCTAATTATCTTCCAAATTTTGGGCAGGAAGAGCAGTAATTTTGGCAGAATCAGTGAGAAGTGGAAATCTGAAAAAGCCTTGATGAACTTTCTAAATGTAATGTTATTATATGCAAACGTGACTTACCATCTGTTCTTTTAAAATTATACTATTTTTTTTCTATTTTTTAAAATATGCTAAGTCTTTATGAACACTGGGGCATATCTGTTATGTTTTCTTTATCAACATCATTATTGTTCACAATTGATGAGAACATAAATTGGATGACTCCAGTGAGCCCGGGCAGTGCTGAATGCTTTGCTGGCATTATCTCAACTCATGTTATCTCATGTTAGGGCATCAGCATAATAGCCTGATGAATAGTTACTGCTCTCTTTACTTGCAATTTATGGATAAGAACACTGAAGATTATAGTGGTTGAGTCACTTGGCCAAGTTCACACAACTAGCAAATAGTCAACTTATAATCATGACGCTTTTGTATTTAGCAATGTCCTTGGGATATAGCAGGTGATCTATAAATATTTATCAAAATGAAAATGAATGAATTGAAATATGTAACAAAGTTGAAAAGAGTAGAGTACAAAGAATTTTATTTCTGAATCCTATTACTTGTCTTTTTCCAATATTAGAGATTTTTTTGTTGAGTTTGTTATCTGTGATAAATTATAGTTCAAGTTTATATTTGTGTGTGTGATGCGAAATTACATTGAACCTTAAAATGTTAACTCTACATATTAATCTTCTAATATGCCTCATTGTAGTCTGTTTTCATTTATTTGTTCAACAAGAATGTATTGAGTACCTACTATGAAACAGGCATTCTTTTGGGCACTGGGGTTACAGAGGTGACCAAAAAAGGACAACTTTAACAAAACAAACTGAGATTGTCTCCAAGTGTCAAAATCACCACTACGACCAAAGCAACAAACTCCAGTTCGCTTATAATATCCATTCTAGGTGGGAGTGACTGAAAATCAAAATTAATAAATACAACATATAGGGGCTTCCCTGGTGGCGCAGTGGTTGAGAGTCCGGGAAGATCCCACATGCCGCGGAGCGACTGGGCCCGTGAGCCATGGCCTCTGAGCCTGCGCATCTGGAGCCTGTGCTCCGCAACGGGAGAGGCCACAACAGTGAGAGGCCCGCATACCGCAATAAATAAATACAACATATAGCATGCTATGTATTAAGTCTGTAGGAAAAAAATAAAGCAGGGCGGTGATAAGGAGTGAAGTTAGAATGGAAGTCAAGGATAGTGAATGTGTGTGTGTGTATTAACATATATATATAATGCATTTATATATAAATATATATTTTATCACATATAGTATCACATTAAATTATATCATTACATACTATATAATAATATTACATAATATATCATTTAAATATATTATAATGTTATATTTATATGAATATATTATATAATACATTACTTATACTTTAATATATTACATTATATATAAATATATTTAAATAAATAATATTTTAACTAAATTAATATGTTTAAATATTCGAACAAAATATGTACATACAATTCACTGGGAAGAACAAGTACAAAGGCCCTGAGATAGGAACATGTGTGTTATTTTTATGTTTCTAGAAGCAGAAAGGGTATCAGTGAGACCAGGGTAGAGTGGAAAGTAGAGAGTATCATGAGAAAAGATCAGAGAAGTACCAGGAGTACCATTCTTTTCTTTTTACTTTTTAATAGAGAAAATATCAATCAGATCATTATTTTTTAATTATTTGTTATATTTTAATTATTCTTAGTTTAGTAGTTATTAAAATTTTAAGAATACTTTCAATTATATTAGATTAGTTTCATTAATTTCCTTCCTGTTCTTATTGAGGCAAATTTGAAGACAAACATATTTTAGAGCCCAAACTGAGATTATTTCCAAATTTCAACATTTATTTGCAGTGAAACCTTGCAACAATTACTGAAACTGCTTGAGCTTTGATTATAAACTAGAGAATTAATTTCTGTGAGGTCCAAACTAGACAAGTTTATGGCATTCAGTAAGCCTTCAATAAATATCAACTGTCTTCTTTCTTAGTTGGTTTGATCTCGGGTGGCTTTGGCCTGCAGTGGCTTGAAGCAGGATTTTGGTTCCTGGCTAGAGATTGAGGTCAGTCAATGGCAGTGAGAGCGCTGAATCCTAGCCACCAGACCACCAGAGACTAGTGACCAGTGACAAGGCCCTGGCCCTTCAGCTGTGTAGAAATGAATTTCCACAGAGATGGAAAGTAGTGAAGCAAGTAAAGTATTTATTAGGAGGAAAAAGAGTACAGTACATGTGGATGAACACATGGGTGGACTCAGAGAGTCATGCCATCATGGTAGTTTGAATCACTTTTATGGGGCATTTCTTCTGGGTTTCCTTTGACCAGTCATCTTGCTTTGCCTAGTTCTGCGTCTGTATTTGGTATATCTCAGGGTCCTCCTGTGTGCATGCGCATCTCTTAGCCAAGATGGATTCTAGCGAAGAGGCCTATGGGTAGTTGACATCACTTACTATGGGTGGCATCTCCTCCCTTTTTGACCTCCAGGGAGCCTTTCTGCACATGTGTAGTCGGGGAGGTCTCCTTGATTTCGAGTATGAGGAATATGTGGTCTTTTATCTGGGCAGGGCCCAGCCTCTTCTCTCGATTGTCCTTCTATTGATATTTTGGAATTTCTGTCCACAGAGAACAAAATCCAGCTGCTGACCCTGGGGCCCATCTATCTCGTGCCTCAGGTTCAGGCTGCTATAACAAAAACACCATAGACTGGGTGGTTTATAAGCAACAGAAATTTATTTCTCACTGTCTTGGGGGCCAAAAATTCAAGATCAAGGAGGAGGCACATTCAGTGTCTGGTGAGGACCCTCACTCTGGCTCATAGCTGGCCATCTTCTATGTCCACATGCAGCAGAAGGGGCTAAGGAGTCTCTGCGATCTCCTTCGTTAGGGTACTAATCCCAGTTATGATCTTCCAAAGTCCTTACCTCCTAATATTATCACATTGGGGATTAGGTTTCAGCATATGAACTTTGGGGAAACATTAACATTCAGTCTATAGCAACATTTCTTTCCTATTTCTTTTTATTTAATCAATATGTCTTTCAAATATGGAAAATTATGTAATTTGATGTGTCTAGAGGACCCAGATCACCAGCATTTTAATTTAAACTTTTTTTCACTTATATATAAAGCCAAATAAGACTGTTTAAAAATAATCTTTAATTACTAATTCAACTGTAATTTTCAATATATAATAAAAGAAAAATAATAAAAATCAAGTCATAAGGAATATTAAAGATCACCAGCCAGAGGGCCCTGGAAACCTACCAGTAGTCTAGCAAAATTGTGTTTATTTAGTTTGCTATGGCACAGAAGACAACATACCAGATGAATCTCTGGGTGTAGGGAAGAAAGAGTTAGGAGAGACTTGTTAGAGAATTTGGGTTTGTTCTAAATATTATGAAGAGGGTTCTGAATTAGATGCTTGTCAGGGTTGGGGGCAATTCAGTGATGTGTATGTTGGTAACTTTTACCTACAAAGCACAAATATTAAAACAAAATTAGATTTGCTATTATAAAGATGTGTGGTTAATCATGCTAATTTATGTAGTTGCTGAACATCGTGGTCTGTGTCCCCTTTTAGACCTGGTTATGGAATAAACTTGCCTTTTCTTATTCCACCCCACAGGCATAGAGTGGCCTTATCTGATTATTGTTTAGATTCTAGAGAATTGTTTATATCTGTTCAGCCTATTTCAGCCTAGCTATAAGATGCCAGTTGTTAGCTTCCAAAGTCATTTTCACTTTCTCAGGAGTCCAAAATGGAACTATTATAAATATATACTTTCTGAGCATTTTTAGCTGTTCACCATATTTCAGTGTGCATTATTAAGCAAACTTCATGGAGGAAGACAATTTTTATAAAGCTTTACATGAAAAATGTTATACTTGATGGCCAATTAAAAATAACAACTCATTCTATCATGGTTTAATATGTAAATGGCTAGAAGGCAGAGACCAGATCTATATAAATTATTTTTCCTAGCATTTTAGCATACCATCATTCAAGTACGTGAAGTTAATTAAAACTAACTGATAATAATACTTAATGTTCCTTTAGGGATGCAGAACATTCCCCAGGGGTGAACTGAGGAATGGAAAGTGGAGAGGGACATTTAGTACCAGTTTGCATCAAAATTAGAACAAAGTGATCAAATTGGGTGTGGTCTTCATAAACACCTAAGAATAGTGATAAAAGGATCTCAATATATATTTCCAGAGACAACAGATCATGGCTCCACATAAATGCACATTGCAGTATGTATGATGTGGAAATTCCATGGATGCAGGTGGGGGAAAATAGAAAGAAGAATTGGAAAAGGAAAAATGTGGTTAGTCTAGAATTTATGTGACATAAATTTAGGATTCCACATGATTTTGCAATGTTCCTATTATGAGTAACTGCAAAGACTGGCCCAAATAGTGGAACAGCTTTTTGGACCCCCAGAGCAGAAGAGATGCCATTGTTTTCTGTGGTGACTGACAAGAGTAAGTATATATCCCTACAATAATGGGAAGTTATGACTACACCTGAAATAAAAATCCTGTGTTATTGTGGAAAGGCAAGTTTGATGAGAAATAAGACATAAGGGTTAAACACATAGTGCTAAGGAACATGATGAGAACAATTTGGAGGAGGAGTTATGTTTCTAGGGCTAAATGTTTTAAATCTGTTACCCTGTGATATACAGTTTAATAGGACTCAGCCTATACAATATATCACAGCAATCATTTCCTTATAAAATATTAATCTTAAATTTTAATGTCACTGTGATGGAAGATAGTTTCTTTAAACTTGAAATTTAAGAAAATGTAGATTTTTCACTGTGAACCACAAATATTTGTAAATATCAAATAATAGGTAATAGCATACTTTGCACCTGAGCACTGGAAAAAGCTACTCTATTTTTTTTAGATGGAAATTCTAATTCATCTTCCTATTTTTATACAAATCCCTTTAAAAGAATAACTTTTTATTTGTCTGATTTAAATTTTAGATGAACAGATTGTATAAGTCAGATTTTATTTCATTCTCAGTAAGAATATTGTATCTCCACTAACAGAAAGGACTATGTACAAAACACAGAAAAGAAGAAAATAAGTGAATATTCATTTTCTATGTGTGACATTGACAAAATTACATGAAAATCAACTGTTATTGAAAAGGAAAATACAAGAGACAGATTAGTAAAATATTTCAGAGTAATGGGTGTTCTGAGAAAGCATTTTGGTACTGTGGCACTGAACTGCCAGTAAGGATAAATAAGAACGCAAATTTTAAGTGTATATGTGTTGTAAGGTACATTATATATAATCACTAAATCATGAAATCTTATGCTATCAGTAACATTTGTTTAGTATTTATTTTGTGCCATGCTTTGCCTATAAAATAAGTAACTATACATGCACATCATCAACTTTTAAAACAATACATAGTTAAAATAAGTTATAGAAGAGAACCTGCTTTGAGCCTAAACAAATTCAGTGTAAGCAACTGCTAAGAAAAAAAAAAGAAATGAAGGGAGGGAGTGACTTTGGAAGCTGCAGTGTTGAAATTGTGTGTTTTAGATGAGATCAATTAGGTTAATGACTAAAAATGAGAAATGTATTATATACCTTTAATAACCAGAACGCTCCTGGATTCATTACTATAATAATATAAAGAGTTAAATGGTCAGTTTACAGTCCCGATCTTTGCCATCTTGAGGCTTTTATTTCCGTTCTAGTTAATGTGCAAATAAATAGTACAATTAATCCAGTCTCTCTTTAACATATTATGTTAAAAAATGTATTTCTAAAAAGATTCCTTTCTTGTTTTGCTCTTTTAGATGGAATTACTTTGTGCCTAGAGGAACTGAATTCTTGACTATACATGTCTACTACTTTTCTGGACCATCTAATGTACTTTATCAGTCTACCTTTGGTTCTACTTGTTTCAATAAAATAGAGTAAAAAATAAAATTCTGTGTATAACAGAAGAGATTCAATACAGATGGGTTTGGAGGCTTCTTATTATTTTGTTTATAACTTCATTTCCACTATAGATATACATGATACAGAACAGAAATATTTTCAAATGTAGGCAGAGATTCTTCATTAAGTGCAGATTTTGGCATTTGTCCTTTTTAATTTATAAAAGATAATTAATTCCCACCTACTCAATCCTCCCTACACAAACCTGCATACCTCTTTAGCCCAGGTCTTCTAAATTGTCCTGTGTTAGTTGTATCAACTATGCTTCCACTACTTTTCTATTTATTATAGAAAGCACTTGATTAAATTTTTCAGGCCATATTACACATAAAGGTGAATGTTACAAGTTGCATTTTAAAATAACATATCTCACTCATCTGGCATCTCACTTGTAAAATGCTGATTTTCTAATTATTTTGTCTACCACAAATTTTCTATGGTCCAGAGGCACAGAATATAAAAGGAACCAGGAAAGGTGAAATGAAAACTATCTTTAGATTAAATTTTCCAAATTAAAATAAATGGTTCTTTTAGGTAACAAAATGCCACATTTATATATGAGGATGCCTTGGAAGTATTTTTAATAGAGCCCAAAATATTTTGCAAAGCTCGTGCGATGTGTACATGCTAGAATCATGAAGTGATCTATGTCGCTTCACAAAAAATACATTTAACTACATTAAGAAAGGTGGGCTAATGTACAACCTCTACTTGAGATCCCAACCTCTATTTTTCAACTTTTTCAAGGAAGATACATTCATTTATTATATTACCCATAGTAATGTATTACTGGCACATGTTGGTCATGAGTTAATTTGTCTTCTTTTATATATGATAAGAATGTTTTATTTAGTCCTTGCAGTATCAAAATATTAAAAGTAATTGGATCACCAAATATTTGAAGTGATCTAAGGGCAGAGATTAAAAATGTTACTGTAAAGTTTGTATTATTAATAGAAATAACATTTTTTGTGTTATTAAAGCCCAGTGAAGAAGAGTGTATATGTTTGTGAGTAGATTCTCAAGTTTAAAAATTAAGAAATTCATAGATTAAAATAATATACTCTCAAGTGGTCTTTCTTAATCAAGTTTATAAAATCTGTATTTATGAAACTTTTTAGAAGTTTTAACATTATCTTAAGCATGCAAATTAATTTCACAAAAAGACAGTCAAAAATAGTCCCCAAATGATGTGATCTATATATAGTACAGATGTCAATGTACCTTTTGAAGATAATTTTGAGTCATTTTAATAGAGAATAAAAATGGGATAATCAAATGAGACAAATGATTTTGGCAAGTAAAACCTAATATTGAGAAAATAAACATAAATTATTACTATCTAGTATTTTAAACTTTCAATTTAAAAACTAATTCCATTTTATAAATCTATTTTTAAAAGATAGTTAAAAGCTGATTTTTTTCAAAGAGACTGCATATTTAATGTCCCAATACTTTCAGATTGTTCTAGTTTTACTTTCTGAATGAACTATAATACACACACACACACACACACACACACACACACACACATTTTTCTAAGAGAAAAACATATGGTTAGAAAACTACTGTAATCAATTGATATATTAAACTTTATTGTATTAGCTCTTAATATATCAGCAAAGATTGTCTTTACTATTTACGATCTGGGTTCAATAGACTTTTTTTTTTTTTAATCAATAGGGTTTATTTTTTAGAGCAGTTTTTAGTTAACAGAAAAATTGATCAGAAAGCACAGAGGTCCCAAATACACTCTTATCCCACTCCCTCACAGTTTCTCCTATTATTAACGTTTTGCATTATTGTGGTATATCTTGTACAATTGATGAACTAATATTGATAGATTATTGTTAACTAAAATTTATAATTTACATTAGAGTTCACTCTTTATGTTGTATAGTTCTTGACCAATGTATAATGTCATGTAGCCATAGTTACAATATCATACAAAATAATGTCACTGCCCTTAAACCCCTGTGCTTTACTTCTTGATTGCTCCTTTCCTCCCTGCAATTTCCTGACAAACATCAGTCTTTTAATTGGCTGTACAGTTTTGCCTTTTCTAGAATGTCATATAGTTGGCATTATATAGGATGTAACCTTTTCAGACAGTCCACTTTCATTTAGCAATATGCATTTAAGATTCCAATATGTCTTTCTGTGGCGTATAGCACATTTCTTTTTATTGCTGTATAATATTTCACTGTCTGCATGTACCAATGTGTGTTTATCCATTCCCCTACTAAAGGATATCTTAGTTACTTCTAAATTCTGGCAATTATGAAAACAACTACTATAAATATTCATGCACAGGTTTTTGTGTAAACGTAAGTTTTCAGCTCCTTCAAGTAAAAAAGTCATTTGAATTTTAATTAAACCACATTTTAGCAAAAGACAGATAAAGTGACCATAAAAAGAAATATGTTTACCTTATACTATATATCTTATTATGGGAAGACCATGTTTAGTTTGTAAGAAACTGCAAACTATCCTCTAGGGTGGCTGAATCATTCTGCATTCCCACCAGCAGTGAATGAGAGTTCCTGTTACTCCACGTCTTCATTAGCATTTGGTGGTGTCAGTGTTTCAGATTTTGGCCACTGTAAATAGTGTATAGTGGTATCTCCTTATTGTTTTAATTTGCAATTCAATAATGACATTTGATGCTGAGCATCTTTTCATATGCTTATTTTCCATTTGTGTGTATTTGTTGAGGTGTCTGCTTAGATCTTTGGAAATTTTTTATTTTTTTTTATTATTATTGTTGCATTTTAAGAGGTTTTTGTGCACCTTGGATACCAATCATTTGTCAGATATGTCCTTTGCAAATACCTCCCCCCTTGTCTTTTCATTCTTTTAACAGTGATTTTTCTCAAGAGCAAACATTTAATTTTAATGGATTCTAGTTATCAGTTTTTTTCCCAGAGATTATGCTGTTGGTGTTATATCTAAAAAGTGTAAAACCAAACTCAAGGTCACCTAGTTTTTCCTATGTTATCTTCTAGAAGTTTTATAGTTTTGCATTTTACATTTAGATCTATGATGCATTTAGAATTAATTATTGTGAAAGATGTCAAGTCTGTGTTTAGATCCATGTCTTTGCATATGGATGAGCAGTTGTTCCAGTGCCATTTGTTAAAAAGACTGTCCTTTCTTCATTGAATTGCCTTTGCTCCTTCAGTAAAAGTCAGATGACTATATTTATGTAAGGTTCTTTCTGGCCTTCTATTCTGTTCCATTGATCTATTTGTTTATTTTTTCACCAATACCACACTCTCTTAATTAAGGGAGCTTTATGCTAAGTCTTCAAGTCAGGTAGTGTCAGTCCTCAGAGTTTATTTTTCATCTTCAGGAATTTTGTTCATATTTGTAAATTTGTAATTACAAATTATTATGAATTTGATTACATTTGTAATTAAGACAAATATAATCAATAAATATGTTAAACTTTATTACATTAATCCTTGGTAAGATCAGGAAAGAATGTAATTACCATTCATCACCTGGGTCTAATAGACATTTTATTCTTAAAGTTTTTGTTTTTAGGTTTTTAAGTTATTTTTTGAATAATGTGTAGATGTAATAATAAAGGAGAAAGGGATAGTGTAAAACAACTTTATTAGACTTTTAATAAGAATTTAAATATAGCAAACCTGAATTTCTATTTCATATTTTTCTGGGTTTGATGATATATCTACCCAAAATGGGCAACACGTGTATGCATGATCCTGGAACATATCCATATTGTAAATACGGAGTGCAGATTTCAAATACATTCTTAATGTGTTGTATTTATCATTGCTTCTGGTTCTTCCTGCACCTGCGTTGTCAGAATGTAATACTTTAAAAAACTTTGATGGTTCATAATTTTTTCGAAGGGAGTAAAAATATCTTTTTTCCAAAATTATAAAACATTTTCATTTTTAGATTTATAAGCACTAATTATTTTTTTTAATGAATGCTTTAATTTCTTTATCATCAAATACCTACAACATTTTTCCACTTGTAAACTGTATAAATTCTTATGCACAGAAATTATCAAAGATGAAAGAGTATTGTCATATATTCTTCTTAGCAAAATCATGTTGCAAAATATTACGTGATGAAATTCTTCCTTTTTTTTCTTATAAACAAATTTTTCACTTATTGATTTTTGAGTTTACTAAAATTAATCTAGAATAAGTGAAGACTTCTGTTTCACCCTTTTCACTAGATTCTTAACTTCTATTTTCTCTTTGTGTTTATTGTCTTATCTAATAATTTTGAGATATCTTCCTCTGACAATTCCCTTCTTGCAATTATAATCAGAAAATGAAAGATTCTTAATTCTCAACTGAGAGCATGAAAGCTAAACAACCAACAAACAACCAAACAAAGCTACAATGATGGTGTTTTATTTCTAGACTTCTTTCCCACCACCATAAAAGAAAATGTATAACCTGAGCAACAGTGATGATTTATATAAGTAAATAGGGATCGGTAACAGTAATGATTTATATCACTCTTGCATAATCTTTCCACACTAGCACTGTCTAAAAGAAGTTACTGTGATGATGGAAATGTTCTATATCTGTCCTAAAATAGTAGCCAATAGCTAGCTACATATAGCTACTCAGAATTTGCAATGTGGATCTTCTAAGGAACTGCTGTTTAAATTTTATTTAATTTTAATCAATTTACATTTACATTTAAATAGCCACATATGACTGGTTGTTACTGTATTGGACACCACCACTCTATATGATTTAATCATACTTCCATTTTCTTATTATGTCATTCCTTTTGACATAGTTAGGAATAATTGATGAGTTAGGTATGAGTTGATAATGAGGTAATTCATAGAATGCCAAAGTAGCAAGATTTGTCATAATACAGGAAATATAATACATATAATTTCATAATATATCTTAAATTTGTAAAAGAATCCAATGTTTTTATATTATAATTGCAAGGTAGGATAATTTTAAATCTCTAGTAATATACTAAGGATAAACCTTGCATTTCTTTTTAAAAGGGAAAATTTTGTTTATATTTTCAGGAACTAGGCCAATGATTTAAACGATTATTAAGTGCAGAAAGTTTTATGCTGCCCTCCAAAATGCCTTTTCAGTTTTCTTTTATGCTGCCTAATATTTTTTAATTTGTGATTTAGTTCCTGTTGTTCTTGTTTGTTTTGTTTCGTTTTTTATTTATGGCTGTGTTGGGTCTTCGTTGCTGCACTCAGGCTTTCTCTAGTTGCAGTGAGCAGGGGTTACTCTTTGTTGCAGTGTATGGCTTCTCATTGCGGTGGCTTCTCCTGTTGCAGAGCATGGGCTGTAGGCGCGTGAGCTTCAGTAGTTGCAGCAAGCGCAGCAGTTGCAGCACAGGGGCCCTAGAGCATGCACTTCAGTAGTTGTGGCACACGGGCTCAGTAGTTGTGGCTCATGGGTTCTAGAGCACAGGCTCAATAGTTGTGGCACACGGGCTTAGTTGCTCTGTAGCATGTGGGATCTTCCTGGACCAGGGATCAAGCCCGTGTCCCCTGCATTGGCAGGTAGATTCTTAACCACTGTGCCACCAGGGAAGTATTAGTTCTTGTTTTCAGTCTAGGATGCTCACACTAGAGCCCATGAGTGGGTGGTGATCAGAGTCCATGGATTCCTTGAGATGGTGTGTAAGCTATGCCTATAGACAGATGGGCCCATACTTTAGGAGACCACAATGTTTGTTGTCACAATACAGATTAAAAACTTCTGGGGTGAAATATAAACATTTTTAACAAAATGTATTTTGAATACAATGTGACTTTGAGAATCAATATCTTATTTTTTGAAGTGCAAGGCTAGGTTGGAATCCAAGTTCCCCTATGTGACTTCATGCTAGTCACTTTAAACTTTAATTTCCTCATCTGGAAACTGTACTTCTTATTTTGGGGGATGGGAGTAAGGATTAAATCAGATAATTCATTATACATGCTTGGCATTATTTTTATCATTATCATTATCAGGAAGGTAACATACCTTCTGAATGCAAAAATGTTTAGCAAACAGATGGAGAGCTATACTGTGTTCTTGGATTGGGAGAATCAATATTGTGAAAATGACTATACTACCCAAAGCAATCTACTGATTCAACACAATCCCTATAAAGTTACCAATGGCATTTTTCACAGAACTAGACAAAAATGTTTACAATTTGTATGGAAACACAAAAGACCCTGAATAGCCAAAGCAATCTTGAGAAATAAAAATGGGACTGGAGGAACCAGGCTCCCTGACTTCAGACTATACTAGAAAACTATAATAATCAAGACAGTATGGTACTAGCAGAAAAACAGAAATATAGATCAATGGAACAGGATAGAAAGCCCAGAGATAAACCCATGCACATATGGTCACCTAATCTATGACAAAGGAGGCAAGAATATACAATGGAGAAAAAACAGCCTCTTCAATAAATGGTGCTGTGAAAATTGCACAGCTACATGTAAAAGAATGAAATTAGAATACTACCTAACACCATACACAAAAATAAACTCAAAATAGATTAAAGACCTAAATGTAAGGCCAGACACTATAAAACTCTTAGAGGAAAACATAGGCAGATAACTCTTTGACATAAATCACAGCAAGATCTCTTTTGACCCACCTACTAGAGAAATGGAAATAAAAACAAAACAAAAAAAACAAATGGGACCTAATGAAACTTCAAAGCTTTTGCACAGCAAAAGAAACCATAAACAAGAAGAAAAGACAACCCTCAGAATGTGAGAAAATATTTGCAAACAAAGCAACTGACAAAGGATTAGTCTCTAAAATACACAAACAGCTCATGCAGCTCAATATAAAAAAAAAAAACCCAACCCAATCAGAAAATGGGTGGAAGACCTAAATAGACATTTCTCCAAAGAAGACATACAGATGGCTAAGAGGCACATGAAAAGATGCTCAGAATGACTAATTGGTAGAGAAATGCAAATCAAAACTACAATGAGGTATCACTTCACACTGGTTAGAATGGCCATCATCAAAAAATCTAGAAACAATAAATGCTGGAGAGGGTGTGGAGAAAAGGGAACCCTCTTGCACTGTTGGTGAGAATGTAAATTGATACAACCACTATGGAGAACAGTATGGAGGTTCCTTAAAAATCTAAAAATAGAACTACCATAGGACCCAGCATATACCCAGAGAAAACCATAATTCAAAAAGGCACATGCACCCCAATATTCTTTGCAGCACTATTTACAATAGCCAAGATGTGGAAGCAACCTAAATGTCCATCAACAGAGGAATGGATAAAGAAGATGTGGTACATATATACAATGGAATATTACTCAGCCATAAAAAGGAATGAAATTGGGTCATTTGTAGAGACATGGATGGACCTAGAGTCTGTAAGTCAGAAAGAGAAAAACAAATATCGTATATTAACGCATATATGTGGAATCTAGGAAATGGTATAGATGATCGTATTGGCAAAGCAGAAATAGAGACACAGACGTAGAGAGCAAGCGTATGGATACCAAGCTGGAAAGGGGAGGTGGGATGAATTGGGAGATGGAGATTGACATATATACACTATTGATACAATGTATAAAATAGATAACTAATGAGAACCTACTGTATAGCACAGGGGACTCTACTCAGTGCTCTGCAGTGACCTAAATGGGAAGGAAATCCAAAAAAGAGGGGATATATGTATACATATAGCTGATTCACTTTGCTGTACAGTAGAAACTAACACAACATTGTAAAGCAACTATACCCCAATGAAAATTTTTAAAAAAGTTTAGCAAACCCTTTCTATCCTTTTTTGAGAATGCAAACAAGGAAACTATGAAATAAGTAGAAAGAATATTAAGGAGATTTTCTTTGTAGTTTTTGCCTAGGACATATACTATTCACCAACACTGATAAAAATCAAACAAAATTGGTGATATCAGGAAAATTAAAACAATTTTTAAAATATTTTTTCCTTTTCATTAACAAAATCTACAAACAAAATATCCTCATCCTAAAGGAGAAATTTCATGGAGAACTTCTTATTTTTTCATTCAAGTTTTCTCAATTTAAATATATTTCAAAATATACCAATAACTTAAGGATTATTAAATTTTTTATTGTTGATGATGGTGGTGATTGAATGATGATGATTTTGGCCTTTCTCATATTTACCAAAATTATATGTGAAGGGACATTTTAAAGATTAGATAATGTATTAAATAAAAATGAACCTGGTAGTTGACTAAATGGCTAACAAATAGGAAATACGATGTCAACTTCTACATTGTCTTATAGTTTTATGGTAAATCATTATATTTGAACTAACCTATACATCATGTATTAATGTTATATGTTTGTTAAATAAACATTAAATGCTTAAGGCATCCCATGGCAGATTTATAAAACCTAAAACAACTTTAAATGTGTTCATTTCATTGTTTATTATTTCATTTTGTGTCCCCATGCTGAATCCATTTCATGGTGCTTTTGATAAATGTTCTTTAAAAAAGCATCAAAAACATAAATAGCTTGAAAATGTTTAGAAACACGAGTTTAGTTTTTTTAATTTTTTCTTTTAAATGTTGATATGAAGGCTTTTTTCCAAAAATGAGCTTTCAGAGTGTTAAAATGTCCTATCTAATGATGAAATTTGACAAGCAGCCTTCCTGATGCCTTTTCCTAAGAAATCCATCTCCAGTGCTGAAGCCATCAACTAGTTGAATTTGTTTCTGCCCTCCCAAGCACAACTAACTCTATCAACAATATCGAATCAAAACTATGCATTTTACATCACCACTTCAGAATATTAATATAGGAGAGTTTCATTTGATAAATTCCTAAATTCTATTTATTTTATTATTTAATTATTACAAATATCTAAATTATAAATTTCTTTATTTCATAAATTTTAGTTATTCTAATAACTGGAATAAAATATTGGAGAAACAATTAATTTAAGCTAAAAAAGTAAGGATCATAAATGAGATACAGAGAAAATGCACTTAAAATAATGCACTCTAGAGCCCACAATTGTAGAAATTTATGAATTAGAATATAGGCAAAATGTTGATGCATTTATTATCTATATTTTTACTGCTATGTTTTCTTCTTAAGATCTTCCTAGTGGCTCAACTTTATCATAGAGACATAATTTGCTTTAAATTGCTCACTGATCCAACCAGTTTTACACACTGCCAAATATCTCCTAAAACCTGGCTCAGAGCCTGACATTCACTTGATCACAAACTTAAGATGATTTCTCATTGCCTCTAACATAATATCTGAATTCTTCAGCCTGAAATTCAAGGCTTTGAAAATACAATCCCTTATAATGTCACTCTTAGCACCCCTTTTCAGATAACGCACCCTATACTTTACAGTACTTCTAGATGTCTCATATACAGCTCACACTCGTCTCTACACTAACCCTTGTCCAACTCTTTGCCTAGGGTTCCCTTCTTTTCTTTCCCTCTAGAAAAATTCTGCCAGTTCAAATACTATGTTTTGTTTGAACTTTTTTAAGTACCACTTCTCTAGGTAACTTTCTTGGTTTCTGACAAATATCTATATACTCTTCTTCCATAACTCCCATAATATTTCATCAGAGTGCTATGTTCCTTTCAGTTTTGAATTTTGCATTATTTTGAACCATACATGATTTATCTTTCTTATTGGGACAAAATTGCTGTGGAGATATAGCACTTGAATAGTAGTAGTAAAGTATCTTGTACATATTATACATACATGTAATTTATACATATTTGTTAAATAAATAAATGATGGCCACAAGAATAATTTTTTACTAGAATTATAGGAATTATAGGAATTATAAGGAAATTATAGGAATTATAAGGAAAAGTACTTGACAGTTTTGAGCATTATGAAAGAGTATTGTGAGCACTAAAAGGAAAGTGAAAGTTTCAGTTTTACTGCAAAATTACAAACAGGAAAAATAAATTAAACATCTTAGAAAAAGTCAGTCTTACGCAGAGGGAATGAATAGCAGATAGTGCTGTAGCTGAAATGGTTCTGGTTAACTCTGGGTATATCAACCCACTGCTCCTAATAAAATGTGGTAGGCCTTGAGGTATAGATTGAGCTTGATTTGTAGTTTTTTTTTTATTTCAGGAAAGTATCATGATGGTCTTAGAGTATTCAGCATTTCCTTCATTCTAGAAGTCCAAGCATCCCATATAGATACACACAGTTTCACAGTTCTCTAGTATTTCCTAGTCTGTTGTAACATGGAAGAGATATAGGTAATGAAGTGAGTAAATGTCAATATTTTAGAGGAGGACACTAGTGACATTTTGCCTCAGGTAGTTCTTTGTCATGGAGGGTCTGTCTGGTGCATGGTACGATGCTCATCTGTATTCCTGGCTTCTACTCATAAGATGCCAGAGATATCACTTCTACCTCTCCCCTACACTGTAACAACTAAAAGTGTCTCCAGACATTGTCAAATGTCCTTGGGGGGCAAAATCGTCCCTAACTGAGAGCCACTATCTCAGAGTAAACTCTAAAGTGGTTTCACAAAGGTGAACTGGTGCATAATTTTCTTTAGTATTAATGTAATTAGCAAGAGATCTTTACAAGGGTGCTAAACAAATTTTTCGGAAAACTTTATGTAATACAATTGCTATAAAGAATCACAACTCTTTCATCTGTAAAATATTTAAAAGTTTCTAAATTCTCCTTGACAAAAATTTTCTGTGGGAATATTTCTTTGTTGTTCGTGGAGGAGAGGAATATGGATGAGAAGGATATATTGTAATGAATAAGAGAATATATATATATATATATACATATATTTTTTTCTCCAGTTTTATTGATGTATAATTGAAATGTAACATTGAAGTAGCTTAAGGTGCACAACATAATTATTCAGTATATGTATCTATTGCAAAATGATTACCATAATGGTTAGTTAATATCCATCACCTCACATAATTACAATTTTTTTCTTGTGATAAGAACTTTTAAGATCTACTCTCTCAGCAACTTTTATTTATTTATTTTTTGCGGTACGCGAGCCTCTCACTGTTGTGGCCTCTCCCATTGCGGAGCACAGGATCCGGACACGCAGGCTCAGCGGCCATGGCTCATGGGCCCAGCCGCTCCGTGGCATGTGGGATCTTCCTGGACCGGGGCACGAACCCACGTCCCCTGCATCGGCAGGCGGACTCTCAACCACTGCGCCACCAGGAAAGCCCTAATCTATCTCTTGAAAGTACTTGTGCTTCTTTATAAATTAGCCCCAGAATTTGTCAGATAAGTAAAATAAATAAACCCATACTTTTAAAAAGTGTGGGTTTTTTCCACATCTTATTAATTTTAAAGATGGATTCTAAAGAATAATATTTTTCCTACAAAAAGAAAACTTAGAGAGGAAACATGATGCTTTTAAAGCATCTGCATATTTTGCCTGTTAGTAAGTAGTGAAAAATTATTTGTAGATGAATGACCATATCCCTATTTTTATATGCTTGTGCAAAACTTCCTCATTTGCTTGCATTTTGAGAGAAATAGGAAATATTCATATAGCCATCTAATCTTTAAAGAACTCTTACAACATATCAAGTATTTTGTTAGGATCTGACAACACACAATCGAATAGGTTAAGGTCTGAGATTTTGAATGCTCAAAATCTGGTGAATGAAGCAGACATGTAAAAAAAATACATATTTTACTAAGTGCAGTGTTTTATAATAGCAGTATATATCCTGAAATATTTAAATCTAATTATTTACTGTTCCCTTTCATTCATATGTGTGTATATATAGTAACATTATAAACATTACATATTATATGTAATAAATATTATACTACTGTGTACCTAAATTTATATTCAATAAATATGATGTTGTTAGAGTTGACTTATTTGAAGACATTTTAAAACAAACATGGAAATTATTAGTTTGTAAAAATAAAAATCTGAGTTTAACATATAGGATAAAGCAAGTGTGAATTAATAGTGGTAATGATAATGCATTTTTACGAACCGCCCCTTTTCTTTTCTGTTTAATTGGTACAATACGATACATTATACTAGTAATTTAAAAACAGAATATCATCCACATCCACAAAGTACTGAAGAAAAAGAGAAAAAGTGCCATTCTGTTTTGTGAAGAAGTAGAGCAAGGTGAAATGCAACTTATATTGCACCTAGACTGGAAAATAGAGAGATCATTTCCAAAGCAAGTGTGGGATTACTATATAAGTAAACTTTGGTTAAAAAAATATTCCCCATCCTTTTTAATGAAAAACTACAACCAAGAAGGAAATCTACAAATAACTTATATATGGACAGGGGCAAAAAAAAAATGTAATTCTTAATAGTAACTTGGCAAAGACATGCATTGAAAGGTTTGGATATGTGGTATTTACTTTCTGACTCCTATTCACATCTGGATTAGTAAAAATATTAATAGAATAATATATGCATAAATTTGAAGATTATTTTATAAAATTATTATCTACTGTGCATTGTGCTGCTCCTGAAAAATTCCCCATTCATTTTGATATATAAATAATACAGAAAAATATGTTTACCTTGGGGGTTTCAGTTATTAAAATAAATATTTTGAAGAAATCCTGGAAACTGAAGATTCTTAAAATTAACTCAGTTTTTGAGATGAGTACAGGTTTTTTGTTTTTTTTTTTTTTGGTTTTGTCTTTTTGTTGGTTGAGATATCTCAGTAAGAATAGGAGTTCTACATTAATCTAATGGTATTTCTAGAATGTTATTGATAATTTGATAACAGTGCTTGATCAGCCCCCTTATGGATACAATAAAGTGATTAATGAAAATATAATAGGAATAGTAATGATAGAGATCTTTATTATTAGTAAAAATCTATTAAAGCCCAAATTATTTCCTGTTATTAAAAAAAATTGATACATATATCCACTCTTTTTTAGATTTCCTTCCCATTAACACAACATTGTAAAGCAACTATACTCCAATAAATTAACTTAAAAAATAAAATAAAATATTTTGACTTTTAGGCCATGTAAAATGTTACATATTCAAAATGTTATTTTAAAGTAAACACTGTGGCAGGAGGAGATAAATCAGAAGCTTGGGATGAACACACAGATACTACTATATATGAGATAGATAAGCAACAAGGATCTACTTACTGTATAGCACCAGGAACTCTACTTAATATTCTGTGATAACCTATATGAGAAAAGAATCTAAAAAAGAATGAATATATGTATATGTATAACTGAATCACTTTGCTGTACACCTGAAAGTAACACAACGTTGTAAATCAACTATACTCCAATAAAATAAAAAAATTTAAAGTATATGAGAAAGAGTCAAGTTTGGGATAATATCACATTACTGTAGTTTTGATGTAAAAAAAATGTAATTTTGTGTACATTGCTAACGTCGTATGTTTAAAGACGAATGCTGACATTTCATGGAACTGTAAACTAGAATTTTGACTGATTATATAAATAATCTCTTCACAATTGAGTGCTTCCCCTGTCAAAATCAGATGAGGAAAGAAAAGTTATTTATGCGATATATGCATTAAAAAACAAATTGCCGGGCTTCCCTGGTGGCACAGTGGTTGAGAGTCCTCCTGCAGATGCAGGGGACATGGGTTCGTGCCCTGGTCCAGGAAGATCCCACATGCCGCGGGGTGGCTGGGCCCGTGAGCCATGGCCACTGAGCCTGCGCGTCCGGAGCCTGTGCTCCGCAATGGGAGAGGCCACAACAGTGAGAGGCCCGCGTACCACAAACAAAATTTTAAAAAATTGCCATTTGTATAATCATGGAAAGTTGTTATCTAATATTATCTAATGGAGAAAATTTATACCAGGAAGAGAATCAGCAGTAGACATTTAATTAAATTAAATATGTGTAAGAATAAAACTCAATGTAAGGTTTGTGACATGAGCATTTAATATTAATTTTACATACAAATGCAGGCCCCAACAAAATTTCAATTAAGCAGTTTTTAATATTTTAAAATTAATGTATTAAAATGATAAGAAAATAAAAAAATTAGAGTGTTCCCCCATTTAATAATTTGTTTATTAAGCACAGATTTTGTATAAAGCACTATGCTAGACACTGAGGACACAGAAATGCCTTTTAAAAATTATACAGAGATGAAAAAGAGAACATG
The DNA here is from genome assembly GCF_949774975.1 of Lagenorhynchus albirostris. Classification (NCBI taxonomy): domain Eukaryota; kingdom Metazoa; phylum Chordata; class Mammalia; order Artiodactyla; family Delphinidae; genus Lagenorhynchus; species Lagenorhynchus albirostris. Next base: position 106,955,562 of record NC_083099.1, on the reverse strand, counting down.
CAGCAGTGATATATGACCAAATGTGAGGGTAATGAATGATTGCCCTCAGCAAATATTTGAGTTAAGATTTAAAAGAGTTAAAAAGGCAAAGAATCCCCCCAAAATGGAGCATTTCAGACAGTTTGTATAAAGTTAAAAAACATATTCGTTAAAGTACCCGAAAGAAAGTATAATTACCTGGAATTCAAAGAATGAATTGAGTGTTACAAGGCATGAGAGTAAAGACCTGTGTAGATCATATAGGACTTAAAGACTATGCTGATTATTTTTCTTTTAATCCTAAGAGAAAAGATTTACCATGCAAGGTTTTAACCAGAAAATTGATGTCATCAGATTTAGAGGTGTAAAAAGCTGACATGGTGGAGGCCATTCACTTTTGCGGTAGACTAAATGAAAGAAAGGTTGTGGAGATATAAAAAAGCAACGAGTAGATTTCAAAATTATTTAGGAAATAAGTCAACCAAACTTGATGATTAATTGATTGATTATAGAAAAGATAAGGGAACAGGAGGTGTCTGGTGTATGTAGCTGGATGGAGGCTGGTGGTATTTATAGAACTAGAAATTGCTGGAAGAAGAACATATCAGGGGAGAATGTGTCAGTCAGTGGGAGACTCTGAGTTCCTTTTGGACATACTGAGTGTGCCGTGTCTTTTCAACATCCAACTGGACATGTCAAATAGGCGTTGCATATACATGAGTGTAGCTTGTGGTACAGAACTGCTCTAGGATATAAACCTGGGAGTGGTTAATGAGTAGATAGAAACTGCAGAGATGGGTGTGGCTAAAAGGTCCTAGAGAATTATGTGAGAACAGATTGTGAATCCCATTCTTGGTGACCTCAATATTTAAAGGTTAAATACAAGAAGACAACCCAACAGAATATTAGAAAGAGTAGCCAGAGATATATGTCGAATCAGATATATGTGTATCTATCAGTGTGTGTGTGTGTGTGTGTGTGTGTTTGTGAGGGGTGGGAGGGTTGAGTGTTAAAAAAAAAAACCTAGGGAAGATAATTCTTAGGAACAAAGACTAATCAACATATTGAGTAATTCAGAAATAAAATAGCAGTATTGTATTATATGACTTGATTTTGGTAACCTAGAGGTCTTCCTAAAAGTTTTACAGAAATACATGCTAAGCATAGTATCTGCTTTTGCACTTGCTTATAATTCAAATTCTGTGTTCTGGATCTAAAGGGAATGCTGAACCATGCTTCAGGGGACCATATGTTATATAAATTCTCACCTCTAATAAATTACTTGAACAGGCAGAACTGTGTATTTTACTTCACTGAGGCAGATACTGGGGGTGACTTGCCCATATCCCTTGGGCACACACCATTTCTGTGCACTGAGTAGACCAGGGGTGCCAGGGAAATAACACCTGCATCCCCACCCCAGCAATCCTCAACCGAACACCAATGAGTATTGGTCAATATTCCCTAAATACTCCTCTCCCTTGCCCATCAAGCGAGGTGACTCAGAGGCAAGCCCTACATTGTCTGAGTTCCACAGCAGGATTGCACGCAGCTGCCCACAGGGTAATCTGCTCAATAACACACACTTGATTGACTTCCTTCCCTTCCTATCTCACTTCCCAGTGCTCCCTGTGGTCACTCCCCATAAAAGAAATATCCCAGGGTCTGTTTGTAAGGATTCTATATTTGTCAGGGTTCTATAGAGAAAAAGAACTAATGGGATTTGTTACAAAGGTGCAGATTCCAAGATCTGCAGGCTGAGTCTGCAAGCTAGAGACCCAGAAGAGCTGAGGACTTAGTTCCAGTCTGAGTCTAAAGGCCTGAGAAGCCAGAAGAGATGATGTTATAGTTCCAGTCTGAAAGTCAGCAGGCTCAAGACCCAGATGTTTCAGTTTGATCTGAAGACAGGAAAAAGGCTGATGTGCCAGCTCAGTTGCCATCAGACAGGAATACTCTCCTATTTGTGTGAGGTTCAGCTTTTTTGTTCTATTCAGGCCTTCAACTTATCAGATAAGCCTCACCCATATTAGGGAGAGGAATCTGCTTTACTCAGTCCACTGATTTAAATGTTAATCGTTTCCCAAAACACTCTTACTAGAATTCCCCAAATAATGAATTTTGGACCAAATATCTGGGTACCGCATAGTGTAGTCAAGTTGACACGTAAAATTAATCATCACAGATAAACAACACAACTCTCTTCCCCAACATCTCACTTTTCTGATCTTTCTTCTGCCACCTTTTTCTCTAGAATTGAAGCTTTATTTTCTATGTCAGGATGAAATTAAATTTTGCTATATGTATATATGGTCAAAATTTAAAAGATGATAGCCCTCATTTTCCCAGAATCATTCTGGTTCACACTTGTTATTCTATATAATTAATATTTTCTCTTCACTTTTAAAAGTGTTCTACTTGGAAGACAAAATTATATGATCATCATGTTAACTGATTCCATAAATGTGATGATGGTAATGAAATTAGTGAAGTATATTTCAATCCTTTATTAAATTATTTTTTTCTACTGGTTAAAAATATGACAATATATGTCATATTTCTTCAAATTAATTTTTCTTCCTGGGTTATTTTATACTACAATTTTTTACCATGATGTACATGGAATGCCTATTTGTAAATGGGATATTATTGTTGATTATCTTCAATGTATTTTTTTCTTTAAAGGATTGAGAAAGAATGCATTTGAAAAGTATAAATAATTTATAAGTGGGATACAAGGCCTTCCACAGGATCTTGTTTATTGTTCTATATATGACAAATCTGCATAATATTTTCCTGAAATAAGATAACTAAACTAAAAATTATACAATTGATTGATACTTATTTAATTGGCTTCAAAGTCAGAGAATGACTATAACCTCAGGGTAGTTCAGTTCTTCTATCACAACTAAGGAAAGGGTGAGAATAATTGTGACCCCCCGGAGCATTCAGAGCCTATTTTGTTTATTGTTGAGGATATGGAAACAAGAGGAAGAGACAGTTCCATGTTGACTGCAAGCCACACAAAACCAGCACTAGCAAGGTGTCATAAAGGAATGAGCCTGTTTACACTGTCTCTGTTTTTAGTTTATTTTCCAGTTTTTCTATGTAATATGTATCTCTGTGTTGATTAAACAATATTACATGGCATAAAATTAGAAATATAAATGTCTCAAAGTATTTTTGCATCTTCTTCCACAACGGATGATTTTATTGTTAAATGGAAATAACTTCATAACAATTATGTTGTAGCATATATAACAAAATGTTAACTTTTAATAACATTCTAAATAACTATTTCAGATGATTTGCTAACTGTGCTTTAAAGCAAACAGCATGTGCTAAGTGCAGCATTACTGCATTTTCAAAAAGATTCTGCATAATGCTTGTGAGACAGTAGTTGATCTCAAGTTCTTTGTGGGTTCCTTATTGTGAGTCCCTGGTATTCCTGCAACAATGAAAGTGTTGTTATTCAAATGCACATAAACGTATTCAGTCCATAATAATAGTATGCATAGCCATCTATAAATAGGTGAAGAAACAATTGTATGAAATGCTTGATATTCCTCTGAACCACTTTTTGCAATTTCACTTTTAAATTCAGATTTCAGAAATAATACCACAGTGGTGCTCATAAGATATTCAGATATTTTTGTAAGCTTTTCCTGGACAGGATGGTAGCTTCTTAAAATTGCAGACCCTGTTTCACTAAATCTATATAAATATACACAATTGTATAAATATATACAATTATAAGAAATGGCCTGAACATATATATAGTTTTATATGTGTGTAATGACCTTTTTTAATATTACTTTTTCTTTTCTCCTAGATACACCATCAGTTAAGATTATACCATCCACTCCTTTTCCACAAGAAGGACAGCCTTTAATTTTGACTTGTGAATCCAAAGGAAAACCACTGTAAGTGATTTAATGAGCAATACAATTTTTTACTTTTCTTGTATCCTGCTTTGATTGCAGTCTTTAACTGCAGAAATCCACTATTTTTGTCTTTTCTTGGTGGGCAAAGTGATCTCAGAACAGAAAACCCCCTGAACCATGTCTTCATTAAATGTTTGTGGAAGATTGGTCTTGTATTTTGTCATCTAGTGAAGTTTCTGGGGAGGTTTCCAACTGTGATTTTTTTGTTCTTTTTCTTTCTTTCTTTTTTTTTTTTTTTTTCCCTACTAAGATATTTCAACCTGAAAGGAGTATAGGCTTAATCAGTCACTGTTTTTACATCATCAGATTGTAGACGTTACACATGCTGAACTTCTCTCATGAAAAACTTTGAAAATATTGAATCCTCAAAATATGCCCAAGTTTTAAAGTTACATGTGAAATCATTTTCCTAAGGGGGATCAAATCTACACCTCTAGTGTAGCCCCTGAGACATAATTTGTGAATGTGATATGTTTGGAGGTAGTGTGAATGAAAAGGGTCACAGACTCCACATTTTCTATTATAAAGTGATTTCATTGTTAGAATAATGAGTTCTAACATCACTTCAACCCTAAAATTTTACTTTTTGACATTCATGTTTATAAACAGCTAACTCATAGAAAATCTATATTTAATAGAAAATTCAAGTATGGAGTATCCAAATAAGGATTATTTCGTTGGAAGTGATTTGATCTTTCTATAGTAGCATTCTACATGGAGCTGAAAGTCACTTATTTGATCTTTTTAGAAGCTTCCAATTGATTTGCATTTCTGCTTAAATTTTAATGGGAGGCATTTAATTGCTCTCTATACATAACTATATGGGATAGCTTTTGAGCAAATCAAATTTAATTACTAAAAAATTGTTTCTAATAACATTTGTTATTTAAGAGTAGATTTCATATTATCACATGAGGAATTTTTCTCTAGTAATTTTAATACAGAAGCCTGAAATTTCAACTTCCTTAATTGTATTGTCTTATACTTTTTAACACACTAAGTGAACTCATACTTTCTTTATCACCGTATTGTTATTTTAGAACTGTTCTCTCTTCCAGTAATTATTTTCTAGAGATTTAAAATATACTGACTTAAAGAGCATTTTGTAAATTAATCTATTTTTTTCTATCTTTTAAGAAACATTTAAGGCATTTTAGACCTTGAAAGGAGCAAATTTTTTCAAAGTAGCTTTACTACATATATCCTGTACAATTCACTTTTATAGTTCTTACCCTCTGGTAAGTTTAAGTTGCTTATAGAAAACATTTTTCAACTGCAGTGCGCTATCAAAATGTGACAGTGCATTTCAGTACTACAGTTTCAACAGAGATTTTGGCTGTAAGATCAGTACTTTAACTAAGAAAGAAGTGTAATAGACTCTAGTCAGCTTTAGACATACTTAAATCCAGTTTCTTTCCTCCCGATGTTGTGTATCTAATACCAGCGCTTCTTTCCTAACTTTCCCTTCCATTTCCACTCCTGTTCCCTTTGCTTATTATTTTCCAACTCTGTCTGTTCCTCTTTCCCCACCCCCCACCCCCCCACCCCGCCCTTAGCTTCCATTTCTCCTTATAACCTCAGAGGTCAGTGTTTGGAGATATGATAAAGTATCAGGGAATAGCAAAGGATTTTTGCTTTTACCTTCTCTCCATAGTTCTGCCCCAAAGTACATATGTGTACAATTTACACATTTAAATGAGGTGAAGATGGGAAATATAATATATAGAATGCTTGGGAATAAATACATTCCAGCTCAAATAGCATCTAATTACCTATCAAAGATCTTCTCTTTGATTCCATATCCACTCTCACTATCCACATGTTTTTTTTTTGGTGAGTACTTAGATTGTGATCTATGTAATTAGCTATTTAAGTAGTCCATTTCCCTCAGCTCAGATATGGTTGAATAGATATGCCTTATTGTGGTCTCTGTTTCAGTTACCTAGAAATAAACTTGGATATGCAATAATCCTCTGCACTGCCGATGAATGAAAAACACAATCTCTTATTTATTTATGTTATTTAAGAATACAAAGGTTCCAGAAGTTTAAGAAATAGAAAACGTCACCTTTCTCAGAAGGATCCTGATTAGTATCACTTTGCTATAGGTAATGGAAATAAAAAGGCTCCTTGTTTTACAGAAAGGAAAACTAAAGCTCAGTATTAACTGACTTTCCTTATTCATCCAGATTTAAAATGGATGAGTCAGGATGTAAACTTAGTTCAATCATTGCCCAAAGATTACATTCCTTCAGCTATTTTCTGCTACTTCAATTGCTGAGTCTAAATTGTCACCTATGTTGGCCAAAGTCACTTTTGAAAAATTAGGATGGGCCCTACAATAACGTGCAGCACTGAAATCGAAGCTCTGGATGCTTGAAGGTGAAGAACTGGCTAGTCTCAAGACACATTTTACTGCTGCTGTTCTCTTCTATCAGGCTTTCTGCTGTATTTGTGCCCTTTCTGGCAACTTGCCAAATTCCTACCAAGCTGACCATTTTTATCATGAGTTTACAGCCATATAGAATATCCTCTAATTAGTATAGTATCCTCTGGCAATTCACTCATAAGCTCCAGAAGGGTTAAAATTATTATTTTCTATCTTTATCATTATAGATCATAATGTTATATTCTATGTGCTATGGTCCACAAGTAAATATACATTAACTTATTCTCTTGTATTCTCATTCCCAACTCTCTTTTTACCATTTTCTTTCCTTGTAGACCTCCAGGCCATTGACATTAAAGGTATAGCCAACTTCTTTGACTCATTTTTGCCTTTAGACCACTGCTTCTCTTATGTCCTTCCTAATTATCTTAAAATCCACTCTTCTGCATTTTCAAAGTAACTATCATTTCCAATAAATGAAGACATTAACCTCTTTAAAGACAGTCTCAGTTCTAGCCTCCCTAGTTTATATTTGATCTCCAACAGTGCCAGTTGAGGCAGATAGGACAAATAAAACAAGGGAAGACTGAAAAGAAATCATTGGATTTTCCCAGAAGGAAATTTTACTGATCATAAAGAAAACAAGTCTCACTAGAGCAAAGAGAACAGAACACAAATTGAAATGGATTAATCAGGGAGTTAGTAAGTGGTGGGGAAGTAAAGAAAACAGGAAGGACACCCATTTCAGAAAATGAACCATGAAAAGTGGAAAAGGAATGAGAAAAGAAAGTTATGTCAAACAGAAGTTTTAAAACAAAAAATAGTAGAGAGGCTGTCCATATTTTAAGATAGGATCAAAAAAGCCTGTAAAGAGTGGGAGTAAAAATGAAGTATGTGATATCACATTTACCCAACAGGTAGGTTCGAATTTCCTATTTTACTCTGGTAATCACCGTCAAAGTTCTCCATTATTTTGCTGCTATTACACCTGATTCCCCATTTTGTTATTTTGGAATCACGGAGAAGCAATACTGTCTTAGCTTCTAATTGACTCCTGAAACACCCGATTTCTATTATCCTTACCAATTACCCGAGCCCCCTTTGATGAGCAGGTGAGAATCAGAAGTGGATAACAGGTATATGATATCTTTACATTTTGTAGCTGACATATCATTTCCTTAATCCGTGATCAAATATTGTTTTTTTAAAAATGTTTGACCAATATATGATTTCCTAAAGTATGAGTTATCCACGGTTATTAGGCAAGTTAATAGTAGAAAAAAATAGCACCACTATCTTTTGTATAAATCACAAAATGATGGTGTGACTCAACTCATACTGAGACTCATGTTCCTAACCTGGCCTCCTATATGCTAATATTGTTTTTCTTGTTCTAAATGTGAGGGCCACAGTGACTGTTTATAAACAATCATGCCTTATTTGCCTGCTTTGGATTGAAGCCTTTTGCTGTTTTCCTGTGGAACAGTTGCATAGCTTGGGCCAGGCCCAAATTGTTCCACTTGACATTACTATAGAGGCATTCTATTCTTTCCTTAAAAGAGAGATTACTGTACATGTCTGTCTATTGTTTTAATTTTAGTTTAAAGTGAGGACCAAGCTAATGCCAGCCACTTTTCTTTAAAGTTCCCAGAATTTTTGCAACCTTCTTCTTTCTTTGGCTGAATTTCCAGACAGCTTTCAGGCAGCAGCATTCTCCGCTTATAGAAGTAGAGGGGGAAAAAAGCTGTTATATTACATTAATGTTATGACCTTAAAAGGTGTGGGATTGCCCCCCACATGCTATAGCTAAAGAATCATCATTCATTTTAATCAAATGTTTAACACTTTGTAAATTTACTTCACAAAAGCAGTGTGACATTTTCAGTCAAATAAATGTATATTTGGTATTTATTCTATAAAAGAAAATAATTATAGTCATTGATAAATTTTTCTGTATACCTGGCATTATATTTATGTTGTAGTTATTATTTTACCTCTGGTAACCACACTTTTTCTTATGAATTTGGTATGAATCTAGTATACATAGTTGCATTGCACATAACATTGCTATTCTGAATAAGAAGAAAGATTTTAATCTTTAGGAAAACAGATCACATATCATATAATAACTAGCGAGGTGTTTTAGAGGAACACTTACACATCCATTTTCAAAATGATCTAGAATTTAAGAAGAAATCTGATAAAAACACACTGATGCATTTTCCTATTAGCATAATAGAGATTAAAAAATGAGATGCAAATTAAGGCAAAACAGTTTTCTCAGCCTAATATGTACCTTTTTACAAATCACAGGTTATTTACTAATTGTCATATAATCCAATCACAGCCAGAAGAAATGACAAAACAAACAGGAGTTAAAGAAGGCAAGTAATCCAGAGTGAAATGTCTTAGCCCAAAACAGAGGAAAATATGAATTTGTCAACAGAAAAACAGTGCAGAAGGCTGCAAATAATAAAAATAGTTTATTTGGGCTCTTAAGAATTGCAATTCAGGCGACACAGATTCTGGTTAAACCAAAAGAGTGTTCAAGGGAAGAGAAAGAGTCAGGGGCTTATAAAGACAAAAAGCCACAAGGCTGTTAAAAGTTGCCTAGTGAGAATTGTGATTGATGTGAATCAGGAAATATTTGACCTTGAGGAATCCTCTGTTATTTTAGGGTAGTCCAGTAAGTAGACAGGCTGCCACAAGTTATTTTAGGGTATGGGCCCAATAATTATCTTGAGTTTCTGGCAGATGATCTAGATGTCTTAAGTAGGTCAAAGATGTCTTAAGAGATCTAGATGTCTTAAGAGATCAAAAGTTCAGATTTTATTCAGGCTGAGATGGGCATAAGTCATACTTTGTAATAGCCTCCTGGCTCCATTTTAGGGAGCTCTCTTAGCAATATAGACTCCATTTTGATTTTCCTTTCACAAATTTTGGGGAAAAGAATATGGTCTACAATGATGGCAATTTTATATTATTTGACTTAATGCCTAGTAGATGTTAATTACACAGTATTTGTCTCTCTCCTGCCATCTGTGCTATAGAAAGTCATCTAATTAATCATCAAGGTCTGTGTTTATGTTCAGATATACTGTCTAAGCTGTCATGCTCTGGGGCAGAAAAAGCTGTGTGGTGCAGTAGAAAGAGAAATAAAAGTAGCTTTGAATTATAAATCCGTAGATATCTGTGGCCTGAGTGGTCTTGAGTAAGTCACGTAACCACACCAAAATGTTTTTTTAATTAATAAACTTTATTTTTTAGAGAGCTTTAGGTTCACAGTGAAATTGAGTGGAAAGTACAGGGTTCCCATATACCCTTCGTTCCTACTCATGTCCAACATCCCCCACTATTGACGTCCCTCACAGCAGTGGTATATTCATTACAATGAACCTATACGGACCTATCATTTTCACCCCAAAGTCCACAGTTTACCAGTGTTAAGTATACCAAGTATATTTTATTCTCTAAAATTAGAAAATAAAACCTAGTAAACAAATTGTTTTAAATATTAATGAAAATATATATGCAATTTCTGCCTCCAAGTAATTTCATAATAAATAATAGCCATGAGGATGTTATTATTTTGTCAAAAAATTACATACAGTATGTCTCACCAAGTTTTAAACTCAGAAGTCTTAATTACATATTTAATACACATGCTGATATTGGGCTACTATGGCAACGCTGGGAACTGAGTTACTATCTCAGATTTCTTCCATGGCTCTGAAATTCAAGGTTCTAAGCAGAATAAACACATTCTAGGACAATGGTCTGTGACTTTCCGAAGCATGTTTGAACAGCAAAGGAATCCAAACTAAAGTCATGGCAAAACTGGCAGGGCAACATGGCTATTTTTGTTGAGGTTAAATAGTAATAATGAGCTGTAGAGAAGAGGGACAGAGGCATGAACCCTTGTCAGGGGGTAAAATGTAATATAGCTAGAAGTGGAAAAGTCCTGAGACATAGGAATAGCCCCTCCATACTGTTAAGGTAGAAAAAAATTTAGAACAATTGGAAGGACTGGAAGGGGTAGAGAATGAGTTCTGGTTCCACAAATGTGGAAAAGGCAACATTGTAAAGGAGTTCAGCTGGGATGAAATAGAGATTAACCAGGTAGCTAGTTTTGACAGAAAGCCAAAGCAAGAGCTCTAGAGAAACCAGAACTAAGTGAATAGCATGGTTCATGAGTGGTTGAGAATCCAGAGTCTGTGATGTATAAGGCCTCATTTTGGCATAGGTTTCAAGTTCACTCATGCTAGTCTTATTTTAACCACACAACTATTCTGTTGTAAAAGGTTTACAAAGACTCTTATAATTGTTTTCATTTTGTAGATAAGGACAGTAAGTCTTGTGGAGGTCATATGACCTTTTCTAGTCACTCAGTTGATAAATGGTAGATTACAAAGACACTTTTTAAAAATTTTAACAACTCTGATGGTTATGTTTTCTTATTTACATAGTGTTTTTAGTTCTCCTATCATATTGACTTTTCACAATAACCCAGAGAATTTGGCAAGAATGAGAAAATACTTATAAACTTTTAGGAATGCCCATATTTTAACTAAATAATTATAAAAGGTTATCAGTTATGAATCAAACCTGTATTAGCATACCTAAATAGTATCTAAAGAATTTCTAAATATATCTAAATAGTTCTGATTATTAAATATATTTGTTTTTAAAAAGCTAATTATATTATATTCTTAATTTGATATGTTTGAGAAGATTAAGACTGCAGGTTATAACTACAAAGCAATACCTGCAAACGTAATACCAATGTAATGAAATACAATGCACAGCCTTAGAGGGTAAATAGAATAAGCAGGAAGTTCAAAGTGAACACTCCCCCAAAGTATGTCTTTCTTGTTAAATACTATGCTTAATATGTCACCAAAAAAATTGGTGGAATAAACATAATGAGGGGACAGACCTACTATATACATACTCTCACAAAGTCAGTCCTTGGATGATAAAAGTTACAGAACATTTAGATTTTCTCCCCCCTTGTGTTCTGATCTCTAGAGAGATATAAAGTTGTCTCAATTAATTAATTAAAGGCATTGTAGTCAGTTTTTTCTAAAGTGTTTTCAAAGGAATAATATTGGGAAATTCGCTCCAAGTTTTCATAATTAAAAAAAATATATCCATGTGCTGTCCTTTTCATACAAGTTTCTCTTCTGAGGCCCATATGGTCTTTTGCTTCCATCTCATGGCTTCAAAATTTAATCCCATGTTGACTTTCTGGAAACACGCAAGTGGTTATCTTGGAAATGAGACCGAATATATTTGGTTTTGTTTTTGAAACAAGAAGCTGACTCTCGGTAATCTCCACTGCTGTTATTTAGGCTGGGCATCTGTGGTGTGTTGGGCACTCAATCATTTTCAGTTAAATGTGCCTATGTCTTGTGAAAGTCCCATAAGAGCTTGCAGAATCATGATTATAGATCCAAAGAGGAAATGTACTTCTTGAACATTTCCAGGTAAGCAATTTTCTTGCAACAAAACCCCAATTATTTTGTAAATGTTCAGTGGGAAACTCTAACACTAAAATGTCTCAATATGTTTAAGACATTGTGGAGTGATAATGTCATATCCTTGATTAGATTTTAAGATGTGTACTTTTGGGCTCATGGATTTTAAAATCTCTGTTTCTTTTTAATATATTAATTATGAGATTACATCTAAGCATTTTACTCTTTATTTAAAGATCTGTAAACATTCATTTGTGTTTATATAAAAACAGTCATCAAAATGGTAATTGTAGGAAATGTGCAGAAACAAAAATCACTCTTAACATGTAAAAGAGCTGAAATATCATACTTCATCCTTGATTAAAGAACATGTTACCCTATTGCTCAACAAGTGCCATTCAGTAAGATTTGTTTTTTCTCTTTGCATTTTTTTTCCATAATACATGTCCTAACGTTAGAGCTAGTATCCTTCTGGTGATCACCATTCAACTTACTGAGAAGTGTGTCATTTTGTGCTTGTGGTAAATAATTTGATTATCATTTTTGCAAATATATGGAGAGAACAAATTGTGAAAAAATAAAATTCAGAATCACTGGAGATATTTAGTATTATTTCAATTAATGGTGAAACTGAGAAAATTTTTATACCTTGGAAAGCCATTTATTCAAACAATCTAAAGAAATTTTCTTGCATTATATGTGTTTTTACAAAGTGTGGTATATATTGATTCACTTTTCTAGATATAACCTCAATCATACAGGAACCCCTAAACTTCAAAGTTTGAAAAAAATTTAAACAGCAGTGTCCCAAGTTGTAGAAAATATGAACATTTACAAATGTTTCCAGTTAGAATGAGTAGAATATGTCAGTGATTGTTGATGGCCTTAAAGCCCAACTCTTTCAAATTCAAAGTACTGGAAATATCTGGGATGCTTCAAGGAAAGGAGAAAGAAGAGAGAGACAGAGAAAATAAAAAAGACAGGAGAAAAGAACAGCAACTCTTGTGACTTGTGACCAGCAGATTACTCTAGAATGGTGAGCTGTGATGGATTTCAGCGCCACCACTCAAAATTACAAGTACAGAGATGAATATAGTGAGGTGACCATCAAGAAGCAAGATTAAGGGCACCCCTGGTGGTACAGTGGTTGAGAGTCCTCCTGCCAATGCAGGAGACACGGCTTCGTGCCCCAGTCCGGGAAGATCCCACATGCCGCGGAGCGGCTGGGCCCGTGAGCCATGGCCGCTAGGCCTGTGCGTCTGGAGCCTGTGCTCTGCAGCAGGAGAGGCCACAACAGTGAGAGGCCCGCGTACCGCATTAAAAAAAAAAAAAAAAGAAGCAAGATTAAAAATATAATAGCTTTCCAATATAGGGACAAAAAGACCTAGAGGCCACAGGAGCTCTCACTGTGGGTCACGAACGCAGTGTTTTTCAAATAGCTGGTTGTGGCTTTTAATGAGTCATCACATTAATTTGAAAAACCATTTTTAAAAAACAAAAATAAAATGGAAAAATAATAGAATAAGAAAGGAAGGAAGAAAAAGAAGATGTTACAGTACATTAGAAAGAGCAAACTTTTATTTCCTGTGTGTATATGTTTCTGCATTGTGTAAAGCTGTAAAATATATCTTTTCCTGTAGGTCGCATTTCAAAAGATTTGAAAATTGTTACATTAACACCAACTGTGGTGAAGCTGGATCTTGGGGACATTCAGGAAAAAACATGCTAAATCCTAATCACTTCAGTTTCTCTAAAACTGTCACTACACAAAAATGTATGTTCAAACTGAGGAGATCTTAGCTCCAAAAAAAACAGTTGAATGGCACTAAGTATGTTCTGTTTAATAATGCAGAAAAGTTTGATCCTTTGAGAAGGATTTCATCCAAATGATTAAAATATACTTGCAAATGTTTTAATCTTAAATTTCAATTATCTTCAGCATTTACTTACATGAAGCATTTAATTCCCCAGCTACCAGATAAATGACGTGCACTTTACTTTTACTTTTCCAAGACCATTGGTTTTAATATTAGAAAAGAAAGAAGTCGTGGAACAGAAACAGTTCTATAATGGTGACGCAGTGTTTAACATAAGTATTAGATCTTATAAGGTTAGTTAGCACAATTTTATAGTAGTGAAGGTAATGGATTGTAAAGTAACTCTTATATGGAGAATAGGACCCTGTCATCTCAATGTGCCCTTGAACTGAATGGTTTTCAGTCATCTGACTGATTAGGATGCTTGTAGATACATTTTATATGGTATCAAATTGTCCTCATAATGTACACAGGTTGATAAGGTGGGAAATTCTGAGAAACTCAGACTCATAAGTTATTGATTTGAAAAACATGAAAATGTTCCAAAGTCTATCTTAGTCAAAGGAGATTTCAAGGAGTTCCTAAGTTTCAAAGAAATTGAAAATAATATTTTCTTAAGAAATTATTTTTTTAAATATCATAGAGATTTTGAGGTTAATGTACATACAAAGAGGGAATTATTATTGCTTGGATGAGGGAATGAATGTTTACTCAAGATTTCTTGATCTTTTAACCAGGAATTAATATTCCGTGTTTACCAAAGGGAAAAAAAAATGTTAAGTGTAGATAAGGCATGGGTAATTGTTTTGCTTTAGCACAAAGTCCTTGAGAGATTAGCTTAAGCATTTGTCACAATCTTGAATATTTTTTCTTCAGTGCTAAAATCTGTCACTCCTTCAGGATCATAGCAATCTTATTTTTTCTGGGGATAATCTTTTATTTCTTGTGCCACAAAGCATCTGGAATTATACAGTTTGTAGTATGAATGTTTTGTTTTCCAAAAATGTTAAAATAATTATCAATGAACACTACCTTATCAGTAAAAAGTGGTCCAGGATTTCACAGGCACTCTAAAAGGTGCCATTATTTTCAAGTCTCTAAAGGCACTTACCTCTTGCATATAGTTTATTTTCTATTTCTACTACAAGTTTCTAAACTTGTAGGCAAGAAGTACCTTAAAAAGTCAGAATCAAGTAGCATATGCTCAGATTAATCAGGGTAGAAGAAATCAATTTCTCATTTTCTATTGAGATTTTAAATCTAGTGATGAAGTTAACATTGATTTTATTGTCCCATCTGAATCTAATCTTTAATGTAATGAGACTCCTCCTACTTGACACTATACTAGTGCAATAATTGATTTCAGGAATTTACCTGAGTAGATAAATTCAGAATCAGACTTTCATCTTGCAATTTAATGGAATAGGTAGGCTTGATTTCCCGCTTCAAACTGACTTCATTTATCACTGCATTAAACACCTTTGACCCTATCAGGCAGAAGTACTGATGGTGATATTTGAGTAGGGGCTTTCATTGTTGAGACTTTCAACAGGAATCACTGGGATTCTCAAACTGCAAATAGAAGGGAAAAAATCATTGCTTTTCATAAAAAGAATTTTTCAAGTATAGGAAATATCTATTCTGAGCAAAGACTAACCCTTAAGAATTATGTGGATATAACAAGAGACTGAAGAACACGTCCAGAAACCACTAAAATCAGAAGGGAGTGGAGACCAATGAGGAAAAAAAGTTAAGGAACTATTTCACTCTTTCTCTCTCTCTTACACACACAAATACACAAAGACATATTTATTAAATGAAATACAAATAACTGCAACAGGCTAGAAACACAATGGAAACTTATATACATTAAAGAGTAGTTAAATTTTCTTCACCTGCATAATTTCTTCAAGTCTCCTTTTCCTTTTTTTCCCTCTTCGCTTACTGTATTATTCCAGCCCTAAATATTTGAAATATCAGGACAGAGCCAACTTCATAAATGATGATACCAGCTGTATCAAAATACAGATTATGCAAAAATAGTTATTCTAAATATTGTGTTAAAGAGCTATAGGGGGCAGAAATGTGTACATATAATCATATATTTTAAACATTTATGAAAATACATGGGGCACATTTCCACATATCAGAAAAGCAAAACTTTCGTTTTTTGGCCGCGTTGGGTCTTCATTGTTGTGTGTGGGCTTTCTCTAGTTGCGGCAAGCAGGGGCTACTCTTCATTGCAGTGGCTTCTCTTGTGGCAGAGCACAGGCTTTAGGCACGCGGGCTTCAGTAATTGTGGCATGCGGGCTCAGTAATTGGGGCTCGCGGGCTCAATAGTTGTGACGCACAGGCTTAGTTGCTCTGCAGAAAGTGGGATCTTCCCAGACCAGGGATTGAACTCTTGTCCCCTGCATTGGCAGGCAGATTCTTAACCACTGCACCACCAGGGAAGCCCCAAGATGTATTTCTTTATTTTCTTCTAGCACTTGAATTTAGAGTTTCTTAAACTGAAATCATCAACTTTTCCTTTCCACTGTAACTCAGTTTGTTTCCACCCTGGTTTATGTTTTGTTTGTTTGTCATTTGGTTGGTTAGTTGGTTGGTCTTGCATTGTTATTTTTTCCTATTCAGGACTAAGATTGTTTTCATACAGACTAGACTCCATAGGAGAGTCTCTCCTCTGTTTTCACTAACACCATACATTTTCTAGCTCCAAAAAGTTATGTTTACTTTCCCAAGAGCTCTTCTATTATATTCTATTATTCTGTGTTTGCCTTTATTATTACTCCAACTTCATGTAAATCTTTGTTTTCTCTCTTCAGAACTCTATATATGGTCTCTTCATTGAATTTTTCTTTTTCAGGTATTTCACATTGGTATACTTAAAGGAAACTCTGCTCAGAAATATTTACTTCTCAAAAGAGTTAGTAAAGCATTTTTATTTTTCAGGAAAGTCTGGATTTTTCCACCTGATACTCAAGGCCAGGGTTGAGTGCCAGGCTAAAACACGTACAGGTTTAAATGTACAGGTTTTTGTTTTTACCCCCCACCTCTCTATTCCAAACTTTTTCATTTCTTTGCTTTTGTTCATCCTCCTCTTTATGACCAGAATGTTCCCTACCATATTTCATTCTGTATTCCATATTAACGGCATCATCAGTCTTCTGGTCTAATATAAAATAATACTTTTTCATGTTCAGCTTCACATCCTAAAAACTTTGTCTCGGGGGCTTCCCTGGTGGCGCAGTGGTTGAGAGTCCGCCTGCTGAGACAGGGGACACGGGTTCGTGTCCTGGTCTGGGAAGATCCCACATGCTGCGGCACGGCTGGGCCCGTGAGCCATGGCCGCTGAGCCTGCGCGTCCGGAACCTGTGCTCCGCAATGGGAGAGGCCACAACAGTGAGAGGCCCGCCTACTACAAAAACAAAAAACAAAAAACAAAAAAAAACTTTGTCTCAGACTAAGCTTCTTATGAGCATATTTGGTCCTGTTCCTTAATATCAACTTACATCTTGGCTTTTGATTTTATTACCCCCAGCTCAGTTATCACATCAAATACTTTTAACTTTGCCCTTTCCTAATTTGTTATCTTAGCCAATAACACTATCACCTAGTAACCTTATACTCTTTCCAGGCATTCACCATGTTTAAATTCATCTACTCAACAATACGGCCTCTGGAAGGCAAGCATCCTAACCAGGATTCTGACTCCTCTTGGGCTGTCATCTTCCATTTCTACCGCTCAAAATCCTGCCGTAATTAGAGAGATGAGTCAAAAGTTATATCTTTCATAAAGCCTGTTGCAATGTTCCTAATGCAGATATGATGAATCTTTATGATTTTTTATAACTCATTTATGCCACTTACCATATCCTGCCAAGTGTTATATTTGATTAGACATATTTTATGTAAACTATTAAAGTATAATATCTCAGAGAACAGATATTATTTTAGTTTTCCTATGTCCCTCATAATTCTTGGTTCAAAACTTGCACTGATTTGTTTATAGATACTTGTTAGATAATAATTGTGTAACCTTATGAAGTATCTAGTCAAGAATATATAGGTATACTTTAATTAACAGCAACAACAAAAATGTTCATTGATCTCTTACCTGTCTTAAGATGTAAGTGTAAGAGTAGGACATTTTCTGGTAATTAAACCCATCGAGACTCATTGAAGATTACTCTACTATAAAACGTTTCTGAAGTTTTGTTTTCCCTTAAGCAAAACTATACGTATAAAGACAGACACATAAATGTTTCATTGATTATGTTTTAAAACAAACCTCAATTGTGATAAGTAAAACATTCAAAGTTAACTTGGCTAATAGTAAAAGTTATTTGATGTTTTAAGAATCGCTGCCATGAAAAGTATAAAATCAATATCAGAATAAAAGGAAAACAAATTTCTTTATAATTAAGTTACACAACAATCAAATCTGAGGAAAAATCACAGTTTGTATGTATTCTCCAAGGGCCTAGATCAATATTTTTACAATAATTAAGAATATACCTTTCAATATATATAGAAAGTTACTTACAAACTATGTTCAGAAACATCTCATTTGATCCTCAATAACAAAATAATCCTTTATGTATCTTTAAATTTGAAATGATCAACATAATAAATAACTCCACAAGTAATCCCTTTCAGTCTCTTTCTGCTTATCTACCATATCCTTTGCTTCCAACTGAGACTCATTACAAAATTATGTTTTGAATTGGTTTCACAGCTTTGAGAAAGGCTACTCTTTGAACTTCCTTTGTATTTGTATTTAAATTTTAAAAAAGGAGCAAGCAACCCCAGCTTCTGTTTTCCTATTTTCCTTTTTTCTTCTTCCTCACTTGATTGACAAAGTTTGGACTGTGGTTTATGGATACAATATCCATCTACCCAATGGAGATTGCCTAGGCTAGATTTCTCTCAGAATCCTCCCTATGGGAACCCAATAAAATTAAAATTCTGCACTTGAAACCAATTTCAAACCCACTTTTCAATTAATTTTCATTTAAGTTCTCTCCCTCCATTTCTCTAAACATTTGATAGCATGAATGCTGAGGTTTTATATACAGACTCTGCAGTATAATTTCTTGATTTAAAAGTTTGCTTAAAGCAGAAAAAGGAATCAAGATGTTTACATAACTCCCACCACCTTCTTTCACTTTAGAGTAAAAATATTATAAGAAATAAAGGGGAATTAGGCTTTAAAAAATTCTCCTGAGTATTGAAGCTTCAATCACATCTACTGCCACCCATGGAATTTCTAAACTGAAATAAATGCAGTAGTCATCTTCATGTGCCATATAGGCTCCAAGTTATTAAATATAAGTTCATGCTTTGTCTTATATTAAAGGAAATGTAAGATATGTGTAATTGTAGTATGCAATTTCTTTCTTTTTCCTTTGAGCCAGAACAAGATGTTTACTTGAATGCTATTACAGTGACTTATTTTTTTCTTTTATCTAGAAAAAGTAACTTAATTTTCACAGGATTAGTTTTAGAATTAGAACCCAACATGTACTGTGCTTATTGAAGGAAAAGACATTGCAGAACTCAAGGGAGATATAGCCATTTGGGAAAAGGAAGATACTGGAGAGTGTATCCATTCCAAAATTTGGAAGACCTTTTACTCTTGTCCACTTTGTAAGGATACTAGGAGAATTCTTTCCTTAGGAGATCTGTATTGTGGGACTGATATTTCTATAACTAAACTGCTGCTTCTTTATTCTTCTCAAGCATGAGCCTAAAAGGGAAAATGGGAGCTATGAAGGCAAAGCTCACCAATAGTCTCATCAATAGGTATTCTCATCAATACCTAGGGAGTGAATGATTCCATATACAGTTGGAAGAATTAGAGGGATTATTACTGTGTCATAACTTTACAGAATAAATGCCCTAATGACTAACTCAGCAGTTTCAGTGGATATTAGTAATTATGTTTATATCTAGTTCAAATAGTAAATAAACTGGTAGTCTGAGAAAGTTGTGACAATTCTTTCCAACACTAATTTATAAATAAGGAATTGTTAAAGATATCAGAGATTCTCCTATTAGATATCTACAAAACAGTGAGTCAATAAAAGTTTTTTAAAAGTCTGTTAAGATAAAAACAGCTTCACCAAGACGTTAGAATACAAGAGAATAAAGATACAAGCATATTTGGTTCCTTTTTTCACTTTTATTTTCTTGTTGTTTTTTGCTTACCCTAGGAAGAAACTGCTACACAAATATTTTTAGGTACCTAAGAAAACAAAACATCTTTTTCAGCCTTATAGATTTGGTAACAAACATAAATTTAATTTCATCTCATTCAGAAGATTTTCTACTTTTAGTTGAAAATTAATTGCTTTGAAAGGGGCAACTCTCTGGATTGGCTATCTTAATATTCTTGCTGTAGAGTTATACAGTATTATCTCATGCCTGATGCTGTGTCACTGTCCTCTAATTCCTGGTGTCTGGCTCCTACTCTTTTTCAGCCTTATCACGTAGAAACTGTAGACTGGAACCACTTTTTAAATGATCTCCTTTGGTTGCCTGAATAGCAGGGAAGATTTTTATTCATTTGCAACAAGAAACTCAATCATTCTAGGTTCCAATTAGAGAAAGCCTAGGGGCCCTCTTTATTAAGATGAAACACAAATTGTATCAAGACTTGCTAAACCAGTTAATATTTTTATGGTTAAGCTTATTTTATTAAGAAGCTTGAACATTTTAAGTACTAATTGGAATATGTGTAGGCTATCTTTAATCGATGTGTAAACTCTAACCTCCATTTTGTTAAAATTGCATCTTATGGTGCTAACATTTTTTGCCCCCTTGAAGATTTATCATTCAGAGTACAATCAAGAATGCTGCAATGTTCGGTGTCAGGAGTGACTTATACTGCTGTAATCTCCTGTTAACCATTTCATTTTTGCAGGTGTTTGTTCATTATTTCCTAAAAGAGAGAATTATTATTTTAGAAAAAAGTTTTTTAAATACTGGCAACTTGAATAATTTTTCTAGATCTTTAACTTCATTTCTATACACAAAATTTTAAATATATATCTAAATTTAATTACATATTTACAGAGCCATGTGCTTTAAGATATGACTTAAAGTTTATGAACACTAACAGAGAAAAAATTGACAGTTTAGATTTGGGGAGTATAATTTTATGTATGGAAATGTATAGATATTTGCATATAATTATATCTGTGTGTTTAAATTCCAACTTATATATGAAGAAATATTGCCTCTTAATATAATAAAATACTTCTATTAAGCAGTATTTTAAGGATGAATTTTCTGAAATTCAAATTATCCTTAATGTAACTGTTATCTTAATGTTGGCCTTATGTGGCTTTGTAGAAAGGATGCAATTTCTAATTATTTCACTTACATGTAGTTAATCATAGTTTTATTGTGCCTGCTTTTTTCTTTAAAGAATTTTAAGGATGTCTATGGTCCAAGATTATCCAGTCTATCAGTTTTAAAATAAGAATTAGTAAATTCAAATAACAACAAGCAAATGAGGAATATATGAAGAAAGTTGAGAAGTATTAATGGTTTGACTTTTATTAAAGATGCTATCAGAATGAGTTGTCTATATAATTGGATGATATAAATTATTGTATTATTCTAATGTTTTTAGATGACAAACTTTTACTAAAAAACTAAGTGACTTTTTTTACCATACTGCTGATCTACTTATTTTGATACAATTTACAATATTTATTATTATTTAGTTCACAACTTTTATTTCTTTTACAAAATTTTGTCAGAAAAAATACATATTCTTCATCTTAGAAAAGCTGTGGTAGTCATAGACACCACTTATCAAAACCTATGTTCTAATTGTATTCACAACAACAAAGCATAAGTTCAACGTTTTCACCAAAATAAACAAATAATTAAAGCTTTTTTGAAAATAATTTATAATGGTAAGATAAAATCATGTTTAAATTTAAAATTTTGACATAGAAGAACTAGGAAAATATTCCTCATGTTAGAACACAAGGGGTAGTGGGAAAAGCATTGACTATGGATTCAGACCAGGGTTTGAATACATCTCTAATCTTCTATATTATTATCTGCATTATATTTTTAAAAATGATACTCACCATGTTCTTACGAGGATTATAGTAAATCTATGTAAAGTAACTAGGACATTGTCAACACATGGTGATAGATACTAATAACCATTCTTATCATTAACAATTACATAAGACTGAACTCTTTGAAGACAGAAATTCATGATTCATTTATCCTTTCTTCCCTGAAAGCAGATTTTGAGAATTGTTTGCAAGTATTTGATTAAAGGAGAACTGTCAGTTTCTATGAGTTCAGTTTTTTCTTAGATTCCACATATAAGTGAAGTCATATAGTATCCGTCTTTCTCTGTCTGACTTTTCCACTTAGCATAATGCCCTCAAGGTCCATCCATATTGTCACAAATGGCAGGATTTCCTTCTTTTTTTTAATGACTGAATAGTATTCCATTACATTTGGAATTTATTTTCTTTATCCATTCATTTGTAAATGGACACTTAGGTCGTTACCATGTCTTGGCTATTGTAAATAGTGCTAAAATGGATATGGGTGCAGATACCTTTTTGAAACAGTGATTTTTTCCCCCCTTTGGATATATACCTACAAGTAGAATCACTGGACCATATGGTGATTCTATTTTTAATTTTTTGAGGAACCTCCATACTGTTCTCCATAGTGGCTGCACCAATTTACATTCCCACCACCAGTGTAGGAGAGTTCCCTTTTCTCCACACCCTCCTCAACAGTTAGTACTTCTTGTCCTTTAGAAGGCAGCCATTCTAACAGGTATAAGTGTTATCTCATTGTGGTTTTGATGTTCATTTCCCTGGCTGTTAGTGATGTTGCGCATCTCTTCATGTACCTGTTGTCCATTTGTATATCTCCTTTGTAAAAAATGTCTATTCAGATTATCTGTTTTTAATCAGGGTTTTTTGCTGCTGACTTGTATGAGCTCTTTCTTTATTTTGGATATTTACCCCTTATCTTATTTACCCAGACGTAATATTTGCAAATAATTTTCTCATTTCAAAGGCTGCCTTTTCATTTTTTAAGTTGTTTCTTTTGCTGTGCTGAAGCTTTTTAATTTAACGTGGTCCCACTTGTTTATTTTTGCTTTTGTTGTCTTTGCTTTTGGTGTTAAACCTGAAAAATCATCACCAAGACCAATGCCAAGGAGCTTCTTTCCTGTTTTACATTTTCAGGTCTTACATTCAAGTTTTTAATCCATTTTGAGCTGATGTCTATGTATAATGTAAAATAGGGGCCCAGCTTTATTCTTTTGTGTGTGGCACTTCAGTTTTCCCTGCACTATTTATTGAAGAGACTGTCCTTTCTCCTATTGTGTATTCTTACCTCCTTTGTCAAAAATTAATTGACCGTATATTCATGGGTTTATTTTTGAGCCTTCTATTCCATTTATCTATGTGTCTATATTTTTGCCAATATCATACTCTTTTAAGTACTATATCTTTGAAATATCATTTGAAATCAGGAAATGTGAAACCCCCAGCTTTTTCCTTCTTTCTCAAGATTGCTTGCCTATTTGGGGCCTTTTGTTGTTGCATACAAATTTTAGGATTGTTTGTTCTTTTTATGTGAAAAATGCCATTGGAATTTTGATAGGGATTGCATTGAATTTGTAGATTGCTTTGGGTAGTATAGACATTTAATATTAATTCTTTCAATCTATGAGCAAAGACCATCTTTCCATTTATTTGACCTCTTCAGTTTCTTTCATTAATGTCTTATAGTTTTCAGTGTACAGATCTTTCACCCCCTTGGTTACATTTTTTTCTAAGTATTCTATTCTTTTTGATGCAATTATAAAATAGATTTTCTTAATTTCTGTTTCTGATATTTCATTGTTGGTGTATAGAAATTCAATTGATTTTTGTCTATTGATTTTGTGTCTTGTAACTTTACTGAATTTATTTATTAGTTTTAAGAGCTTTTTAGTGGAATTTTTAGGGTTTTCTTTATATGCTATCATATCATCTGCAAATGAAGACAGTTTTACTTCTTCCTTTCCAGTTTGGTTACCAGTTATTTATTTTCCTGCTTAATTGCTCTGGCTAGGACTTCCAGTAAAATGTTGAATAAAAGTGGCCAGAGGCAGGGGTGGGGGATAGGGGAAATGGGTGAAGGTGGTCAAAAGATACAAAATTCAAGTTTTAAGTTCTGAGGATATAATGTATAGTATGCCAACTATAGTTAATAATACTGGATTGTATATTTTAAAGTTGTTAAGAGAGTAGATCTTAAAAGTTCTCATCACAAGAAAAAAAAGTAACTATGTGAGGTGATGGATGTTCACTAAACTTATTGTGGTAATCATGTGGCAACATTTACGTATATCAAATCATTATGTTCTGCACCTTAAACTAGTGCTGTGTTGTGTGTCAGTTATATCTCGGTAAAGCTAAGGAAAAAAGAAAAGAAAAGAGATAACTTGCAGAAAAAAAAAACCTCTAGAGGGATGAGAAAGCAGGAAAGGTAAGGGGGAGAAATTTCAGGTGGTTTCAGGCAAAGCTGTGCCCCCACAATGGTGGCCCCAAATGCAAAGGTATAATTCCAGATACCTCTGTGGAAGGCTGCTCCAGTAGCCCACAGGCAATCCTCCAGAGAGCAGCAGGTATGAGACATTTAGCCACAGAATCTGGGCCGCAGGACCTATCTATCAGTGACTATCTATGACTATCACTATCACTATCAGTGACTACTATAGTGACTCAACTAATTAGCTCCTTAATACATGTCTGCTTAGTTAAGGAGAATAGAATAAAATTATAATTGCCATACCTCCAAAATCTTCTGAGTAAGTGCATTATGATTCTTTTGGTACCTTATAGAAGTTAGCACATAGTTATCCATGAAATGAGTGTTAAGTATTTATAAATTGCTTAATTAATTCACAGAATATGTAACATTTCATATGTTTTTTGTTTATATGCATGTTTAAATCCAATAGGCCAGAACCTGTTTTGTGGACAAAGGATGGCGGAGAATTACCAGATCCTGACCGAATGGTTGTGAGTGGTAGGGAGCTAAACATTCTTTTCCTCAACAAAACGGATAATGGTACATATCGATGTGAAGCCACAAATACCATTGGCCAAAGCAGTGCAGAGTATGTTCTCATTGTACATGGTGAGTACCTTTTGACATTATTATACATGCAAGAATAAACAAATTTAAATGTGTTTTCTTTTTCTTTCACAAGGACTTCTCATAAGTGTAAATATCTTCATGATCCACGATTAATATGTTTCAAGGCAAACTAATAAAATAAAATTACAGCCTATACTCGAAATAAAATTTATATTTGTGAAAGATTTTTTAATTATAAATATACTGTATAATATTTGGTGGTGAATAGTAAATCATATTAATGGTTTTCTTTACGTTTTATGCTTTAAATTATAAATCAGAATCATGAAAACAATATTTTCTCTGAGTTAATTTTGGTAGTATTATCATAAAAATATGCTTTATAATCACTATTACTAGTTTTACAAAGAGAGATAGAATGTAATCAAGATGTAGCAAAGACAGAGGTGTACAATACTAGTGAAAACTGTACTAATTTCTTATGAACAATAATTTGAAACACCCACAGACATTTTTTTCTCCTCTGCAATAATCTCACAATTTGAGTAAATATAGGAAAATGGCAAAAAGACATGCCAATACCCAAGATTAAAAAGAATCTCTGTTTTTCCTAAACTCCAAAAGCCAGGACAAGTTGTTCATGAGGTAGCTTTAACATATTGTTAGACGAAGATGAACTTTTCTGAAATCGATAAATATCACAATGAACAAAATTAGTCAGGTTTCTTTATTACAAGACTTCTCAGAGTTTATTTATAGGGTACAATGTGAATCTCCAAGAGAAAAAAGCATTAAAGAATGTAAGATTTTTCTCATATAGTTCACCAAGAAAACTTTTTTTAAGACTAATGTTGTGTTCTACACAATATTACAGTATTTGAATGAGTACTGTGTAAAAATTACACAATGCTGTAATAAATCCAATGGCTCTTAGAAATCCTGAAGGGAGTACATTTATTTGAAATCTTTCTCATGAACCTAAGTATAAAATAACTGTAAGAAGCATGGGTTAATTTTATACCTTTCCAAAAAGGAATTTGGGGGATAAAGTCTAATTCTTTGTAAAGGGATTTAATTTTAGGGGAAAAATAATCCCATTTGTGTTTTTTTCCAAGATGTTTACTTTTTTATGATACAGGCCAAAATTGGAGAAAGAATAATGTATTAAATCAATTTACAACTTTATTTTCAAATTGCCTTAGTGTCTACCATTTCTCAGTTCTTAATAACACTTTTGTTCTTGAAGGCAAACAAAGTCTTGCATTGAATAGACTTTCCACATATAAACATCTTGAAGATAACAGAGCTGAGAGAGTAATTTCTAGTATCTCATGAATTGTGCAAATTCCAGCTTTTGGGAAAGATCAGCCTAATCAAATTAGACTGATAAATTGGAATTAAATGTAGTAACCCCCTGTAGATAAACCCTACCAGGCTCACTGCCAGAGAGAATATAACAACCACTGAGTGTGTCAAGAAGATAAGTTAGATCCTTAGAGCAGGATCCAGGAGTAGCTTTCAGTTCGTGCTGACCTGGATGTTTAGGTCTTGCAGTCACGGAAATGAAGTCTGATTCACCCTCAACTTGATAAGCGCTTGTCCCACCTAACAGTTTTGGAACCTGGGGCATGTTGCATAGCATGTCACATTGTGTTGAAAGCAATATGACACAAAAATATAGAGAATTAGAGGGGAAGTGACAGAAAAAATAATATACTTAGATGAAAAGTATGTTATTTGTTTTTTTAAAGTAATTCAAGTGGGGAAAATTCATATGTTTTCTCAGTGTTTGCAAGCTAGCCAACAGCATGATTTCCTAAATAGCCAAGCTACCTTTAGGTAGTTGGCAGTTGACATATTTCTAATAGATACTTTTCTGAGCACTTTGTAAGAAGTCATTTTTGGCTTTGCTTTTTGAACTACAATTCATCAAAAGCACCCCATAGATTAATGCTATTCATGCTACTAGATAAATTGCTGTGAAGTTCAACAGTGGTTTACCTAGGATTATTGACACAAGTAATGAGAGGCTCGATGAAACAGTGAAACCATATTACACTGTGTTTAAAAAGGGCTCCAATTGGGTTCATTACAAAATAAAGGGTTTTTTTTTCCTCCTTTGCGCACAGGGTATAATGTTTCATTAGTCACTGGTTGTATAAATATAAAAAGCTACTCTCTTCTGTTAATGGTTTGGCTGTTTCAAAACCCAACTAAATGGTGAAATTTGAGTGGTATTTCAATCTATAATGAATGCTGTATGCATTTCGGAATGAAGTGATAAGTGATCATTTGTGAGAACTTTACACTTTTATCTTTTACACCAAGTTTGATTTTACATTAGCTGTGATAATTTAATATAGCTCTAGCACAGAAGGACCTTTCATGAGCTGAGACTGTCTCTGATTCTACCACAGTTACCTAGGTTCTATTGATTCTTAACTTGATGGAGGTCAGAGCACTTTGCTGTGAAATCATCTGCTATCTAGGTACCATCCTAATGGTTAGATTTTATTCTTTGGGTGTCAGTGGAAGTGCATTATTTAAATGTTTTCACATTTAATTGTTAACAGCACTGACTTTGTATGTCATGGACACTGGAGTGTTCCCCTCCACCCTAACCCCCATGATACCTTTGCAAATTTAAACATTACAATTTCAGATGGTAATTTGAAACTGCCAGTCTGGTTCTCACTCTCAATGAAAGGCCTAACAAAATTCAGTACATGTATACAAATATATGTAAGATAAAACATTACACTTTTGGGGCTTCCCTGATGATGCAGTGGTTGAGAGTCCGCTTGCCGATGCAAGGGACACGGGTTCGTGTCCCGGTCTGGGAAGATCCCACATGCCGCGGAGCAGCTGGGCCCGTGAGCCATGGCTGCTGAACCTGCGCGTCCGCAGCCTGTGCTCCACAACAGTGAGCGGCCCGCGTATTGCAAAAAAAATAAAAAAATAAAAATTACACTTTAGAAACGTTTGTACTGTAGAGATTCCATTAGGAAAAAAGGTACCATTTTTTCATTAACAAGCTAAGCAATGGAAAAATTAATCTGTTAAATTAGTAGCCATAGTGATACTATTAATTCCTGTGAGCACAGTAGTTTTTTGTTTTTTACTTCTGTATAAAAAATATTGAAGTTACTCTCATGTTATTATTGTTATCATGCTATTTATTTCTTTTGAATGGCTAATTACTTCCATATTAATGGTCTTGAAATATGCTGTTCCATTGCTGTTTTTACTATTTGGAGAACTCAGATCAAAGGAGATATTCATTCATTCACCAAATAAGTATTTAGCATTCATTCACTGAGTGCAAATGCACTATAGGAGCAAAGGTGAATATCACTCAAGAAGCTTAGAGTTAAACATGAATGATAAGCATTCAAGTAAGTATAGTACAAAAATCAAAGAGTTATAGGTGTATGGATATACAATGATGTAGATATTCATAGTTTGTGACAACATGGTCCAATTGTCTGGAATTACAAAAAAATAGTAACACAGTACTCCTGGATTATTTATAAACAAATGGCATACATCATAAATAGAAGTACCCACCAGTGCCAGGAACATAGATAAATAATAAATCAGAGTATTATTATTATACTATTACTAGTAGTCTTATGATACCTTAAAGCAATCTCAGTCCAGTGCTCTGGTACATAATTTACCCAAAGGTTGTGTACAATTTACTGCCCATGGTCTTCCCTGAATGGTACCCAGAGCATAAATTAAGTTATCCCTATTGAAGAATGAGAAAATTCTATATTCTTGTTAACCAAGCAATAGAGAAGATCATTAAAAATCAACACTACAGCAAATTAGTAATATAGAGTGAGCAGGATAAAAGTAATAATCACCCTTGTTTCTCTGATGCAACATCAAGTTGAGAAAGTTTAGGTAAAATATCCTCTCCTCAAAGAAATGCTACCCAGATCTCCATCTTTTAGTATAGAAATCATAGAAGATACCTATTCATTACACAAGGAATGGCTGCAGAGAACTGAGAATGACCTGAGACTAATCTTATTTTGTGGTTGGGGATGATTCAAGTCCTTATATTTATTTGTCATCCACTTATTTAAAAAGTATTCTTTTGGAAGTGTCAGAACTTTATAGTACCTGGGAAATTTTGAAAGAATATCTATGAAGAGTGGAAAACATAAATTACCACTTCCCCCCAAATCCTATACTTCTTCCTCCTCAACTATCCCAATGCCTTTGACCTCCCTTCACACTCATGCTAGAGAAAGGCATAACCGCGCCTCAGAATACATATGGAAGATGGACAGTGGTGCTGGAACTCTTTTACTATCATCTGCCCTCCCCAGAATTCGGGAAGAAATACAGTAATACAAGTAGAAAAAATGAGTAACTTATTTCTTCTTCTGCCAGTAGCTGTACTAACTATGACAGGTCCACACTGTAGAGAGGAGTAAGGGGGAGTCCACTGTGAGCTTCAGTGGAGAGGACACTCCACTTAGGACCCATCTCAGGGCTGTCTCACACAGTCATGGCAGAGTTGAGATGCACTATTCCAGAACGTTGTTCATGATACTCACCATCTCTCTTCAAATTTACTTTTCATATTACCATAGTAGCCCTTATATGAAATTTAAAATTATCTTACCATTACTTTTATTCCATTACTTCACTGTTTTTGACTTACAGAAATAAGCTTTTGTAACAATTCATTACTTCTTCATTATCTTAACTCTTGCTATTCTTATTTTGAATAAAATTATCCACTATGCACCTTTCCATATTTTTACTTTTCTTTATATGTACATATTTAGCTTTTTCTAGCAAATTTCATATGTAGGACTGTATAAAAACAAGTAAAATTTTTCATAACTAGTATTATTATTATGGTAGAAAGTGAAATAGTATAAAAAGCTTGTTTATGTAATGCCAATCAGTTTACTGACAGTTGCTGACTTTGTATTCCTAAAATATCACTTGACAGTTATGGTTTGTGTTATATATTTATTCATGTATCTATTGAAATGAATACTGATGAAAAATGTGATATTGCTTTTTGTTTGTTTGCTTGTTTTCAGGATAATTTACCTCAAAAATAACACATACATAGAATAAGATCCATCACATTTTATTGTTAGCTAGTAAGAACATTTATAAAAATAGTGTTTCAGGTTTTTAATTTTTATAGTAAGAGAATATTACTGCTAGAAATATCTATGTGTTTTCGTTTAGTGAAAGGTATCAAACTATTAAATATGCCTTTCCAGCTTTAAAAAAATTGATACAACTGCTACTTTCATTTCACTTTACCTTTATTGTTTAATAATAAATGTCAAAATTACGCAGAGGCAGAATGTTGTACACCAAGATATTACAAATTCCTGCATCAAACCAAGCTTCCAAACTTTGTTGTTCATTTAGATACCCGTCTCTTTCAGAGACTACAGGTAAATGCAGGTTCACTTCCCATCCCAGGTGCTGATTCTTCCTTTCAGTCAATTTGTTTACCATGGGAGAGAGGGAAATTGAGTCATGGAGGGTAGCCTTTCTTTCACTTTAACACACATTTCCAAACCATCTGTTATCTCCTTCAAATACTTAACTAAGGTACAAGATATAAATTCAATTGCTTTAGGGTTTTAGTTCCTGATCCTAAATTTAGCAAAATAAATAATACATATATAGATGCATGCCATACTAATTATGAAACAGATTAGGAATATCATAAAGTAATATCCTAAATTTGTGTTTAAATTTGTCTTACTCTAGAACTAAGCAAATATGATTATAATACATACTTTCCTAGTCTTAAGGTATATATTTTATATATTCCTTCTATGATTATCAATGATTTGAAAGCTAATGAGAACTCTCATTAATTAAAATTAAGAGTGTACTTCTGTACTTCATAGTAAATACATAGCTAGACTAAAAGGTTGGCAGTCACACTTACATTTACTGTTATAATTATCCAGCAACAAAACATTTAGAAACATTGAGAGTCTACATGATTTTTTTTGCTTAGCTGTGCTGTTAGGAAAGGTAATACAGATCAAAATGGAAATAAGAGAGTGAATCTTTGAGCTCAGATGAGTGGGTGGGGAGCAGGAAAGAGAAGACTGGATTAATGGACAGATGTACAGCCAGCCTAGCAAACATTTGAAAGGGATTCAGCTAAAATCTGTTTCCTCACATGGAAACAGACCTACCAGTTGGTAAATTGATTCTGTGTGCTCATAATGAACATTTTTCCTTTGGAGATGCTTTCTTTAGAAGCATAGATGGAAAAATATACGGTGTAGGAAGAAAAGGATAGAAAAGACATCCATGTGGAACAACAAAGAGTGCACTGATGGAAGAAGCCTATGGCTGCTGCTCTCATCTCCAGTTGAGAGTTTCCAGACAATAAACTAGCTGGATGAGTCTTAAAACAGTACCTTCTTTAATTGCTGAGATAAAACATAGCATCTCTGGACATGAATAAGCAGGGAGAGCTGTGATGCTTGTGGGAAAGGAGTGCCTCTGACTGGATGAATATGCTGTTGAACTCTGCAGAGAGAAGTGAAATGGGATCAAGTAGTGGAGACAGGGGCACTGCTTTCATTATAAAGCATTTTGAAAAGTGGATATGTACAGGCTTACTCAACACGGAGTTGAGGCTAAATTTCATCTCTTTAAGATGAGCCTGAAGTGGATAAAGTTTCACCTTTCAAGGTAAAAATTCATTGAGATACCACTCTGAAGTAAATGTTTCTGTGGTACCTAGATGGATCACTGACTAAGGTGTCCATGCGGAAAACCCTCATTCCTGTCTGAAGGGAAGAAAGACTCCACCACCCAACAAATCCAACATTTAAAATGTTTTCCCTTGCACTCTTTATATATGATCTTTTCTGTCAATTTCAGAACAGAAGGGTTATACCCATGGCACTTAGTCTTTCTAGATTTTTTTTTATGTGCAAAAAAGGCTAGAATATAGCTTTATAAAATGTACAGAGCTCTTCTCCCCAAGTATATATACATTAATTCATTAGAGAAATTCAATCAATATTCAATCACCCATGGGGGAAAATTGTTGGCATTCCTTTTTAGAAACAATGGCATGCCTAACTAGAAGAAGATTTTACATAAAATCTGCTTTGTAGCTTCTTACAAAAATGTAGTTTTCACAAACATTGTAACAACATATAACATACTTGTTCCAGAATCTAAGAATTATCCTTGAATCCTCTCTGCCCTTCTTTCCAATTCATCAGCAAGTTCTGCTGGCGCTGTTTCCAAACCATTCTCCCAGTCACATATGACTTTATTTTAATTCTCTGCAGGGCATTTATCATTATTTGGTATTTTAGTTGTATATTTGATTGTAGATATGTACATGTACATGTATATGTGTATTATACATGTGTACATATATTGTATATGTATGCATTTATGTGCATATGTTATATGCACAAAGCAGAAATCTTATCTTGGAGCAGTGCCTTCTAAATAGCAGGCAATCAAAAATATTTCTTTAAGTAAATTTCTTTATCTCTCTGTTTCTCTCTTTCAACAGAAGAAACCTTAATAAAATAATACACATATGTATGTATAGATACATATATACATACATAAATATGCACAAACCCATATTCACATACATACACATATATACACATATATACCTAAGTGTATATGCGTGTATGTGTGTGTATACACTGCCCTAACTTCTGAACCAAATCAGGGTAATGATATTCATTCCTTGGTCACCAAAATCAAGACCTTTAACTTTCATCCAATATTGGGAAAATAAGTGAGATGTATTTACTTGGCAATCCATATGTAAATGCCACCTTATGGATTTAAGCAGTGCACAGTATGAATAACTGTGTATAGAAAAATTCACATCTCCAATAGAAATCTTTGAAATTAGAAGAGTTTTGCAATTGACTTCACATGTCTGTTTATCTTTTCACAAAACTCTTTGACGATAGCTAACTTAAAACTGGATTTGTTTTTTGGAAATCTATATCCTTTCCCTTTTTTTAAAATATATCATCTCTTATAAAGATAACATTTATCTTTAAATGTAAACAGATGTAAAACTTCTCTGATGCATGGCCTGAAAATCCACATTACAATGATATTACTACTAGTAATATTTTACTATTCCAGGAAATGTTTTCTTGAGTATCTGCTGTATATAAAGTGCTAGGCCAGGCACTGTAGATCCTATAATAAATAAGTAAACACTCTCAATTATGCCTGGACTTCTTAGTAAAAATAAACCAATGAGGTGTTTTCACTCATATGTTTTACCATGATGCAATTTCACAGATGTTTCAAGGTCCCCACATTAATTGTAATATTTCAGGAGACATAGCCAGGAGAATATGAAATTCCATGATTAGAAATATATTACTTTGGTAAAATGTTCACTTCTTTATTGAGCCTATATTTTAAATATAAATAATTTGGGGAATGTTATCAATCTGTGTCACCAAATTCTATGTGGGAATTCGTTTATTAAATAAGCTTTTTTAAGGTTAAGAAAGACCCTGCTTTTGCATGAGAACTCTGAATTCTAGGGCTACAGGTGATAGGAGGGCATATTAAAAGTGGAGCTCAATAGGCATTTCTTCACAATTCTGCTTAACATTATTCTTAGTGTTTATTAGGGATTATCTGTTGTGGATACATCCAAGAGACTCTATTTATTAATATGCTTACACAAAAAGTATTTACAAATAGCCCTTCTTGATTTTAAGTTACAGGATAGCAAGTTTATAATAACATTTTTGAAACACTCCCAAGTTCTCCTTTAATTTTCATTTAAATAAGCTTTTATATTGCAATATTAAATATTCTATTTGAATACATTTTACTACCTTTAAAAATCGATTAGACAACAAACATATATGTGAAAATTATAATTCACTAGAATTAGTGCTGTGTAATAACTTCCAATTTAATGACAGCATTTTTTAACTTACAAATTGGTAACATAGTACAGTAGCACAGTTTAGTTAAGCCTTAAGGATATTTAGTTCAGGATTCCAGAACCCATTGTTACTCTTTTATGGAATTTGTGTATTAAATAAGAAGAGGAATAATTTATGAATAAATGACCAGGTCTAAACTCTGTTTTTTTAGACGAAGAAGCATAGATTCAGAGGGATTAAATTATAGGCAAAATGTCTCTCAGTTATTTTATCACAGAACCTAAATGAAAAATCAAAATATCTGGATTTTTCAATCAGTAATTTTCTACTATATCATACTTTCCCTTGTGTATATTTATATTTGGTTTAAGTTTCTCTTCTAATGGGTGACAGTACTGTTCTCTCAGAGGAAACTGACATCCTCACAGAACTTAAAGTGTTTGATCAAATCATCTGATTTACTTTTTGGTAAAGCACTTTTAGGAAAGAACTCCTAGTATGGAAGTAGGTGGAGCTAAATGGTATGGAATCATTCACTTCAAAGGCATTTTTTTCCCACTTTAAATTTCACTTTCCTTTGTCAGTTTGGAATGTAAAAGAGTATTTTAAAAGAAAAAAAATGCATACATTTTTTTCAAATGACAAACTGATTTTATTCATCAACTTTTCTTGTAATTACGTATGACTTTGGGTTACCACCTACAGTTTAAAACTGCAGTACTTTTTATTTTTCAAGAACAGCTTTTTTTATTGTATGAGGATTCCATTTAGTATGTGAAGCCAGTTGAAGCTATCAGAGGAATAAATATGGATACATTCAAATATAATTTTTAAAAGGGCTCCTTTTTATGAAGCAGATGAGGTTACCATACAGCTCTGGAAGAAGAGGCATGCTCTGGCTAGTTGAGGCCTTGTCAACCTGGTGGCTGTCATTTAAGTAAGAGCCTTGGTACTGTTATCCATTCTTATGCTATAACCCAAATAGGCTGCTACATGTAGCTGAATATAATGGGAACAGATAAATGTCCTTCTCTGCACAGGCAAAAAAGCAAATACAGTAAACTTTTCCTCTTACAATTGCTTCCAATGGCAGTGTAATTATCAGTAAAGTTAAGGATGCCTGTTATTTTTAAAATTAGGATATGCGAATAACTTCTTTCAAAAAGACACTTCTTACCTTAATACTTCTAGTATACATTGAGTTCTGACTAATAATATTCCACTAATAATCTTCTATATC
The DNA here is from genome assembly GCF_949774975.1 of Lagenorhynchus albirostris. NCBI lineage: Eukaryota > Metazoa > Chordata > Mammalia > Artiodactyla > Delphinidae > Lagenorhynchus > Lagenorhynchus albirostris. Next base: position 106,920,659 of record NC_083099.1, on the reverse strand, counting down.
TCCACTAATAATCCTTGGTTTGGATTCACTCTTGATTATCCTGGGACCACCCAGGGGAGTTAGTGACATAAAGCAGAAAGGAAGTAGACATATGGAGTCCAAACTAAATGGTGGCAGTTTTTCTCCCGATTGAACACTAGTCCTTAGAGAGAAACAAGCAGTTTGGGCTTCTGGGACTCTTTAGACTTAATTTTGCTCTGAAAATCCATTCTGAATGGGCCAGAATGCAATTTTTAAAAAGAGAAACTGCCACAAAACAAAAGAGGTTGACAAGTTAGAAATTATTGTACACTGAATTTGTAGAGAACAGAACATACCTTTAACCTGAAAAGCTCGTTACTGGAAAAAAGGTGCTGTACCACTCTTCAGTTTATTGTATACAGTGCTTGTTGGAACTGATTTCATTTTGACAAGGTTATACAGAATCTGTTGTGCTCTAATAAGCTCCAATAACAAAATGTGGTTGCATTTTTCGAATTCCTTCATTAGGATGTGAAAAAAAGGGCCCCTTTTCTATTATTTTGAATTGGATATTGTGATTTAGAGCTCTAACACTTTTAAAAACATTGAAAGACTGCATTTGGAATATAAGATTCTTCAGTATGCTGCATTTTAATTTTTTAAATTATTTTTTAGACTTGAAGACTCTTAGCAGGAATTCCTAAAAATTACCTCATGAATGGTAAAAGGAGGAGAGAGGACAGTCTTTTACAGAGATTAACCATGTATAAGGCCCAATTACTGTTTCACGTTATTAAAAGTGATACCATTTCCTATCTATTGACAACATTGCTATTACCACCAAAAGATGCATTATTTATAAAGCACCAGTCAAATTCAAAGCATAGAGCTAGGAACCCTAAGGAAGCACAGAAATATACCATGGAGTTGATGTCTAATTCTTCTGTTAGCTTATCATCTTATTGGTTCATGAAAAAAAAAAACAAAAACAAAAGAAAACACTAGTAATCATTAAGTGCCAAATGAAAGTGATAGCCTCCCGGTTTTCAACCACTGATTTCATGAAGAGCTCTGATATGTATTCTGTTTACGGTGAACTTTATTATTAATAAAAGTTAGAATAATTGAGTGTATTAATTGATTATGTTAATTAGAGAAAATTTTTAAATGTTACCATAGTGCTACACATGTATTTTGATAAGTAGGGAAGGAGAGAGAGAGCTATGTAGCTAGTGAGAGATACATAACCCTGGGTGTGTTCATAGTAGTGTGTCATGAATGTAAACATCTTTGTCATGGCAGCGGGGTATAGATAACAAAATGAGGGAAGCAGAGGTAAACTCGGAAAACACAAAAAGTATTCGGAGAAGGGGAATTTATGTGGTCAAGGAAGTCTTCACAGAGCAGGTAGGAATCAGGCTGAAACTTGAGAGTGGTGTTTCACTAGGTACATCAAGAAAAGGGAGACTATTCTAAGATGAGATTGGGTGATACTGAGGGGTTGGGTCAGAGTAAATTTGCCCCAAGTCAAAATCATATTTTTAAAAACAAAGACAAGTTGATTTATAAAGATTGAGCTTACAGTTTATTGGAAAGATAGGTACATAAACATACATGTCATGGTCATATAATGTATAATAAACATGTGTAGAGGTGTGTGCAAAGTGCTTGAAAGCACACTGAGGGAAGGTATTAACTCTACAGAATTGGGGGATGCTTTACAAATGAGATCATATTTAAACTGGACTTGAAAGATAGACAAGAAAGAGAAAACTAATGTTGTGAAACAGGATGTGGCTCTGAGAACATGGCAGCAAAGAGAACAGAAGGAGCTGAGTCTAGAACTTGGGGAAAGCACTTGTGTCAGGGAAGATGTCTTGTGCTCCAGGCTTTGCTTTTCTGTTTATGTTAACTTGGTACTATAAGAAATAAAGAAAAGAAGCCAGGCATATATATGCTCTGAAGACCTCTATCCCTGTTGTTCCAGAAAACCTTAACATTGAGGTATCTGAAGACAATGGTGGGTGCAGTTTGGAGTTCACATCAGAGTCATGTAGGTTAAGCAGGAGACATGGTGGACTGATGACTTTATCATAGCAAAGTTTAGCCATGGTCTCCGGACACAAAGATTTTAGTTTCCTGACTCAACAGCTTTGTTGTGTGAGCTAAAATTGTGTTTCTGCAAATGAATAGGTTCTTACAGAAGTAACGCACAGTATTTACACTGCATTTATTTGTAACCCAACGTTCACTCACATGAGTAATTTTGCAGCCTACTTAGACTTTGCACTAATATGCAGTTGTGCAATTGACTAGATTTGGGGTTCTGTCTGATATTATTGAAGTACTCCTGAATTTTCCTTTTATGTCAGAACAGCACTTTATATATGTTACAAACAAAATGAAAACTGTAATTTATTTTAATCCACATCTTATGTGTAGGTAAAACTATAAGCAAATATTTTCATGCCTGGGACCTTTATTTTTCTCAGTTTTCTATCAATAAAAATGCTCAAATTTTTCCTTTAAAGGACATCTCTGATTTTACTATGGTTACTATAGTTTTCACTAAAACTATAAAGTTTTAGATAGTGAGTCATAGACCGCTATGAATTAATTTTAATATCTTACTTAAATCATGAAGCTATTTTAGCAAGATTTATCCATTTTAGTATATAGTAAATAAGTAGTTCCCTAAGATTTAATGTGCTAGGCAAAGATTTTAAACACATAATCACAATTTCAGAGAATCTGGTGTTACACATTTGTATATATTGTGATAAAAATTTTTAACAATTTGAAAATATTTTTATATCATATTCAAACAAATTTATTATTAACTAGAATATGCTTTTATTTCTGATTTTGAAGAACTTTATTGAAATTTCTCTTGTTTGGATTTAAATTATATCTGAATAATTTATCTGTATTTGCTAATTTATCTGATCAGATCTAAACTAAAATTGAAAAATAAAATCTAGTTATTTTCACTTTGTGCACTCCTCAAGATACCTTTTTTTATGCACTAGATATTTTATCAATTACTAACTTCATTATTTATACTTTAACATCTAGAAAATATATAATACAGTAAATTTCTTTTGTAAATTGTAAATGATGAACTTCTTATTTTAACCATTTTTTTTTCCAGGCAAATTCAACAGTATTTGATTAAATTAACATGCTCTCCAAGGAAAATGACAATAAAAATTTGAGCCCATCTTTGTATTGTAGAAAACAGAGATGAAATATCATGTAGTTAATTGACTGACCTGTCTGACAGTTATCATTCCTGAATTTTAATATTCATAAATTGCATACCATTAATTTTTCTATTTTTTATTTATAGTTATCTTAGTGTCCATTTAAATCATAGGATGTAAACATGTAAGACATATATTAAAATCTTCTAAATTTAAGTCATATTCAGCAAATTACTTATTAATATGATTGCAGATTATGTGGCTTTATAAACAGAATTAGTAAATTAATGTTGAACCAGGAGTAACTTACTTTCATTATGTGTGTGCACATGTTTGTAATTCTTCTGCATATGAATCAATGTATTTTTATTCTTTGGAGACACAAATATGGATGTGTCTTGGGGACAAAATGACCTGCATTTTCTATCCTGTACTATATTTGATTGAGTATTCTTTGTAGTAACAACATAGTGGTTTTTAAAAGGTACAGAATTCTAGATACCTTAAAACTAAGGCAAATTATTATTACTCATGTTTTCAATTTCATATTTCCTTATGAAAATGTAGCTTCATTCTCATAATCAATGTTTAAATAAAAGGCAAAAGGGAATGCATCAAACCAGGACCTTTAAAATAATTGCTGAATGTTTCCAAATGTTGCCACTCATTTGTAGGATAAAAACTAGAGAGTTGGGTATTTGGACTTAGGAAGACAGCTCAGAATTTTACTAATTTCTGCCTTGACAAGAGTTACAATCAGGGCTTCCCTGGTGGCGCAGTGGTTGAGAGTCCGCCTGCCGATGCAGGGGACACGGGTTCGTGTCCCGGTCCGGGAAGATCCCACATGCCGCGGAGCGGCTGGGCCCATGAGCCATGGCCGCTGAGCCTGCACGTCTGGAGCCTGTGCTCCGCAACGAGAGAGGCCACAACAGTGAGAAGCCGCGTATGGCAAAAAAAAAAAAAAGAAAAAGAAAAAGAAGCGTTACTATCATACAGATAAAATAAATGATCTTGAGATGGGAGTGTTAGAGAAATTTCTCTTTGCATTATACTTAGGTTTAAAAAAATTTTCTCTATAATATAACATATTTATACATATGTGTGTAATTTTCAAGATGAGGAAACTATCTCAAAGTTCTTTCATCCATTAAGTGGGGATAATAATACACAACTCATAAATTTGTTGAGATCATTCACCACTGATCACAATGAGAGTTACTTAGTGAGCCCTCGTCGTCTTACACCCTTTCTTGGAAAGTCTCAAATCAGTTGAAACTGGAGAGAGTTCATAAGGTGGTGTGGAATACATGAATCTCAGGTCAGGCTCACACAGCTTTCAAAGTTGCAGGATATATAGGCAAAGATTCATTTTGTTAGCAAGGAAATTTATTGAAGAAAGAATTTGTAGGTTATAATCTTGAAAATGTATCCTTCAGAAAATAAAAATTGTCTGTATGTATTAAACACAGAGAATAATTTTTTTTTGAGCAGAAGTAATGAAATATTTTAGTTCTATATTGACTAGTTGACCTGTCAAAAAAGTGAACTTTTCTAGATCCCCTAAAATATGTTTTATTTTTATAATGCTATGAACAAATTCATTTAGTAAACTTTTGTTGACCTTCTAAATTGTGCTAGGGTACCAACAATAAAGTAGGCAGAGTTCTATTCAAAGATTAATTGCCAAGTGGGGAGACTGACAACAATAAAATCAGAACAATAGAAAGTTTAGGTAAGAGAAATATCACACAATTTCCTTGGCCTTTCTGAGAATTACAACTAATTCTAACTAATCTTACATTGTTGAGTTGTAGTTGATTCTGATTAATCTCCTGGTATTGAATGTTAAGATTATTTCAACTTTTGCTATTTCACAATAGAGTTGAAATAATTGGATGGACATGAATGTGTGATAAAAAGAAAGAACAGAATGATGAAACCCTCAAAATTTTTGCAAAAATGAAAGTGTTTAAAATGTTTCAGAACATGTAGGATGAAATAATGTTACTAGTGATTAAAAATATGTAACAGTGACTGGGAGACATTTCTTATTTGACAGGTCATTTTCTTGACCCAATTGTCGTATCGGCCAAGGCTCTTTCCATCAAATTGCTTTTAGCCAGTTTGTTTTTAGGTACATATGAAGTCAAGGGGAGAAGATGAGAATGATGAGCAGATAAGCAGGAGCCAGACTATGAGTCAATAATGGTTAGTGGTGTTATCTCATCTATCTGGACCCTGTAGAAGACTCTAGGACAGTTCTCTTAAAGTGGATTAACAATTATTAAAACTACCCATTTTTTAAATGTTTTTTGAATATTAGCCTGGTGGGCAAAACCCTATATATCATGCATCTTCATATGGGAAATAGGATATTGTTGGTATATATAAGAATGCTCATGAAAATATATAGACTATCTCCAAAACAAATCAGAGTTAATTATTACCCATCTTTGTTGATATGAAGTTAGGAAAAAAATCCAAACAATATGGGGTTTTTTGGCTTAAAAAAAAAAAAAGTCTGTTATTTGCACTCCAGAATCAAATAATATAGCTGGTTTTGAAACACTGCTTTTCAGATACAATGAAATTTTATTCTAACCCATTTTCTGATAGCAAATAATGTAATATTTTATAATCAGTGATAGGTTTGGTAATCTTGGGTTCTTTCCATGGAGTTTTAAAGGACTAATATCATTGTATATTCTTATATTTGTTAGCCCCGGAAGATATTTCCCTTTGCACTAATGAAATACATATATTTTGAGATCCTAATGAGCAAATGATTTTGCTAACAGACAAAGAATGTATTATTTTCTCTTTTGGAAATGCGTGAAAATTAAAATTACTTTTTTTAAATTTAGAAAATGTCTTTCATTTACCTCCAGTCTGCCTAAACTATTTAGGAAAGCTTACAATGAAAATAAGAAGTTATTATAGAAATTAGTAAACAAGAAGCATATGTGCACATATACATAATATTTATTCATTTTTAATGTTGTTGAAGTCAGTTCTACTTTATGATCATGGTAATCGCACTCCAGACAATACCCATTTTCTCTAGTGATTAATGTAGCACCATTGGGTTTTCAGAAGGTTGTTTTCTTAATGTGACTGGCCAGGAAACAGGTGTAAACATAAATACCAAAGATAAGAGAGTGATCTCATGCTGTTTTCTGATGTCTCCAGCATAGAGAATTCAGCAGGTTAAAGTCTGAGGATTGAGTACGGCTGTTTATCAGAAGTAAGGAACTAGAAAAAATTTGGTGTGACTCAGAGACTTTAACTGAGAGAATGACAGGAAGCTTTTTAATAGCAAAATAATCTGTCAAACACTCTGAATATATAGGAGCTGTGTAGCAAACATGTGAAATCAAACCCCAGCACAGTAATTACAGGTAATTTGTGAACGGTTTCTAATTTCCTCACTGTGTACATTTTATGCCTATCCACTTGAGACAAGATTTGACTCTCTGAGGATCTTACTGAAGTTCTCATTGCTTGACACTGGCTATATTGTTTCAGTGTTCTCTATGCTGCTTTTCAAAGTTTTAGCTGCTTTTGAGTAAAAGGAAGATTTTGGTGTTAAACTTTAGCTAATTTTTCTCTTTTTTATGTTCTCTGTATTTGAATCTACTGTCAACTTTTGCCAACTTTGACTGATTATGGACTAGGGGTTGAATGTTATGGTTCAGATATATGTTCAATAACTTCTCCTAGGTATGCCAAATAAAATAAATCATAAACAGTTCAGAATATTGAGTTCCATGCTAGTTGACCCAATACTTGTTAAAGACTCCTAGGTACTGCAAAATTGTTAGAAGGCGTTACCAGCTAATCAGGGTAAGAATTATAAGATTCTAAACTGTACATTAACACCGTTTGTGAGAAAAGGAAAAGCAAAATAATGGTAATAATAATAGTAACAGTTGGCTTCTTTTTTGTTTGTATCTAAAGACTGCTTTCATCCTATTTCCTATCATTGTTTGCCTAAAAAAAAATCAGAGTATTTAACATGCATATATTCATCCATCGTTAACATTTCTTTAATCTTATATGGTGGTGTTATTTGTGTTTATTTTCTGTTGTGTTGTTTCTTTGTTTACTTCTTTGACAAAGCATGTCAGTTTCTGTTTTACCTCTGTATTTTGCTACTGCATGTCAAACTTCTTAAACGACAGCAAACGAATGAATTCTTGTCATTTTAAGTTTTACTCTAAATATTGCAGGCAATCTGCTTATAGTCAAACATTGCTCCAAGTTTTTGCTTTGTGTAGGAGCATTAAAAATCAATGAAAAACAAAATGACAAGAACTGTGTGGTACTGCCAGCTTTGTACCTGATAATCTGTTTAAGCCTGTTAAAAGTTCAACCCAAATAAGATATATGTATTTGTAATTTGAATCATTTGTGTTTCTCTTTTGTTTGCATGATATGATTTTGTTTTATATTTTTTTTCCACTCACCAGATGTTCCCAACACTTTGCTTCCCACTACTATCATCCCCTCCCTTACCACTGCAACAGTCACAACCACTGTAGCCATAACAGCCAGCCAAACCACATCTGCAACATCCAGCAACATACGAGGTACAGTATGCTTCTTTGTTATGGCCTGGGAAACACATTAAATAGAGCTTTTAAAGGTTTTATAAAGGGTAGAGGAATAGAGATCCAATTTTACTTACTTCTAAGAAGTAATTAAGTCACCTCAGTTACTATCAGTTAAGGTTGTTGGAATAAAATATGAGACAAGATGGTACATTTTAATTTTTCTTAGTGTCCATTATGACTCTTATGAAAATGTTTCAGAATATAGGTTGAGAATATATGGAGCTCTGCAACATTGAGAGTTTAAAATGTGAACATGGGACACTGTTTGTTTGTTTTTTTTCCTTACCCTATAAATGCAAAGAAATAAGATGTTCAAAAATGCAGAGGTAGTATTTGCTTTTTTAAGACCCTAGTTTAATGTTACTGATTTGTTATTCCTCTGCAACTAGATTAAAATGCCTGCATTGAATTTGTTGTAAAATTGGCATAATCCAGGGGTCATTATAAACTATTTGCCACATAGAACTTTTAGGTAAATATTCAATATGTCAGCCTGAAGTGATTTGCTGAGTGGAGCTACTTATTCTACTAACAGAATGTTCTGAAAGCAAATGTTCTAGACTTGTCCAGGATGACAGGAATTGATGGTTGGCTCCATGAGTAATTTCTGGCATCCGTTTACTAATAAGTATGTTTGTCTCAAACAGAGCAACCTAAAAGATATTGAAGTAATCCTTAAGGGCAAAAATAATTATTACGTCATGGTTCAGAAATATAAAAAAGCATTTCTGAGTAGTCTTTAAGTAGTTAGTAGATGATGAAAAAATAAAAAGTTGTTTGAGCACATTAGAGAAATACACATTTTAAACTTTATTTCTGCATAAGCAATGTTCAGAGACAATTTGTCCTATTTAAGTCTGTCATTTACTCTTATACATGTTTTATGTCACGTTGGCTGTCCTAATATGTGTTAAATGTAACAATGTAATTTGAAATCATGAGGACTTTACAATAATATATATCTAAAGTTTTGTCAAGGATAGACTTAACATTATTTTCCTTCACTTGTAAAGACTGTTCAGTTAGACTGTTTGTGTTTCGTAGAATTTCTAGTAATTCTCAATATTATATTGAGTTGCTGCTAGCTTTTACTTTATAGTTATATTACTTTTTCTCTTGTTCCAGAAAAATATTTTAGTATCTTATAATTGTTAATTTTTAATAATTTGGTCAATTCTGTTATACAGTGTACAAGATTGATAGCTAAAGCTTGATGATAGTAACATTAAGAATTTCTCAAAATACCTAGTATTACTAAAAAAACTGTATTTGAGCTAAATCTATAAGTAGAAGAGATTAAAGATCATTCTTATAACAACTTATATAAAAATGAGTAGAAAAATAATAAAAATGAAGAAAAAGTTAAAAAATACTTTATGATGTTATATGAAATATAAATATCTAAAGTTCTACTTTGCTTTTATTGTTTTTCTAAAGATTTTTTTACAAACAGTAATTCAAATGAAATGCAATTTACTGCTTACCAACAAAATCTCTATGATATTAAGTTCTGACTGTACAAACAAATCACTTTGTTGGAAAAGGAGAGAGATATATATTGACTTAACTTTTTTTAAAAGACCTAATTATAACAAAATTATAGTTCATTTCTTCTTCAATAAATATTTATCAAGTACCTGCTGTTTATATAAATGGCACTATGCCAGGTCCTAAAATTATGGGGATTAAACATATTGTATCTGAAATCACTAACAATTAAATTGATGCATTTCCCCCAAATAATCAGTGTCTATACTTAATTAATGAAAAGTATTCATATTCTTTGTGAGTGTGTATATATATATATATATATATATTAGGCTAAAATAATAGAAAATATTTTATTTCAAAGTGGAGTGTTTAACAAATCATTTATATTTGTTTACATGCATCTTAAGTGACTCTTATCTGTTCCATTTTAACCAGCCTGCTAAAAAGAAATCAATTTTCTACTTTTTCAAGGAAATTCATTTTTTAAAGATTTCCTAAGATGTTTTGTGAACTTTACACCATGGAATTCAAAAGTGCTGAAAAAATTTATTTTTCCTTCAAAGGAGCACACAAATAAATAAACCTCAAAGAAGACACACACACACACACATACCCCCATTCCCTCTCTTTTTACTTAATAGTTGCAAGATATTATTTTTCAAATGGCACCAAGATATGTGAAAAGAAAACGTATTTTATGAGTTAGGCAATTCATAGCATCTGCTTTATACAGAAAAAATAGTAGCACCAACATTGAATGTTAGTGTAATGTCTATTTTTCCCTCCTATCTTCAACGAACAACTGGGAATTGAAGGAGGTCACCAAGCTCACCTGCATGATTAATGTTCTAGTCCATATTTGAGGGAGGTGGGGATTCAGTCAATAAATAAATATTTTATGATTTTTGTACTATATTCCTTTTAATTTATATGATATTCACTTAGCTGTGCATTACCTATTAAATTAGAGGTTTCAGGTGCAATTATATTTTGAGTGGAATTCATTTATCTATAAATTAGTGAAAGATGTTTCCATATTATAGTTTAAAAGATATAATAAGAATATGTTACCTAAGAAAAGCTAGGAACTAAATATTTTCAACTTGCCAATTTTTTTTTGTTTACTTTCTTCATCTCTCTCTCATTCAGTAATCTAAATTACTAAGCTAACTATATTTAATTTTATTAGGTTTAAATGGCATTTCTTCAAATTTCATAAACTATAACATTTATCTCACTATATACATACTTATTTAATAAATGACCACAAATGAATCACTGTTCATATCTCCATTTACACTCTTTCACCACCCCTGCCATTGCTGAGATTTCTATCCTAAGATATGGTAAACATCCAATTAAAAATAAAGAAACATAGCTGTTGCTATATTAAAAATCAAGATAAAATAGACCAAAAGAAGCTACTCCAATTGTTAGTCATAACCTTGAGAATTTGCACATCTCTTCAATTTGTACATGAAATGCATCCTTGTGTGCAGGAAGAGGAGCTTCAACCATATGGAAGAAAAGCGGGCAATTAGCAGTACCTTGTTACAAAAAAGGGTGCTATAACACAGAGAAGGGAGCAAACTTGAACAGTCATGGGAAAGACAGAGAATAAGTGAGCCTGAGAAATATCTTTAGGTGTGAGTTTCAGTTCTTCTGTTTACAAAGTCTTTGGTCTTAGATGATGAACCGAATTTAGCATCAGCATTTTTGTCAGAAAAATGAGAAACACTTAATTCTCAGATTGCCTTGAGGATTGGATAATGTCTAGACTTCTGGCAACATAATCAGCACCCAATGTATGACAATGATTGCTTAGTTCTTTTAAGTAAAACAAATGTGTTCACATGTAGCTGCATCTGAAATGGTATATTTTTCCTATAGTAATTCTAGTTTTAATTCTGGCAAAATTCTTTGGTGTTAGTGCACTGATTGCATTTTAATTTCAAACCTATTTTTAATTGATTATGTGAAAAAAATTAAATATTAAAATGGCACTAGAGCATATGGAACTTACTTATCTATCCTTGACTATAACAACAATTTATAAATTTTCTATGAATTTTATAGGATTCTTATTTATTTATCATATACCTAAAACCTGAACATTTTATAGATCTCTTAAATATTTGCATTACAAAGCATCACTGCTACAACACATTTTAATTTTCTGCTTATAGAAATTGCAACTTTTTAAGACTAGTGGCCTGATTAATCCTATCAACTAATTCAAAAGATATATATCTGTATATCTATATCTATATATCTATATCTATATATACTCTTTTATAAATTTGGGTTTTTTTTAGGTCACTGTAATAAATTTTTAATGAGATAAACATGATAATTTATAAAATGCTTCCAAATGACCTGATATGATTTCTAGTATTAATATTATTTTTGCATAGTATCATTAATTGGAAAGCATTTTTTAAAATTTTTTATCATACTGTTTAATTTTATTATAAACTAGCTCATAATCTAAGAATCTTTAACAGCAAGCACCCTCATTTACAGATCATGATATAAAGGTATTGAAAAGTCAAGAAACATATATGAGACACAGTGAGATATATCAGTGATTATGTCTATTTATCATGATTTTTAAAATTAGAATTCACAACTGAATCTTTTGTACTTACCAACACAGGAAAACTCCTAAATGCCTAATTATTACCTGTCTCTGCCTCTGTAAGACTATAATTGCACTACAAGTATAGAAATGAAATGACATATGTGGAGAGAAGATGTGAAATATCTGATATACTCCCTGTCCTAATACTAAGGGTCTGTTCAAATACTTCATGCATTTCAGTATATCAGATAGGAAAAAATAAATCCTAAAAGTGATGATGAAAATATTTGCACAATCCATGTAAAAATCCAAATGAATTATTGATTCAAGTATTGATTTAGTTTTACATCAGACTTTAAAATGGTGAAATAATTTTTTGTTAATAAAATCATACCATTTTTCTAGTAATATGAACCAATTTATTAACTATAATGAGGTAATTGCAAAGGTATCTTATTTCACAATGGCACTGCAAAACAAAAACAAAAGACATATTTTTTTAAATTTAAGAAATCAACCATTATCAAATTATCTACAACCAGAATAATAATGACCAATCTCAAAATTTAGAGATGGGTACTGTTGTGTTGGTCCCAGCCTATTGATAGTGATGCTTTTTGCTAGGAATGCTTGAGGCACTTGCCTCAGCTCCTATTGCTTTTAGGAGCCCTCACAGACATTTCCTCCACCAGGGCCAAATGTTGAGGTTGGACCAGCCCTTGTTCTTAATATGATCGCAGGCTGTACTTCAGTAAGAAACCACTAGGGAACTTTGAGGAACAAAATTATTACTCAGAGATTCTGGAGGGCCACATAGTGAGGTCACTGGTGAAAAGAGAAAGAGAGCGCACAGACCTGGGCTCTGCCTTTATTAGGGTTCAAAGGTGGGGTGTCTAGAGTTTTGTGGGTTCACCCTTTATTGGTTAATTTAAAGCATAAGAATGGGAGTTAGAGCACAGGAAGGGAGAAACCAGGTTACCCAAGGTAATCAGTTATCTAGGTTACCCAGGACTTTCTGACAAAAAGAACTTCACGGGTGGGGCAGCCTAGTTTCTTACCTGGTTGTTTTGCTACAGCTGGCAATATGTTTATTTAAGGTGGATGTCTTTTTGAAATGCATGCTTCTGCAATCAAAAGTTTAATGTCAAGCACAAACTTAATGTCAATTCTTCACAATTAAATTACACATTAATTTAGTTATTATTATTATGTCTAAAAATGTAATATTAAGTAAAATATTTTAAATTATTCATGTAGAATAGAATGAATTTTAGCATACATCTACAATAAGTATAGATCCAGTCTAGAATTAAAGGCCCACTGTAATTTTAAAATCATGTGAATCATAAAATTTAACTATTTAAATGTATATGAATTTAGGGACATGGTTGATCATTAAGTATAATCCCAAAATATTACTGTTTGAAAGATCTTCCTTCTCTAAAGATTCCTTGAAGGAATCCTAGTGAATTGTAGAAAAAAAACATATACACAAAGTTAAGCTATATCAAATGAAAATAAATTGCCGAAGTATTTACTTTGTGCCAGTATAGAGAAAATGAGATTAATTGTAACATTCTACTCATATTTAATGTGGGCATTTTTAATGAACTGCAGTTGCCTAGAATGTTGTTTATGAAATAGTATTTTTGTATGCAGATTCCTTTACTTCAATTGTTGTTTCATTTCTCTGGCTTCAAAATACAATATGCTAACTTAAACACAAAATGCATACATGAGCACATCAAATCACTGTCTGAAACATCTATTTAATTAAATCAGGTTAAAAAGCAATAATGATCTGACCCGTGCTTCTAATCTCTATTTCCTTTATGTCAAAGAAAATCTAGTCTATATTTTATTTGGTTTCATTAATGTGTGCCCTCCTCCCCTTTTTGGCACAGATACTTAAAAAATAGAATACATAGAGATAAAGAAACGTTTATCAGAATAAAAGAAAACCCCAGCACTGAGAAAGAATGAATGGAGTAAAATCATTATAGCTCCGAGTTAGTCATAATAAATGCATTCAAATAGAGCATTTGCAATGGTAAAATATATCATCTTGACAGAGTTAAATCCCAAAGTGTGCAAATCAAGAAGTTGTTTATGAGCTTGTATTATGAGTGTTTAGCTATTAAAAATGTTTCTGATTTTATTGATGGTAATAAAACACAATTTGCATGGTGCTGTGAGCTTTTAAAAATTAAGTGTCAATATGTTGGGCTTTTTTTCACTTGACAAAAATTAAGTAATATTTCAGTCTCCAGATGATCCATATAGAGGGAGCTGCTTATCTGCATTTAAGCTGTGAGTATAGCTAAATTTCCACTAGTCTTTTTAAAAACCATAATTACTATATAAAGTTGACTCTGTTTCAAAATTAAATACATGAAACATAGTTCATAATGGAAACAGGATATTAAAAATGCTTCTCACTTGGAAAGAATAAGCATGATGTATGCTCCCTCTCAACCTTGCTAAAAGTACCATATTATTAATGCTGAAGGGAGTGGCTACAGGCCAGACATGGGTGGGAGTACTGACTGGGGGTCCTGGTCTCTTACTCAGCGATAGACCCACACGTTGGAATAATGGCAATGTTTCAGATTAGGTTATTCCAAGATAGCATAGGGTGCTAAAGTTATTCTTTCTATTCTAGTAGATCTTATTTGGAATAAGAATCACTTGTTATGTATAACCATTTCTGAAACCAAGTGGAGTGTTTGCCTCTGACTTGTATGAAGGTGAATTCTGGTAAAGTTTAAAAATCTTTAAATATTTACTTATTTCTTTATGGCATTTAGGAAATATTTGAAGAAAACCGGTATTCATATTTTCTTTCCCATACCACCTATTAAGGGAAGCAGAACATTTATGCTCTATTCTATTTTCTAAGGGCATTCTTGTGGCTTGTGCAATTTAAAACATCAAACATTTTTAAGAGTTTCATTTTAAGCTTATTTATTTCTTTGGCTTAGATAAATTTAAACAGAAATCTTGTTCCATTAGTTTATATTTCTTTTAAGTAAACAGTTCTACTAATATTGTTTCTACTTGTATAAATGTGTGTCTTAATTGATTTTATGATAATAATTCTAGATTTAATATAATCTAATAATATATACATTTCCTGCAAAACAACCTCTAAGAAAGAAAAGAAAATGTTCCTTAGTAGACTATGTGCCATTTCCTTGAATTCATTTTTATATAATATGCATACACATATAAATATTAATTTTTAAATTTCTGTAATTATTATATTCCAGAAAGCAAATCGCTCATAAAATATTAAGAATAAATGAGTTACTTATTATTAGGAGGATAATCTGTTTTATATTTTAAAACCTTGGCCTACATATATGAATAAATGTATTTCCAGAACACCTCTGAAATTATTTTAAAAATCATTAATAAACTGGTTGTATCTTTCTTACTAACCAATGAATTAAATTTATGTGCTGTGCCTTTGAAGCTGAAAAGATTGCCAGCACTGCCCTTGCTTCTTTGACACTCCACATGAAACACAGTTAATAACCTCCTGTGGAAGCTTGTCGAAACACTGAATTGATACTAATTATACCAACTTTGGGATAGAAGGTGACCTTGACTTCAGCCGGAACTTTCTGCCAGGACAGTAAATAAGAGCAAATGCCACAAAGCGTGACTTCTGAGAAGGGTCTAATACAATCTATTAAATATAAGTTCATGGACTTGCAGTAAGTACTGGGATAATTTTTATATTTTAAAACATCTCTTGCTTCAATAATACAGTAGTTTATTTCTCTAGATTTCAAATAATCTCCCATTAGTTTGCTGTACTCATTTAAATTAAGTTGTGGCCAGAAAATTAAAAGGTACTTGATATAAAGTGTCTGTAAGGTGATTGCAGGGCAAGGAGACAGATTTTTCCAAATGGCTTCTCAAATACATACATAATATTTATACGATTTTGTATCAGAATTGCTTATGCTGAAGCTGTGATAACACTGACTCTTAATTAAAGAAATGTCTTTATAAAATTACTAAGAAAAATGACGAAGAAAAAGCAATTGTCCCAGTAGATGCACAGGTTTAAACTCTTGCCAGAAAACCTGTCAAGACCAATGATATGCAGCAGTTTCACAGATAAAAATCTGCGTTCATTGTGTTAAAAAAGAGTCAATAAAATAGAGTCAATAAAGTTACTATAAATTCTAACAGGTGAGTAAGAACAGAAATTAAACTTTCTTCACCAATATTGTTTAAAGAATTACATTAGTGTAAAGAGAATACTGTTCAAAGTGTTCAATATAATAAAGGGAATACCTAATTTAAGACCAGTTATTTTTCACTTTAGAAAAAAGAGATGAACTCAAACATTCCTAGAGGCCTTTTATGTAACCCATTAGTAAGCAAAGAATGCTGATCAATGAAAGTTTAAGTAGGAAAGGAGGAAGCGACTTTGAACTAACATGAAGAATTGCATTAGATTCACTGAGAAACATTTCTTTCAAAAGCATTTGAACCATTTTTGATGTCTAAAACCCAAGTTTCATAATAAAGAAGTATAGTGCTCTTCTAGGATAGTCTGTTAAACTGGGTAAATTACTATGGTCTTAATGCATTTTTTTCTTTTTTCTTGAAGTCATGTTTCCTAAATATTGATTATAAGTTTATTAGTTTTTACTCATTTAGATAGTGTGTGACTCAGGATATCAGTAGGAACTGATTGCAGTCTCAAAAGGGTGTAGCTAAAGAGTTTTTAATGAGGACACTTTCACAGAAATATAGGCAGAGTTTGGGAAACTAATAAGGGAGAAGCACAATTGAACTCATAATAGCAAGATGCTCTTACCAGCACCAGACCTGAAGGGCCAAACGCAGTAAGTAGGGTTATCCTAGTCAGAAGAACTGGAGCCAGAAAAGGGGCAGTTTGCAAAGAGTGGTACTTTAATATGTAATTTTCCTTCCAGGCTAAACTTAGAAAGAGACAAGCACTCTAGACAGTAGAGGGCAGCTGATGAAGCTTGATAGGGCTGGCTTTGTTATTAGACACAGAGAAATATATATATATATATATATATATATATATATATATATATTTGTATCATTTAAATAACCTACTTCACAAGAGAAAATCATTTAGAATCTTGGTGTGAAGAATACCCATCTAATTCATTGAGTAGTGAGAGATTCCTCATTTGAAATATTTCCGAATCTACTTGTATGGATACAATCTATTTCTTTTATTTGAATTAAGTGCCTTGAAAATGTTAGTTGCAGGGGGAAAAAGCTCTAAAAATGAGCTAGCCATACATTAATAATATACTGATACAGATATGTCTTATTAACTTACTATTTAAGGTATTTTAGTGTCACATAGACAAATAATTTTCGGTCCTGAGATAATAGATTTTCAGAATAGAAAATCATTTTCTTGAGAGAAGATTTTAGAAAGAACAATCACAGGCTTTAATACATAATATTATATATCTGCCTTTGATGTCCTTAAAGTATGTGTACATTATTAAGTGAGTTAAGTTGGTAGAGTGGAAACACGTAAAATAAATACAATTCAGCTTGTTTTCACTCTGAACTATACTTGTTTGCCTATGCTACAGCTTGTGTTCCTTGGCATTTTACCACCAACAGTCCAGAAAGTTTTATTCAGAGTGGGATATAGAATAGGTTTTTAAGAGGACTAAGAATGACAGTCTAATTTTTCTGGTATTTCTAGGTATCCTATTCCCTAGTTCTGAGAGTTAGCTGGAAATTGAGCACTGTATCTCAAAACGCTGCTTTATGGAACCAAAAACAAATCTTCATATACTTTTCTCTTAGTCCTACAGGTTAAATCCAGATATATTCCATCTTAATTCCAAGTTGAAAGAAAAGAATATGCAAATGAGAAGGAAGTTCTAAGATTTCATTTTACTACTTCATATTCATACTTCTAATTTCTCTATTCAATTTGGTAATATATCAATGTAGGATTTTTCCTTGATAATCCATCAATGTGGGATTTTTAAAGTAACTTTAAAATGAAATGGTTCTTTACCAAAAGCTAAAAATAGTACACAACACAATTTAAATGTATAGTTATTGCTTCACTAGGTTAACAAAATACGTCAAGTCTGGACTAAGCATGAGATAGTGAAAGTAATTGCTGGGAGCAGGATATTTTTCTGTCCTCCTGATTTAGCCTCTGGACATGTTATCTCAGGCAAGTAAATTCATTTCTTTTTGCCCCAGTGGGCTATGTGAATTCCAAGGTGTTTCTCAATTTTGGGTCCTCTACCAGAATTTCAGGAAGGAGTAGAGAGTTTCTGGGGTTTTTGTTTGTTTGTTTGTTTGTTTTGCTGTATGCGGGCCTCTCACTGTTGTGGCCTCTCCCATTGTGGAGCACAGGCTCCGGACACACAGGCTCAGCGGCCATGGCTCACGGGCCTAGCCGCTCTGCGGCATGTGGGATCCTCCCGGACCGGGGCACGAACCTGTGTCCCCTGCATCGGCAGGTGGACTCTCAACTACTGCGCCACCAGGGAAGCCCAAGTTTGTGGTATTTTTTAATCAGAACTTGTAGATAAAAATCCTTTTGCCATTTGATATAGTGTCAGTAATTTCCTTAACATAATTCTACACTTCCAACTCATGTATGTTTGAATGTTCTGAAAAGCTAAAAGTTTAAAAATGAATTGTCACACTCTGACCACAATGTTTGGCCTTTTGGTCACTGTTTCCCAGCTATATGCCAATCTCTTCTCCCATCACTTCCATTTGCACACTCATTTCCCTCCAGTATTTTCTCTTACAAAGTTTTACATACCTGAACATTATCCTGCTTGTAAAGTTTCCAACCTCACATTATGGTGGTAAAATAAATATTGAGTTCCATCTGTGATATCCATAAAACTAATGTATATGGTCCTTTTTCACCGTTCTTCAAATGAGTCCAGGTCTCTCCTGATCACGCACTTTGTAGCCAAAATCGACAGCTTAAACAAACTTTCTGATACTGTTTTCTGTTGGGATTTGACATCCATTTTGATTCAATTAAAATGGTTATAGAAAAATAGTGAAGATCATGGCTTCTGGACTTATATTATCTGGGCTCTTTTTTCCACCTTTCCATGCATTAGCTTTGTGACCTTTCTTAAACTCCCTGTGCCTCTGTTTCCTGATCTAAAAAGTGCAAAAATAATAATATCAACTTTATAATGTAGTTTTAAAATTAAATATATTTATAACTTAATTTGCTTTAAAAAATGTCTTGCTCATAGCAAATACTGTTTTATTTTTTGTTTTGTTTTGTTTTATTTATGACCATAAACCATCTGATGCTCTACCCAGGCCTAAAACCATATTCTTTTGAATCATCTTTTTCTTCACAATAACCCATGATAGGTATTATTTTCCTATAAACAAGTAAGACACTGATTGACAGTTTCTAATTTTATATGTAGTCCAAATTACATGATTTAGGAAGAGGAAGTGGAGGAAAGAGATTTTAAAATATTAAAATATTATAAGACCTATTCATCTGAAAAATCTATAATACCATAAAACAGAATTAAGGGGAATCAAAATTTGAGAATTCATATTCTTTCAAACAATGCCACTGAGAATCACTGACTATTCAACCTGGAAGGGCCTTTTAAAGTTAAAAGTTTCCACTTTTTCATTTTACTGATGATCGCATAGCTAGTTTACAAATTAGTACTAAAATTTACAAACATGTAATTCTATTCACTACATTGCATTTCCTTCCAAATAGTATAACAGTTAATTTAGAAAATCAAATCAAGAAAAACAACATGTAAACTCTAAATATTTTTGTTGAAGTACCTATACATGTGTAGGAGTCTTGTTAATATTCTTTTAGGAATACACGGATAACAGACTAGATCTGGTTAAAACCTTATTGTTCTGAAATATTCTGAGATAAAATTCTTCTTCATAAAATTTAACAGATACATTTTATATGTTATTTTCTATACATCCCTACCTCAACCTGATGGGGATATCATTTTTAAATCTGAAAAACCATTATTGGGATTAGTTATTTTACTGGCTTTTTCTAAACATCTAGTGTTAGCAATTTATTAACTAAATATTAAAACAAGATAAAGGATTTCCACTGAAAATCCTGTCCTTACACTTGTTGATCATTCCTACTACTTTTAATAACTTTCTCCCTTACCCCATTCTCCTGGAACCCTCATCTTATTTTCAGCATCGAGCTATAATTTTTTTTATCTTCCTTCCATAAAAGACCTCTCTGGAGTCTATCCAAGGTCAAGGCTGTCACTTTCTTCTCTCAGTGTAGTTTGGCTTTAAAATGAAAGTGTTCTGTTTAAATTTCACCTGAAGGTTTAGCTGTTCAAAAACTAGAGGGAGTCACTTCCTAAGTTTGATCAATGAGACACCAAGAAGATAATACAATGTAAACATAATTACCTGAGTAAAGAATTAATTTAAGCCTTTAGAATGAACCCCCAATGAAAGCTCATTGTATTATTTGCATAACTACAACTTAATTTTGTTATTAGAATAATTAACTTTAACATCTTCTTGACTATATATCCATAATCTATAAACTGGGGGTCATAATTATAAATGTGAGAACTGTTTAGATGTAAAATACTGCAAGTATATGTTTCTCATCACTTTTCTATTTTTTTAAACCTTTTCTCAAACTGTCACTGGCCAGGAATCAATTATTATTATTATTTTAATTGGGAAAAGAAAAACATTAATATCCTAAGAGAATTCCATATAAAATATATTCATTTCTTTTTTTAAAAAATGGGATAATTTTTTAAATTTAGTCAATTGAACTTTTACTTCCATAGTATTTGGTTAATATAAGTCATTTATGTAATATTCCAGTTGTGATATAATAATGTAAAATGGAGTGAAGGTGATGTTTTCACATTCCTTAAGCAATTCATCATTAGTTTTTTTTTTTTTTTTTTTTTTTTTTTTTGCTTTTCTTGTACTTTTTAAAATAGTAATCAAATTCCATGGTCTGGCCTTTATTTTGATCAGTAGGAAAACTAGTATATCAGTGAATCCAGTGAGGTCAGACTCTTAAAAGAAACAAATATATCATTTATCATCAATTCATTCTTTAAATATTTGTTTTATTTAAATATTTGTAAACCTTTATTTTACAATAAGCATTCAGTAATGATAAGTAGCATACAAGGTCCACTTTTCACTGAGAAAGACCACCTAACCTAAAAGGAGAGAAGGGTGAAGTGAATATTAAGAGGAAGCTTCTTAACAGAGTGATCCCACCAGATATAGACTGGGTTAGCATAATTAAAATACTTATGAAGTGGTGGTGGAGAAGCATACATGCTTAGTTCTTGCATGTGGCATGTACATTTTTCATTTCTGTTTTAAAGTACTCCTGTTTTCATAGTGTAATAAAATAAACAGGATGACAACTTAGGTTTTGTTATTTCTGCAGCTAATTTTCTAATTTTGACACTTTTATGACATTTCTGGCAAGTACAATTTTACCCTCTCTGGGAACCTGGGGAATAAGACTTCCCCAGTTCCTTCAACAATGTTTTTATCTGAAAGATATGTGTCTTCAAACACAACTAGGATTTGGATATGTAAAAGATGAAAGGAAGAGTAGCAAAGCAACAGTGTATAAAGAGAGCATTACAGATTCAGTTTGGCTAGAAGTAAACATAAAAAAGAAGCAGTGGTGAAAGATAAATCTTCAAATATTCATCCATGCATTTACCGATTCAATAAGTACTTATTCTATGGCTAGGAAGGGTCAAATTATAAGAAATTTGGTAGGTCGCACTTAAAACTTTAGAGCTTATTCAGGAGGTGATGAGAAATAATTCAAGTAAAATGAAAAAAGTTTAAATTAGGCTTTTGAAAACCTCTGATGGGTGTGATGGATAGGAGATTGAGGAAAACAGAAAAGGCAGGAAACCACTCAAGAAATCCAGGTAATTAAAGATGAGTTCTTGGAGAAGAGCGAGAGCCAAAGGCATGGAAAGGAGGGAAAGGTCAAGAGATTTGGGACAGTTTAAAATGATAGATTTTGTAAGTGATTAGGTAAAAGATTTTACATTCAAGGGTAGGAAATACCAAAATGGCTCCCAGGATTTTAGCTTGGATTCCAGGATATTTGGTGCACTTTATCAGAGTAAAGAATGTAAGAGGTAGGTGTTTTAGGGGGAAATGTGATATGTTACATTTTAAACATGCAATGTTTGAAATACCTTTGCAAGAGCCAAGTGAAGAAGTTTAATTAATAACTAGGACATAGGATAAATCATCTGGGATAGAAATACAGATTTTTGACTGACTTTTCTATAGATGAAGGCTTTGATTAAATATAACTCTTATTAAAGTTATATTCTATTAAATGTGTAAATTAAAAAGAGAAGAATGCTGAAGTTTATACCCCGAAATTTTAAAAAGCAAAAGAGAATAAAAGGATCTAAGGGTTATGCTGAGGAATGCAAAGATGCAAAGTTGTGGCCAGAGTGGTGAGATGATGTCTTGTGAGTCCAGGGTGGGAAATTCTTAGGAATTACGAAGAGGTCCATATTGCCAAATGGCTCAGAGAGGCCAAGTGTGATAGCCTGTGAAAAGTATACTTTTTATTTGACTTACACTGAGTGTGTTTGATGAATTTAGAAAAAGCAGTTTTAATGAAATTGTTGCATAAAAGTCAGATTATAGAACTTGAGAAGTAAATGGGAGGTAAAAGGTAGAGAAAGTTAGTGCAATCTATTATTTCAAGAGTGTTGTCTGAGAAGAAAGAAGAGTGATACAAAGCAGATAGAAGGCAATGTAAAGTCAATTAACATTTTTGAAGGATAATATAAACTTAACATTTCTTTTTAATGGTGTAAGAAGAGAGCCAGGAAAAAAAGAGAGGTTGAAAATAGGGTTAAAAAAAAAGAAAAGCTGATAGAATAAAGCCCTAAATATTCAAAATGACATGATTTTATATATATATATATATATAAAATCTAACATTATTTTATAATATAATATACACTATATAATATATATTATATTTTATTGTAAGCATTAGCCTTGATCACATGGAGACACTGTACAATGAGAACTGAGGAGAGAAGATGATAGTAGTAATGTAGTGAAGTTTTGAAATGGTTGCTATACAAATGAAAAAGGAGGTTGGGTAGGAACACATTGTAATTTCTGGGAAAGATGTCTTAATTCCTTCCACGAATAATTATCATCTACTTCTATCAGGCACTATGGTAAACTTTGGGGACAGAATAAAAAGCAAGGTAGATAGTCAATGTCTTTTTTTTTCTTTTGGCCATGCTACACGGCTTGTGGGATCTCAGTTCCCCGACCAGGGATTCAACCCAGGCCACGGCAGTGAAAACCCAGAATCCTAACCACTAGGCCACCAGGGAACTCTCTGTCAGTGTCTTCATAAATGCTATTTAAAAGATGTACAGCATTCTCTGGTTTGCTCCAAGAGGTCATCATAGGGGATCTTCTTCAGGAAGTGATATTTGCTAGATATGAAGGATTTGTGCAAAATGTGAAGTTGGGGAACGAAGAGCTAAGGAGAAGGAAGAACATTTCAGGAACAGGAAATAGCAAATATACAAGTCCTGAAGTGAAAAGGAAGGTGGCCATTCAAAAATCCAGAGAGGGCACCACTGAGACTGGAATGCAGGTTGTCCAAAGAATGGTATGAAAGTATGTGGTAGTTAGTTGGGTTAGATCCTGCAGAACCTTAAACTTATTTTTATGATTTGAGCTAGTATCCTAAGAGTAACTGAAGAAGAAAGAAATAGAGAAGGAAGGAAGGGAGGGAGGGAAAGAGGGAAGGAAAAGGAAACCCTAACTAGTTTTAAGCAAAATAATACTATAATCAGATTTGCACTTAATGTATATTTCTAGCTGTAGGGGAACAAATGTATAAGAGATAGGCAAGAGAGGATGGTGGGAGAAAGGTTAAGGAGCTATTGAAACAATTCTTGTGAGAGATGATAATGGTTTAGACTAGGGTGTTAGAACTACTTACAGAAAGGTGGAATAATTTAACATGTAAATCTACAGTTTTTCTAATTCTTTGGTTCTATGGACTAAAGAACAGGATATCACAAGCTAGCTTACCAAACTTATACAAGTTTCTAGCTTAACAAAATTAATAGATGGTGGTGCTATTCACGGAGATAAGAAACATTGGTGGTAGAAGTAGAATTATGAACTTTTTTTGAACATACTGAGCTTGTTGTGTATTTGATATCTCCAGGTAGAGACATAATATTGACTAGATGATTGACTATACAGATTTGGAGCTAAGAATACTTATTGGACATATAGAATTGGTTAAAGCCGAGCTTGGGATCATGTAGAAAGTATATAATGAACAGAAAATTCAGTCTTCAACTGAGATGGGATTCCATGAACTTATATTAGTTCAGAATTACAATGTTTTCTGATTATTTTCAGGTTTCTGAATAGGCCATGTTTTAAATGCATGTATAGCTGCTTTGCTTGAAGAAGAAAAGGCATTGATATTAGACAAGTGTAGTGAAAGCAAAAGATCAAGGATTCTAAGGAGTGATGGTTCTTAATAAAAAGTAGAATAATGGACTGGACAAACAGATGAATTTAATAAGAGAAGTAGGGAGAGAGAAGAAAAGAGTATAATAAATATCTCGAAAATTAAGAGTTTGTTGGCAAATAAAGGATATTAGAATTAAAAATTCTGAGATGGAAAACATCTAGGTGATCCAGAGTGTGGCCATATGAATGGTTTGCCCAGCTGCTATGAGATGAGGATGAGAAAGGTTTTAAAGCAGTGAGATAATGGTTAGACTAGAATTTAATATTTAATACTAGGATATACAAGTCTGGAGCTATGAATTTGCAAGCCATTGGTATATAGTTGTAGATGTATGAATGTCTGTTTCAGTTGGATATTGGAATTTCCAAGGATCATTATAGGATTTAGGTTGGAAAAGTAAATTGTGAGCTTGATAGAAAAATTGTTCAAGAAAATTGGAAGATTTATCAGTGCGTTAGGAACAGCTATGAGTGGATGGCAACATGAGCCAAGAAGGAAAGAAAGAATCTAAAATATTGATGGACCTTGGATTACCTATTCAATCCAGGACACTTTCTTATTAATGGCAAAGTACCTGGGATAATTAGTTATTAATCACATGAGCATGGGTACAAAGTAAGAAGATATATAAACATAAGGGGTAAATTTAATCAGCCTGTATTTGCCTGGTGAGCTGCTTCCACAGCTTATACCTTTTGAATGAGCAAACGCTTGAGTCCCCAAGAATTCATGTTACTCATTGTTTCACTTCTGAATTAACATAGAAGAGTCTGTTCTTTGAGATCCCCTTACATTGATGTCATTTTGACAGTGCACTATTTGTTAACACACTATTTTCACAGAGTAGAGAGCTGTATTAGTTTTATGCTTTCTTTAGTACAATCATTCTTCCACTGTGCCTCCTGGAGGTGACACACAAGTCACCTTGATTCAACCTCACTCACCTACTTGGAGATCATCTTCAGAGCTGCATGATCTCCAGGTTCTCTTAAGACTACACATCAGATTCCCCTGGGGAACTTTCTAAAATTAAATTTGTTTAACTTTATTTTTAATACTACCCCTAAATATTCTGATACATAGATTTAAGGTTGACTCATAGAAACTATGATTTTTAAAGCTCTCTGGAGCAGAAAGATTTAGAAACTACCAGTTGGTTCATATATGGGATGTTTTAAAATTGTGTTTCAATGTTTTATTATTTTAGTCTCAGAGTTTAGGTTTCCATTAAATTTTACAGGTGCCTTGTTCTTCCCTTCATCTGCTACCTACAGCAGGTTTCTAGTTATTATTTGTCATCAAATTTATGATGTTATCATTTAGTGTAAGAAAATTGAAATGTTATTTGAAAACAAAAGGTTTAAAGCAATATATTATTCTCTCTTTATCTCTCCTATCTCAGACCACTATAAAAAGACAATCCTTACATTTAAAGAATGTTTGTTTAGGGCTTCCCTGGTGGCGCAGTGGTTGAGAGTCTGCCTGCCAATGCAGGGGACATGGGTTCGTGCCCCAGTCCGGGAAGATCCCACATGCCATGGAGCGAATGGGCCCGTGAGCCATGGCCGCTGAGCCTGCGCATCTGGAGCCTGTGCTCCACAACGGGAGAGGCCACAGCAGTGAGAGGCCCGTGTACCGGAAAAAAACAAAAAACAAAAAGAATGTTTGTTTAGCAAACAGCTTTAGAAGATAGAGACAGTATTTCCCTCTTGGCAGACTGCAGGTTTATTGGCCAGCTCAGTAAAGATGATGTCTCCCCCCCAGGGCAAATGACAAATGTGGGGCAGCCTTCTTGCAGTCCATTACAAAAGACCAGGGATCTCTTAACTCAGCTGATAAAAACATACTATGCAGCAGCATCTGCTAGTCCACTCCTCATTGTAGCCATGGCACTTGGAGTGGAAGGGAAATCAACGCAAACTGCAGTGCATGTGAGCTGCTGAATGGCAAGACATTCCTTTGTCTCTAATCCAAGAGTCTTCTGTCTTCTGCCATCATCTATGAGGCTGTGGCAGGTTAACTTGTTAGCTTGCAAACAGGATAAAATCTGAGAACATTCACAGTTCTCGACACATCTGTAATTAAAAAGTGAGAACACTACCTTGTAGAATTTTTGTGACTATAATATTGCTGTGAGTATACTGAGATAATAAATATAAGGTGTTTAGAATAATGCCTGTTAATATGTAATAATTTCAAAACATCTTATCTATTAATCATTCTAGTATTAATAGCTGTAGAAATACCTCCACTCTCTGCATCACTCACAGATACATGGCATAAACACACTAAAACTTCATACTTAAACAATGAATCCCTAATTTAAAACTTTGTCACATTAAATTAGGGACAAACTCCAGTAACTACTAGTATCAGTCAGGTAAAGTAAATTAGTACGTACTGTGCCAGAGTGAGGAGAAAAGCTTTCTTTGAAAGGGAGCAGCCCTGTATTTTCTGCTGATTATTGCTATGCAGGAGAACTATAAGTCAAGTTGTTATCAGGTTATCTGATTTAAAAAGGCAGTCCATAATATTAAAATATAGGATTTTAATGGTTAAATACACTTTCATATATATTTTGAGTCTGTGGATTCAAAATAAAATAAGTCTGTGAGCCAGATGGAGACCATGTGTCCTTTGCTCTAGCAAGAATCAAACTCATAGAAAAAGATTAGATTTGTTGTAACCAGAGGCAGGGTTGAGGTGGAGGGAGAATAGGATGAAGATGGTCAAAAAGTACAAAATTCCAGTTGTAAGATAAATAAGTCCTAGGGATGTGATGTATCACATGATAAATATAATTAACACTGTTATACATTATATATAAAACTTGTTAAGAGAGTAAATCTGAATTCTTATCACAAGGAAAACATATATTTTTTTCTATTTCTTTAATGTTATATCTGTATGAAATAGATGTTCACTAAACTTACTGTTGGTCTCATTTCATATGTACATAAGTCAAATTATTATTCAGTACACTTTAAACTTATATAGTGTTGCCTGTCAATTATATCGCAGTAAAACTGGAAGAAAAAAAAGACTGGTAAGTCATATCCAAATTCTCTTATAACTGCGCTACTGAGAAAGGAAGATGGTGAATGATAGATTGATGGAGGAGAATGATCTTGCAAAAAAAGAACAAAACAAAAACAAACAAAACCAGAAAGTTCCTTTATATCTTTATTTTTTAATGTCAAAATAAATAACATTCCAGAAGAAGCAGCATATGACTTATACATTGATATCTATATGGTACTTGCTTTATATCACGGCAAATACTGAAACCCCAGATTCACAAAGTTATGGCACCATAGGAAAGAATTTGGTACTAATATTGAAACCCTGAACTGTCACCAGATAGTAGTTCATGTGGTGTTCAACAGATATTGCTCTGGCTCCCTGACAAATTTAAAATATTCCACAGTGCTCTTGCGAGGTCATTGTGGTGCCATGGGACACTTCAGCTCACAGGAAACCAAACCATGACACTATGCCATAATCCAATGTACAGAGAGCATGAGATGCAAGATGAATGCTGTGCTTCATCGAGACTTAAATCTTTATCTAACACTTGCCTGGAGTTAAATCTTCAGGTTAATTTTATCATATTCATAAAATAGGCCTAGACTAATTCTTAACAAAATAATAATATAGAGGAAAAATTATCCTTGCTGTTGGCTATTTGTGCAATAGCCACTTAACTTTTTTTCCTGATTCCAATTTTATTTCTTCTCTCTCATTCTCCACACAGCATTTAGAGACATCTTCATAAAATGTAAATTTAAGCAAAACCCATCAATATCTCACCATCACCCTTGGGCTGACACAAGTCGCAACTCCCTATCTGAGCATTTTCTACCCCACATGAATGACCTCTACTGACCAAGCCAGATCACCTTTCCTGGCCATTGAGATACAGAAGGACTTTCAGTTTCTTGCAAAAGCCCCTCTCATGCCTAAGCTGCATACTTTCCTCTTCCAGGAACATTCTTCTTCCTCCTTCTTGCTAACTCTTAAAAAAAGGAGGAATCATTTCTTGTTCCATCTATTGACATCCATTCCCACAGCACCACAATCAGGACACTGCCTGGTGTACTCATAGGAATAGGACTTTGGGGACAGTCATAAGTGGTTTCTACATGTAGCTTCAGTACAAAAAAAGCTTTTGCTTTTAATAACTTGTGATTAATGTTTGGCTCAGTACCAAATCATGTAATCTCCCAGGAATTATTTCAATATCCAACTTTTGCAAATTTTTGAAAGCAATACTCTCTGGTCAGCTAATATAAGGGATTAACGTGGGATGTTGCCCTGTCAAAATGTGTCCCCCAAAGAGATCTATCACAAAACTCAGTGCATTGACACAAAAAAGTTCATCTCTGATAATGGAATTGTCAGCGTGTTGGCAGGAATCAGGGGAGAGGGTCTGAGTTTAGAAGTACGTACCTCATCCCATTCCATGGGTGATCACTTCCTACCAACGTGGAAACTCTGCCTGACCTGATGAAGTTGTAGAGCAGCACTTGACCTGTTTGATTCCTATTTTAGAGAGTAATGGATGAATAGGATGAGATTTTGGAACCATGAAGGCAGGTGTATGTTTAGTCTTGAATTTTCTTTTCCAATTAGGAATAAGATGCCAGATGTCACAAGTGAGGATTTGCTACAGAGGTTCAGGTGACCTCTACCTGGAGGTTACCTAGACCCTGTTGAAATTATGAGTGGAATGTTTTGAGGACCATTCTGCCTTAAAACTCCTTTGTTGGTACCTTTCTACAACAGTGAGTCTTACTAATATGAGAATATGAACAGACCTCTTGGCTCTAGTCGCCCTGTCATCCTGCTGCACTCTCTATCCCCTAAATCTTTGTATCCTAGTAGCAGCAGAGGGACCGGCTGAGCTTCACTACGTCCCAGATTCCAGCAATTTAATAGTTTTTATTTAAACTCTGCCTATATTTAAAAGCTTAACAAAATACATATATTACAAAGAATAGTAATAATTATACTAGTGATAAAAAGTAGTAACAAGTGAGGATATACTTGGGTAGGGAAAAGAAGGAAAGGAAGAATAAAGTGACACTGGGGGTAACGTTAATAGGCTGCTCTTTACATGTTCTAAGTTTCTACACACTGGTTAGTCATGGAACGAGAACTTAAACTGAGCCTTCTAGCAGCCAAAGAGAGAAAGAAATATAGTCATGGAGTTTGTTCTATTGCATCAGGCTGTGAAGTACGAGATTTAACTCTTACTGCCTAGTCCACACTTTTCTTTTGCCAAGCAAATGGCACTTGGAAAATATTTGGACTTTCCTGAAAGAGCAAATAAAAGAGAATTTAGGAGATTATCAACTTTGGCTGTTGATTTGAGCCTCTCCAGCTTACATACTCCTAAAGAGTGTAATACTATCTAGCCCAGGGGAATGTTTGAATTACTACAAAGAATTTTTGATTCTTCTAACACTTTGAATTTTCAAGTCCTGTTCAACAAGTGTGGGAAAAATAATGAGAGACCATGATGTTTTTACACCAAACTGCAAAAAAAAGACATTTTTATCTTAAATTTTAGGTGAATAATGTCTTGCTCTTTCTAGTGAACATCCCCTGCAGATTAATCTCAGGCCAAGACAGAGCTAAGAAGAAAATGTGAGCTGTAGCTCAGGGAATCAGAAACGGATCTGGCTGACATGGCCACATGGTTTGTAACATGGGAGTCCCAGGTTCATCATATCATGAAATTCCAGATAACCATGGTACTCTAAAACATCATGTGTAAGATAATTTTGGATTTGAGAATCAATTTTGTTTTCCCAGATTGAGGGTATTCCAAAGGGCAGTATGGCAATATATAAACATCAATATCTTTCCTAGTCAAGTTAAATCTTACTTTGTAGACTGGGAATGAAAGAGATGGGCAGCTGTTTTTCAAATTCATATCAGAAGCAAAACAAACTAGGTGTTATTTTTCCATTCAGTTACATATCCACTCAGAAGAAAAGCAGGACACTAAATCTTTAGTTCATTTATGCAGAACATTTGAACATCATACATATCTGATTACAAACTGTGAAAAATTATCAATCATTGTAGAATCATTCTACTATATTGTGTAATTTTGAAAAGATGAACTGGAACTCTCATCATTACACTCTCTCTGTAAAAATGGAATTTTCAAACAAAAAATACTAACCTTATGTGATGCTTAATCCAATGCTTGGGTGAGATGGAAGAAGGCAATGTGTAATCTGTGCAAACTAAAATGACAATTTCAAAACTCCTTAGTCACCCAAGAGGATTTAAAGAGCTAAATTTTAATTTGCAATCTTGATGCATAATAATTGAAAGGCAAAGAAGTTCATTTTAATGTTTTTTCTAGTTCAAGGACAATTTGTTTCTAAATTGACTCAGATGAATTTTATGTAATTTGACTAATAAGGTTATCTTTTCACAAATTTATGAGGCTTATGCTTTGAAAAGGCATTTTAATCTTTTTTTTTTCAGTTTTCAATTATATGGAGTATCACCTACCAATGTTAAATTAACAAGTATCTTCTCAAGACATAAATGCATTTGAAATGAAATGTTCTTTATTTTCCCCAAGTGTTCTCTTGTATATGAGAAAAAGAACAAGTAGTATGGCAATACAGAGTATTTGGCAGTAATGAATCACTGAAGATATACATGTAATGGTATTTATTGCATATTAAAGGCTAAAAGCTTGAATCCTAACAGTTTAAGACAAGCAGACTTGGTGCTATATTATTTGTTTTCTTCCCAGTATTTGAATAATCAAAAGGAAAATGGTGTGCCTGCAGTAGACATTCACTGCAGTAATGACATTACCTGTGCACATGGATAGTAGAAAACATTTGTTTCTCTAGAACCTGATATTCAATTATCTCAGAACTTTAAAGGCAGAAAATCTGTTTTGAAAGCTTTGGCAAATTTATTTATTTATTTAGTTTTCTTCTTAGTTTTTTCTTTGACATAAGAAGTTAATTGTGTTTTTGGAGCTCCCGACCTCTTTACTTCTGATAGGTTGTTAATTGTATTTTTAAACGGGAAGATTTAAATGGTATTTTGTTAAAACTCCAAACTGTGTTTATATGACTTATTTTGATAAAGTTTGATCTACTTTGGCATTTTCCTCATATGAAGTAGTTAACAATGCAGCTATTTAATTACAAAAGATGGTGCTTCTTTTTCACAACATAAGAGCTAATTTTTTTTTCAAGAGCTGTTCAGAAACTTATTTTTTTATTGTCACATGAGGATTCTGTGACAAGTTCTTAATTGGATTTTATTTATATTACTTTTGAATTTTATATTTTCTCACTTATATTTTATATTCAAATTGTGCCCTAAGTGATGGCTTGTTGGTCGTCTTGGTAAAAATTGCTTGAGACTTGCTCCTCCTTCTTAGACTACCTGGAAAATTTCTCATTAACCTCTGCTCTATTTAATCTTTTCAACCCTTTGATTTGAATTCATGTAACAACAATAAATAAAATAAAGATGGTCACTTCAAATTGATAGTAGTATGAATTACAAAGATAATTATCTAGAAACCACATATGTAATATTGCCTGTTATAGAAACATACAAGGAATTGCAATCCTTGACAGGTCAAATAATATTAACAATATACATAAGCTGAATTATAGCAAAAATAGAGTTGATCTGATAGATATATGTCAAATTATGCCCTACAAATAAGGATTTTTTTTTTTACATATGACTAAACCTATTTTTGAAAATTAATCTATTGAGTAACAATCAGTAAAAGATAATGTAAAAAGAGTACTACAAATTATTTTCTCTGGCACTAATTCAATAATCCTAGAATATAATGACAATGTCATTGACAATGTCTTATAATATAATTAAATAAATATATATCATATATAGTATGTTTAGTACTGTATAGTATCTTTATTAAACAGTGAAGTGAAATGCATATTGTAATAGAATAACAGATGGGAAAGATCCTGGGAGCCATCTTGTTCAATATGCTTGACTTAATTCCTACTCATGTCCCTTCAGCCTCTTAGAGCTGTTTCACGCACAGTGAATTACAATCTTTAAGAAAAGTTAATAATTGTATTGTCTAAGTGAAAATAATCCTTTTACAATTACCTTGAAATTTTCTTAATGTGTAACTAACTCATGTCACTCTATAGGTAGACATTACTTCTTAAGTTCTATCACTTTATAATAGGTCAAAATTTATATCATATTGAGATGGAAGAAATAAGTAGAGAGAAATAATATATAAAACATGTTATGAAGCTATAACATATATTTGTGCAAATATCTACTTATATATACCTGTATTTTTTATATTTAATTACTAATTAGCACCTTGTATGAGATAACCTGTTTGAATTCTTTTCTGTGTAGCAATCTATCATTTGAAAGGTTTCTAGATAATACATGAGTAAGAGAAAATTATGTACACATTTCCTCATTTTACTTCAAAAATTATTTTGAATTAGAGGTTAATGACAGATAAGGAAAAATTTCTGGTGAAAGAGGAAGAAAATATAATTAAATGATAGTACAGTAATATGCCATTGTAACTCCCACTTCTTTCCCTGAAGAATAAAAGCTAGCACAAGTTTTGTTAATCACAGCCCACCAAATTATCATTCTCATCAGCCTGGAGTTTGTGGGGAGAGGTGAAAAACGTAAATTTACTCTTTTATTGCCTCTGAAAATAATTTCTAAAAATCTTAACCTTCTGAATTCAGTCTCTGGCATTTTATGATAATGTTAACACTTAGGGGACTCATTATGTTTTATTCATATTTAATGATGATTAATATGTCTTTGCTATATAATCAAGATAAAATAGCACAGTTCCCTAAAATTGTTCTTTTTTATAATAAAGAAAACAGAAATTACTAAGGATGCAATTAGGGATTTAAATAAATTTAAATGTAACAAAAGGATTTATTTTAAAACTTTCATCCATATCTTTTGAAGAGACAAAGTTGAAATGAGAATATTTAGATAGAAAAACAGGTTACAGTTTTTTTCAGAGGAAAATTAATCCAAAAGAAAGGTACAGTAATTATTTTCTAATGGCTGTATATTAAACATTAGTGCTGATTGCTTTCAGCTGACCTGCAGGCCCATTTCTGTCCTCTCAAGTTAATGTGGGTTCATACCACTCTGAACAAACTGAAGAGAAATTGTTTTGCAAACTTAGACCTAAATAAGTCTTCAGTTTGGAGTAACTTATAAAAAGAACAATTTTATAATAACATAAGTAAAACACAACCTAGAAAAGATATCCTTTGTGTCCTCAGATTCTTATGATTTGATCAAATAGATATTATTCCCTGTTCCTATTCTAGATATGTTTTGCCAATGAACTACATGACAACTCAAAATTGTCTTTTGATTTCTGAAAGAAAAGTTGTAAAATATTTTTTAATTGATCATAAAATACATAGCAAGCACTATTAGAGAAAGCATTTTTTTCTGTGTGTTAAATTGCAGTTGGCTTTAGGAAAAATCATGGTATGTATACCCTGGAAAACTATTTCTTACATTCATCCACTTTAATTCCTCTATGAAAATCTTTGTTATTTAATTAGCAATATATTTCTTCCTATCATAGGGTACAGTGATGTACCCTAGCTTAAAATAAAGTATAAATTCATTGTGTAGACATGGCTCAAGTAGTCTCTAATATTATTTTTTGACATTATCTCATCACTTCTTATATATTTACAAAAATGTCTGTGGAAACACCTTTATTTGCACCAAAGAGAGATTCCATTCAGGTTAAGATGTATCTTCAAATTCTCATTTGAATTATCAGATGAATCTTAATAGGCCTAAAAATTGAATATTCTCTCTCTGGAACTTTTTTGTGTCAACTGAAAAGTTAGGGGACTTTTTGAGAATGTATCAAGGTCTGAAAAACTAGACAGTTTTCTGTATTGGCAGAAAAGCTTAAACTTTTTGCAGTATTCGATTATGTTGTCCTTTTCATCATTATAACCTTACTTTTGTCAGAAAATATAAATGACATAGTTCTACGACTTAAGTAAAAGGTGATACCTTTACAAATACTCAAAATAGCCATTTTTAACTTTTTCCACATAAATATGTGTATACACACACACACACACACACACACACACACACACACACACACACTTAGGGAATGCCAGAGTCTTCTCATTTTCTGTACTAAAAATGGTTACATAATAAATATAACCTAGATGGTTCATTTTTAAATAACTATAGGACTCAGTCATATTCCCAGCCCTTACTTAAGAATTCAGGTTTTGGTTTTCTTTTTGTTTTGGCTCATTTTTTACAGAAAGTATCCATAAAAGTGTGCAGACCCAAAACATAAAATGAACTTGATGTTTTGTTACCTTTTTAGTCACATTGATGGAAAATTCATATATAGGCTGCTCTTCAGATTCCTGCATAACTGAGACTATTCTTCAAGGAAATGGAAAATTTTTGGCAAAAACCAAGAAAGTGATTCCTCTGATTGAGATCTGCAGGGTGTTGACTTTTTGTTCTTTATTTTATTCTCAGTCCCCTTTTCCTAGTTTGTGTGCAAGGAAACCAGGCTATGGCAAATAGTGTAAAAGGGAAAAAAGAAGCAAAATCTCAAAAACTCAACATGCTACATGTTTTCAAACAATATTGGCAGATACTAATTAAAAAAATTTTCTCTTTCAAGTCTCAACATATGTTTAAAAATAGTTAGCATATCTAGGTTTATATATACTATCCTATGAGAGGTAATATTCATCCTGTGGCCAAGTCTCTTACATCATCAGAGGAAAACCCATAACTCAAAAAGACAATTATCCTGGATGGATTTTTAGCTCTTGTCCAATACCTTTGAGAGAATTCCTTGCATTTCTGCTTTACTTCTGAAAGAAATGTAGTATCTATCTTCCAGGATTACAATTCTTCTAATGGTCTATCTCCCGCTTTTAAATGACACTCTATCTAGAAGCTGCCAGGTTTTAGAACTACCAACTCTTCCTTAATTTCAGCCCTTACCTCAAAGTTTCTTTAAGATAGAAATCTGTATTAAGGACAATTATGAAGAATTCAAGGTCTGATTTAATTCTTTCCTTCCGTTTTCTTCCCGCTAAATCTTGGGTGACCCAAAGGGGTAAATTCATAGGCATACCCCATATTTTATTCCTCTCTTGTCCATGCTTCTATTTTAATTGAAATTTGCCTTAATTTTCCTTACCAGCCCAAAACTCTACTTGCAGCTTGCCAGTGTAAAATTCACAGTTCGATAAACTAAATCACATTAGTATGTAAATGGGACACTGTTCACCTTAAGATCTTCTTTTTCCCAAATATCTTAAGTGAGTTGCAGCCTTTGGGGAGCAATGCCCTTATTTCATTGTCTGGTTGACCCTATCATGTTAGATTGGCCCCTTTAACAGGTCTAAACCTTACGATATAAATTCTGACCTACTTTTCACTTAACACAGGACAGACCATGTCTCTAATTTTATCACCTCAATGCATATTCATACTCTGAACTTTATTATTTTTTACTTATCCTGGCTTAGAACATCATTAATTTGAATTTCTACTGCTGGGTTAAACATTAGAATTTTCATAGTGAACTGTAGTTGAAATAAAGGAAAATTGCATTCCTTCCAAAAGATACTTTATAGAACATTATAGAGCTTAACACATATACAGGAAAATTATCTTAGACCAGAGGTCTACTTAAATTAGGACATTATTAGTCATTGGGATCAATTATATATTGTTTTGATATTAATACATTGACTTTACAATTCTGCATGTTCTGTAATGACATATCTGTAATAACACAAACAAAACTTGGCTATATTAGATGCCAGCAAAAGCTTGGATCATGTTAAGCACTTCTGCAGATATTTCTGCCACCAAGCATATTTGGGATTGCTTCAGAGATCTTGCAAAATTGACTACAAATTTAGGAGTCAGTATAAAAATGAATGATCCTCTATTAGTGTCAGTTTTCTTAACATTGGTCTAGATTATTAGCCTCCACTAGGAGATTAAACAAGCATCTTTATTTGGCAAAATCATTTCTTGAAAGTAATCTTTTGTTATAAGCCTATGAAAAAACTATTTCCTAGGAACTTAAAAAAAAAATTATTCCAGGCTCATAGTCACCTAAAGTTCAGGTTATATTTATTTTTAAGATATTTATACAAATGATTGTACTTTATCTTCCTTTCAGTCTTTATCTGATAAACACTTCCTTCATTTTTATGGGCAGATTTTGGGATAATGATGGGGAATATAGTAAACTAACTTGCTTATTTGGGGAAGGGCAAGT
Source organism: Lagenorhynchus albirostris (assembly GCF_949774975.1). Taxonomy (NCBI): domain Eukaryota; kingdom Metazoa; phylum Chordata; class Mammalia; order Artiodactyla; family Delphinidae; genus Lagenorhynchus; species Lagenorhynchus albirostris. The sequence continues at coordinate 106,883,893 of NC_083099.1, read as the reverse complement.
AGATGTTAGATTTTAAGTTCATAAAGTAATTTATCATCTAAATTAAAACATAAAAATAACAAATATGATTTATATTGCACAACTGTTACATGACAAGATTTTGTTTATTTCTCTCATTTATTTTATCTCAACTTTGCAATAACTGTGGAACTAAACATCAGGAGTACAGAAATAAATGTATACTTATTCATAAGGACTTTAAAGTCTAATAATAAAGAAGACAAGATAATATAAACAGATAAATGCAATATAATGTGGCATGAAAGAAGTTTGAAATTATTTCTTAGCAACCCAAAAGAGATAATGATTAGTTTTGAAAGATATGTGTATGTCATGTAAAATAAAATAATACTGATAGTGATAATCAAATAACAATAGCTACCATTAATTGGATATTTATTATGTAGTAGTGGATGTGCTGTTTTATAAGATTAGAAACAGTTTCCAAGAAGTTAAATAATACATTCAAGGTCTTTCAACAAGAACAAGTCTGTGATTCAAATCTAGGTCTGCCTGATTCCAGAATTTCCTTGCCTTTTATTACATTGTATTTTTGTGTCTGAATTTAAAACATGTAAGAATGAGAACTAGAGCAGAACTTTGTTGTAGAAAGAAAGCCATACTGAGAGTAAGGACACCTGAGGTTTTAGCCACAATTTTATTGTTTGTTTGCTGTATGACTTTAGGTTAAGTCCTGCTTTTCACTGCACTTGATAAATTAGAGATAATCATACCTGTACTACTGTCTCATGGTTTTGTTTGTGCGAACAATAGAAACCATGGTGTAAACAATAAAGTCCTATAGAAATTAAGGTCTTCCACAACCTCAGCTACTATCACTCTCTTACAGACATATTTCTTTGGCATTTTATTGGCCATTCTATGCTTTGTTATATTATGCTATTGGGTATGTCTTTTCCCTGCCTTGTCATCTGGAACATTTCTACTTACGCTTCAAAACCTCCTGAAGGTGTCAGTTTCTCTGATATACCTCTTCTGTCCTCATCTTCTGTGTGCTCACAGCATTGGGTAAAAGAGAGAATTAGAGCACTTCGCCACTGTGTGTTGCTGTGATTCCTCTTGGTCTACCAGATTCTGCCACTAGATTACATATTCTCAGTGATTTATTATATCCTTAGTGATTGGAAAAAAAATAGATGCTCCATAAATTTGTGTTGATATGAAATCAGGATATTAAAATCATAAACACTAGTCCAAATATATGCATTTTTATGGTTAACTTGGTTAAGTGAGGACCTTGTCTTACAACTTGTAAACAATGAGAATATCTTGCAAGAGGAGAAAACAGCCTCTGATTGACTCTTCTCAACAGAATATTAGATTTGTAATACTCAAAACAACAAACCAGAAGAAAAAATAGAATTCTGACTCTGCTCTGAAAAAAAGAGTGAATTAATAATAAATAAAAGGATTGATCATTCATTTCTAAATGTGTTAAGAAATTTTTCAATTTAATTGTTCAGTGTAGTTCACTCATCTTGCTCCTCAGATTTCACTCTTCTTTCTAAAGCATTAGTTTATTCTCTTAGATATTTTTGAATAACACAGAAATATTTATACACACTATACTTCTTTCTGTTGAGTTTAAAGTGTATTCCCAGCAATGTATATCACATAGCAGAATGCAAGAATATATCCCCGTGATGTAATGTTATTTATAATCCAAGGTAAAATGAGGGGGAAAAAAAACTTAACACCCACAGTAGAGAGGATATGATAATATTTCATCCATCTTTTCTGTGTGTTTATCATAAATCATTTTAGGACATACCTTTTCAATGCATAGGTGCTCTTAATTAGATCTGTATTGTCATAGGAAGTATGATTTCTTTTTGAGTGTTGCCACCAGCAACAAAACATCCATTTCCTTATAATTGATTTTCAAGTTTATTTAAAATGCTCCATGAGGCATAGCATATTGAAATGACTCATCATGTTTATGGGAATATCTTGAGGATAAAATTTATCTTTGAATGATATTAGCATATTAAATGTACAATAGAAACATAGTTCTTTAAAAATGATTTTTAAATAGTTTTTACTATATAGCTTCTAATTTTGGTTTTGTTTTTCAATTTTTAAATTACTGCTCTTTATAAGAATATGAGTAGTCAGTTTCAAAAACATCAATGGGAAAGTCTACATGAACTGAATACTAGGCTAGACTTTAGGAATATACAAGAAAATGAAAGTTGACTTGTTCTCTCAGGAGCATACCAAAGCAGCTCAGTAAATATCCATATCATCATCATATTATTGCCCAGATGTTCAAAAAACCTGGGATACAGATCATCCTATCTAACTTTAGAAAATTCTGATACCTCTGTTCTTTGAGCAAAGAACTCACAATCCATTTTGAAAAGTTAACATCTAGCTGCCAAGTTATAATCCAATGAATTTCTTTCCTAGAGATATTGAGTAGTTCACAGTTGAATTTCATTAACTTCATATAAAAGTGTGTATTTTGCATTCTATTTTCAGCAGCAAGATAACATTTTATGATTGACTTATAAATTATTGTGGAGAAGCAACCTACAGAACTACATGTGAAGAGTGAAGGGCGATGATATTGAGTTAACATAATCCCTTTGTGTAAAATTAGATACTCACATACAAAGGTAGATTCATGTATTCATTTAACAAATATTTGAGTTGCCAACATTATGAACAACACAAAATGAGTAAGACACTGTTAATTGCTTTCAAATAGTTTCCAATCTAATAAATAGACATGTGGCTAGCAATTACTATAAAAAAGAATTTGAAAATATCAAGAGCCATAAGACAAAAGTGTTTGCAAAATGCATGGTAGGTCGTACAAAAGAGGTTCAGATGTTTTTCAAAAATTGTTTCTGCAAATATATTTTCTTCATTTATCCTTCTTTTCTTATGAAAAAAGCTCTTTGGAGCCAAGGTAGTGAGGTTTACAACCTGCACATTTTACTTCTTCCTATTCCTTTGTGTATCTTAAACTACCTCCTGGTACTTTCAAATCTATTAAACAGTTTGAAAACAACTGCTATAAAGGAAAGAACATGAGCTTTGAAGCCTAACACAGCTGGATTAAAATCTTTACTTTTAGCTTGTAGCTGAGTGAGCAAGTTATGTAATTTTGTTGACCGTCAGTATTCTCATCTGTAAATTGGGGTAATAATACTTCATTTACCCTGGATTAAAGTATAGAATGCACCTGTAGTACGTAGACAACTGTTCCAGTACATTAATGGCTGCTCTTTCATAGCATGATTTCTACTCCAGGGACATGAAGAAAGGATTGATAGAATACTTACAGCTGCAATAGGGACTGACTATAGATAGATAAGGATACAATGAATTGTGGGAGCCATGGTGAAAGACATGAGAAAAGAGCTAGAAGGTGAACCCCCCCCACCCCCCATGCCAGCTCCACTGGAAAATAAAAGCTTTGACATCGAGTAGAGGAAAATAAGCCTGGAGAGGATGAGTTCAGGAACATTCTTATGATAGGTCTTAAGTGCCATGCCAAGAAGAGATACTTAACTTCCTAGGCAATGGAGAACTACTGAATTTTTTTGGATGGCGAAATTACATGATCATAATTGTGCTTTAAGCACATTAAAATTGTAGTGGCCTTTGAACAAAAGAGAGTGGGGAAAGTCTAGAGGCTGAGAGACAATTTAATAGATGATTGTTCAAGTCAAAGAAAATGAGGATGTGGCATAGACTGGGAACATAATGGAAAGGAGGAAGTTGATAATATGGGAATGAATTGGAAGAATTTAATAAGTTATTATCTGTGGAGAACAAAGGAAAATGAATAATTTTTTAAAAGGTAACAAGAAGCAGGAGAGAGTTTGTGTTATAAGCTAATAGGATTTATTTTGGAAAAATTTTAAATAGTAATTGACATTTTTTTCTGAGCACTTTCATCTCTTTTCCTGGGCCAAGGATAATGGGATAGGGAAAAGTTCTTTGTATCAATTTATCAGCTCATTAATGAGTAAATAAAGGTTAAGAGGATAAGTGACTTGCCTTTGTTCCTTCGACTAATAAAAAGATGTTAAATTTCTGGCTCCTAGACCACAACTATATTCACTACTCTGGACTGGATATTAACATTCCAGGGGACATCTCAAGAGAAAATGCCCAGCATTATACTAATATTTGAGACTCCTATTTGGACATTGGAGAGGCAAATTATTACATGAGTCACCAACACAGAATCTACAATCACAGGGATAACATTGCCAAGAGAATGAGTACTATGGGAGAAGCAATTTGAAGTTAAATATTTGAGGAATATGAATTTTTAGAAAGTAGGCAGAGGAAAAAGAGACAAAAGAATTCAATCTGGTTGATAAAAGGTAACTTAACATAAGGCAGATATCTGTCGGTTAAGGAAGGAGAAAACTTTAAAAAAGAAAATAAAAATAATATAGAGAGGTTTAGTGGATAAGAGTTAGGAAATACCACTTATTTTGGGCAAGCTATTCCAAGATGTTTAAGAGGATGTTTTTATTTTACTAATGGAAGATGAAAACAAAATTAAGGTTCTATTGTAATGACCTAAAACCTGGAAACAGAGAATACCTGTGCTGAGTTACAGTGATACCTATTTGAATTTAGAGTTGCTCTTAGTAGTCACTGTAAGAGAGAAGACTTGAGAGGTCTTATAGAATAAAGAAAAATGTCCCTGTTGAGATCTTGGATGACTGATTTCATTTTTACTTTTTTCTGGATAAACACTTGGGTCTCTTAACAACATTTCTAGCCCTGAAATTCAATGTGAACTGTCTTTCAAATTGTAATATTTATGATTTACTGGGCTTTTCTACCAAAGACTTTCCTATTTACTGTTTCTCAGGTCATTTGTCCATATCACATGATGTGGTAATTAAATACCAATGTCCAAGAAATTGGTTGACCAGCTTTCAGATTTGGCCACACAGGTGAGCAAGAGTTCAGTCGCTGAGTTCTTGCTTTATAAGCCCAGAAACTCAATTTTATCACATTGTTCACAGTTGATAAAACTGACTATATGAGGTAAACACTGTAAGTGTTAGATCATGTCCTCTTTGACTCTAAACCTAGCACAGAGTCCTACAAACAACAGAAATTCATGAATGAACAAATGAATGAATGAATGAAGGCATAGAATGTATGTTGACCTATGACCTAATGTACAAGATAATAATTTATTTCAAAAAAATCACATGAACAAACTAATATTTTGGATTTCAAATCTTTAGAAAATACATTCAAAACCAGTGATGTGGTCAGTAAAGCAGAAGTTATGGTATTAATATAAATCTCCTCCTAGGCATATTGAATGAACATTTTAGGGAAAAAATAGAGCAAAGATATACATAATTGAACTAGAAAAGTTATTAATTACCCTGAATCATAACAGAGAGCTTATTGTGGACAGTTTCTCAAGTGAGAAGAGAAGGAAATCGTAATGATAAATGAGACTTGTGTGTGTGTGTGTGTGTGTGTGTGTGTGTGTGTTTGTGGTAGGGGGAGTGGAGTCATTGATAAGAGTAAACTTAAACAATTTATTAACTTAGATATTTTCTCTTTTCTATATGTGAATGAGTAATTATTCATTTTTATTGGTTTTGACTAAATTTATAATTTTGGGGTGAATGTTGATTAAAATTCACAAACCAAGTGAGCAACATATAGACACCGTGACATTTCACAAAGAAAGCTCAAATATGCCTTTCATCTAATTTAAGATATAGAAGGGCAATTTTCCTGAATAAAATTGTTGGTAATTTGTCTGCCAGTTATCAAACAGGTACATAATGTTTAAAAGCAGCTGGTATTTCAAAAAGGACATCTGTGTTATGGCTAGAATAGACATTAAGCATTTAGTAAACAATGCTATAAAATATAAAGTAGGCTATTAAAGGATAAAAGGTTCTTCCTTGTCTTAACAACTGTTATAATAAAATGTAGCAGGCAGCAATAACTAAAAGGAAACTTTTTAATACATTTCAGATGTGCCTTTTCTTATGTAGCTATCAAGTATATTAATAGCTTTGAAGAAATTAACATCAGTGAACTGTCTATATAAAACCTTGTAGTAAAAGCATAAGATGAAATTGCTTTAACTCTTTACTTGTAACTATAAATGATAAGAGTTTGTTATCAGATAATTCATATGACAATTCAGATGTAACCAAAAGATGATATTATGATCAATTGCTAGTTTGGAGCTACACATTGATATGAAGCTTACATGCAGTTGATTTTACATTTAGAACTTAGAATTTGTAGGAACACTAACTGGGCAATTAAATTTTATTCAAGTATTTTGTGAACCATTTGTTCAGAGCTAATTATAATTTATATGAAAGAGATTTTTTTTCCCCAAAATCCCTTTAAAACCAACCCTGCCTATCTCATTATCTGCAGATTACCTCATCTCTTATTTTCCTGAAAATACTGAGGTTCCTTGACAAAAGATTTCTTTTCTTTGCATTTAAGATCATATTATATCTATCTTTTTATTTATCTCTCCTTTAAAAATAAAACCCTCCTCCCCCTGCAAAATCCCTCTTTCAACAATTCCTTCATTCCTTAAATCCTGCATCCATCTCTTCTTTTGCACTCTCACAGTGCAAACATCCTCACCTTCTACTCACCCCTCAACTCAGTGGTACATGACAGACTTAGGCACCACTCTACAAAATTAACTCTCTCATCAAAGTCATCAAGGACTCCTCTGGTCCTATATTTCATGGTACTTATCTTACAATACTTGTCAAAATTTTCTAAGTATGCACATATGTTTCAGGTTGCTCTTTGGTTATAGAATAACAAGTCCTGTTGTTAAGACAAAACATTTCTTGAACACTTGGTTTTGATTGTATTTTTATATATAACACAACATTCTTTAATATTAATTGTTGGCTTGATCAGTTGATGATCCAGGAAGGTTTTTTTTTTTTCCTGGCATTTGCTATACTGAGAGTTGATGAATATATTACGTAAGTTTGGGAAGTTTTGTTTTAGCTGATCTCTCAGTGACATTCTTGAATATTCCTGAGTATACTACACTTGTGTTATGTGAAAAAACAAGCAAACAAACACTTTTTTTTTTCCTTCCAACCTCTCTAGCCTCTCTCTTAGTCTTCCTTGTTGCCTTCTGATCCACTTCATATTTTCAAGTTTATATTCTTGTCCTTCTTCTCTTTTGACTTCTGGATGGATCATGTCTGGTTTAGTAGTTTCAGTGAGAATCTCTATATGGATTACTTTTCACTTTCTCTCGCCAACATAGAGCTTTCTGTTGAGCTCCAGCTTAGTATGTTAAATTGTCCAATAGAAATCTACACTATTCTATAGAGAGATAATATGTCACACTCAGTATGTCCTAAATCAAACTCTTTTATCCTGCCCCACACTTGCTCTACCTCCTATATCGTCTCTCCTCACTTAGAGGCTTTGAGTTCAGGTTTTTAATCTGCAAAACAAGGACAATAAAACCTACCTCACACAAATGTTTTAAAAGATAAAATATACGTAGTGTATTTTGCAAAGTGTTTGGCAGATGTTAAGTACTCAAACAGTTGAAATCTTGTTAACATTATTATTAATTGCAGGGGCTATATCTTGTGTATTACTGGGCCAAACATGTTACCTGATACAGGGAAGTTTCTCTGTAAATATTGTAAGAGTGAATAACAGTAAATAGATGAATCAATGTTCATCTGAGGAGAAACGACAACCACAAGATTTTTTTTTTTTTCCTGCGGTACGCAGGCCTCTCACTGCAGTGGCCTCTCCCATTGCGGAGCACAGGCTCCGGACGCGCAGGCTTAGTGGCCATGGCTACGGGCCCAGCTGCTCCGCGGCATGTGGGATCTTCCCGGACCGGGGCACGAACCCGTGTCCCCTGCATCGGCAGGCGGTCTTTCAACCACTGCGCCACTAGGGAAGCCCACACAAGATATTTTTTTTCCTATCATTAAATTCAAGATCTCTTCTCCTGATGGAGTCCCATTAAAGTTTGTTTCTGACACCGATCTCTTAGTCATCCCCTTTACAGCTCTTATCTTCCAGTGGTCCACAATAACCAGCTCCTTTGGTTTTATCCTTAAATTATCTTCTGGTTTCTCCCATTCCAAACTGTCCTAAGTCAACCAGTCTTCCTAGCTACTATTCTGTATTTTCCATGCCCTTGAAAACCCTTCATACATTCAGTCTATATCCACTGAAAATTTGTCACCCACTCATTTTAACCTCCTTGTAATCAACTTTGCATCATTATTTCTCATCCCCAGTTCTCTACAGAATCCACTGGTCTTTTTATAGTTAATATCCTTGACCACTCAGTATTATCTGATAACTTTTGACAAGCACTTTTATTTTGTACGATTCTTCTGCATAGGGTTCTAAGCATCTTCCTGAGTTTCTTACTAAGGTTCCATCACTATATTAACACCTCTTCTTACTCCCTCTTGCTAAATCTCTTCTGCTTCCCTCTCTACTATCTCTCCTCTAGTTTCAACATCATGACAATGAGATGGCCTTTTCGTTGCTTTAAATCTCTCTCCAAAGTTTACATTCATACATCTCTGGTTAAACAATCTCCAGAATGCCAAGCATGGCCAAAATTGATGTCAAATTATTCCTCTATCAGTTAGATCCAATTTATAAATTCCTTTTCTGGTTTTATGATCATGGGAAAGTTACTATAATATGTCTATATCCTTATCTGTAAAATGGGAATACAATAGTACCTATCTCATAAACTACTGTAAGGATTAAAGGAGTCCCTGCATGTGATGTGCATGGAGCAGTTATGAACATATTAGAGAAGGCACTATATGCATGTTAGTTATTTTTAACAATCACCTTTTGCTTTTTTTGCCACTCGTTCAAATATGCAATATTCAGTTCTTTCTAACCTCAATTTTCACCATTCTATTCTCTTTGCTAACGTCCTAGTTCTTCTTCTATTCTCCACTTCTTTACTATTTTTATTATTTATGCTCTTAACTTATCTCTATGCTTTTAGCTACTACGCTTTTCTACAAGAACTGTCTAGCTTATCCTTTCAAGTTCCTTATATATTTAATAGACAGGTTTTAAGTTGATGAGAGTTGTTTTCTTTCAATAACATCGCCTATACGTTTTTGGTACAATTAACTATTTGTTGCTTTCCATTTTCTCTGCCAAGTAGTTAATTTAATAGTTTAACTTCAGTTCCCCACACCCACCCTTCCTACTTTTGTTAAGCACAAACATGTAACCATAATGACAGCACAAAACATGAAAACATAAGTAGAAAGGTTGGTAATATTTATTACAGGCTATGTTTATTGCAGCCCATATTAAGCATTGACTGTCATGAGTGTATAATAGGAAAATTTAATCGTAGTTTTTCTCCATGTGCAGTTTAACACTTTAGAGATGACAGCAATGCCTTTTAGACAGAAAGAGAGAGCACACACTATAATGAGAGAAAAGTGGAAATATGATTAGGGACACCTTTTCTTGGGAAAAATAAAGTTACCAAAAACGTATCAAATAAAGCATTAATAGCGATGGAATTTCTGTAGTTTGATTCTGTAAAAAGACATCCATAACATATAAGCACACCTCAAGAAGCTAGATTTTAAATGAACAATAAATTACTGTGAAGTTTTTAGAAATGTATTTATTTATTTATTTTTAAGATTTAAAAAATTACATCTTTTTTGGAATACCTTTAGCCAGAAACTAAAGTAAAATATACCATATTCCAAAAATACACTTATGGAGACTACTAGAAAGTAACAACTTAGGGCTAAGATTTTTATTATGTTGTAGACTTTTTTCCTCTTGTGAATGAAAAGTTCATTTTAGGAAAAATAAACCCTATGTTGTTTTCTCAACTTCTTAACATGTGTTAAATCCACTGAGTGAGGTGTTTTAGTCACCAGAGACTTCTGGAAAATTAAGACAAGTAAGTGAGCCTGGAACTGAGAATAAGGAGCTTCAGTTGCCTCTTAGAAGTTATCGGAGAAATTCCACGCCCAAGAAGATAGAGGTTATTTATTGTTTTTTGCTTGTCTCTGAAGCTCTTGCTGACCCAATGACAGTCTTCTGACTCAGAATCTACCTAAACCTGGCTTCTTTGGACCTTGCGCTCTGAACTAATTAATCCTCATGTGAGCTACCTCCTTTGAAACTTGTTCTACTTGGCCATAGCCTGATTTCAATTATAATTGTTCCCCCACCTCCCCAGCATATCCATGGCCTGGTTCTCCAAACCGTGTTCTCAGTAATAAATTTCTTACAATTCTAAATTCTGTGACTTCTTTCTGAGTTGGAGTAAGAAAGTAGACCAACATGAGTAAGCACTTTTTCATATTTCAAGTTAATTAATATAATTTAATTGGTGGCTACCTCCCGCCCCCCACCCCTGCCTAGTTTCATGAAGTAGATGTTACTCTCTTCATTTATACTTGAGGAAACCTGAACACAGCATTGTTAAGCAATTTACCTAAGGGTTTGCAGTTAGTAAATTGCCTAGGTGACATTTGATCCATGCCTATATGAGATTTCCATCATACTTTCCTGCCTCTAGTGACAGATATTTGGAAATTAATATTAGAATAAACATTTAGAAGGAGAATCTGGAAGGTAGAACAGCAATATGGAAATTGTTCTTTGCTTTCCTCCATAATTGTCAGTGCTTCCATAAGCCCTTGTTAGTCTCTTTCTATCACTGTTTGAAGATAATGTAAGCGTGCATGTATGTGAAGCAAATATACTTATTTCCATAGGAAGTCATTATTGGGTGGGGGGAGGATAGCTAATAAGCTTCTGGTGTCCTTTTTGGTGATTTAAATTGATTGGCTAATTTGTTCTACCAATCTTCCTGGAACTTGAAGATAATTATATTGGTCTTTAATCTCGAGAATCACCCCTTTCCTTTTTCCTTTATAAAGGCAGATATTCCAATGGCTCCTTTCTAGTTTCCAGGAATTCATAGTTATTGAAAACAGTTGATGAATGCACTCAAATCCAGTTCTCAACTACCCTGGAATATATCACCATGTGCTACGAAATTGGACTACATAAGCAGGTTTTCCTTGAAACTGTCCTTCCCACTTTGTTTCAATAGAAATTTTCTTTGTTGTACCTTTCCATCTATCAGAAATGAAATGTTTTATTGGACTTCCTTTCTTGTAATGGGAATTCTTCTCTCCATATTACAAAGATTTTTTTTTTCAGGCCAAGACATTTTCTTGTATTTTCTCAAAAATAAATTAATAACTTAATAAATTAAAACTTATTTTACTGTGCTTGGCACTGTTAAGTCTATTAAATTCTTTCAGTAACTCTATACAGTAAATACTATTTTTGTCCTCATTTTACACTTAAGGAGTCTCAGGAGCAGAGAAGCTCATATTTGTCCTAAATCACAGCTTGAAAGTGACAAAGTCAGATTCTAACTCAGAAAGTTTGAAGCTAGAACCCACAGTCTCAACCATTATAATTTTCTTCCCAGGCTCATTTTCTTGCTCAAAGTTCAGCTTAATGCTAAGAATGTAATTCAGTTCAGTAAATACTTATCAAGACTGTTTATATTAAAAATTTTTAAATCCAGTTTAATATAATAGTATTCTATGTTTTGTATACCTAGTTAACGTAGATTATGTAGTTTTTCTTTCCTTCTTTAGCTTTCCTGTACACACCCTGATTAATATTTTGTTTATATCTGATCTTTATAAGCATATTTTTCTCAAATTTAGTAGCATTTTCAATTGTGATCATTTATTCTTTAAATATGTAACATCTATGCCATCTACATAAATTAAGCATCAAGGTCCTTAGCAGTTGATAATTTATTGTGTTATTTTTCTTATCCTTCATAGACCTTCTGCCTCTATTAAGCAAATTTACATAGATAATTGGTTCTGGGCTATCAGAGATTTGGCCCTCTAGGGAATATGTGGCAATGTCTGGGGGAGATTTTTTTATTATAACCACTTGGGGAATACAGGTATCTATTGGGTAGAGGCCAGGGATGCTGCTAACCATTCTATGATGCACAGAATATCACTCCACAACAAAAAAATAACCACCTCAAAAAATGTCAGTCGGGGGCTTCCCTGATGGCGCAGTGGTTGAGAGTTCGCCTGCCGATGCAGGGGGCACGGGTTCGTGCCCCGGTCCGGGAAGATCCCACATGCCGCGGAGCGGCTAGGCCCGTGAGCCATGGCCGCTGAGCCTGCGCATCCGGAGCCTGTGCTCCGCAACGGGAGAGGCCACAGCAGTGAGAGGCCCGCGTACCACAAAAAAAAAAAAAAAAAAGTCAGTCGTCAAAAAAATAAATAATAAATAAATAAATAAATAAATGTCAGTCGTACTAAGACTGAAAAATCCTGAGTCCTAGACTATCCCTGGGGCCTTTTACATTAGCATAAAATCTAGGAATGGGCTATGTTTTTTTTGTTTTTTTCTCTTAGGCAAATGTCAGTGGTTTGATTGACTTTATTTATACCCTACTCCAAAATGCCCACCCCCAAAATCCTCTCACCATTTCTACTGTTTACCCATATTTTAATTAGAAGCCAATATGTTAGCTTTTCTTCCTTTAAACCATAAATATGTTGATGATAGCAGTGACTGACACAATATCTGTGAAATTTTCAACGAAAAATTTGCTTAGCTCAATGCTTTTACTATGCTATTGATGTTATTTGCTAAAGTACATATCCAGACTTTATTCATTTATCAAAATTTCAGCATCTTATAGTGCAAACAAACATTTGTCTAGTATCTTAATTTCCAATCCCTTTAGATATAGTCTTCTGTCATCAAAAACAAGTTTCTGGATGCTATGAAATTGAGTTTGCTTTTTTCAAATAGTTTGAGCACAATTGTCCTTTAGTAAAATAAACATGGCTCTGTTATATCTTAATGTCTTCCTTAACAAGTATAAGATTAGACTACATCTCACAAACTCCCATGGGGCAACACTTAAGAAGTAATATTTCTGTCTGACTAAGTCAAGTAATCCCAAATGTAAGTAATTTACAGGAAGGCATCAGGGACTGTTACAATAGACATATTGCAATATGTCACTGGAAATCAGCATCTCCCCACATGTTTGGTCAACAGCCAGATGGAGGCTTTTATCACATTTATTTAATCTGAAATACACATGGTAATTACACTGGACCTTTGATTCAAGGCCTTATTAGTGTCTCAAGAGAAGTCAGGAAATGAGTTTGTCAGTTGCAAACTGATGTAGTCCTGACCCGGGTAGAATTTACATCTATCACTGCCTAGACTATAGAGTATTGCTACAAATCACATTGTACCTCAAGGAAGTAAGATAAGTAAGAGCTTTGTTAACCTATGTAAGATGAGAAATCAGCTCCTGATTAGTCCAGAATATCACTTATTCACCTGTTCACTTATGTTACTCCAATTGGTCTCCCTCCAATGAGTGGTGAGTGAATAAAATGCAATATAAATTATATGGCCAATGTCTCACCAAAAAAAATTACACAAAGCACAAACAAAGGCACGTTGAAGCAAAATACTCCCACATTTATACGCCCAAACCCAGGATCCTGAATATCTGCAACACTGAAACTTAGTGGATATAAATATATATGAGGTTTTCCTTGTATTGGTGATAGAAAAAGAAGGTATCCCAAAACACACTTCTCAGAATTTTCTAGCTAGGAAAATGCTAGATAGAAAAACTTTAATATTGAATGAGTTAATCCTGACTATTCTAATTCACTATTTTTACTTAGCACTAAAACATGAATAAACAAAGCTGAACCATGTTACTATGTACAAAAAAACATTGAATTAATATACCTGTTAAAAGTAGATGGAGGTTACATCTGGAGGGTGGGGTTAATGGAAGACCAAGTTAACACTACATTTTTCTTTATATTTTGAAATTTGTATTATGATTATGTTATTTTATTTTGAAAGTCAGAAAAAGGAATTTTTAAAAAGAATTCACACACACACACACACACACACACACACACACAGCCTTCCAAAGTCTTCACAGAAAATATGGCATTTTGTAACATATCTTTTATGTTTTTCAAGGGAAAATGTAATTAAGACTTTGAAATTCATAAAGCAGATGATTACTAAAAAATAGGTTTCTATTAATGTAGGATGATATAACTAATGAGAAATAGTTAATTAAATCATATGCATGTTCTGAAATGACTTCAAAAATTTTATTGCTTGATCAAAACTATTAATGACTATTACTGTTGTCCTAATAAACTTGCATAGGATTTTTAAAATTCTAATTAAAATGCTAATTAAAAAGCATAAAATCATCCTGTCAATAATTTATCTTTTTTTTTCACTTTCAGCCAATACAATATACACCACAGCTATTTTGTGACTCTCTCACACCTCAATTGAGAATGTCTAAGTTTGGTGATTTCTTTCTATTGAAATCACTACTATCATCTCAAATTAGGGTAGATTTTGAAAAGTATCAATTACATAAACAAGAATAACACATATTGACTATCTACTCTGTGCTGGGCACCATGCTAAGAACTTTCCAGTCAAATCCCATTTCACCTTCATGACAATTCTGTAAGACAGGTGATCAATAAAGATAACATTTTACAGAATAGTAAACCAAGGTTCAGTGAGTGTAAAGTAAATTGTTCAGGGTAATTCAATCCATACTTCATAGAGTCCAGTTTGAGCCTTTCTGACTATAAGAGAAGATTTAATTGAAACTATGACTCAGTGTCACCTTTTTATCGTATCTTTGGTAAAGAACTGTTTTAAGACTAATTTTGGTTTTTTTTTTCCTTTTTCATACTTACAACAACAGAGAATCTTACAGGTAGTATATACTTGAAATTGTTTTCATATGTAAAGTTAAAAAACAAACACTGATGAGTCAGTGAACAAAATGGAGGAGCAGATATTAACATTTCTGGTGCTGAGATGTATGTAGCCTTACAAGACGACCTTGAGAAAATAACCTAGTTCTTTGCTGTTCTCTTGATGTGTTATCTTGCAAGGCAGTTTGAACTCTTGGTGAATGACAGATTCTAGTAAAGAATGCAGAAAAAGTGATATTATATGGAGGTAAGAGAAAGGAGGAAAAAGGGAATGAAACAACACTCCATTTATTATAGAAACAGAAACAATTATGCTAAATTTGGAAGAATGATTATGACTACATTAGGTTTCTAGTCACATTAAAATATGACTTATCTTAGGTTATATATTTAATGATATTTATGAGGGACTTAATCTCTTCCTCTAAATTGCATGTGTATTGCTGTCATTAAAATTCTAAGACATTCTTAGGTATTAGGTACCACTTTGAAAACATTTTAGAAACCTACTCTTATGACCATAAGACATAATTTAGAATATAGAATACAGATATTTTAATGTCGCCATTTAAATTTTTCATCAGTTTCGTTTAAATGACCTTAATGAATGCATCTCAGAGTTTTCAGTTAGGTCTTTTCATTTGTATGCTTGGACTACAAAGTGCTGTGTAATAATTGTTAAAATGAATAATTACATTTTATGCATAACAGGAATTTAGGCCCAGTGCTTTTTAACAATGATGTAGGACAAAATTTTACATACAATCATACTTCATATTAACTTGTAAGGGCAGAATTATTTTATAGGCATATCTGCTACTCATTAATATTTAAGTCAATTTTCTCTAAAGAATTCATTACAGGTTTAGTTAGTTGCATTTTGCATACTTATTTCTTAAAATAAAAAAAATCACAGTCCATTAATTCATAAAATATGCAAATGTCATGTATGCTTAAACTGAAAGCATTATCATAACTTAAGCATGCTATGTTTTGTACAAACTTTCTTTTCATTCATTTTGGGAACAATGGAGCTTATTTCATACTCACAAACATGAAACTAACTATTTCTGTCATTATATCAGTGTCCAGATCTGCAGGCTAACAATCTGATTATCAAATTATTAATGATGGTGAGGATATAGCAACTCCTGACAGGTATTAAATATATAAATTATGTACAATGGAACCAGTTCTCTAAGAGTTAACTACACTGAGGTTTTATAGTAATATTTTTCTTAGAATTCATGTTAGAAGAAGTTACTAAATTTGATATAGCCTTCTTGCAAAGTTCTTCCTATATTTGGGTAAGTAAATCTACTCAATAGAGCTAAGAATAAGAAGTGACATTCTGAATTGCTTTCTGTAATATAGTATTTGAGATATCTGAGTGCATTTTTTACTATAACTCACCAATTAAGTTAAGAGACTGAAATTTTCTTCTAAGTCAATAATTTAAACTCTAAACATTTCTCTACACTACCTTTTGGGTCTAAGTAGATCTATTTGTGATCTTGCCAAATCTAGCCACCATTTACAACTTTGGCCATCTTGGAAAATAAATTCTGTATTAGGGGGTGAGGAGGAAACTCAATGATGCTTGGTCTTTGACACTTCTCTTCCAATTTCCTCATGGAGTGATCTCAGAAGAGAACACAACACAGAGTGAAGAATCTCGAGAAAGGAATCCCTTTGAAACCTGGGAAAGTTGTTCACAGCAGCATTTCTGTTTAGGCATACGTAAGTCAGGCAGCTAACTTTCAATACATATTAGTCATGATGTATCCTTTTGATAGCACTTCTCCTCTTGTGAAACTACTTTCATACCAGTCTAATTCAGCTTGCCTTAAGTTCTGTTTTCAGTTTGGAGCTTGATACCTAAGTTATAATGAAAAAAGCATTTATTAAACATTTACTATAAAATCCACTAAATTTGACATAAGACTAGTAACTATGTGGTAAGATTGACTTATGGATAAAATTAGTTAATATTTATTTAATAAATTTAAAGTAATAATGCTTTTAATAAATATTAATGAGGTATTGTATGCGTTGTATGTGACCTTTGTATGTGTTACCTCATATGATTCACACAAAAGTTCTGTGTGACTCATACTACTATTATCCTGTGTTATATATGAAGCAGAGAGAGGTTTAATAACATATTGGTCACACAACTAGTGTATAAGGGACCAATAAGGGAAAAATATGAGAGGTTTACTTTCTACTTGAACATGACTTCCTATAATAAAAAAATAAAGTAAGATTCCAGTAAGCTTAAGATTTTAATATTTAAAATATGCACAAGTCTTTCCCAATGGTATGTAATGGTCTCTCCTAAATGGTGAATATAGAGGACATGTACATCATATTTTTCTGAATATATTCATTATTGTAACTGGGGAACTGGTTCAATGACTATTCATAGTAGTTTTAAAAACTTATATGAATGCAGTCAATATGACTATTATAATTATCACCAGAATAATCAATTCAAAAACAATAACAAGGCATTTTGACAGAATTGACTATTGATATTGATAGTACACACTTTAGAGCTGACTGGTTTAGAAGGGAAATTGTTTAGCAGCAACGTTATTATGTTTCTAGTGTATTGGCTCATAAAAAAATAAACAATGTTTATACATGTTTAATCCTTCCCCACTATTTTAAATGTTTATTCTTCCATCCCAGTTATTCATGCATATGGATAGACATCATAAACAATTGGTACAGAATAAACTTTTAAGAATAATGTTGAGCATTATATTCCCACTGTCAAACTTTTATATTTTCTAAGTATTTAAAAAGTAAATCTTTCATGTTAGTGTTGTTTCCTCTAGAAGCATATTTAATGTAATTATTATTAGGTCAGTTGCCTTTTTTTTTCAGTTTAGTTTAAGAAGATATGTGCTTTAGTCAAGATTTTACTCTTCTGCAGAAATCATTGTGTATAATTTATTTAACCTCTAGTCTGCTTAAAAATACTTTAATTCATCCTCTTAAATTTACAGAGTACATTACCAAAATAGACATATGGAAATGTTATATACTAGTCATTTGTCTTCCTTCTTAATGGTTGCTCCCATTTATTTATTTTTTGTGTGTAGGCTGAGACCAGTGATGTGCAAAGAGTTAGGTATTGTTGACATTGACGGCAGAACAGTTCCAAGTTAGAAAGATATAGGCAACAGAATAAAAAATAGCAGCTTTTACAGATCACATAAATATAAAAGAAATTGGACACTGTAGAATGAACTTGAGTATATTTTTTCCTGGAAAAAAACCCCCATAAAACTACAGAATATGATGTTTTTTTTTAAACAGTCTCTAACCTTATAAAGCTATCATTTTCCTCACATCCTATTTACTGAGCACCTATTAGAAATGACTTATATGCACAGATTCCATATTAACTGATTTTAATATTTTAATAACTCTTTGAGGAAGGCAGAGCACATATATATACTTATTTATAGATGTAAAATCTGAAACTCTGAGGTCAAACTTATAGTTCTGAGTCTCATACCATTTCAGATCTTCTCTGATCTTAAGAGAAACTACTGTTTAATGCAGGTAAGTTACACTGTGTGTCACATGCCTGATGGATAATATAGCAGACTTTTCCAAGCAACAAATAACCCCATGTATACCCCATAACTTATGTTATTCTCACTTTGATCACTTAGATAACCTTAAAAACCATTCATCTCCTTCACCTCCCTCATGTTCTCACACAGGTAATCTTCTGGCAAGTTCTCTCCCCTTTTGGGTATCAGTGCTAAAAGAAGTGAAGCATTTTGTGAAAGGCCCTGGTCCTAATAGCTATATTACTCTGCTGGTTGAGAGTCCTCTCTGGATTCTTAAAATTCTTCAGAGCTGAAAAATTTCCTCATTTGAGGTAGTCAAGGAAATACTAACCTGGGTTCACAGAGAAAGAAAAATCAATGAAGTGAAGAGATTATGCTAGAACCTACTTTATCCAAAAATATGAACACTTGTGGAGAAAGTTTCTACTTAAATTTTTGTTCTCAAGGACAAATGAAGTATCTTATTCAAGAATATATTTTGTTTGGGTTTAGCACATTATTAACTATTTATAAATACAAGTTACTAAAGTCAGTTGTTATGTAATTGGGACACCTATAAGTCATAACAAATAATGAGCAGATCTTGAGGGGATAATTCTCAGAAGAGGAAATCTGTAGCTCAATGCTTGAAATTATTGTAGGATGTAGCAACACCTCACTTCTGTACATCTGACAGTCACACTTTGCTTGATGAAACATTTTATAAATTGATTATATCTCTAAGCTAAAAAACCTTGAAACGCCAAATTCAAAACGAAGCAAACAAACAAAAGAGTGACTTTATAATTATTGTCAAAATCTTTCTGAGTAGGAAGTCTGTGTGTATTAATACATAGAAATGTGTGGTGACATTTGTTGTTTATGTGCTTGGTATGCAAAGAAATTTATGGTACAATAAATACATTTTTGAGAGGAAAGGATAAGTGTTAAGCTTGCTGGGATTTTTTCTTATTATTGAAAACGTATTGTATGATGTAGCATAATTTAGAACCCTTGGATTTAGAGTCTGAGTACACATTGTTTATAGTAAAAAAGTATATGTAAATCACTATACATACACAAAGAACAATATATTTTCATGTTTTCTAACCTTTAGAGATTGGTCTTACGTGTTTTTGTCAGAAACAGTAATTGTACATAAAATTAAAAGATAACAGATGACCTTTGAGTGAATATGGTGACATTTCTCTCCAGGGACTTTGCCAATGTCATATACTGTCAAAGGACAGTTTATTTTTCTCCATAAATTATGTATAACTATTTCTAATGTTTTACCATAGTGACCCTCTTTCTGAAGCATTACTCTATTTAAAGAGGGAAAAGTAGAATCTTAAGTACATAAAAATATTCTAATTTCATGTTAGAATCAAATTATTCAAAACATTAGGTACAAATCTGGATGAGTCATTTTTATTTAGCACTAATTTCTAAAATATTTAGATATTAACAGTATTATTATATTTAAACAAATAATTTAATAACATGAAGGAGTAGCCATCCATTGCTCAGCAGAGCAAACTGGTATCTAAAGAACCCAGTTCTGTCTGGAATTCAGTATAAGAATTGAATATTATCCATTCACTCACTCAATTCGCTTGGTTCTAAGAACTGTGTAAAAGTGCTGTTCCAGCTATATTACAAGTGTAAGACACAACTTTCATCTTCAAGAAGACATACCTTTGGGGGAAGATAAAACTAAGGCAAGTGAATTAATTCAAGAGAAAAAACTTCCGAATGAAATAATTCATGGTTGATTGACATGGAGAGACTGCTCACTGTTATTTGGGTTTTGCATACCCAGAGAGAAGGAAGAATGTCTTACTGGTTGAAGAAACAGCACCAGCAGGGAGGTCATTTAGCATGGAGGGGCATTGAATTCCTCTTCATGACAGAAGAAAAGAGAATACAATTATGTGAAAAGATAAAACACTAGAAAAAATTACCTCAACAAATTCTTGTTCTCAAAATAGGAATCATCTGACACATCTTTAAAACTGATTTTCATGATTATTTTTAAAGCTTTTCAAAAATTAATCCCAAAAGTTGCTTAGGCAAGCTGTTCCAGAGTTTATCAATCTTTTTATTAGTAATAACTATGATTTTTTAAGTCAACACTTTATATGCATTGAATAAAATAAGACATTTGTAATACAGAAACTAGCATAGATTACTCAATAAATTATTCTCTCATTTAATCCTCACCCATCGTCAGACTCCCACAAGATTCATTTGATCCCATCTCATGTTATGCAAATCTTCTGCTATTCATATCCCCCCATCTTTCAAATATTTAGACACTTAGAATGCTTCACCATTGTTATTACATAAGTAAAAGTCCTAAAGGAGTCTTTTTAAAAATTGAAAAAAGAAAACCTATATCTTTCTATATAGAAGTTTATACTTTCCAACTTATTTTCCATCATATAACTACATTTAGATAGTGCTTACATTACAGTGTGTCAGACATTCTTCTAAGCCCTTTATGTACAGTAGCACATTTAGTCTTTGACAATCCTGGAAAATAAGTATTCACATTCTAAAGACGAGAGGGTTAAGAAACTTGCCCAAAGTCAACCTGATAGTAGTAAGTTGTTTAAGGTTTAGTATAAACAATTTGTAAGTCCAGGATTTTGTGAGCAATTTCTTCTACTTGAAAAACTTTCACTGACTTCTGTGCTTCATTCTACCACTTTCCTTCTATTTATGTACAACATAGTTTCACCCCAATACTGATTTCATCTAATGTTCATGACATCATTCACTGCATCTTAACCACTGTGAAACACTGGTTTGTGAGCAAAGAGAGGGCAAGTGTTTGCAGTGTAACTCACTGCTTCAGCTATACAACACACACCTCAATTGCAGGTAACTCATGTAAAGGAATTGATCTGTGCAGTCTTGGGTGTTCTGTTTATATGCAGGCCATTGGCTGGGGATAAGTATATATTATCCAGACTTCCCCAAATCTATTTTCCATTGCCTTAAATTTTCACATAATTCAAGTGAGATAATACATGAAAAAGATCATACTCTAGTTTCTGTATGTCAGTTCAGGCTGTAACAAAATACCATAGACCAAGTTACTTAAATAACAAAAATTTAGTTTTCACAGTTCTGGAGTCTGGAAGACCAAGATCAGGGTTTCAGCATGGTCAGATTCTGGTAAAATCTTTCTTCCTGGTTTGCTGACAGCTGCCTTCATACCGTGTCCTCAAAATATCAGATAGAGAGATTGAGAGAGAGAGAGAGAGAGAGAGAGAGAGAGAGAGAGAGGGAGAAGAAGCTAGCTCTATGGTATCTTTTCTTATAAGGGCACTAATCTCATCATGAGGGCCCCCACCATCATGACCTCACTTAAACCTAGTTTTCTCCCAAAGGCCCCCATCTCCAAATACCATCACATTTGGGTTAGAGCTTCAACATATTAATTTTGAGGGGGACAAAATTCAGTCCAGAGCAGTTTCTTACTGCTTTTCTTTTTCTTTTTAAAAAAGAAAATCCTATTTCCAAAGTCTTAAATATCCTATATTAGTACATTCCCTGCAAAGAGATAGGAAATTAACTAGAATTGCTAAATATCACTTGATTGTGATGCAGAATAACTTTTAGGAAAACTAAACTTGAAAAACTATGCTCTCTAAAGGTGATAATCCCAGTTTTACACTTATTTTTGTGAGTTTAATTTCATAATTTTTGAAACATTTCATTGCTAAACTGAAATTTCTCCACGAGTGTTAAATCACTTCTAATATATATATATATATATATATGTATTAATATAAACTCCAAAATGAATGCAGAATATCAATATAACTGGCTTTATTGTTTAAGTGTCTGTTATCATACACTCCAGTATTATATTTTGTTTAAATTTATTCTACTCTGCTCTTGATTATTTGTCTTGACATTCCATGACTCTGGTGGTTGTTACTAGGGAACTACACTTGGTGTCTTTTGCATAAGAAGCACTTGCTTCTTTTCAGTAATTCATCTTTTTCTATTCATTCCAGCTTTTCCAACTCTTCTATTTTTCAATATTAAAATTAATTCTACTCCTGAACTCTGCTATTTAAATTGTTTTGTACATAGTTTTTATTAGATTTTAGTAAAAATAAAAAAAGTAAAAATTTCTTAACCTCACAAATAGGTGAATTAACATGTTTGTTATAGTTCATGTCCTTAGAGATTTATCATTTTTAAAAATTATAATTAATAATCCAAATTTGGCTTTGAAAACATATTTATTTTAATATTTAAGGACAATCATTTTCTTTTAAAAATGGTCTCAGAAACGAATTTAAAAATATTTACATAAAATGATTTTCATTCCAGTTCTTACCATTTTATTAAAATGAGAAATCATATATAATAAAATACTTATTATAAAATAATTTTAAACTTGGATTAAAAACTGTGCAGTGTTTTTGATTTCTCCCTGCTTTGATCTAAAAAATTAGATTTTTCTAATATCTAGAAAGTTAGATATTCTTTCTTTAGAATTTTTCACTTCTCATTTATGGGGACAAAACATGATAGACTAGACACTTGATGGTAGAAATCCCCAGTGATGATTTCAGAGATAGAATTATATAATTTAGTACTTCTCCATGTTAAGATTTTTAAATAAAACTATACTTTAAGGTTATTTTCTACTCTTCTAAATATCAGAAATTACTAGTCCTAAATATTTTTATGTAACATGATTTTCTCTTCAGAGTCCTTTATTGAAAGTCCAGTAACCCTAACTGAAAGATGTTATGCTCAGAAAGGCTTTTTTTGTTTGTTTCTTTGTTTTTTCTTGGCTGCACTGCGCGGTTTGTGGGATCTTAATTCCCCAACCAGGGATCGAACCCTGCAGTGGAAGCATGGAGTCCTAACCACTGGACTGCCAGGGAATTCGCCCTCAGAAAGCTTTAATTCCACAATATTCATGTTTTATGCATTGTCAAGTAGAAAAGATTTCTAATATATTGCCAAATCTATTGGAATTTACTCACTCCCGTGTTAACAGGCTAACTCCAGCAAGTCTTGGGCTAATGCTTGATGATGAATAATGGCCTTTAAAGACACATGATGTATTTATCTGAATGATAATGCAGACTCAGCCATATGTAAAGAAACTTTGGAAGGCTGCACTTCTTTTTTATTTTTTTTCAGCTTCTTTTTTTTTTTTAACATCTTTATTGGAGTATAATTGCTTTACAATGGTGTGTTAGTTTCTGCTTTATAACAAAGTGAATCAGCTATACATATACATATATCCCCATATCTCTTCTCTCTTGCATCTCCCTCCCTCCCACCCTCCCTATCCCACCCCTCTAGGTGGTCACAAAGCACCAGCTGATCTCCCTGTGCTATGCAGCTGCTTCCCACTAGCTACCTATTTTACATTTGGTAGTGTATATATGTCCATGCCACTATCTCACTTTGTCCCAGCTTACCCTTCCCCCTCCCCGTGAAAAACAAATACCGTATGCTAACTCGTATATATGGAATGCACTTCATCTTTTTATTGCTATGACAGTAGGAAAGGGATGAGAGAAAGGGTGTATGAGTGATTCCCACTGGGATTTAGCCACTTAAATTATGTATAATATTATCTCTTCATTGTTCAAGTGATCCTTATCTGATCCTCAATCTCAGTCACTTGTTTTAGATGCTAAGAATAGAAATTAATTAAGGACAAATTTTAGTTCTAAAAGTTATGGGGGAAAAATAAAAGGTGTAACCAAAAATGTTAATGTAAAAAAAATACATTTACAAGTAGACATGAAAAGGAGCATCCTCTATAATCATATTATCTTTGAAATCTTAAAAATCCTAGGACTATATGTTGACTTATTTTTTTGATGAGATGAAGGCTAAAGGTTGAAATCTTTCCTTTATAAATAATAAAAGTATATGCAGAACATTCATGACTAGGGTCAAATAAATATAAATGTTATGGATTGCTTTCTCTGAAAGTAGTATTTTTATATATAAATGCATTTGAAACCAGTGAAAATATATTCAATAATGAACATGATAAAGTTAAATTATCTAAAACAAATTCTAACAGATCAATTTGTCTTTGTATAAATTGTACAAAAAAGGGGGATGGACTGCATATTATCTGAGACTCTACTATTAAAGTGAAGATTTTAGTCAAAGTATACAAAATCAATGAAATCTTTCACCAAGAGTGATCTACATCTCGTGTCTTTCTCCAATCCATCCACTATGTACAGATATCTTATGATTCATATATCAGTTACAAAAATAGTTTCTGTAGCTGCATTGGTCTGCAGCATTACAACTGAGCAGGAATGAACACCAGCCTCAGAAAAGAGAATCTGTCTTCAAAACATCTCAACATTAAGAATGAAAATAAGAAAAGAAAATGTAAGGATGTATAGAATTTAAAAATTCAGTTTGCATCCAATGAAAAAAATTTGCAATAAAAGAAGAGAAATAATATATGCTCACCAAGAAAAACCATTTTTTCAGACATTTAAATGGAATTATTATACTAAAATGAGGAAAATATTATCAAACTATCACGTTTTATTGTCAGTCATATAAAACTGTTTAAAATATATACTAAGTTAAAACAGAGTGGGATTAAACAGGGAGTGTAGTTAAACCAAAGTCACAATCAGTAACAAAACCCTTTAGGAAGAAATAAAAAGGAAAATCTATGATAGAAAATCAAATCATCTAAAGGGATGATAAACTTGGGAAATATAACTAAAACAAAATGTAATTTAGTAAAATTATAAAAATAGGAAAGAAAGAATGACATGTATGCAACATGAAATATGGAGTTGCTACCAGTGCATAATTGGATTTTTCAAGAAAGAAAATGGAAAGAACAGTTGTTAATCAAAAGTAGAGTAGAAAAAAAGAATTCTTAAGCCAAAAAACAAATGAACTTAATCTGAATTTAATAAAAAAGTAGGTTTGCAAATGAAGTCAAATTCTGACTAGAGACAAACTACAAAATATATTCAGCTAAAATATCAAAATATAGTGGAGGAAAAAACCAAATATTCTGATAGCAATCATGCAGAAAATGCAGGTCATTTAGAAAATTGAATGATTTCAGATTTATCTTGGAGTAGAAGGAGGCAAAACAAATCCAAATGATTTCAGATTTATTTGGTAGGAAAGGGAGACAAAACAAATTGTCAAAACACTGACAAATTGTGTTGTATTATTATTAATTCAAAAAGATAAAAACCCAGAATTCTTTAGCCAGTTGAGTGTTTATTCACAATAAAATAATACTCAGATATTCAAGGTTCAAGGATGTTGTTATCAAGAAATTTCCTTTGACAAGATGTGTGCTTCATTTAATCAAGGGGTGATGATATGAATATCTTTACTATCTAATTTTAGGTAAGGAGAAGCTGTAAAAGGAACTCTAGATATTGAGATGAGTAAAGAGACCAAACAATGTCAAAAGGAGGATGGTGACTAGTCCATTTAAATTTTTGATGCATTTCTGAGATCATCAGAATCAGGACAAAATTGTCATTATTATTCACAAACACTAACTAGAGCAGTAGAAAAAAGAAAATATAAAACTAAGGAAGTTTGACAGTCAGGAAATAAAAATGAAAAATATGATCTTGACAAGTACTAGATATAATGCTTTATAAAACAGAATGCAAAATATGAATGGAATAAAGAAAAAGGAGTCATAAAGTTTAATGAAAAAGTAAAAATATTTTAAAATATTAAAATGTTTCAAAATATTAAATATTAAAAATATTATTTTAATGGGAAATAGCATTAATAAAAATATGTAGGTCCTATATCAGAAAACTACACAATTTACTAAAAGACACTAAAGATTTAAATAATTGAAGTGTTAGACCATTATCCTGGAAAATGCACTATATAAAAGAAGGCTATCTGTAAATTAGTACAATTCCAATAAGCAATCTGTTGTATTTTTGTTTCTTGCAAAAATATTCTGAACCTGATCTAAGACTTCTCCGCCAATGCAGTAAAATCATCTTTAAAACTAAAATATTAGCCTAGGATTGCATATGTAGACCCCTCACATGGAATAGACTAGAATATGCAGAAACACATAAAGTGGGTAGACGTTTAATTTATGGTAAGTGACAAAAATATTGATGAAAGAAACAATGTGGGAGACAATGTTCTGTCACAGAAGAATTAAAGTCATATTTTGTGCTTTAGCCTCAAATCATAGACCAAAATACATTGTAGATAGATTAAAATAAAATAATAAAAGTGTTAGATGACAACAGAAATCTATATGTGTATAATCTTATGATGGCAAAAGCATTTCAAATCAGGATCCACAAGTCAGACATCATAACACAAAACTTTGATAGATTTGATTACATAAAATAGTAAGACTTATCTATGGCTGAAAAAGACCAGAAATGAAGGATATATAAAAAGAAATTGCTAAAAATGTTCATCTTTTTATGGAGACAGCTAGTAAGGCAGAAATTTTGAATGGAAAAATGGTCAGGCTGTGTAAATAGGCATTCCAAAATTAATGCATTAATATGGGAAATAGTATTTAGACACATTTATGATGTTAACTTATAATTTACTAACACAAAATATTTAACACTTTTCAATATTAGATTGACAGTTTTTCTTTTAATTATAGTATCTGCTGGTAATGCTGTATGGGAACTCAGGTGCAGTTGGTGGAGGATGAATTTGTAAAGTGCAATATAATTTGGCAATGTTTATCAAAAGTATTTTTAGAATGTTTGTATCCTCTGATCCAGCAATACTACTTCTCAGAATTTACCTTTAGGAAATGACAGGTACAGATGTACAAACAAGAGTGATTTTTCAGCTCCCCAAAGGAGTGCTCAGTTCTGAGAGATAATCAGCAAATAAAATGGATATAATTTATGACTATCTGTATTTGGGAACTTGAGCAGGAGGTGGAATTTGAAACTGATTCTAAATTATCTAAGCTAGGAATAGGAATAGGGAATTCAGAGGCACGGCAGATTTATTTTTTGATCCTTTTTTTTTTTTTTGAGATTTACAGCCAATGCCAGAAATTAAGGGAAATACAAGAAATATATAATAGAAAGCTAAATTAACAATAGCTGCTGTAACAGATTTACTTTTTTTAATGCTCAGTGTTTTGAAAATAAAGCTCTTTTTTTCCCCTCAAGCAATTTGGCGATGCATATATTCTTAGTTTGGCAATAATTTTCTTCCAGGCGGAGAGTCAGTGACCCATGGCCTGACCTATTCTTGTGGTTCTCTTATTTTCAACTTGCATCTCCTGAGATCACTCGGGAAGGTTACATGTGGGAGGCATTTATTGGCTGGGCTTTCTTTCAGTTGTCTAGAACACAAATCACATGGTTAACATTCAACTGCCAGTGAAGCTGGTAAATGTCTAGCTCTGTTCACTGAAAGAATAGGAAACAAATTTGTCATTAGCTAGAAATCTCTGCCCCAATATAGCCTTCTGATCAACAAATATTTTTACACCTTCTTTTTCTCCCATCAACCATTGCTAAACCCTGTCCAAAGAGATAACCTCAAGTCCCATCAAGCCACTGTATCCAACTCAAAGACCAAGATCCTCAAATATGCACAGTTCTCTTCATCATCTCTGGATATGTTAGTCCAGGGACAAATGAACCAAAACACAAGTTTCAACACTCTTCTCCATCCCATACACAAAACACAATGATAGAACAGATTCAGGAAAAGCACTCCTTTAAATAAAGGCTCTCTTTTGGAAATAGAAGAAAAATAGGGAACACTTGAGTAGTCACTGATCCATAATAATTGTGAAAATATGCCAGAGTGGCATGAAAAGTTCCCTCTGCCTTGGCAATAGTTATAGTTCTATGAAGAAACTAGATTTTCTTCTGTTCATTCTTTTTTGCTTCTACAATTCTGCCTTACAGGAAGTTCAACCTTGTCAGTCATACTCTGTGGCCACATCAGAAGTGGGTGTTTGGTAATATGCCCTCTGTGGGGACGACACAGCTTTTATAGGCCACTTCTTGCTTTCACCGAGTTTGGGAGTCCAGAGGTTGTTTGATGTTTCAATTGTCAGACTTTTCTTTATTTTTCTTTTCTTTTCTAACTAGGTATATGCTTCTTTGGCACAATAGTTCCATTAAAAACACAGTAGACGCCTAATATATTTGTCAGATTCTTGTGCCTGTAACCACACTTTAAGACTTTCTGAAAGTGGAATTGCCAGGCCTAATTTATTTCTTTACTCTCTCTCTCTAAATCTCTCTTGTAGGCTATAAGCAGCTCCCATGAAGTTATGCACACAATGGACTTTGGAGGATAGGCAGTACACTTAACCTGACTTTTGCCATAGGGCTGAGCCTTAGTATGTTTTGTTGCTCAGAACCTCAGTTTTATCTCTTATTGTGCAACTTTTATAAATAGTTGATTTTCCAAACTTTTGAGTACTCAAAATATGGGGCTTTCTTTAATCTTTTCATTTCTGCTTGATAACTGGCCATCCTCTACTGGTCTCAGCTCTTTCCTATAATATCTTACTAAAGGCAGAATGTAAAAGTATATCATTAATCTAATCTTTCCAACCACTTCCTTTAAAGTTACAAGTGCAACAGGCATTTAATCCTCAATGTTGAGTATTCATCTTTCTCCTTCTATCAATAACACAACACAGTTTGTAAACCCCCTTCTTCTTGAAGTATGATCTTCCCTTTAATTAACTAATGTGTACTCTCCAGGATCTCTTCCTAGCCCACTTTTCTCTCCTTCTCAGTCTACTCTGCTGGACGTACTTCTTTCAGACTTTAAGTATGGGAGCTTTTCAGGTTTCAATTTTCAGACTTCTTCTATCTAGACTCTCTCCCTTGGGGAGTTCCTCAATTTCCTTACCTTTAAATAATATTTATATAATGGTAAATACCAAGTTATAATCTCTAACCCCAGTGTTTCCTATGACATAATTGCATTTTTTAAATGGTATAGTTGTATTTGTCACATTAAAAATACACACACACATATTTTCAGGTGGAGAAGAGGAGAAAGAAAAGGCATGTAACTATACAAAATCATATATGTGTATTTGTTTATCCTGTTTCTCCCTTAAAATGGAAACTCAGTGGCAACAGTAATTTATATGTCAAATGTTATATTCTCCAACATTTTGTACATTATAGGCACATAATAAATATTCGTTGACTAGATGACTGGTGTAATACACATTAATAAAATTTTATTTTAATGTGCTAGTTTTCAACATAACTCATTCTAATGCAGATATGTATTCTGTGTCTAAATAACACACTAACTAGGACAATATTTTTCTCTGTTTTCTAGATCCCAATGCTCTGGCTGGCCAGACTGGCCCTGATCATGCTCTTATAGGAGGAATTGTGGCTGTAGTTGTCTTTGTCACTTTGTGTTCTATATTTTTGCTCGGACGGTATCTGGCAAGACATAAAGGTAGGTTATATTTAATAAAACATTCTTACATTTGGCAAAAAAAAATTCTAAAGACTAGCTTCATCATGAAATATTATGTGAGTGCGTGCGTGTGCGTGTGTGTGTGTGTGTGTGTGTGTGAGAGAGAGAGAGAGAGAGAGAGAGAGAGAGAGATGGGGGTGAAAGAGAGAGATCTAACTACTAAGTTGTTTCAGAGAATTTTTGATTATTTTACTCAACGTTAAAGCTGGATTGGCTATCAAAATAATACTTAGCCAGTAGCCAAAAGTCACAGAGTAAATCATTGGCTCAGGAAAAAAAAAAGGAAGCAAGTTTGTAATTTATCTCTAGGACTGAAATTCAACTCTAACATTAATCATTTGGTAATGTTTCTATTTGTAAGCTTATGGACACACGTGTGGCCGTATTAGTGAGGAAAATATGTGATTTTTCACAATGGTCTAGGTAGCAAACTATTGATATAATCTACTTTTAAATGGAGTTACCAAAATAAATGGTGACCCGTTTGATGTGATCATTATCAACATCTTAACAAAGGGCCCTGATTGCTACAGCTGCATGGATCACATGGTCTGAAGCCATCATTAAAGAAATCAAAGTACTCATTACCCATTCCAGTTTGGCTGTTGCCTCTAGTTAATCTGACCACAGCTTCATCTACAACATATACTAGAATACCGAAAGAAAGTGTGCAACTTTAGAAGGGTGAGTTGTGTGGTTTCTTACGACTCAGAATATGTTTCAACATATAAGAAATCTGGCATAAGTTTCTTCCTAAATGAATGTAGCTTTAATACTGGCTATTTTACCAGTCTGACAGAACTAACGTATTTTTCTTCCAATACCCACAGGAACATATTTAACAAATGAAGCTAAAGGAGCTGAAGATGCACCAGATGCTGACACAGCCATTATCAATGCTGAGGGCAGCCAAGTCAATGCTGAAGAGAAAAAAGAATATTTCATTTAAGATGCAGGCCAAGATTCTGAATTTTACTTACCACACTGGCTGCTGGAGAAAACTGGCTATCATCTTTCAGAATTCATTTCTATCATCTTCTGCTACCTTTATTAACTTCCATACCGTACTGCTATCAGTAGCCAGTGTATACCAACAATCAGCTGTCGAAAGCATCATTCTTTAATTACTGTACCATCCATAATGCAGGACATTTCTTACTGCCTAAATTCCACACCATTGCTCTTTTAACATACAGTGCTTGAATATACAGCCTTAACAATGTTAATCATCTCCTTGGATCATGATATTGAATTGTTTTTATACATTGAAAAAAATGTATGCAGAGGTTTTTTTCCCCTCATTTTTTGTCCCCTTTAAATCAAAGACCTTGTCAGTTTACCATTGGACAGCTTTCACAAGTAACAAGATTAGGTAAAGACCTAATGTGCTTAAGTTCAATCAGATGTTAGAGGTTTACGATGTTTTCTACATGTCTATATTCAAAGACATGTTTTGGAAACATATGCCCTAAAAGACAAAAACTGAAAAAGACTACTGTAGTATAGATTCTGGAATGTTTGAGATTGTACTGGTAAAGCTGTATCAATTCACTATTTAAAAATTTAGTATTTGATACAGGAGCCATGTATATGGATTGCAATCAGGACATGCTATCTTATATAATTATATAGATCTTACCATTAGGTTATTTTAGCTTCATATACCAATAAATTGTTACAAACATTTTACTGTTTTGGGAATCACAAAACTTTCATTCATTTCTCTAATTTGATTCTGTAATTTATTTGTTCCACAAAGACTCACCTGCCTAAACAAAATTGAAATATCCATAGGGCACAATTTTGAGACATTTTAGTATCTGTATATAGTGCATATAATAAATCCAATTAAACATTATTTGATACATATTTAACTTTTTTGGCTGTAGGTAATTCAGTCATGAGTAAGCATTTTCTAATGTCCATTATATCTCTTTAGATATTACTTAAACCAATATAATAAGTAGGTAACATGTATTAGTATTTTTGTCTGTATGTCCTAGCACTGTTCAACAACAAATTTTTCTAGTTCTTGTTAATTTTTATTTGTTATACAATGGAAGCACAATGTTATAAGGAAAGGTAATTTTAAGCTAACAACCAGTGCACAGCCTCAGGTTTTAAATTACAACCACAGTTGAATAATAATCTAAAAATAAACTCTTAGTTTGCTAAAAATTTTCAAATTTTAATTTGGCAGTTCCAGAGCTGCTTACCTATGTTGGTTTGCCAAAAAGAAGTGTTTAAGATATGTTTTCTGTATAAATGAACTAATTCTTTATATTAAATTCCTGTCTATGCATTTTGTGAGGTACAAACTTATGAAACAGTGAGTGATAGAGAATTTCTGCCATGCTTTTAACTCCAAGGTGAAAGTCTCTTTCTCTGGATTATTTCTGAAATTTTGGTGTATTTAACCATTTAGAAATGCTGTATTCTTAAATATGACACAGAGTCAATCTAAAGTCATATTATTTCTCCTAGTAAAATATGATACTACTAGATTAGTGCTCATTAGACTTACTATATGCTAAAGATTAAAAATCCAGTTAGATAAAAATTATTTTCCCATTAACAAGCACTGCACCTTTAAGAAGAACACACATATGACGATATGGTAGCTATACTTGCGACGTCTGAAAGCATGATGGCCTCTGGTTTTAAAAATATTATTTTGGAATTTATTTTTGGGAAATGAGAATGGTTGAGTATGACATCATGTATTAATATCAAATGAAAGACAAGGGTGCTGTATCTTAGATTATTTATCAGAAAAGTATAAATCTTTTAAGGACAACGTTAGAATTTTTAATTTTTTTTGATCATTGAAGCATATATCTTGTTGATTTCTTACAAGAGAAAAAGGACGATGTCAGTCAAGCAGCACTTTTTCAGAATATACAGAACATAAATAATATGATGTGGTTGAGTGTTAACATAATAAATCATATACAGTATGACATTTTAAGGAAATAAGTCTGCATTGATGTGATTGCATGCTTGTTTTTACAGTTCATTCCATACCATCTGTGGAAAAATGCAATAATATGTTAATATAGTATGGTAGTTTGAGAGAATCAGGTAGGTGCTACTAGACACATTGAAACTAGAATAGGTTTATAAACTGTTCATACCTTTCAATGCATAATCTTTAGAAAGATTCCACAAAGCAAAATTCATCCTGTTATTACAAAAGGGAAAGGTTCTTATTACAGAAGTAAGTTGTATAAACTGCATCATCAATTACTATTTAGAGCCTAATTTCAGGATGCATTTACAAAATTGCTACTCTTCATCGATGTATTTACATCCCTCTTCATTTCATCTGTATTCTACTTGGCTCCAACTGCTAAACTGTTGCCTAAATAACTCAATCATTATTTATAGCACTGCAAAATTAGAAATCCAAAATTGGTTGCACTTCAAGACTTTTGACTCTTTTAACCCTTTACAGTAGTATAAAAACTCACTGGAACTCTGTAAATGAAACTAACTGGTATATTATGATTTGTGAGCTCTAATCAAATATTTTGACAGTTAAAATAGATTTGAATTACGTATCATTTCAGTTACTGAAAGAAAACAGCAGTGGTATTATATTTTCCTATCTTAAATTTTTTTTTTGATTTTCACCAAATGAGATAAATTGTAAAAATTCTGTTCATTTCTATAAAAATCAGAAAAAATATGAAATAAATTTCTAAATGGACCATGCGAATTGCCATGACTGAAACATACACACTTATATGCCCAGAGAGCCATAGCCACAGAATACAATGGAAGGCGTGTGCACACACATACACCCCACTAGTAGAATATGGAACATTATTCTTTACCAAAAGTAGCTGTTCTCTGCCAGTGTACTGTTTACAGTGTAAATTGTCCTCCATCAAAAAAGTGTAAACAGCATTCTTTTTTTCTTGCTTCCATTTTTGAGTGTCCTAGATAGAACGATTATCAAAATTAGGGAGAAAAAGGAAAGTTTGTGAGTGCAAGGGCAAAGATAGCATGAGCACAGTAGTGTGTGTGTGTGTGTGTGTGTGTGTGTGTGTGTGTGAGAGAGAGAGAGAGAGAGAGAGAGAGAGAGAGAGAGAGAGAGAGAGAGAAAATCCAACTTGTTTTCTTTTACCAGAGAATCCAAGAAGCAGTTTAAGGAACCTGACATTGGAGTTTAATCTAGAAACTGGATGACCTCATATTGATTCAAGATACTTAATCTTGCATTGAAACCCCACAATTAAAATAACAAATAGAGAAAGAAAACTAACTTTCCTAAATATGGCAAAAGAAGCTAACACCTCATTTATTTTTATTTCTTTGTAAAAGTATAAATATCTCAATTAAAGGGACAGGCTCACTTGTAATTATGTACTCATGATTGTAACAGCATTGAGATTCCATATAGGCCCATGTACAGCAGCTGTTTGACGGTGATGGTTCTTCCATGTAACATAGCAGTTATCGTGTAATTTAGTGCCACTTATTGCAAAGTGTTACCAAGGGGAACATTTAAAATACTTTTTCTTTTTCTTTGGATATAAGGATAATTGAATGAATGATAAATATGAAATTTCATGTTACATTTTTTAATTGTGGAGAAAATGCAAAACCTCATATCTTACTGCAAATTCCCCATCACATTGCTAATTACTTAGAGCCCTCTAAAAATGCCCACTATAATCCCCCTTTGCAAATGGTAATCTGTGAAGAATATACAATACAAAACAAAACTAAAAATAAAAAAAACAACTGACAACCACAGCAGAAATAAATGAAAAACATAATGAGAATTACTGAGTAATGCTTTTTATTAAGTGGCACAAAGTACACACTAAAAACTATGCAAAATATAGGTAACTACAGTGTACGTACATGTAAGTATCCTGTACTTGCTGTGTATGGATGTTGGAAACCCATGTAATTATAATATGCATTTTGAATATTGGGAAAGAGGAAATCTTAGTGTAGATAGTAGTACTTGTTTTGAAATATACACTGGCAATATTGAAATACACTCAGTGCAATATCTGCTATTCTATTGCTGGATACTTAATGCAAAGGGATTTTTAAAAATTCTTCAACAAGATCTAAAAGGTTGCTAATCTCCACCTCCTGCATATTAAAGCATTAATTAAAAATACAAGTGACATAACACGTTAAGTTTTTCTTAATCATTAACGTGACACAATAAAAGTATCTGACCTTGTTTTTAGAGTTACTGGAGAGAAAGAGATAACCTGAGTTTTCAACTTAGATGCATATCTAATTGAATTTGGGATTCTTAAACTTTCTTTGAAATGTGTGTATGTTTTAATGGATTGTGGTACTTTTATTACAAGTACAAATTTATTCAATCAAAGAACATAGGTTACCTTTAATAGTTACAGTCACTATATCTTAATGGAAATTTTTTATATATTTTCTTTTTCTACTCATTCTTCCCTTTCTCTCTCTATTTCACCCCAAACATGCCCTTTGCACTTATACCCTTCCAAAGGCAATGGATTGAAAGTAGCAAGATTATAAAGAGAGCTAAAGGGGACAACATGTAAAAATGGGTTCTAAACTCATCAGCATTTTTATGTATTCAGATATTAATATTGAATGCAATAGTTATTGGATAGAGCTGGTAAATTTTCTGCCATGCATACTTACAATAATCCTTCTACCTCTCACTTTTAACATGGGCTATGATACTTCGAAATAAATAGAAGAAATAATTATTTACAAGGTATCCCAGGAAGCACTCTTTTGCAACTATTGTAACAGTCCTCTCCCCACCCCCTGGGAAATCTCAAAAGCCAACTTTACTTTCAGTGTACTCAACGGTGTGTGGATCTGCATTTGTTTTTCCTCTTCTGTCATTAACTTTTCCTATAAGCAAAATACAGTAACTTTATAAGGATAGTTCCTCACGTGACTATTTACTATTTCAATGTGATATGATTGTGTTGATTTTAAAAATAATTTAAATGGCAACACTTTGCAGTCCAAGCTGACATTTCATTTAATATTTAAAATAAACAATTTCTTATAAATTAATGCTATGCTTTTAAGTAAATATATGTGATTTATTTTTCCAAGAAGTGTTATCTATATAAGACAAATATTTAAGCATTGAAAAATGCCTCCTCATTAACAAATAATCCCTGAATAATGAATGCAAAGTATTGCCACAAATACCCACTTTATTTTGGCTACATAGACATAATATGAATTCTTCAAATGATGTAATTTAATTATTCTAAAAGGAAATGACATTTTGAAAGCAGATTTTCCTTTAGGAAAAAAGGATACAAAAATTATCTCAAATTATGATGCTGAATCTATAAAATATGCTTAAAGTAAAATATATCTATGTTATGTGGTTATGTTACAAATAATATTTGGTGTAATCTTTACCATCTTTTCCATATATATATATAAATGTATGGTTATTTTGGAGAGAATGGGCCCAAATGTGAAAAAGATGTAAAGAGAAAACACTATTTTCCCCTATGAAATGTACTGTATATTTCAAAAGAAGAAACTTAAAAGATATTTGTAGATTGCAGGGGCAAAAGAGAAACCTACCAGGGCTCAGCACTTAAGCACTTTTCCCACATCCAGGGTCAGAAGAGCGGTGATTCCTACACGGACTTTTAAGTGCAGTATGAAATGCCACATTACACTTCTCTTACACACAGTACTGTCAAACCTCAAATGTTTTCTTTCTTCAGATGCTTTTCCTTTTACATGATACTAGTAGACACTTTTCTCTTTATGCTTGCTGATAGTGAAAGTTATATGCAATAAAATATGTGATGGTTGAAAGCAGTGGTCACCAGTTGGTTAAAAAAAAAAAACTGTGAAATGTAAACTGAATTGTTATCTCTTTATCCTTTTTGCTTTTCTTTGTGTTTCTAACGTATTGATTGAGTCTCATAAATAGAAAGGAAAATAATTTAGAAAAATTTCAAAACTAGTACTCTTTCTCCTTACAAATGTATGAAATTAATCTCTTTACATATTTATTTAACTGTACCTGCTGTACTTATTGTAGATTCAATGATGCAGTTAAGTAGTAACCCAAGGATTTATGAGTTTGGATTACTGACCTATTTTCTTCATATTCAGTTCACATCAATATTTGCAAATTGGTTGTTTAGCTTTTTATTCAACCAAAAAATATTCCCTCAAGAAAGCTCCATTTTTATCATAAATATTTCAACATAACCAACATCGGAACAAGTCTGCCATGTTAAAAAGAATTTAAAGACTTATCTCTGAAAATGGTACCCACAAATGCAGGTGTTCCCAGTAATGTAGCTTCAAAAATAAAATGTTCTATTCATATGACATGAAATTCATAACTTTTGGAAGGGTATATTTATGACAGCATAACAATAAATTCTGTGCTGAAAAGAAGATGCACCAAAATCACACATACTGCACAGAAGATAAACACAATTATTGAATCTACTGTTATCATTAACATTTTCAAAAACCAAAATGCATATTGTAATAGGTACATGACACTTGCATGTTGATTTGCCTATATACTTACAAAGTATTCAATGTGTACTTAGTGGCGCTTAAAATATGTCATGTACA
Source organism: Lagenorhynchus albirostris (assembly GCF_949774975.1). NCBI lineage: Eukaryota > Metazoa > Chordata > Mammalia > Artiodactyla > Delphinidae > Lagenorhynchus > Lagenorhynchus albirostris. The sequence continues at coordinate 106,846,395 of NC_083099.1, read as the reverse complement.
ACTCATAAACATTCTTACAGGGTTCCCATTTGCACTTCATCTTTCAGTAAAGTCTTGTCAGAAAAAAATTGTCTGATACATATGGGAAAATAAAATTTGAATTTTAGTTATCTGTTGGACATTACTGAATTGTCTATTCATTTAGTTCATTTTCTTAGGGTTGTTAACAGACATTGAAAGGTGGAATTTCTTTTATCCCACTGACAGATTATGAAAGATGTTACAAAACATATTCCTTTATGCCAAACATTATTTTGCATATCTTTTTTCAACTGCATACATTATCCATTCATTTTAGATTTCCTCAGTGATGCCCATTTTCTTTGCAAGTTTCTAAATGGAAGTTTTAAAAATTAATCAGTAATAAAATGTTATTTTATTTGTAGAACATTTAATCATTGCTCCTTGGAATATATGAACCTTGTAATACGCTAAATAAGGGTTAAAAACAAATGTTGCTGACTTAAGGAAATTTGCTTGAGATTGCCAAAATTCCAAAACTCTGTAAAGATAATTTTACAATCACTTCTGTGTGTTTATTAATGTTGACTAGGAACAGAAGCAAAAATACCTAAACCTTTTTTTTTAAATTTTCACACTCTAACCAGTATTATATATTTCAACTACCTAAGATAATGCAATTAATAATATATCCATCCTAAGCTTATGCCAATAAGAATTTGAGATAAGCTTTTAAATTTATGGAGGATTTTCTTTGTGTCTTTGGAAGTTCACTTACCATAAGGTATTTTATAGTCTACTTTAAATAACAGATTTTGTTATACAGGGTAAGCCAAAGGCTGTACAAGAATTAGTGTTTGGGTCTGATATTTGTGTTAGACCATGAAATATTCCATTAAAATTTACCTGTAAATACAAGGCGAGATTTTGTATCTGGTTTATTTTATGAAATAACATTTATTTATTTTAATTCATTTTTCCTAGCAAAAGAAGCCCTGCGATACATGTTAGCAAATTTGATATTGTGTGGAAAAGCAATTTCAGCACTGAAAGAAAATGACATCTGAAGTAACACATTCATAGATACGATTCTTTATTTCTTTTAAAGTTACACAAAATGCCCACTCTTACTCACCCTACCACTATATACATATATGACACCCATGTTTCCTAGATAAATCAATTCCATATTTTCATAATGGCAAGCGTTATTTCTGTCAAAATATTCTTTGACATTTTTTTAAATCAAGGAAGCATGCTGATAAACTTTAATTAATAATTGCATAGCAGTTTTAGCATATGAGAGGGATCTTCATAATATGACAATCCTGGGATAATGCTAAAATTAACTGTATACTCCTTTAAAACAAGAAGTTCCAAGAAGTAGTTAGTTTTAAGTTTTTCAAACTATACTTTGTTTTGTGAAATTTAAAGATAGTTTTTTTTTCTGTCTTGAAACCTAGCAAATAAAAAAAAATGTACAGAAAAGAGATGAAAGAGGAAAATGCAGTTTCCTAGTTGCATTTTAAATGCCTCTTAGTGTTATGCCACATTGCATATTATTTAATCAAAACATAACTATTGAATACCTACTATATATTAAATCCCTTACTTGATGAACTCCACCAAGAACTTGAATCTAGCATTTTATGCCTACCCCTTCAAAACCTGTTAATAATTAAATTATCCTTCCAAGTAATGACCATTTTCTGTATTTTTGGCATTGCTATGCTGGAAGAAGAAGTGGAGAAATACTAATTTTTTTAAAAAGTGTAATTATGAAAGGTCTTATGACTTAAACTGAAAAGAAAATAGCCTATTTTTCAACCATTGTTCATAGTCTCAAATTCAATGGATATTTCTATGAAGATTTTCTACTCTGATTTTTTAAAAATAGGTCTGTTTTATAAGTTAATACTTTATTATGCTAGAAAATTTAGGAAATTAACTCATCTTCTGAAGAGTGGCTGTAACAATGACCAGAGTCAGTACATAAAAGTCCTAAAAACATGTGTCCCACACATACTTATGGAAACTTTAATTCATTTTGTTTTTACTAAACTGCATCCTTACACGGAGGGTGCATATAATATGAACACAGCAGATTTAAGGAATACATATTCAGGTAGACTGGAGTTGGTATACAACAGTAATGTAGTGTAGACCTTTTAAACTAATACAATATTTCTGGCAAAAGCAACATAATATTCCTGGATGTGGTAATCATTTGCTCTAAGATTTGAAAACATACTTAACTAGTAAAATTGGTATATCATGAATATATGAGAGAATATCAGGAAATGAATTTTTTTCAGTGTGTTGGGAGAAAAAATAATTAGAAGAGAACTGGAAAATTCCTAACGGTAAGGTTTGTCTGTTTGGCAATTTTACCAAATGGAAACATGTCTTAATACCCTTCTGCCAGAGATCAGAGAAGCTTTGTGAAATGGGATCACAGAGGGTCAACAGTCTCACAAACTCCTCGGCTCCACGGTAGGGGGATTTGGGGATCTAAGGACTCCTATTTTAACCACATAATCTACCAATGACATGTTCATTTGCTTCAAAAAATAACTTTAAAACTAGATTTGTTTTCATGAAAACATAAACCTATCAAAGTTGTACCTCTTGCTATAAATTATTCCCTGTGCTTCAGGTTATTTCCTGCTCTTAAGCACCAAATAATACATATATTGTCTCATGTGACACTGAAGTCCTTTCTATGGCCTGTAAGTAGCATAGAAGGCATTAGTACTTTTAATCATATTTTGCTTACAGATTTTCCTGCTAATCTGATGGAATCATGTAAAACTGAGCGCACACACAATATTTTTCATAGAGACTGAGGCACATTTTAAATCTAACCATGAACTCCAGGCTAAGATTCTCTGCTATAATCTTGTACCGAAAGTCATGTCCACACCTGTAGAAACATTTCTCATTCATTTTTGTCTTTCTTGCACCCAGCCACTACCTGTGATCTTGGTGCTAAGGTATTGGAGTGTTCTCCCGTAACAGAATAAGAAATATATATTTTTGTTCCTCTGCCAATACTCCCACCCCCTACCCACACACACACCTGTTTCTGGCAAAAAAAAAAACGCTTGGAATCTCCAGGAGAAATGACTGATGGTTGAGGGCTCCCCGATAGCCTCAGCATGGAAGCTGGTTGCCAGGGGAACCAACCAGGGATTAGAGTGTTGGAACTTTTAGTCCCAACCCCTGAACTCCAGAGATGGGAGAGGGGCTGGAGGTTGAGTCAATCACCAATGACCAATTATCTAATCTACTATGCCTGTGTAATGAGGCCTCCATAAAAAGTTCCCTGAAGTATGGAGTTCAGAGAGTTTTCAGGTTGGCAAACACATGGAGAGGCTGGGAGGGTGGAGAGCTTGGAGAAGTCATGCAAACTCCGTGCCCCTTTCCCCATACCTTCCCCTGTGCATCTCTTCCATCTGGCTGTTCCTGAAGTATATCCTTTTGTAATAAACTGGTAATCTGGTAAGTAAACTGTTTTCCTGAGTTCTGTGAGTCATTCTAGCACATGATCCGAACTGAGGAGGGGCTTGTGGGGACCTCTGATTTATAGCCAAGTCATTCAGAAGCTGTAAGGAAGCTGCCATTTGCAATTGGCGTCTGAAGTCAGGGGCAGCCTTGTGAGACTGAGCTTTTAACCTGCAGGGTCTTGCACTAACTCCAGGCAGTTAGTGGCAGAACTGAGTTAAACTGTAGGATATGCAGCTGGTGTCAGAGAATTGATTGGTGTAGGAATCTCCGCCCCCAGCCCTACCCCAGATTTGGATTACAGAAGTATTTAGTGAGAGTAGCGTTGCTTTTCCCTTCACCCACATGTGATTCTCTAAATCCAAATACCTTATGCTTCCCCAGAGACAGAAGGAATATCATTTTCCCACGAGAAGACAATTTTGAAAAAAATCTACAAACTAGCACCACATTTTACAAAAGAGGAGACGCAGGCATAAGAAGTCACATACATACCCATTTAATGGAAAAGCCAGATTTAGAGCACAAATGTAACTACTGAACTCCATTGCCCCTCTATTAGGTAATTTTTTTTGCCGCTGGGAATATAGATTCTCCTTCCCCCAGCATTGTTTGTAGAACATTACTAGCAGTGTTCATCTGTCAGAGGCATCATCTATATTGCAGGGATCTAAGAGGCACCATTGTCAAACTTGTAAGATTTTGAGCTTCTCTTAGTGTCCTCACAAATGAATGATTAAAATACAATGTGATGTAAATTGTATTTAATGAGGTTGCTGACAGTTAGTAGGAACCAAACCAGAGCTTTTTTTCTTTGTAAATGGTGGTGTATAGAGGAGAAAGGGACAGTCTTGGAACATGGTAATTCATGGAGCTAAGAACCCAACGACTTTCTATTAAGGGAGGCTTTGGATACTCCAGGAAACACAAAGGTGTTGGGAAGTGCATGGTGAAGATAAGTACATCTTCCCAGTTTACTGTACTAATTGGTTTGGAGCTCTGGAGGCAAAGCTACTAAAATACCACTGGAAATGGTCATATCACAAGCAATCAAAGCCCAACATTACAAAAGCAGCAAACTCCATTTATTGAAAAAATAGTCACAGTTTGTCAAATATATAAACATGAATCTGTTTAAATACAGATTTATATACTTAGGGGTCTGCTTACATTGCTAATCTCAGGCAATACCAGTTCTCATGTGGAAGGACTTGTTCGTTGAAGCTATAATCCAATGCTTACCTTCAGGGCTGGTTTCATGGGTGGGTGACCAGTGGAGTTGCCCAGGACTTCACACTCTGAATGGGGCTCCATGCTTGAGGTTTAATGCCCTGCAGTGGCCACCTTGAAGTGCTTAATAATTTTATCTGAGAATTTGTGTTTTCTAAGTGAGGTCCAATGGGGTAATTAATGGAGCACATGCTGGGGCCTGGAGCTTCGACTCATGTGTGACTCTGCTTCTCACCACCTCTTTGGCTCCCCGGACAATTTCTCAGCTGCCCACTCCCCCAGTCATGCTCAGTGACCACTACAGCCCACACCAGGCAGGGGCCCAGGCACAGGCATGGGGAGATTTGGGTCAGAATGTCCTTGCCCCACGTGTGGAGTTGCAGGACTGGCTGTGAGGGTCTGCACTCACCCTGTGAATGTCCCTGTGCCCAAGGGAGTACAACATTAAATGGCAAATAAAGACCAGTATTACAGGTTAAGAGAAAGACAGTACAAGACAGGAAAAGCTTTTTTTTTTCTGATTTTTGAACAAAGCATGTCACATTTTCATTTGGCAGAGGGTCCTGCAAATTATGTACCTGCTTACCATTTCAATAATATAGAATAATACATCGTTTTCAGAAGTATCTTTAGGATGACCCTTGACTATTTTCAGATGCCGTGATAATGGGTATGTGGTAGGATATGGAATTATGATTTCTTCTCTTTCTTGGTTAAACATGCTACAAATTTTTTCATGTTTCTATTTCAGGAGAGACACACAGTTAATGTTACTGGTTCGAAATCCTATGGCAAAAGTTACTCAGGAAATTAATGTTTTCTTTTTTTCTTTATATGTTCTTAACCACTATGTGGACAATAAAACAACAACAAAAATGAAAGCTGGAATACTCTTGAAAATAAATAATCCAAACCACACGCATAAAATATATGGCCCAGTGCTATGGATATAACCCTGGGAAGGGAGTTGGCTGATTATTTCCGATTATTTTCCAAGACATCACCTTAATGTGGCAGTTGCAGTGGCAAAAAAAAAAAAAGTCAACAAGGTAGCATAATACTAGATTAAATAATAAATAGCAAATAAAGTAATCATTTATTTCTCCTTTATGATTAAAGTTGAGAACCAGATGGAGCTTTGACTCCAAATCGTGATCCCTGTGTTCTAATGAGATTCCCAATAATGAGTAATGCAAACTATTATCATTGATCTTGTTGAAATGCAAATTGGATTTCACTTATTTCCCCTGATTGCAACACTTCAATAATTCCTACTATTTTCAGATAAAATTATGTACGCGAATCTTTCTAATTTAATCCTGCCATTAGAGCCAATTTAGACTCCTTCCATTCCCTCTAATTCTACCCCATTATTCAGTTTTCTTAAAAATCTTGCATTCCATGAATACCTCATGTCCTTCAGTTTTTCCCTTATTTATTCAAAAAGAATTTTTTTTTTTTTTTTTTTTTTTTTTTTTGCCGTACGCGGGCCTCTCACTGTTGTGGCCTCTCCCGTTGCGGAGCACAGGCCCCGGACGCGCAGGCTCAGCGGCCATGGCTCACGGGCCCAGCCGCTCCGCTGCATGTGGGATCTTCCCAGACCGGGGCACGAATCCGTGTCCCCTGCATTGGCAGGTGGACTCTCAACCACTGCGCCACCAGGGAAGCCCCCACAAAAGAATTTTTAATCACTAGAAGATATCAGGCCATTTCTCTGAGTTGGAGGTACAATGCTGAGTAAACCAGACACTCACCCTTCCTTTATAGAATATATACTCTAGGAAGGAAAACAGATATTATCCATATATTCATACAAATTAATATATAATTGCTAACTCTGATAAATGTTAAATGTAAAATGCTATAGAGGATAAAAATAGAATGCTTCACCCGGTAGGGTGTCACGATCTGAGGAAGAAATGCTTGAGATGATATTTGGATGAATTGAGAAGTGTTAACCAGGTGAGCAAAACATGAAGCCATAATCGAGGCAAATAAAGAAACAAATGTTAGGAGCTGAGACGGGCTTTTTTTGGGAAAACATTTTTTAAAATGCCAGAATAGAATTACTTGACTTTTTATCTATATTTGTATCTATCGCATGACATGATTTCTTGCACAATCAGCATTACATGTTTAATCACCACCAACTATATGCAATGCATTGTATTGTATAATGTGTGCAAAATATATAAAAAGAAATGTAACAGACAGGGTCCATCCATAGACACAGAAATCACTATATTTTTAAAGTGTGTTAGTTACACAGGTGAGAAGGCAAACAAGGGTGGAAGAGAGCCCAGGATTAGCAGTATTAGGAAGCTGCTACCATGCTGTGGCTGGAGAGAGACTGAAAAGCCCAAAGCCAGGACCTTCCACCAGGAGCTCTACAGCCATTGTGAGGCTCTCGCACAGGATCTGGTATCTATGAGTAGGAGAGGAGCTTGTCTAGCGGGTTCTCGATTCAAGGAGGAAACGCAGGTGTCCCAGAAAAGGAGTGGGAGTAGCATATTTTCTCCCGTTCTCTGTCTTCTAGAGTATCATTTGACACTTCCAGGTGAAATCTGCAAGCCAGAGGGCAAGAAGGCTTGGAAGTTAGAATTTGGGGGGCTACATAGCAGAGGTTTTCTAAGAACAAAGAGTAAGTTTACCAACACCAAATGCTTTCTATATTTATAAATTTTGCCACCTAGTCAAGGAAGGTAATTCCTTGATAGTGATGATTGGATATACCAAAGACACAAATAATTTTTAGTCCTACAACGCTTGTGTTAGTGCACAGGAGATTTGAATCAACAACCACATTATAGGGAAACATTAGCTCATAAATTATAAACTGTCAGGTGCTTGAGGTTCAATATTATAAATATTCGATTGCTGTGGTTTTTAACTTATTTCATTCTTTTGAGTACTCCAACTATTCATATATGTTAAACCATTTTTATATATTCGAAGATTTCCCCAATCACTTTATTTAAGCAACAAATTTTACTGAGCACCTACTATGTGCTGTGGATTTTTCCATGTACTACACATATAAAGATGACAAAATCTAATCTATGTTCTTGAGAAGGAGAAGTAGTGGAAGAGGCACCCTTAAAGATATTCACAGTATACTATTATTGAACACTACAATGAAAATACTGCAGTGTAATAATAAAAAGAATCCCTATGATTGGGTGATGTTGTAGAGGAGGAGGTAAAATACTAGCTCGCCCTTACAGAAACAGTAAAAGTTCACAAGGACGAGAGGATGGTAAAATCCTTCCCAAGCTCAGGGAGTAGCACTGGCAAACAGAGACGCCAGTGAGACCTTGACATGTTTTAGCAACAGATCAATTTGAGTGTGGTGTTTATGGGATTTTTCTGCAGTAGTTGTAAAAAATGAAACTTATGAGGGAGGTTTAGTTTTATTTGCCTGTGAAGGAGGGTGCATTTAATTCTGTAGGACATATTGTAAGCCTTTATTTTTGTCTTCATATTTTTAAATTGCAGACATTTTTATTTTTCTTAGCAAAGTCAAATGTTGAAATCTAATGTGCAGAATAATGAAATTGTAACTACTTTTGTGAATGGATTTGGAGAAGTCTATCCTCCTTTTTCACTAACCTTTTCTTTGCCAACCAGAACTAACTAAACCCTTCAATCATGGGATCTTTTAAAAATGATTGCTAGATATTAGAGAGTTAACAAATGTATTTAAGTAGATAAATGACTTTTTTTTTAACAAAGAAAACTCTTATGGCAGCAAAGAGAAAAAAAGAGAAGAGGAAGAGATCCATTCATTAACTTGTACAATAATGTTTACTGAGCCCCAGCCTTTTGCTAGGTGCTGGGCAGAGGGAACACCAAGTGACCAAGATCCAGTTTCTCCTTTCAATATATTAGTGAAGGAGACAAATGTAAACAGACAGTCACAGGTTATGGTACTAGAGTCTGTGTTTGAACTAAGTTCAGTGTGAAGTAGGAATCTTACTGCTTCTTGAGAAATCAGGGAGACCTCTGGGGAAAGTGACATCTAGATGGAGATCAAGAGGGTGAGTAGGAATTCCCCTGGTACAGACAGAGGGGTCAAAGGAGGGAGAACATTTCAGGTTGATGGAGCAGCATATCCGTGGCATTAAAAACCCACGGAGATTTGGGGGAACTGCTGTTCAGTAAGAGTATACAGATTACAAGAAAGTTGGAGAGATGAATTCAGAAAAGTAAGCAAAAGTCAGATCAAGAGTTTTTGTAAGTCTCATTAAAGATTATGTACTTTACTCTTGGATAAATCCTTTGTCATCAGAGTATTTCAAGTGTTCGGAGACAGCAAGAGTAGTTAGTCTACTAACAATAGGGCCTTCCACATCTGCTGAGGGATTCCAACATTTTACAAGTAATAATATTTGAGTTCCCTAAAATTTCATTTTTACACATCACCAAGTCATAGGAGACAATCTAAGCTGAAACTAGCTCTACCCAAAGTACAGATGGAGAAATGTAGTTATACACTCCCATTCTTCCTCTCTCCAAGTCTCTTTGCCTAACCATTCATGGAGATAGCTTTACGTTCATACTATTAGGCCATTTACTTTGATCACTTGTACTTATTTAGGTCCTCTCTTCTTTCTTTGTCAAAAACCATCTTTAAGGGAACTTTTGTTATCTTTGCACACAGCTGATAATATTCTTATTAATCCTTAATGCACTTCTGTGTTCTTTGTTGACGCAACTGAAAATTTCAGAAAGTGCTAAAGCATTTACATGCAATGGGGTGTGTTAAAGTCTAGGAGTGTAGCATATACTGAGGTTCCTATTGAATAGCAGAGATGCTGGGTATCTAAAAATCCAGTATGTACTCAAGAAATATTTGTTGAATGAATGAGTGGTCCATCCAAATTATTTTCTGTATTTCTGAAGGATGGTACCTTCATTCACTCATTTAACAAGAGTTTATTAAGTGCTTCCTGTATGCCAGACACTCTTCTAGGCACTGATCATATACTTATATATAGGGTTATATTTAAATCCGATTTTTGTTTATTTTGTGTGTGTTAATTATGTAATTTGCAAACCAATTTATAGAGAAAAATTGTGGGACCAACAAAATAATGACATTAGAGGCGTGAGGGTCCGAGCTGGGGACGCTGAGACAGGGTGGCCTGCCCGGGGGCCGGGAGCCCTGCCTGGAGGACAGGGCATCTGTCGGGTCCTCTTTAGGGGTCCAGAGCATAGCTAGGGGCCAGATGCAGATTTGGATGTTCTCAGGTGGTGAGGAGTCATAGAGAGGCTTGGTGAGTTCAGGGAGGGTGCTCTGGAGTAGACGGGTGCGGAGGACCTGGTATAGTTGGGACCCGGGTGAGGAGGGGTCAGGCAAGGGATGCAATGACTCCGTGCACCACAGACCAGCGCACCGACTTCCGCTCCCGCCCCCGGAACGCGGAGGGAGAGCACAGCCCCGTGGGACTCAGAGCCGCACCTCCCTCCCTCTCCCCGCCGCCTCTGCTCCAGCAACGCGCGGCCGGTCCACGCTTCACGCGCGCCTGGAGGAGTGGGTGACCCTTGGCTTCCCGGGGCGCAGGCGCCCCTTCTCCCGGGATCACTACGGACCGAGCGTCCCAGCCCGCGCCTGCTCTCTGCGCTCCGCGTTGACCGAGATTAGTGTTTTGACTAGTGAGTACGAAGAAACGAGAAAGAGGCTAGGAAATTGACAGATACAGGCTTTAAAGTGAGTGTAATCTGGAACTATGGTATACAAATTGTACAAAGAAGAACGGGAACATGAGAGGAGGAGACGTTAAAATGTGGTGATATCTATGGGTTACAGTTTCTGGGTTAGGAAGTAGAGGGAGTGAAAGGGAAAAGAAACTTGGGTGTTTGTTTGAATTTCTGAATTATGGGAGCTTGCAGCTGTTGGTAATGATAAAATCTACAGTAGGTTCCTGAGAGTGGGTGCTTGAGGTAAGGTGGAGGGTAAAATCACTAAAGATGGGGTACAGGACATGCTGGGCTTGATCGTCTGTGTAAATATCAAAATCACCTGGGATTGTGACACAACTGTTGTAGTGAGTGGTGGTAAACTAGGATCCGGCGTACTGAAGAAATGCTTGTTTTGAGGGTTAGTATATGAGAGAAATAAGAAGAGGTGCTGTAATCTGATGAAATAAAATACAAAATAGGATTAGAGAAAATGATGTGATAATGATCTAGAAACGGCAGTGAGAAAGATGGGGATTACCTACTTCATCCCCCGCCCCCCCCCCCCCCAGGCTGGTTCTGTGAAGGCAGTGAGAGACAGCATCCATCAGTTGTGCATGGTAATTCTGAAGATGAAGACCTGGGGTTCTTTGAATTTTTGTGGTGCCAGACATAAACTGGATAAAAACAAAAGTACATTGATCCTGGTGGATTCAATGTAGACTGACTGTTAAGAGGTAAGGAGAGTGGGCGTTTTCCCAGGAGAGGGCAAAGTTCTGGAATTCTCTTGACTTCTTCTTTTGAAAGTGGGGAGAATAGAGAAGGAACATTTATATTCCAAGAATGCCCCAACCCCCTTTTGGCCCATGCTAATGGGGGTATACTGTATAAATTTCAAATTTTCTGTATCTTATATTTTGACATCTTCTTTCCATGTCTTGGCTATTGTAAATAATGCTGCAATGAATATGAGGGTACATACATCTTTTCAAGTTAGTGTTTTTAGTTTCTTTGGGTAAATAGCCAGAAGTGGAATTGCTGGATCATATGGTAGTTCTGTTTTCATTTTTTGAGAAACTTTCACACTGTTTTCCACAGAGCTGTGTTAATTTGCATTCCCACCAACAGGGCATAATGGTTACCTTTACTCCACATCCTACCCAATACTTGTCATTTCTCGTCTTTTTGATGATAACCATTTTGGCAGGTGTTGAAGTGTTAGCTCACTGTAGTTTTGATTTGCATTTCCCTGATGATTAGTGATGTTGAACATTTTTTCATGTACCTGTTGGCCATCTGTCTGTCTTCTTTGGAAAAATGTGTACTCAGCTCTTCAGCCCATTTTTTTTCATCATATTGTTTGCTTTTTTGTTACTAAGTTGTATGAATTCATTATATATTTTGCATATTAGTCCCTTATCATATACATGATTTGCAAATGTTTTCTTCCATTTTGTAGGTTGCCTTCTTATTTTGTTGATGGTTTCTTTTGCTGTGTAGAAGCTTTATAAATTGATGTAGTTCCACTTGTTTATTTTTGCTTTTGTTGCTTTTGGTGTCAACTCCAGAAATTATCACTAAGTCCTATATCAAGGAGGTTGCCACCTGTGTTTCCTTCTAGGAGTTTTGTGGTTTAAGGTCTTATGGTCAAGACTTTAATCTCTTTTGAGTTAACTTTTGTGTATGGATAGTGGTCCATTTTCGTCATTTTGGATGTGGCCGTACAGTTTCCCAGCACCATTTATTGAAGAGACTGTAACTTTCCCCATTGTATATTCATAACTCCTTTGTCATAAATTAATTGGTCATATATTTGTGGGCTCTATACTATAACATTGGTTTATGTTTCTGTTTCTATGCTAATACTATACTGTTTTGATTACTACAGCTTTATAATATATTTTTAAATCAAGTTGTGATTCCTCTAGCTTTTTTTTTTTTTTTCTTTCTTGAGATTATTTTGACTGTTTGGGGTCTTTTGTAGTTTTGTACAATTTTTTTAATTGTTTGTTCTATTTCTTTGGAAAATGCCAGTGGGATTTTGATAGACATTTCATTGAATCTATAGATTGCTTTGGGTACTATGAACATTTTAATGATATTAACTCTTTTAATCCATAAACATAGAATATCTTTTTTTTTTAATTTATGTCTTTTTCAGTTTCTTTCATTAGTGTCTTATAATTTTCCATGTATAGGTTTTTCACTTCCTTGGTTAAAATATTTTTAGGTATTTTATTCTTTTTGATAAAATTGTAAATGAGATTGTTTTCTTAATTTATTTTTCAGACTTTTTTGTTATTAGTGTATAGAAATGCAACATATTTCTCTGTAATGATTATATCCTACAACTTTAATGAATTTGATTATTCTAATAGTTTTTTAATGGACTCTTTAGGGTTTATTACATATAATATCATGCCATCTGCAAATAGTGACAGTTTTACTTTTTCCTTGTTTATTTGGTTGTCTTTTATTTCTTTCTTTACCAAATTGCTCTGGCTAGGAATTCCAATACTATGTTGCATAAAAATGGTGAGAGTAGGCTTCCTTGTCATCTTCCTGATTTTAGAGGGCTTCAGCTTTTCACTGTCGAGTATGATGTTAGCTGTGGGCTTGTCATATATGGTCTTTATTATGCTGAGGTACATTCCTTCTATACCCACTTTGTTGAGAGTTTTTATCATAAATGGATGTTGAATTTTCTCCATTGCTTTTTCTGCATCTATTGAGATGTTCATATGATTTTTGCCCTCCATTTTGTTAATGTGAGTTTCTCGAATAATCCCACTTGATCATGTTGTATCATCCTTTTAATTTATTGTTGAATTTGGTTTGCTAATATTTTGTTGAGAAATTCTACATCTATATTCATCAGAGATACTGGCCTTTCTTTTCTTTTTTGTAGTCAGTCTTGTCTGGTTTTGGTATCACAGAAATGGTGGCCTTTTTGAACAAATTTGGGAGTGTTCCATCCTCTTCAATTTTTTGGAATAGTTTGAGAAGGATAGGTATTAGCTCTTCTTTATATGTTTGGTAGAATTCCCCTGTCATGCTGTCCTGTCCTGGTCCTCATTAGTTTTGGTATGTTGTATTTTTATTTTAATTTGTCTCAAGGTATATTTTGATACCTCTTTTGATTTCTTCTTTGACCCATTGATTGTTCACTACCATGTTATTTAATCTCCACATATTTGTCAATTCTTCAATTTTCTTGTAATTAATTTCTAGTTAAATATCATTGAGGTCAGAAAAAATAACTTGATATGATTTTGGCCTTCTTAAATTTATTAAAACTTGTTTTCTGGCCTAAAATATATGAAATGACCTGGAGAATGTTCCATGTGCACTTGAAAAGAATGTGTATTCTGTTGCTTTTAGATGAATGTTCTGTGTGTCTGTTAAGTCTGTCTGACCTAATGTGTCCTGTAAGGCCAATGTTTCTTTATTGGTTTCTGTCTGGATAATTTATCCATTGATGAAAGTTGAGTATTAAAGTCCTCTACTATTATAGTATTGCTTTCTCTTTAGTATTTCTCTCTTTAGGTCTGTTTATATTTGCTTTATATATATAGGTGCTCTTGTGTTGAAATCATAAATATTTACAAATTTTATAATCTCTTGTTGGACTGACCCGTTTATCGTTACATAATGACCTTCTTTGTTTCTTATCACAGTCTTTGGGTGAAAGTCTCTTTTGTCTGATATATGCATAGCTACCCCAGCTGTTTTTTGGTTTCCATTTGTGTAGAATATCTTTTTCCATTCCTTCACTTTCAGTCCGTCTGTGTCCTTACTTCTGAAGTGAGTATCTTGTAGACAGCATATAGATGGGTCTTTTTTAAAAAAATTCATTCAGCTACTTTATAACCTTTCATTGGAGAAATAGTCCATTTACATTTAAGGTAATTAGTCACAGGTATCGCTATGCAGTCATTGCCATTTTGTTGTTTTCTTTCATAGTTCCTTTATTTCTTTCTTCTCTTACTCCCTTCCTTTTTGATTTGATGATTTTCTGTCATGGTATTCTTAGATTCCTTTCTCTTTATTTTTTGTGTATATACTATAGATTTTTGCTTTGTGATTACCATGAGGCTTACATGAAACAACTTATATTTATAACAAGCTATTTTAAGTTGATAACAACTTTATTTTGAGCACATTCTATAGGTCTATATTTTCACTCTCCTCCTGTAATTTTGTTTTTGATGACACAATTTACATACTTTTATATATCCATTAAAAATTATCGTAGTTATAGTTATTTTTACTACATTTTTCTTTTAATCTTCATACTAACTTTATTACTGATTAACCCAGCACCTTTACAACATTAGATTATTCTGAATTTTACTATATATTTACCTTTTCCACTGAGAATTATACCTTTATATGTTTTCTTGTTACTAATTAATACCCTTGTTTTAGTTTTAAAAAATCCCCTTTAACATTTCTTCTAAGGCTGGTCTAGTGGTGATAAACTCCTTTAAGTTTTGCTTCTGTTGAAAACTCTCTCTCTCCTTCAATTCTGAATGGCAACTTTGCTGGGTAGAGTATCCTTGGTTGGCAGTTTGTTTGGTAGAGTATCCTTGGTTGGCAGTTTGTTTGTTTTTCTTTTCTGTCAGCACTTTGAATATGTTGTGCCCCTCCCTTCTGACCTGCAAAGTTTCTGCTGAAAATTCTGCTAATTGTCTTATAGAGGTTCCCTTGTACAGAGTACATAACAAGCTGTTTCCTTTGCTGCTTTTAAGATTCTCTCTTTGTCTTTAACTTTTGGCACTCTAATTATAATGTGTCTTGGTGTAAGTCTCTTCTATATTTTTAAACAAAGTGTTTATAATGTGATTTTTAAACAAAATGTTTATAATGTGATTTTTTGATCTATCATTTTTGATATGATCTATTGACTTCTAAAAATTTTTCTGCAAACCTTTATTTAATGTGGGACAAGTAAAGCCTGACTACTTCAAATTTCATATTTTTACATAAAAACTGCACCAAAATTAAAACCTTTTGCTCTTTTAAAGACACTGTCAATAAAACGAAAATGAATGCTACAGTATGGGAAAACGATTGCACAACTACTGACAAAGACTTTTCTTTTCCTTGCAATTAAGACAAATCACCTGATTAAAAATAGACAAAAGATGAATAGACTGTTCACTAGGAAAGATATACAAATAGTAAAGGAGCACATGAAAAGATGCTCAAAATCATCAATCATGAGAAAAATGTACAATAAAATCATAATGAGATACTACTGCATATCCACTAGAATGGCTATATTAAAAATAACAGACACTACACATGTTGGTAAGGCTACAATAAACTGCAGCCCCATCTATTTCTGGTGGACTACTTTAAAAAATGGTTTGATAATTTCTTATAAATTTGAGCATGCATTTATATGAATCTGGAAACCCAAGAGAAATGTATCTACTCAAACAGAAAATATATATCTATATAAACATGTGTGAATATTCATAATAGCAGCTTGATTCATTATAGTTAAACACTGAAAAAACCCCAAACATCCATCAACTGGAAAATACTTAAAAAAAAATGATATATCCATATAGTCTATAGTACTCAATAATTAGAGGAATGAACTATTGATCTAGAACAACAACATGGATGTATGAATATCAAAAGCATTACATTTAAGTTTATGAAGCCAGACATACATGGTATATACTTTATGATTCCATTTATATGAATTTGTAAAAGAGATAAAACCATAGTGACAGACAGCTAATCAGCTAATGCTTTCTCAGGGATGAGGTTGGGGAGGCAAATTTTTGGGTTATAGAAGTGTTCTATATTATAGCTATTGTTATAATTACATGACTGCATGCATCTGTCAATACTTTCAAATCATACACATAAAATTGGTGAACTTTATTATGTATAAGTTATAATCTCAAGCTAATTAAAAATATTAGTGATAGGATAGAGTATATGATAAGTCATGATGGGATGATTTTTATCCATGTGGAAAAGTACAATTTTCCTATATCATACCATATTCAAAAATGAATTTTAGGTAAATTAAAGAGGAAGGGATAAATGCATTGGGGAAAATAATCCAGAAAACTTTTATTTCATGCCTAAAGTTTTAATGAAAGAATTGGAGAGCAAAGTGAAAGTGAGAGTGAAAGAAATGTGATGATAAGCGATATGAAGAAAATATGAAGGGCTTCCCTGGTGGCAAAGTGGTTAAGAATCTGCCTGCCAATGCAGGGGACACGGGTTCGAGCCCTGGTCCAGGAAGATCCCACGTGCCGTGGAGCAACTAAGCCTGTGCGCCACAACTACTGAGCCTGCACTCTAGAGCCCGCGAGCCACAACTACTGAAGCCCGTGCGCCTAGAGCCTGTGCTCTGCAAGAGAAGCCACTACAATGAGAAGCCCGTGCGCCGCAACTAGAGAAAGCCCACGTATGGCAACAAAGACCCAATGCAGCTAAAAATAAATAAATAAAATAAAATAAATAAATTTATTAAAAAAAAGAAAACATGAAAAATATATCAGTCATTATTAGTGTCGATTAAATAGATGCATATTATATCTTACACATTAGTTATTTTAAAATACATAATAAAGCTACATAGTAAGAATTTTAAAAAGGAATAAAAAGAGGCAAAAGTGCAAACAGGTAGAAATTTTGAAAACAACAGTAATAATTGTTAATCATAGGAACATCCGCAGCCAAAAATAATTATTAGTAATTTATTCTAGAAGATTAATCCTTCTTGAACCACAATAAATATTTATGGAGTCCTATCCTACTACAAGTAACTACAGTTTTCAGCAGATATCTGAGAGCAAAATAAATTTGCTAGGATGAATTGTATTTTTTATCAGTGGCCAGAACAATATTTGCAGTAAGACATCACACTTTCTTTCATGGACAAATGGTATCTATGGTCCCTCCTTTTGAGTCTGAGAAGGGGCTTGAGACTGTGCCAAACCAAAGAGTATCATGGAAATCCAACTATGTAAATTCGAAGGCAAAGTCATATCATGGACACAGCTTTCCCTTGGCCACTCTTGGAACACATGCTTTGAAGCCTGAGTGTCCATGTGACAAGTCCAACTACCTTGAAAATACTATGTTGGAAAATCACATAGAAATAAATAGAGATTCCCAAGGACTCCTGGCCATTCTGGTGCTAGGCCAAGACTTCCTAGCAGAAGCGTCCCAGCCAAGGCACTGGCATACAGGCTTCAAGCTTTCCCAGCTCATACAAAGTGGACTAGAAACAAGTTGGTCCTGCTGAAGTACCAGCCCAGACACCAGATCTGTGAACAAAATAATTGTCGTTTTACACCACTAAGTTTAAGGGTTTTGTATGCAGCATTAGATATGCAGAACATTTGTCTAAAATATAAGGTGGATAGAAAATGTAAAAGGAAACACAGTTATCAAGTGGGGAAAGACAGTAAATTTGTTTTTAATATGACTTTAATGGAGTGGACATTTCATGTCTGTGTCTTCAGACAGTATCTAGAAGGCAGAATAGGAGCTTAGAAAAAAGATCTGAAGGGGTTGTAGATTTGGAAGACGTTAGCACAAAAGTGATGTCTCTGATGAAGGTATATATGCACCACCTTCATGTTTCCAAGAGTCTGATCACTCCTGATTCAGGGTATCTGGGGTAGGAAATCAAACAGAATCCTCATGGTGTTTTGTGTTTTTTATTGTTGTTGTTTTAATGTCCCATCAACATATACCTACTTATTCAAGTTCATGCTATCAACGTCAGTTCCTATTTTTTCTGTCAATTTTATTTAGTCTCTGTAACTTCAGGGTGATTATAAGTTAAAGGTTAAGTTGGAACTTGGAGTGACTAAACTGATTCTTATTTTTACTTGTACAGAAATGGAAGTTGTTTAATACAACTCTTTTTAAAAATTTAATTTAAAAAATGTAGTCCAATGAGTAATTGCTGAAGACCTCCTAAATTAAGCGTCACCATGAAAGTTCAAATATTCATGAAGACTAGAAAGATGCTGCCCTAAAGGATGTAAATATCTACTAGGGAAGGTAAGACATTTCAACATTGAAAAACACACATATTTAAATAAATAAAATGTGGAACAGAGTATGCTAAGTGTCACAGTAACATAGAAATTCAAAGTGATCATATCTGGTTGTAGAGTCAATGCAGGAGGCTTTTCCATGGTATTGGCTTATCAATATTGACACAGTGTTGATTAACCAAGAGAACATTTTGAACAGAGTAAACCTTTTAGATAGATATAGCTTGTGTGCACTCATAAACTTGAAGAAGCACAGAGCAGAACTGGAGATACTGCGTAGTTGAATTTGCTTTTCGTAAGTACATACATTCCAAGGTAAGACTATTGGATTTTATCTTCTGATAAAATTGCTTTTGATGGTCTGAGGATAGAATTTGAATGATAAAAACTGTATTTCAGCAACTTATACCTTTATATTAAGAATAAATCAATATGAAATCTAGAACATAAATTCAGGTGTAAGATACATATTTTTTGTGGATGTAAATAGTATATGGTATATTTCTGGTTTAAGATGGTAAAGATTCTTGTCATCTCCTAATTAGAACCAGTAACAATAAGAACAGTAGCATAAATAACGTTTTTTAAAAAAACCAAACCAAACAAAAAAACAAGTGAACAAACTCCATTTTAACCAAAATTGAGAAGCGCCAAAGCCTGCAACCTCAATACATGAATGAAAGTGCCAGATTTTGGCCAGATTCAGCAGGGAACTAGATTTTTGAAACAACGATGCATAAACTGAGGAGTAAAACCAAATATTTTGAACAAATAGATCACAGTGTAGGAGCTGGTTGTAGAAACCTCCTGAACTTTGACAATACTTAGGTTAGAGTAGAAGCTGGAAATTATGCAAGCATTCCATCTCTACAAAAGCTTGCCTTTAGTGAGACAAGTTAGATGAGAAAATATGGATTGCAACTTGGTGCTGCCAATATTTGTCAGCTGAAGTTAAACAAAATTTAATTATCTTACATACATACACACACACCCTTATCCTGGGGAGTGTTTTTACCTCTCTAGCATATATTCACTGTTCTCATCATAGTGATGCCCTGGTGTGTGTGTGTGTGTGTGTGTGTGTGTGTGTGTGTGTGTGTGTGTGTGTGTGTGTGTGTGTGTGTGTGTGTGTGTGTGTGTGTGTGTGTGTGTGTGTGTGTGTGTGTGTGTTTCATTTGTAGTCTCCTTGGTCCAGGTAAAGCTAATTCCATCCTTGACTTTATAGTTGAGAATGAAAGTCTAGCCTCCCCCCACCATCCCTATCTCCCAGATATTGCTATTTGTTTAGGAATGAGCCTATCAACCAACAGAATGAATTAGACTGAACTTCAAACTTCCAGAAGTGAAAGCTTTCTTTTTTAAATTTTGTGTGAGTTTCCCATGTCATTTAGGATTTTGTGATTTCTCTGTACCAGGTATTCAACTTTAGTCTCTTAAGAAAATAAGGTCTCTTTTTCTCTTATAATTTCTAGAGCATAAGAAAAAGCAAGTTCAGTGCTAGCGCCATCATTAAAAACCATCATAAAATATCTGATAAATGATTAATATCAAAATATATAAAGAACTCATACAACTCAATAGCAAAAAGCCAAACAATATGATTAAACAATGGGCAGAAGATCTGAAAAGAAGTTTTTCCAGCAAAGACATACAGATGATCAACAGACACATGAAAAGATATTCAATCTCATTAATCATAAGGGAAATTCAAATCAAAATCCCAATGAGATATCACCTCACACATGTTAGAATGGCTATTATCAAAAAGACAAGAAATAAGTGTTGGTGAGGGTGTGGAGAAAAGGGAACACTTTCGCACTGTTGATGGGAATGCAAATTTGTACAGCCACTATGGAAAACAGTATGGAGGTTTCAGAAAAAAATGAAAACAGAACTACCATATGATCCAGCAATCCCACTTCTGGGTATTTATCTGAAGAAAACGAAAACACTAACTCAAAAAGATTTATGTACCCCCATGTTCATTGCATCATTGTTTACAGTAGCCAAGACATGGAAACATCTTAAGTGTGCATTGATGGATGAGTGGATAAAGAAAATGTGTAAATATGTATGTATGGAGAGAGAGAGAGAATGGTTCAACCATAAAAAAGAATGAAATCTTGCCATTTGTGACAACATGGATGGACCTTGATGGCATTATGTCAACGTGAAATAAGTCAGACAGACAAATACTGTATGATCTCACTTATATGTGAAATCTAAAATGAAAAAGCTCATAGATACAGAGAATATACTGATGGTTGCCAGAGGTAGGGGTGGGGTGGAGGGGAGGGGCAGAATGGATGAAGGGGGTCAACAAATAAAAACCTCCAGTTATAAAATAAATAAGTCATGGGGATATAAGGCACAGTACTGTGACTATATTAATACTGTAGTGCATATTTGAAAGTTGCTAAGAGAGTAAATCTTAAAAGTTCTCATTACGGGAAAAAAATGTGATTACGTATGGTGATGGATTTATTGCAGTGATTATTTCACCGTATATACAAATATCAAATCATTATGTTGTACACCTGAAACTAATATAATATTATAAGTCCATTATACCTCAGTTTAACAAAAAGACATCAGAGACTCGGGCTGTGTCCAGGCCCATTCTCTGTTCTCCCCATTTTGTGACTCTTATGTTCACAGAATGGCTGTTCCATCTGGAGGCAGAATAAAATGGAAAGGGCAAGGAACCAAGACTTGGGTCAGCTCAATCTATTTAATTGTTTCAGGAAAATAGTATCATTCCTGGATTACATGCAATAGAGATCTTTCATTTCAAGGACAGGCTGATGGTCACCCCTCACTGTTACACAGCCTGGGAACATGGATATCATGTAACTGGACACACTGCAGTTCTAAACCAAACTATGCTTCTATTAGTAAAGGAGAAAGAGAAAATAGATATTGAATAGTTACTGCATTGTCTGCCAAATTTGGTGAGAGGAGTATTAAAGTCTAGAACTCCTGGAAATGGATGAAGCCCAGAAGAAAACAGGGTAGTCAAGAGTCTTCCAACTCCAACCAAGTTCTGATGCCTCTGTTTGAAATTCTGACTCCTGTGTGCTGGCCAGCTCTACCTTGGGAATTTTCAGACTCTAGATAAGAGGAATTCAGATAATCCCTTAACACAGTTTGAGCTTATGTGTGCATCTGTTTCCTTGAAATTGAAAAGGTCCAAACACACCAAGCAGACCCACTGTGAGCCTTCTAGCTATCCCAGAGTTGCAACCTGCCACAGTGGAGATGCTCATGAGAAAATGACAAGAGTTAAAAGTTTAAGGTGCCTAATTCTTAATCTGTCCATCACCCTAACTCAATACTCCACTTCCTTCTTTACACTAAACATTAAACGTTTGCAAAGAACTTGTCTAGGTAGAAGGTTTTGGATTCATAAAAAGAAATATAATGGGCCTTGGCAAAGATAACTGAAAATAAAATGTGAAAATGGACTTAGTATACAAAAGGTATTTGTGAACATATAGAAACATGATAAAAAGATTATAGCCTGAAGCAGGTGAGATTTGGAGTGCACATTTTACTGTTATATCAAGTAAATTGAAGTGAATACCAATGAAACATCTCGAAACAAGATAGCATAGTGAAAGACAAGAAATAGAGGAAAAGGGAGACAATGCAAAGAAATGAAAAGTTCTGTGGCAGAATTAATATATTTATATATTTACCTGTAAAGGAGAAAAATGTCATTACAGAAATAAAAGTTACATTGGAAGCAAATAAAAATATATCCTCTTAAAATAGGGAGACAGAGGAGAGAATTAAGAAAATTAAGCCAAGTGAAATGTAAAAATGTGTAAAAATGTTTTGAAAGAAAATAATAACTGCATCATAGAAAAAATGGTCTAATGTACACATTATTGCTTATCCTTATAAAGAAAGCCAAACAAGTGGAATATGATACACAAAAGCAGAAACTAATGGAAAAGTTTTGCAAAGAGACAATTTAAGAAAACTTGCATAAAATAACTGAAAACTTGACGCTACAAGCTAAAACCAGGTCAGTTAACACAAGTGTACTTCAAGAAAACAATAAATAATCCTAAGGCGTTCAGGGGGAAAATTCAATTTGTCTATAAGCCGTAATAAATAACGCTGGCTTCAGGACCGGTTGTAACAACATAAAAATCATAAAAGGAAGTAGCATTGTTTCAAAATCATCAGGAAAGTGAAGTGTAATTCAAGAATTTTAGATCAAGTACAATCTTAATCAAGCATGGAGGCAACAGAGAAATTTGTAAATTCAGGAAACACCATGCTAATAAGCCAATTTAGACACAAGCTTTAGCAAGGAGATTAGTGGGGCACTTGATAAAATTAGTGAATTTTAAAATCTTTGTAGAAGCCAAGTTAGCTACACAACTCTGGAAATTAAGGTGACAATGTGGAAGGAGAAAATTGTGATAGTGGTGATATGTAAATAATAATACAAACCAAAGCAATCCAGAAGTTTTAAGGATAATGGAATGAGGCCCTAGAGGCTGTGGAGGAGGTAGAGGGAACACAGAGAATATGGAGGCATCTTAACACAGTGGTTAAGCATAGATCTGGTGTCAGACTTTTTCATGCTGAAAGCCTTGGCTCTGCTTCTTATCAGCTGTGTGACGGCGGTTTGACCCCCCATGCTGCTGCTTCACATCTGCATGAAGTTGTGTCACGGGGTTTCAACCACATATGGTCATAGCAGCATTAGACTAAAATGAGTCAGTATTTGCAGAGTACTTAGATCAGTGCTTGGCACATTTTATCCCCTGGAAAAGTAGCCTTTAACTAAAAATACAGCATGATGCTTAAGAGTTCAATCTTTAAGACTGTCCAGGTTCAAATCTGAGGTCGAAGTCCAGTTCTTTAGAAAGAGAGTTTAAAATTTCAATTTGACCTTCTCTTACCCTCTTGGAGTCTTTGAAAGGGAAATAAAGTCCCCTACCAATATGAATATACTATTCCTCTCCAATTTGGAATAAGGGAAGTGCCTACAGTAATTCTTTCTTAAACTACATGTATGTATAAAGGCATTCTGGTTTAATGATACAGAGATCTTTGCTCTGTGTTACCTTGAACGTCCACCTTACAACCCATTTACAATGTTCAGTGTATCATTCAAGGTCATATAACGTTCTCCTGGATGTACTTTAATTTATTTTACCAAGACCCTGTTTTAAGACCTTCAGTCTTTATTTATTTGTCGTTTTAAAGAAAAAGAACCTTGTAATGAAATTTTAAGTCCATTCATTCTTATTTCTTTCGAATAAATTCTTAGAAGTAGAATTGTCTCAAAGGGATTATTTGACTGTCGATAATTATTTTAAAAATATTATTCATAAAAGTTATAGTAACTTTTGTTTACCTTAACACTGAGAGTTTCTGTTTATACCTCTGCCAACAACCAATATCAGCATTAGTGTTTAAGTTGAATCATTACTCAATTTTGCATATCATATATTAACTGTGAGACCATATAGAACGTGTGTTAAGGCATAGGAGTTGAGAACCAGAATCTTTTACATTCAAATCTCACACTTGCCAATTTCTGGCAATGTGCCTATATGCAAGTTAACGTTACTGAGACTCAGTTTCTCCATCAGTGAAAATAGGAAAATTACAGTGCCTTGCTGTATTTTTAGAGTCTCATTGATATATTGCATGTAAGGTTGCTTGTACATGGTATATGATTCATAATTTGTACCTAATGTAAATATATACTAATGTATATGTATTAGTGATATATATTTGTAGGTAAAGAGCATCTTCATGTTCTTTGAACTTTTTATTAAGGTGTGTGTCATAATCCTCTTCTCTCTCTCTCTCTTTTTTTTTTTTTTTTTTTTTTAGTGAAGGACTGTTAAATGCAAATTGATATACAGGAGATTGGCCGGCTACCTGCCAGCTTTCAGTTTGCTGTGACTATTCTTGCCTGGTGCCTCCCAGAAAGGCTGCTTTGGAAAACCACTGATTCTCAAATAATGGCTGTCATCTCTACATCTGTGCCTAGTCTGACCTTTTCTCCCTTTTTCACAGGCCGCAATCCCTGCTTCCTTCCTATAATTCTGCTTTCTCCAGGAGGGCAGCTATGAATGTGGCCTTGCTGTCTTCCTTCTATCTGGTCCCACCTGTACTGTATCTAATGGAAATTAATCCACATTCCTAGCAGGTGTATGTTATTATTTCCGAGTTTACACTTCAGATGCAGGTGTCTCTCTTCCAAGATTGGTTCATGATGAACTTATATTCATGTTCATAGCTTACCCAAAGTTAATCCAGGAAAGGTGTTCAGACAATCAATGTTTATAAATACTGGTTTTGTCAACTTACTTATGTCTTTTCCTCCCCAGGGAAACAATTAATTTGGCATAAATTCATCAGATGTTTTTGGCTAGCTTCCAGATGTTTAAAAATAGACAAAATTTGCAAAAGCTTGTTTAATTTCATGTCATGTTTGAACCCAATTACATGTCCTCTGTTTAACTGAACACTATTGAATGTAAATATTTTATTACTTTTGTTTTTCTTTAATAGAACTAGGAAAGAATGTTGCCTTATTAGAGATTTAGTTCTCCATCCAAAACTACCTCCAACTGAGGTAACAGTACACTATGAAACACGACGTGGTTTCTAACAAATTGTCAATTAAGATCTGTTACTCTGTATTTGTGTGATGAGTGGGAGGCAAATGTACTAAAACCTTATTCAAATATCACAATTATTATATAAAAAATATAAATTACATCTACTTACGTCTGTTTATATCTTCTACTGTTTTAGCAACTAGATATGCTTTATATAAAAGGGAAAAAATCTTAAAATGTAAGAAAAATATAAAATCTAAGCTTTAGAGAAATAGTTATATAGAAACAAATTTCCTTTGCATCTCTAAAAGCGTAAATTGGTCTCAGAGTCCTTCTTTTCAAATCAGGTGTTTGTCAAAGCTAATTCTTTATCATAATCCATCTATATCAGGATGGAACAAGCAAAACCTATGGTCTACCTGTACAAAACTGTTACCCAATATTTTTGGTTATTTTTTATTCCAACCTGGGCCTGTAAAAACACTAAAAAGGAAGGTTTACTAAAATATAGTCTGGCATTATTTTTATTTCCTGTTAGCTTGACCTTTGTGAGCTCAAGGATCCCATCCTCCCTCCATCCTCCAAATCCCTTGAATTATAAGCAAATGCTCCTCTTTTGGTTGGTTGTTACTAAATCAATTGAAAACCTTTACAGTATTGCTGCATATAATTTGGTCTATGGACCAATTGCAGTGGTATTACCTAGGAGTTTTTATTTTTCTAAAGTTTTTTTTGATGCGGACCATTTTTAAAGTCTTTATTGAATTTGTCACAATATTGCTTCTGTTTTATGTTCTGTTTTTTTTGGCCGCAAGGCATGTGGGATCTTAGCTCCCCAACCAGGGATCGAACCCACACCCCCTGCATTGGAAGGTGAAGTGTTAACCACTGGACCACCTAAACATGCAGAATTTAAGTCTACATATCAGACTTAACTGAGTCAAAATACACATGTATTTATTTATTTTTGGCCATCCTAAGAAGTGTGTGGTAGTATCTCGTCATTGTTTTTCCTTGACTATTTTTTATTTATAAATATTTGCCGATTGAGTATTAAATTGCATTTTAGATTACATATAAACTTGAATAATTTTTCAGACATTTAATGGCCCTTTGTATTTTCCTGCTTTATATTTTTCCTTCTGTCTCGTTTTTTTAAAAACACACATTGTTACATTTATGCAATACTGCCATGGGTATCCTTTTTTTTCCTTTTAAAACCCACCACCTGCCCTGGGTGCCAGTGCAACAGCGAGGGTTAAATCCCAGCATAACCTGAATGGGGACGTGCTGGGCCTGGTTATGGAGGAAAGACACTCCACCAGAAGAGCTACTTGCATTGGAGCATATACTGGTAGGTGTCAAGAGAGTACCCCTGGCGTTGGATTATTATTTTCTGTTTTTATTTCTCCCATCCCCACCCTCTGTCTCTGGAGTCTACCAATCTGTTCTCTGTATCTATGAGCTTGTTTTGTTTTTTTAAGATTCCACATGTAAAAGAAATGGTATGGTATTTGTCTTTATCTGACTTATTTCACTTAGTAAAATGCCCATGAGGTCCATCCATGTTGTCACAAATAGCAGGATTTGATTTTTTTATGGCTGAATAATACTACATTGTCTATATATGTATACCACAATTTATTTATCCATTCATCTATTGATGGATACTTAGGTTGTTTCCATATCTTAGCTATTGTAAATAATGTTACAATGAACACGGGGAAGCATATATCTTTTTGAGTTAGTGTTTTTGTTTTCCTCAGATAAATACCCAGGAGTGGAATTGCTGAATCATATGGTATAATAGTTCTAATTTTAGTTGTTTGAGGAACCTCCATACTTTTTTCATAGTGGCTGCACCAATTTATATTCTCACCAACAGTGCACCAGGGTTTCCTTTTCTCCACATCCTTGCCAATACATACTTCTTGACTTTTTGATAGTAGCTATTTTAACAGGTGTGAATTGATATTGTAGTTTTGATTTGCATTTCCCTGATGATTAATGATGTTGAGCATCTTTTCATAACTTATTGACCATCTGTTTGTCTTCTTTGGAAAAATGTCTATTCAGATATTATGCCCATTTTTTAATTGAATTGTTTGGTTTTTTGCTATTGAGTTGTAAGAGTTCCTTTTACAGACAAACCTTGTTTATTGCATGTTGCTTTACTGTGCTTTGCAGATATTGTATTTTTTACAAATTGAAGGTTTTTGGCAACCTTGCATTGTCAGGTGATGGTTAGAATTTTTTTACCAATAAAGTATTTTTTAATTAAGATATTTGCATTGCTTTTTTATACATAATGCTGTTGCACATTTAATAGACTACAGTATAGTACAAACATAACTTTTATATGCATCAGGAAAGGAAACCATCGAATGAAATAGCAACCTACTGAATGGGAGAAAATATTTGCAAATCATATGTCTGATAAGGGACTAATATCGAAAATATACAGGCCTCCCTCAGAGATATTGCAGGTTCATTTCCAGGCCACCACAATAAGTAAATATTGCAATAAAGTGAGCCACATGAATCTAATTGAACACATATGCATGGGTTTATTTCTGGGCTGTGTATTCTGTCCTATTGATCTGTGTGTCTGTTTTTATGCCAGTGCCATACTGTTTTAATTCCTATAGTGTTATAATATAGTTTGAAATCAGGGCATGTGATCCTTCCAGCTTTTGTTCTTTCTCAAGATTGCTTTGACTTTTCAGGATTTTGGTGGTTCCATACAAATTTGATGGAGATTACACTGAATCTGTAGTTTACTTTGGGTAGTATGGACATTTTAACAATGTTAATTCATTCAATCCATGAGCATGAAATATCTTTCCATTAATTTGTGTCTTCTTCAGTTTCTTTAATTAATGTCTTATAGTTTTCAATATACAGGTCTTTTACCTCCTGGTTAAGTTTATTACTAGTTTTTTTTTTTTGGATATAATTTTAAATGGGATT
This sequence comes from Lagenorhynchus albirostris, assembly GCF_949774975.1. Lineage (NCBI taxonomy): Eukaryota > Metazoa > Chordata > Mammalia > Artiodactyla > Delphinidae > Lagenorhynchus > Lagenorhynchus albirostris. The sequence continues at coordinate 106,818,413 of NC_083099.1, read as the reverse complement.
GTTTTGTTTCTCTTTCTGATATTGTGTTATTGGTGTATAGAAAATGTATTTTTGTATATTGATTTTGTATTCTATAACTTTACAGAATTCACTTATTCTAATGTTTTTTTTTTTAGTGGAGTCTTTAAGGTTCTCTCTATATAATGTCATGCCATCTGCAAATAGTGACAGTTGTACTTTTTCCTTTCCAATTTGGGTTTCTTTTATTGTTTTTTTCTTGCCTAATTCCTCTGGATAGGATTTCTAATACTATGTTGAATAAAAATGGTACTCTAATCTGTATTTCCTCTCTTCTAATTTGCATTTTAGAGTCATGATCATATGTACATTAAAGTTCAAAAAGCATTACCAATATCTAATCATCATCAGCTATTTTCTTTTTATAACTTCTTGCTTGATTTATATCTCACACAATATTGAGGTTGTTTTGAGGAAGGTAACCAAAAATTCCCTAATAATCAAACAGCTTTTCCACAGGTCACCTCTTTTTCCAGCCTTTTTTCAATGTGCTTCAATGTTGGCCAACATTTCTCTCTAAAGTTTTCTTTCCTGAGTCTTTTATAGTAGTTGTGGGACTTCTCTACCTTTTCTTGAAACTATGCTTCTTTGTCCACATCTCCTCATTCTCTTCTTTCCAATGCCAATGGTAGGAACACTCCAGTATTCTGGATTTGCCATCATTTTTGTTCTATTCCTTGATAAAATTACATTCATTCTTAAAACTTGAATAATTACTTTGAAGGGCCTGACTTCCAAATTTTTATTTCTGCCCTACATTTATCTCTTTAAAAAAAATTATTCTTTTCTCTTTTTTTTCCTTTTAAATTAATTAATTAATTAATTTAATTTTGGCTGTGCTGGGTCTTTGTTGTTGCCCACAGGCTTTCTCTAGTTGCAGAGAGTGGGGGCTACTGTTTGTTGGTGGTGCGCGGGCTTCTCATTGTGGTGGCTTCTCTTGTTGGGGAGCATGGGCGGTAGGTGCATGGGCTTCAGTAGTTGTGGCTCACAGACTCTAGAGCACAGGCTCAGTAGTTGTGGTGTGTGGGCTTAGTTGCTCCATAACATGTGGGAATCTTGCCAGAGCAGGGCTCAAACCCATGTCTCCTGCATTGGCAGGCGGATTCTTAACCACTGTGCCACCAGGGAAACCCTACATATTGAGATATCTCCTGATATCTCTTTTATCTTAAACAGTTTGATGAGCATCCCATCCTGGACACCCTCAAGGTCAATGGCTTCAAACTGAACTCAGAGCATTCCTTCCCAAACTAGGTTTTTTTCTTCTCCTTTGGCTTTTAGGCAAAATGTCATGTTTTATTTCTCAGTAATTATAAATTCCTTACAGTTGTTAATCAATTTAATCTTTTTAGTACCTTACAATGTGAAGGCAGGATAGAAAACAATTACCATATAGCTTCCATGATTACCCAAATCCTAGCAGTCAAATGCCAATTTAGTTCTATTCTAGCAAAGTGGTTCTTAGGAATATCTGATGAGGTTCTGAACATTTGGCTTATGATAATAACATAGGAAAGGGTTAGTTGAACTAAAATCACTCTACAGAATGAACTACGTAGGGAATGCCAAATAGCTGCCTCAAGTGCATGTGAATTACACGTACCTGAATTTCTATGGCTATTTATCTGTCTCTTTCAAACTACCTATCTCTACATCTATTAAAAACTACTGGAATATGCCAATATAATTATAATATCCTTTTTGAGGAGTTGGTAGAAGCATTTGCCAAAAATTATAGACGAAATCTCTATACACTATTTGTGGTACAGGTCCTTTAATTATTGTACTGTTGTTTCCATGTTCACTCATCTTGCTAAATGCTACCTTTACATCATCTATGTTGATATAGTTGGACTTATCATATCTTTTTTCGGGTTGACATGCAATCCATAGAGAAAGTTTTGTTTCTTTAATGGATCCAAATTAGAAGTAAATTCAGAGTCCAGTAACTGTATTTCTGTACATTTCTCTATTTTTTAAAGTATATGCTTTTAAGTGCATGTACAGTGCCTGTCTTACACATCAAAGGGCCTAAAATGCCATGGAGGCTGAGGTCAGTGGAAAAAGAGAGCATGTTTTGGACTTGACTTAAAAATCTGTGTGTTGCTAATTGTCTTTGTAGCCTAGTTAAGTACTTTAAACTTTCTGAGATTACATTTCTTTACCCATAAAATGTTGTAATTATACATACTTTGTGGATATGTTAAAGAATAACTGATGCTATTTTACATTGGTTAGTAGCACAGGCTTTGAGGATTAGTCAGACCTCAGTAGAAAACCTCGTTCTAATAGCTACCATCTATATAATCTTGTGTAGGTTATACAACTTCTGAACACTTCAGTTTCCACAGTGTGAAATAGTGATAATAATCTTTATCTCATATGGTTATTGAAACTATTAAACAAGGTAATGTATGTTAAACACCCAAAATTTTTCTTTTATGTTCTTAAATAGTATCTATAATTATATTAACTTGTAAAGAAGGTCAGTTTATATTAATTTTTTCTTACATCATTTTCTGATCATTTCCTTACACTTGTGCTGTACAGACTGGGTTCAGGAGCTCTGGTTTCAAGTATTATTCTGATGACTTCTGGCTGTGTGTCAATACTATTTCTGAACTTTATTTTTTATTTGTGGAATTGGAATCATAATGCTTAGATGACATAAAGCATGTAAAAGTGCTGTGACAACTCTAAAATGATATAAATAATGTCAGTTATTATTAAAGTAAATTGAGATAATTGGTCATTTACTAATTCATTCAACAAATATATATTGAATGTATAAGAAATTCTAGGCTTTGTGTTGGATACTCAAGGATGATACAAACAGGCTGTGCTTTAAGGGACTCACAAAGCAGTGGATGGTATAATCATATACACAGGAGCTGCAATAGCATGCCACATTCATGATAGAGTAGGCACAAGATAAGTAAAGGATGACCCTCCATTGAGTACAACCAGAATTCATTTGCTTGAATTCAAATGAAGATATTGCAGTTGATGGTTGATTATTCTCCTTTCAATGATCGACTACTGTTTTGCCTATGTGGTAGTTAATTTTATGTGGCAATTTGACTAGGCTACAGGCTGCCCAGACATTTGGCAAAACATCATTCTGGATGTGTCTGTGGGGGAGTCTCTGGATGAGACTAACATTTGAATTGACTGAGTAAAACAGATTGCCACCCTGATGTAGGGGGGTTCTCATCCTATCAGTTGAATATCTGAATAAAACAAAAAGGCTAAGTAGAAGGAACTCCTCTTGCCTGACTGAATAAGCTGGGATATTGGTCTCTTCCAGCCTTTGGATTCGGACTGCAACACTGGTTCTTCTTGGGTCTTGACCCTGTTGGCTTTTGGACTAGAACATACACCATCGGCTCTCCTGCATGTCCATTTTGCTGACTGCAGATCTTGGAACTTCCTAGGCTCCATAGCACATGAGGCAATTCTTTATAATAAATATGTACACACACACATATGTACACATACACACACACACATATACACTATTGGTTCTGTTTCTCTGGAGAACCTAGCCTAATACATCCCATTTTAAACCCAATCTCCTATTGTGTCTTTCATCTAATTCCCCTACCCTTCTACCACAGGGTCAGATCTATTAAATAACTGAATCAAAATAAAATGGTTTCATAGCTAAATCAGAACTGTTTTCCTCAGCAGGTGTGGGACTGTAGAAGAATGTGAAAAAAAAAATGATGTGTGTACCAGTTATTATGTTTATCCAACTTTTTTTCCAACAAAATGCCTGGAGGTGCTATGCCATTCTCAGCTCTAGTGGTATCTCATAATTTTTCCTTTCATCTATACCTGTTCAGGAAATGATGACCTTTTATCTTTAACTTCAAAAGACATATTCTTAACTTAGCTCTACACCCAAGTAAAAATTACACAGAATCTGCTGAACTACCACTGATGTGAGAAACACAGATGCAAAACCTGTTAGCTTTTTAGTCATATCCTTTTATTATTATGTTTGTCTTCATGGTTCAAAAGATGCCAAATGCAAAGTTTACAGCAGTGGCTGATGGAGAAATTCTTTGCCAGCAGCAAAATAGTTCAAGTGAGGTGTAAAATCTGCATGGTCAAATTGAATTCAGAGCAAGTTTGATTTAACTCCTAGAGGCAATGATTAATTTCATTAAGGGAGAAAATCCACCAAGTTAGTCTGTCAGTCACAATGTCTAATTTCAATGAAATGCTTAAAAAATTATGAGATGTAAAGCTTAGTTCTATTTGAATTTTCAGTCAGTGGCAGTAGAACACAAACTGTGTACTAGCAGTTAACTATATATGTGGTAGGTAAAGATATACGGTTGTATCTTAGAATATATTGTCTAGACTTAACCATTAAGCTGTATTTTCAATGAGGTCTCCCTGGGGGCTAATATCTACAGGAATGGATTTAACACACTTCTTTCCTTAAATAATGCATGATATTTTTGAGCATTAACTGTGCTCAAAGTTTAGAATCACTATCAAAAAATAAGATGAGAAAAATTATATAAAACTGAAATTGGGAGAAAAGAAGTAAGAGAGAGAGAAGGTAAGCTTTGTGAAAAGGTGTACTTCATTTGTTCTTTAGTCCTACAATGTTAATCATTAATTGTGTGTGTGTGTGTTCATTTCACAGAGAAAAGAACACTGAGTTGAAAATGTCTGAGTGACCTATGTCACTAGAAATGAGAGCTTTGGAAAGACGATATCAATATCTCTGGTAGCTCCAGAATTTTAATTTTCTTTCAGTATGTAAGACTTAATACAGAAATGTCGGTCTTTGAATTTCCTTACTTAGACTGCTGAATTTCAAATTATTATATGGCCAACAAAGTTTATTCTTGAAAGAAAACAAGTATACTGTCTATAAAATATAGAACAATTATATGTTGACTTAATATATGTTAATAGGCCATCATTTCATTAAACACATTTTTACATGAGCTGACATAATGTTATTTGCAAATGCTAAAATCCTATTTGATTATAAGGCATTATTACCTTTAAAAATTCAGAGGAATGTTTTAAAGATTTATAGCATTAAATAATATGTATCTCTCTTCCAGGGTCTCATATTAAATTTGGGTTGCAATTTTTAGTAATTCTGGTTAGCTAACATGGAAGAAAGAGTGAGAGATAAGTGGCCAGTTCCTTTTCCATTCGAATTTTAACATAAAATAAGTATTTCATAAAATATTTTTTATGTAATTCTAAAAATGTATGTTAATGTATGCCTGGCAAATATGTATATACATTTGCATTAAAATAGAAAGTGTGATGGATTAGGGATGAAAAAGAGCAGGAATTCTGGAGTTTGAAAATAAATGTGTTGTTTTTGCTTGATGATGCAAAAAATGGGAAGTGTGTGTCTTCCAAATTTATTCTTCTTTTTAAAGATTGTTTTGGTTATTTAGGTTTTCTTGAATTTTCGTAGGGTTTTTAGGATTATCTTGTTAATGTATGCAAAAAGTGTTAGCTTGTATTTTGAAAGGGAATGTACTGAATCTGTAGATCAGCTTGGGGAGTATTGCTATCTTAATAATATTGTCTTCTAACTTTGACAGGTATGAGGTGGTACCTCATTGTGGTTTTGATTTGCACTTCTCTGATAATTAACAATATTGAGCATTTTTTCATGTGACAGTAAGCCATCTGTATATCTTCTTTGGAAAAATGTCTATTCATATCTTCTACCCAGTTTTTAATCAGGTTCTTTTTTTTTGATATTGAATTGTATGAGCTCTCTATTTATTTTGGATATTAATCCCTTATTGGTCATATCACTTGCAAATATTTTCTCCCATTCAGTAGATTATCTTTTCATTCTGTGAGTGGTTTCCTTTGCTCTGCAAAAGCTTTGAAATTTAAATAGATCCAGTTTGTTTATTTTTGCTTTTATTTCTTTGGCCTTGAGAGACTGATTCAAGAAAATATCGCTACGATTATGTCAAAGAGTGTTCTGCTATGTTGTCTCCCAGGAGTTTTATGATACATGATTAGGTCTTTAATCCATTTTGAGTTTATTTTTGTACATGGTGTGAGGAAATGTTCTAATCTCATTATTTTATATGTGTCTGTCCAGTTTTCCCAGCACCACTTATTGAAGACTGTCTTTTGTCCATTGTATATTCTTGCCTCCTTTGCCATAGATTAATTGACTATAGGTATGTGGATTTATTTCTGGGCTCTTTATGCTATTCCTTTTATCTATGTGTCTGTTTCTGTGCCAGTGCCATGCTGTTTTGATTACTGTAGCTTTGTAGTAGGGTCTGAAGTCAGGGAGCATGATACATCCAGCTTCGTTCTTTTATTTCAAGATTGCTTTGGAAATTCGGAGTCTTCTGTGGTTACATATAAATTTTAGCATCATTTGTTATAGTTCTGCAAAAACTGTCATAGGTATTTTGAAAGGGATTGCATTAAATCTGTAGATTGCATTGGGTAGTATGGATATTTTAACAATATTAATTTTTCCAATCCAAGAACATGGGATAGCTTTCCATTTCTTTGTATCATTTTCAGATTCCTTCATCAATATTTTATAGATTTCAGAGTATAGGTCTTTAACGTCCATGGTTAAGTATCCTATGTATTTTAATTTTTGATGAATTCATAAATGAGATTGTCTTCCTAAATTCTCTTTCCGGTAGTTCATTATTAGAATATAGAGAAGTAACAGATATCTGTATATTAATCTTGTGTCCTGCAACTTTACTGAATTCATTTTATAGTTCTATTAGTGTTTTGGTGGAGACTCTATAGAGTTTTCTATATATAGTATCATGTCATCTACAGATAATAACAATTATACTTCTTCCTTTCCAATTTGGATGTCTTTTTATTACTTTTTCTTATCTGATTGCTGTGGCTGGAACTTCCAATACTATGTGAGATGGAAGTGGTGAGAGTGGACATCATTGTCTTGTTTCTAATTTTAAAGGAAAAGCCTTTCAGTTTTTCACTGTGAAGTATGATGTTAGCTGTGGGTTTGTCATAAATGGCCTTTATTATGTTGAGACATGGTCCCTCTATATCAAATTTGATGAGAGTTTTTTATCATAAATGGATGTTGAATTTTATCAAACACCTTTTCTGCACCTACTGAGATAATCATGTGGTTTTTAATCTTTCCTTTTGTTAATGTGGTATATCACATTGATTGATTTGCAACTAGTGAACCATCCTTGCATCCCTGGAATAAATCCCACTTGATCATGGTGTATGATACATTTTACATATTGTTTAATTTGGTTTGCTAATATTTTGTTGAGGATTTTTATGTCTATATTCATCAGAGATATTGAGCTGTAATTTTCTTTTTCTTGTAGTGTTTTTGTGTGATGTTGGTATCAGGGTAATGGTAACCTCGTAGAATGAATTTGGGAGTGTTCCATCATCTTCAAGTTTTTGGAATATTTTGAGAAGAATAGGTATTAGCTCTTCTTTATATGTTTGATAGAATTCCCCTGTGAAGCCACCTGTTCCTGAACTTTTGTTTGCTGGGAGTTTTCTTAATTACAAATTCAATTTTACTTCTAGTGATTAGTCTGTTCAGATTGTATATTTCTTCCTGATTCAATTTTGGAAGGTTTTATTGTTTCTAGAGATTTGTCCATTTCTTCTCTGTTGTCCCGTATGTTGGCACAGACTGTTTGTAGTATTCTCTTGTGATTTTTTTGTATCTCTGTGGTGTTGGTTGTTATTTCTCCTCTTCAATTTCTTATTTTATCTATTTGTGTTCTTTTTCTTTTCTTCTTAATGTACCTGGCTAAAGGTTTATCAATTTGGTTTATCTTTTCAGAAAACCAGCTGTTGGTTTTATTGTTTTCTATTGTGTTTTTGGTGTCTATTTTATTTATTTCCTCTCTGATCTTCATTATTCCCTTACTTCTGCTCACTTTGGGCTTTATTTGTTCTTCTTTTCCTAATTCCTTTAGATGGAAGGTTAGGTTGTTTATTTGAGAATTTTCTTGTTTCTGAAAGTAGGCCTGTATCACTATAAACTTCCCTCTTAGAACTGCATTTGCTGCCTCATGTAGATTTTAGAAAGCTGTGTTTCTATTTTCATTTATCTCAAGGTATTTTCTGATTTCCTCTTTGATTTCTTCATTGGCCAATTGGGTTTTTTACTAGCATATTATTTAGTCTCCATGTGTTTGAGTTATTTTTTTCATTTTTCTTCCAGTAATTGGTTTGCAGTTTCATACTGTTGTGGCTAGAAAAAAAATTGATATAATTTCTGTCATCTTAAACTTGTTAAGATTTGTTTTGTGGCCTAGCATGTGATCTTTCCTGGAGAAAATTCCATGTGCACTTGAAAAGAATATATATTCTGCTGTGATTGGATGGAATGTCCTGTAGATTACTATTAAGTCCAAATGGTCTACTGTGTCATTTAGGACCACTCTTTCCTTATTGATTTTCTGTCCCTAGGGACAGACAATACATAGGGTATTAAAGTCCCTACTATTATTATACAATATTATTATCAATTTCTTCCTTTATGTCTGTTAATATTTGCTTTATATATTTTAGTGCTCTTGTATTGGGTGCACATATGTTAACTAGTATAACATTCACTTCATGTGTTGATCCCTTTATAATTATATATATAATTCCCTTCTTTGTATTTTGTTATTGATTTTGTTTTAAAGTCTATTTTGTCTGATATGAGTATTGCCACCCCCACTCTTGTCTTTTCCATTTGTGTGAAATACCCTTTTCCACCCTCTCACTCAGTCTGTGTGTACCTTTAGCTCTGAAGTGAGTCTCTTGTAAGCAGCATATAGTTGGGTCTTTTTTTTTTTTTTTTTTCCTATCTAGCCATCCACCCTATGTCTTTTAATTGGAGCACTTAGTCCATTGACATTTAAAATGATTATTGATAGGTATGTACTTATTGCCATTTTGTTACTTGTTTACTGGTTGACTTTTTCTTCTTTTAGTTTTTTTCCCTTGTGGTTTGATGATTTTCTTTAGTGGTATGCTTGTGCTCCTTTCTCTCTTGTTTTTGTGGATCTGTTGTTGGTCTTTGAATTGTTGTTACCATGGGGTTCATATTGTTGATCTATAACTATATCTACTTGTTTTAAACTGACACTTCTTGTTATAGCCTTTTCTTTTCCTCTTAGAGAAGACCCTGTAATATCTATTTTATGGTGGCTTTAGTACTGATGCACTCTTCTAGTTTTTGCTCATCTAAGAAGTTCCTTATCTCTCCTTCAATTATAAAAGATAACCTTGCTGGGTAGAGTATCTGAGGTTGCAGGTTTTCTCTTTTAGCCCTTCTGAAAGAGAATACATCATGTCACTCTCTTCTGGCCTGCAAAAGGAAGCAAAGAGGATCCCAAACCAGATGAACCCAAACAGACCCACACCAAGACATATAATAATTAAAATGGAACAGTTAAAGACAGAGAAAATTCTAAAGGCAGCAAGAGAAGAAAGAAGTGTCATATACAAAGGAACCCCCATAAGACTATCAGTTGATTTTTCTGTCTTGCCTTTTGAGGCCTTCTTTACTTTTTTCAGTGATATTTTTTTAAAACTTTAATGTATAAGTCTTGCACTTCTTTTCTTAATTTATTCCTAATATTTAAATCTTTTTTGGCAATCTTATTGTAAATTTTGTTTTTCTAAATTTTGTTTTTGGATTCTTCATTGCTAATATATAAAAATACAAATGATGTTTGAACGTTGATTTTTTTATCCTGAAACCTTGTTGAACTTTCTTAATCCTAATGGAATTTTGGGATTTCTGTAATTTTCTAATACAAGGTTATGTTACCTGTGAATAGAGATAATTTTGTGTCTCTCTTTCCAATCTGAATGTTTTTATTTATTTTACTTGCTTAATAGCTCTGGCAAAATTTTTCAGTACAGTGTTGCATACAAGTGTTGGATATCTTTTTTGTTCCTTATCTTAAGGGGAAAACATTCAGACTTTCACTATTGATGAGAGTTGTGTGTTTTGATGCCCTTTATCAGAGTGAGAACACTTTGTGTTTTTACGATGAAAGGGTATTGGATTTTGCCAAGTGCTCTTTCTGTGTTTACTGAGATGATCATGTGGGTTTTGTTTTGTCATTTATTCTATTAATATGGTGTATCACAATTATTAGTTTTCTTATTTTAAACCAAACTTGCATTCTTGAAATAAATCCCATTTGGTTATAGTGTTATTATTCTTTTAAGTGCTACTGGATTTGGATTGCCAGTATTTTTTTGAGAATTTTTTGGGGTCTATTTCATAAGGGTTGTTGACCTCTAATTGTTCCCTCCCACCTTGGGATTTATTTTTCTATTTTTTGTATCAAAAAACTACTGGCCTCATAGGGTGAATTGAGAAATGCTCCCTCCTCTTCTATTGTTTAAATGTTTGTGGAGGACTGTTGCTAACCCCTCTATAAACATTTGGTATTTGGAATTGATCAGTGAAGTCATATGGATTTAATTTTTCTTTGTAGGAAGTTTGTGTAAATATTAATTCAACCCATTTAGTTATTATAAGTCCACTTAGATTTTCTATTTCTTCTTGGGTCAGTGTCAATAATTTGTGTCTTTAGAAACTTGTTTATGCCATCTAGTTATCTAATTTGTTACCATATAATTTTATCATCCTTTTCATTTTTGCAAGAGTAGTAATTATGTCCCGTCTTTAATTTTTATTTTAAACATGTGATTCTTTTTGTTTTTTCATGGTTAGTATAGCTAAAGACATGCCATTTTTGTTGCTCTTTTCAAATAGCCAACTTTTGGTTTCATTAATTTTTTCCTATTGTTTTTCTCTTCTTTATTTCATTTTTTTCCACTCTAGTTTTTATAATTGATTTTCTTCTGCTTGATTTAGTTTAGATTATTTTTTAAATTATATTTTAATTTTTTAGATGTCTTTTATCTTTTTAGAGCAGTTTTTGGGGTTTATGACAAAATTGAAAGGAAGGTACAGAGATTTTTCATATATCTCCCCATCCATACAACATGCGTAGCCTCCCCATAATCAATATCACTTACCAAAATTATACATTTTTTTTTAACCAAGGATGAGCTTACATTGACATATCAATATCACCCAAAGTCTATATTTTACCTTAGGGTTCACTCTTGGTGTTGTATAGTCTATGAGTTTGGACAAACATATAATGACATATAACCATACTTATAATATTGTACAGAGTATTTAACTGCTCTAAGAATCCTGTGTTCTGCCTGTTCATTTCTCTCCCTCTTCACCTCTGGCAGCCGCTGATTTTTATTGACTCCTTATTTTGCCTTTTCCAGAATATCATATATTTGGAATCATACAGTATATACAGATTGGCTTCTTTCACTTAGTACTATGCACTTAAGGATCATCAAGGTCTTTTCACGGCTTGGTGGCTCTTATTTTTTCCTTCTTTTTTTTTTAAGTGCTGAATAATATTCTATTATCTAGATGTGCTTTAGTTTCTCCACTCACATTTTGGTTGCTCCCAAGTTTTGGCAATTATGAATAAAGAGGATATAAATATCTTTGTGCAAGGTTTTGTGTGGAGATAAGTTTTCAACACCTTTGGGTAAATACCGAAGAGCATGATTGCTGGATTGTATAAGAGTATGGTTAGTTTTGTAATAAACCACCAAACTCTCTTCTAGAGTGGCTGTACCATTTTGCATTATCACCTGCAATGTATGGGAGCTCCTATTCCTTCACATTCATACCAGTATTTGGTGTTGTCAGTGTTCTGGATTTTGGCCATTCTAATAGGTGTGTAGTGGTATCTCACTGTTGTTTTAATTTTCATTTCCCTGATGACATATGATGTGGAGCATCTTTTCATATGCCTATTTTCCATCTGTATATCTTTTTGGTGAGGTTTCTGTTAAGGTCTTTACCCATTTTTTAATCAGGCTGTTTATTTTCTTATTGTCAAGTTTTAAGTGTTTTTTTGTGTATTTCGGACAACAGTCCTTTATCAAATGTATTTTTTGCAAATGTTTTCTTCCACTGTGTGGCTTATTTTATAATTCTCTTGATATTATCTTTCACAGAGCAGCACTTTTTAATTTTAATGAGGTCCAGCTTATTTCTTTCATGATTGTGTGTTTGGTGTTGCATCTAAAAAGTCATCCTCATACCCAAAGTCATCCAGGTTTTCTCTTATGTTATCTTTTAAGAGTTTAATAGTTTTGTGTTTTACACTTAGGTCTATGATACCTTCTGAGTTAATTTTTGTGACAGATGTAAGGTCTGTATCTAGATTTTTTTTTTTTTTGCATATGGATGTTTAGTTGTTCCAGCGTCATTTGTTCAAGAGACTACCTTTGCTCCAATGTATGTATTGCTTTTGCTCCTTTATCATTGGTTCGTTGAGTATAGTTTTATGAGTCTATTTCTGAGCTTTTTATCATATTTCATTGACCTATTTGTTTATTTTTTCACCAATACCACACTGCCTTGATTACTGTAGCTTTATAGTAAGACTTGAAGTCAAGTAGTATCAGTCCTCCAACTTTGTTCTTCAATATTGAGTTGGCTATTCTGGGTCTTTTGTCTCTCCATATAAACTTTAGGATAAGTTTGTTGACATCCATAAAATGACTTGCAGAGATTTTGATTGATAATGCTCTGAATCAATAGCTCAAGTTGGAAAGAATTGCCATCTTGAAAATATTGAGTCTTCCTACCCATAAAAACAGAATTCTCCTCATCTATTTAGTTTTTTTATTATGTTTATCAAAATATTGTAGTCTTTCTCATATAGATATCGTACATATTTTGTTAGATTTATACCTAAATATTTTATTTTTGGAGGTGCTAATGTAAGTGATATTGTGTTTTTAATTTACAATTCCAGTTGTTCATTGTTGATTTTTAAGAAAACTGTTGACTTTTGTATATTAACTTTGTATCCTTTAACCTTGCTATAGGTTCTTATTCACTCCAGCAGTTTTTTGTTGATTCTTTTAGATTTTCTATATAGATGATCATGTAATCTGTGAACAAAGATAGTTTTATGTCTTCCTTCCCAGTCTGTATAACTTTAATGTCCTTTTCTTGCTTTATTACATGAGCAAGGATTTCCAGTACAATGTTGAAAAGGAGTGATGAGAGGTGACATCCTTGCCTTATACCTGATCGTATTGAGAAAGCTTTGAGTTTCTCATCATTAAGTATGATGTTAGTTGCAGATTTTTTGTAGATAGTCTGTCAAGTTGAGAAAGTTTCCCTCTATTTTTTCTAGATTCTTAAGATGGAAGTTTAGGCTATTAATTTGAAATTATTTTCTTTTTTAATATAGGTGTTTACAGATATAAACTTCCCTTTAAGCACGGCTTTGGTTGCACTCACTATGTTTTGGGCTGTTTCATTTTCACTTCATTCATCGTAATGTATTTTATAATTTATCTTGTTATTTCTTTCTGAAACATTCATTTTCTAAAATTGAGTTGTTTAATTTCCACATATTTCTGAATTTCCCAAGTTTTCTTCTCTATTGATTCTTAATTTTATTCCACATGGCTAGAGAAAATACCTTGTATAATTTCAATCCTTTTGAATTTATTTAAACTTGTTTTACAGTATAAAAAGTGGTCTATATTGGAGAATGTTCCATGTGCACTTGAGAAAAATGTGTTATCTGCTATTGTTGGGTAGAATGATTGATAGTTATCTGTTAGGTCTAGTTGGTTTCTAGTGTTATTAAAGTCTTCTATGCTTTTCTTAATCTATGTCTTGTTTCATGCATTACTGAAAATCAGGTATTAAATTCTCCAGGTATTATTGTTGAATTGTCTATTTCTAACTTCAGTTCTATCACTTTTTGCTTTATGTATTTTGGGGCTCAGTTTTTACGTACATATATGTTTATAATTTTCACATCTTCCTAGTGGACTGACCCTTTTTTACTTTAAAATATCCTTCTTTGTGTCTACCAATTTTTTTTTTGTCTTGAAGTCTATATTATGTATGATATAGCCACTACAGCTCTGTTTTTTATACTGTTTGCATTGTTTAACTTCTTACATCTTTATACTTTCAACCTATTTGTGTCTTTCATTTTAAGTTTGTCTCATATGATAGTATATGGTTAATTATTTTTAAAATTCACTCTGTTAATTTTTGCCTTTGAGTTGGTGTGTTTATCCCATTTACATTTAATGTAATTAATAAAGTATGATTTATGTCTTCCATTTTGTTATTTTCTTTGTATATGTCTTATTTAATTTTTGTTCCTCTATTTTTTTTGTTTCTGTCTTGTATTAAAAAGATACTTTCTTGTACACCAACTTAATTCTCTTGTTGCTTCTTTTGGTGTATATACTCTAGTTATTTTGTTAATGCCTCTCCTGTGGATTACAATTGACATTTTATTTTAAAAAAATAACAACTTGATTTTTTAAAATAATATATTGTGGAAACTCTGGAAATCAAAATACTACCTCCCTCCAGGATATGTTGTTTTCACTGTTTGATGTTGCTTCTGTTTGTTTAGTGACTTTCCTGGACTGATTCTCTGAAGTCTTTATTCTATTTCACATGAGGCCATTGATGTCTCTGGTTATTTCAGTTGTCAGACAACTAATGATTGGACAGAGATTTCCTTAGATGTCTTGAAACATTAATTCTCCCAGCCTTTGCCAAGGAGTTCCATGTGTGTATTGAGGTATGTGTTTAATGGTCTGACGGTAGTTTACAACTCTTCTTTAGCCTTTGCTTGCATGAGCAGAGCCTTAAGGTCAGTCAGAAGAGAGAAATTAGAGTCTTCTCATGTCTTCCCTGGGCATGCACAGAGGACTTCTTATATGCATGGCCTTCTAGATTCCCAGGATTAAGACTTTTTGTCAGACTCTTGTTAGTTCCACCTCAGGCAGCTTCAGTGTTAAACAATTAGCCCTGATAATTTGCCACAAATGCCTTGGGGATGGGACTGCTCCCACAGCAGACGCTGATAGAGTCAGTTTGAGACAGACCCTGATAATGGAGTTTTCAGCAAGCTGCCAAACAGGTAAAATAGTAACAGTTCTTGGGGATAATGTTTCTGTGGAGCTCCAAATCTGTTTTTCCTCTCCAATAGCTTTTAGCACACTGTTTTTCATAGCTACCATAGTTGCAAGGCTACTGGTTTTCAAACCAACTGAAGAGTTGAAGAGAGAGGAGTGGGATTAGGGCAAATTAAAACGACAGAAAGTGCAGTATTTTTTTACTGAGATTCAGCTGTTTGATTTCTTTCTATTTTTAAATAAATGCCTCTGAGATAGTTAAGTCTTTAGTAATTTCCAGAGTTCTGAAAAAGTTGATTTTGATAGTTTTTGCTAGTGTTCTTTTTGCGTTTGTGGAGAAGCAGATTTTCAGAGGCCTTTACTCTGTCATTTTGGACCATTCTTCTGTTTTTGTAATTTCTGTTTCAAAGTTCACTAAATTTCTTGGCTCAAGAATATAGATAAATAGCTACTAAAATATAAATTGGAAAAAAACAGAGTTGAGATTGACCCTGAGCGTGGAGTAGGGGATATTGGCTGGAAATGAGGACTGAGAAAGATGCCTGAGAGTGAAGTTCACATATATATACCTTGACAGAGGTTTTGGTTACACAACTGTAGGCTACATCAAAAAAAAAAAAAAAACTGTAGGCTACATCAATGAATCGACATTTATTATCTGCATTTTATCATATATAAGTTTTATTAAAAATAAAACCTGTAAATAAATATTGAATTCTAATAATGCTGCGAGTTCTAAAGTATCTAGAGGAAAATTTACTGATGTCTGCAGTTAATTTACTTGAAACGTGTCCAAAATAAGATGGATTCATAGATAGAGAGAGGAATTGATAAGCATGTGAAAAAGTAAGTATAGTGAAACAGGTATTCACTGTAAAAATCTCTCAAATTTGCTTTAATTTTGAAAAAAATATAGTAAAATATTAGGGTAAACACTTAAAGTAGGAGATGGGTAATAGGTTTGAAACATACATTGTCTAATAGTGTCCCAATATAAATGATTACTATTTTTCCAGAATTAAGAAACTTTGGAAACATTGTAGAAATCTACAAAGATAAAAGTCAATTCTTGCTGAAGGTGTATAGCTAAGATCTTCCAGGATCTGAGAAAATGTTTTTTACAAAAGTTACATCTCTCCTAAACTGTGAGGAGAGAAATTAGTATCATTTACAGCTCTATATAGGTGACACTTTAGAGGTTTTTTCTGTAATACAATAAAAACATGAAACACTACTTTCCATTTTTCAGTACAATTTCTGTAAAAATAAGAGTAATAGATGAATCAGATATCAAACTTTTATGAGACCAGTGAACACAATGGTTTAGTTCAAAGCTCTTAAAAATAAAATTGGTTCATAGGAATCCTGTGAGGTGAAAATTGTACATGCCAGCATAAAAATACAATCCAGTCAGTGCATACGGGGACCACCCTCATTTTCCCAGAAACTTTATTAGCCCATAGTTTAAAATTTAACATAAAGTATAATGTTTTGTCATCCAGACTAGATTATTTGCCTGTCTTTTGCAGAATTGCTAGGTTGTTATTTAATGTGATTGCATGATACAAAGCCTGGCTATACATGGTAAAAATGTAACAGCAGTCACCACCACAGCAGAATCTATTACATAATTGGAAGCACAATGTAGTGCTTTAGGAGTTGAGAAGAAGAAATCAAACAGCTGGCTCATCATGCTGTTTAACAAAGCAGGAATCAGGACTGTAGGCAGTAACACACTGACATCACAGGTCATCCAGGCTGTGTGGATCTCTATACCTAAGAGAGTAAATGGAGCCCAGACACACAGGACTGTTTGAGTGTGTTTTAATCACCTTAGGAGATGTCTGTACTGTGTTTATCTTGCTCTTTTTTATGAATAAATAGGAGTTCTTAGCACAATAAATGTACTGACTCTCTGGCTATAGAGGTAAAAAAAGAAAAAGAACTTTGTGATAACCAGAAAAGACATTTTAATGCCTGGTATCTAATATAGAACCAGGCACATAGTAGTGATCCGGGCAATGTTTGCTGAAAGGCATGAATGAATTAATGAATTTTTTCAGCACATCTTTATGGAATGAGTACTATTTGCAAGGATTTGTGCTGCACTGCTTTCAGAACACAAATCTTCATGGTGTTAGATCTCAAGAAACCTACAAATTGCCAGGGAAGACGAATTATTACAAATATTTATACCAAAAGGCAGAAAATCATAAGAGCTATGTGAGAGATAAAATTTGAGATCTACTGAAACATAGAGAAAGCTAAAGTCATCTTGGAAGTCTTTGTGAATTCAGTTGCATTTGGAAGGATACTAAGATATTAATAGGAGAAGATGAGGATGAGAAATTTAGGGTATTATAGGTAAATTTACTTGAAAGAATGAGGATGGAATGTACATAACATAATTTTCTTTTTTGTTAGCATTATATAATTTACATATAATTCATAAAAGTCTATAGTTCTATGAAGTTTGATACATGTATGTAGTCTTATAACCACAACCACATTTCTATCACTTGTAGGTAAATTCTCTCATGTTCTTTATTAGTATCCTATTGCCACTGAAACAAACCACCACAGAAGTAGTGGCTTAAATCAACACAAATGCATTCTTTTACACTTCTAGATATTAGAAGTTCAAAATGAGTCTTATGGAAATAAGGTATTGACAGAGCTAGCTCCTCGTGAATGCTCCCAGAGCAATCCATTGCCTTTCTTGCCTCTTGCAGTTTCTAGAAGCTGTTCATATTCCTTGGCTTGTGACCACATCACCCCAATCTTTCATGGTTACATTGGTTCTCCTCTTCCTGTAACTCCTCCTGTGACCATCCTTGTAACTTCTTCTGCATCTGCTCATTGTGATTACAAAAGACCCACCTGGATAATCTAGGATAATATTCCCATCTCAAGGTCCTTAAGTTAATCACATCTGCAAAGTCCCTCTTACCACATGGGGTGAGGGGCATTATTGAGCTTTACCACATGCACTTCTTTTGATTTCATGCCTTGCCTGAACCCTTGGCCCTGGAAATTACTGATCTGCTTTTTATCACTATAGTTTTTCCTTTTTTGAAAGTCATATAAATGGGATCATACAGCATCCAGCAGTCTTTTGTTTCTAGCTTCTTTTACTTGGCATGATGTTTTTGAGATTCATCCATATAGTTGAGGTTAACAGACGTTTTTATCTTTTTATTGTGAAACAGTTATCATGGCATGAGTATATAACAGTTTGTTTATTCACTAAGCAGATGGTGGTCTTTTGGGTTTTTCCTAGGTTTTGACTATTATGAATAAAACTGCTATGGATATTTGATTATTAGTACTGTTTTGAAATGTGTTTTCTTTCTCTTGGTTAAAAACATAGGTGTTCATAGAATGTCTGTAATATGGTAAGAGTACGTTTAACTTCATTAAGGAGCCGTTAAACTATTCTCCAATATGCTTGTGCTATTTTGCATTTTCAGCAACGTGTGATTCAATTGATCTCTATCTTTCCAACAGTTGTTAGTATTGTTTATTTGTTTTTAGCCATTCTAAATTGTATGCAATGGAATGTCATTTGTGCTTTTTATATTCCAGTAATGACTGACGATCTCCTTGTGTGCCTATCTGCAATTGATATATCTTTTTTCCATTTTTTTGCCCTTTTTAATGAAATATAGTTGACTTCCAATATTATATTAGTAGCTGGTATACATAATGATTTTATATTTGCATACATTATAAAATGATCACCACAGTAAGTCTAGTAAACATCTGTTCCCGTACAGTTATTACAATATTATTGACCATATTCCTTATGCTGTATATTATATCCCCTGACTTATTTATCATATAACTGGAGGTTTGTACCTCTTTTTTTTTTTTTTTTTTTTTTTGCGATACGCAGGCCTCTCACCGCTGTGGCCTCTCCCGTTGCGGAGCACAGGCTCCAGATGCGCAGGCTCAGCGGCCATGGCTCACGGGCCCAGCCGCTCCGTGGCACGTGGGATCCTCCCAGACCGGGGCACGAACCCGCGTCCCCTGCATCGGCAGGCGGACTCTCAACCACTGCACTACCAGGGAAGCCCCGGAGGTTTGTACCTCTTAATCCCCTGCATCTATTTCACCTGCCCCCAGCCCCTTCCTCTGGCAACCATCCGTTTGTTCTCTGTATCTTTGAATCTGTTTTCATTTTGTTTTGTTTGTTTTATTTTTTAGATTCCATGTGTGAGATCATATGGTATTTGTCTTTCTCTAACTTCTTTCACTTAGCATAATATAAACTAGATCCATCCATGCTATCCTAAATGGCAAGATCTTATTCTTTTTTATGGTTGAGTAATATTCTATTATATATATATATATATATATACACACACACCATACCTTGTTCATTCATCTATCAATGGACACTTAGGTTCCATATATTAGCGATTATAAATAATGCTGCAATGAACATTGTGGTGGGTGCATATATCTTTTTGAATTGGTGTTTTTGTTTTCTTTGGGTAAATACCCAGAAGTGAAATTGCTGGATCATATGGCAGTTCTATTTGTAATTTTTGAGGAATCTCCATTCTGTTTTCCATAGTGGCTGCACCAATTTACATTCCCATCAACAGTCCACGAGGGTTCCTTTTTCTCCACGTCTTTGCCAACACTTGTTATTTTTTGTCTTTTTGATGATATCCATTCTGACAGGTGTAAGGTGATATCTCATTGTGGTTTTGATTTGCATTTCCTTGCTAATTAATGATGTTGAGTATCTTTTCATGTGTATGTTGTCCATCTGTCTGTCTTCTTTGGAAAAATGTCTATTCAGGTTCTCTGTCCATTTTTAAGTAGGCGTTTTTTTTTTTTGATGTTGAGTTTTATAAGTGCTTTCTATATTTTGAATATTAACCCCTTATTGGATATATCATTTGCAAATATCTTCTCCCCTTCAGTAAGGTGACTTTATTTTATTGACAGTTTCCTTTGCTTTGCAAAACTTTATTAGTTTGGTGTAGTCCCATTTGCTTATTTTTGCTTTTGTTTCTCTTACCTGAGGATACAAATCCAAAAAAATATTGCTAAGACTGATGTCAGTGAGCATACTGTCTATGTTTTCTTCTAGGAGTTTTATGGTTTCAGGTCTTAATTTTAAGGTTTTGATCCATTTTGAATTCATTTTTATATATAGTGTGAGAAAATAGTCCAATTTGATTCTTTTGCATGTAGCTGTCTAGTTTTCCCAACACTGTATATTTAAAAGGGTGTTTTTCCTGATTGTATATTCTTGCCTCTTTTGTCATAGATTAATTGGCATATAAGTGTGGGTTTATTTCTGGGCTCTCTATTCTGTTCCATTGATCTATGCATCTGTTTTTAGTGGCAGTGCCATACTGTTTAGATTACTGTAGCTTTGTAGTACAGTTTGAAATCAGAAATCATGATCTCTCCAGCTGTGTTCTTCTCTCTCAAGTTTGCTTTTGCTATTTAGGATCTTTTGCATTTCCATACAAATTTTAGATTTATTTGTTCTTGTTCTATAAAAATTGCCATTGGTATTTTGATAAAGATTGCATTGAATCTACAAGTTGCCTTGGGTAGTATGACCATTTTAACAATATTAACTCCCCTAATCTGTGAGCATGGTATATCTTTTCATTTGTTTGTGTCATCTTCAATTTCCTTCATTAGTGTCTTAACAGTTTTCTGAGTACACGTCTGTTACCTCCTCAGCTAGATTTATTCCTAGGTATTTTATCATTTTGTTGCAATCAAAAGAGGGTTGTTTTCTTAATTTCTTTATCTGATATTTCATTGTTAATGTGCATGAACAAAAAATTTCTGTATATTAATTTTGCAACTTTGCTGAATTTATTTGTTTTAATAATATTTTGGTGGTGTCTTTAGGATTTTCTATATATAGTATGTCATCTGCAAACAGTAACAATTTTACTTTTTCCTTTCTAATATGAATTCCTTTTATTTCTTTATTTTTTTTCTTGTTTGATTGCTATGGTTACAACTTTCAATAATATGTTAAATAAATGTGGCAAGACTGGGCTTCCTTGTCTTGATCCTGATCTTAAAAGAAATGCTTTCAGCTTTTCACCATTGAATGTGATGTCAGCTATAGGTTTGTTATATATGTACTTTTTTCTTTATATTTTTCTCTTTGTTAGAAACATCTAACTTCTTCCTGTGTTCATCCATTGTTCTCCTGAGTTCTCTGAGCATCTTTATGATCATTACCTTGAACTCTTTATTGGTTAAGTTTGCTTATCTCCACTTTGTTTAGTTCTTTTTCTGAGGTTTTTTTCTTGTTACTTTTTTTGGAACATATTTCTCTGTCTCCTCATTTTGCCTAATTCTCTGTGTTTATCTCTATGTATTAGGTAGCTCAGTTACATTTTCCGGTCTTTGAGAAGTAGCTTTATGTAGTAGATGTCCTATGGGGCCCAGCAGCACACTCCCTTCTGGTCACCAGAGCCATATGCTCTAGGGTGACCTCTTTGTGGGCTGCATATGTCCTTCTCTTGGGGTGGGCTGACTACTATGAGCACACTGATAGACAGGGTTGGCCCTCAGCCTGATTGACTGCCTGGTCCTGCCTTGTGCAGTGGCTGCCAACTTGCTAGTGGGTGGGACTGGGCCCCAATGTGGCCAGTTGTATGGCTAAGGGGGTCTAGAGGCTGGTGCTAGCCCACTCATGGGCATGTAAGACCTTGATCTAATAGGCTAGAAGGAGAATTCCAAAATGGGTTGTGCTACTGCCAGTGTCCTCACAGTGGAAGGAGCTCTGAAAAATGGCTGCCACTAGTGTCTATGTCCCCAAGGGGAGTTCCAGAGGCCCCTTGCCTCTCCAGGAAGCTCTCCAACGTCAGCAAGTGGATCTGACTCAGGCTCCTTTCAAACAACTGCCTCTGAGCTGGGACTCAGAGCATGTGAGATTTTCACAGTGCCCCTTAGAAGCAGAGTCTCTCTTTCCTACAGCCCTCTGGCTCTCCTGTATGCAAGTCCTGCTGGCCTTTAAAGCCAAATGTTCTGGGGGCTCATGTTCCTGGCATAGGACTCTTGGGCTAGGGAACTTAACATGGGACTCAGACCCCTCACTTCTTGGTTGAACCTCTGCAATTGTGATTATCCTACAATTTATGGGTCACCTCCCCTGTGGGTGTTTGTCTTGACTATACTGCATCTCTGCCCTACCTACATGTTCATTGTGGTTTCTTCTTTATATTTTTAGTTGTGAAAAATATTTTCTGCTAGTTTTCAGGTCATTCTCATATAGGATTGCTCTGTAAATAGCTATTTTCATGTGCCTATGGGCTAGGTGAGCTCAGGGTCTTCCTACTCTGCCATCTTGGCCGCACGTCCATTTTTGGCCCATTTTTCATTGTGGTATTTGTTTTTTTTCATTGAGTTGAAAGAATCCTTTACATATTATGGATACAGGTTCTTTATTAAAATATTTTCCCAAATATGATTCTCAATTTGGGCTTGCATTTTCATTTTATTAAGTGTCTTTTGAAACGCAAGTTTTTAATTTTGTTGAAGTGCAATTTATAAGGTTTTTCTTTTATGTTTCATGCTTCTTGTTATCCTTTCTAAGAATTATTTGCCTAACCCAAGGTAAAATTGTTTTTTCTCCTGTGCTTTCTTCTAGAAGTGTAATAAATTTATATCTTACATTTGGGATTGTGATAAACTTAGAGCTAATTATTGAATATGATGCGATGTAAGAACCAAGATTAATTTTTATTTGTATGGTCAATTGCAAAGGAAGGGCAGGGGATGGATCTGAAATCATATAGGGAAATGATAGAAAAATATTATCTTAAATAAGCTTTGTATTTTGGAAAATTTTTAAATTGCAAAGACAATACATAATTCCCTATATCCCTTACCAGTTTACCATACAGAGAAATGCCTAAGCTTTTTCATCTGTGTGTCTTTAAATGTAAATGCTACTGTCTTTCTGTTCTCGAGTATTATCTTCTCTAATTCTCTTTTTGTTCTTTCTGGAGTTTCAGCTTTTCAGATGATGGAGCTCTTGAATTCATTCTTTGTATATTCTCTCCCCCAAATGTGCCCTTTAGTCGCACATTCTGAGATATTTCATTGACTTTATCTTCTCTCTCTTTTACTAAATTTTTAATTTCTTCCATCATAATTTTAATTTCTGAAAGTCTTCCAAAGAATGCTGATGACTCTGTCCCATATACATTTGTGGTTTAGAGTGTTAATGACTTAGGTTTCTGCATCATCTCACTCTTCAATACAGATATTTTTCTTTCACGCTGATACATTTTACAAAAGTTTGTTAGCCTTGATCATCTGTTCATATTTCAGAAAGAAATATAATGGCTGGTTTGGTACTTGGTGTAGGTGGGAGGATTGAGTCAACTTGTAGGTTTTGCTTTAGGGAGATGATGCAACGAACTGAGTGGAGCTTTTGACCAATGTGGAGATTTTGGCAATACTGTTAAGTTAATTGACTCTAGAACCTTCTGATCCTTGCCTGGTAGAAATATGTTATAATGCATGCAAAGTGTGGAAAATCTTCCTTGTAAGACTTGTAAATAATTCCTTGTTACCAAACCCCAGTCATGATTCTTCTGCAATCTGCCATTCCCAACATTGCTATATCCTAACTCTGAGTTGCACTGGGCAAAAGAGCTCCTTCTTGATACCCGCCTCTGGAAGTACATTACGCTGCAGCTTTTTCTGTCCATCCTATTACTTTCTACTCTTGCACAGTCAGACTTTTATTGAAATGTCACCTTCTCCAGGTGATTTTCTAATATTTCCTTCCTTATTCTCATCATTATTATTGTATTATTTAATTTGTTTTTATCATTTTGTTTTGATCTCAAGATAGGAAATTAATAGATCTGCTATTGTTTTCTGTATATCGATAAATACAGAGTCAATCAATGAGAACAGAAGTTGTTTTGATGAATAAAACAATCTGAAATTACAGGTTATATCTGACAAGTTAAACCCACATATCAGTATGAGTATCAAATTTTTAAAAATATTTTACAGTTTCTTGAAATTCTGACTCGCATATTTAAGTTGCTGGAAGCAGTACATTTTTTTAAATCAGTATATTTTATTTTATTTATTTTTAATTAAAATAGTTTTTTTTGGCTGCGTTGGGTCTTCGTTGCTGCATGCGGGGTTTCTCTAGTTGTGGTGAGCTGGAGTTACTCTTCGTTGCAGTGTGTGGGCTTCTTATTTGCAGTGGCTTCTCTTGTTGCGGAGCACAGGCTCTAGGCACACGGGCTTTAGTAGTTGTGACGTGCGGGCTCAGTTGTTGTGGTGCACAGGCTTAGTTGCTCTGCGGCATGTGGGATCTTCCCAGACCAGGGATTGAACCCATGTCCCCTGCATTGGCAGGCGGATTCTTAACTACTGCGCCACCAGGGAAGTCCCAGAAGCAGTACAGTTTTAAACATGTATATTATCCTTTTAAGAACATTTAACAAAAATTCCATTCATTGCAAGTTAAATGAAAGTAGTAGAGAAACTGTTACAAAATGAATTACAAATGATACATAACAATTTCTTAAATTCTATTCCAAAAATAGAAAAACCCTATAAGGATAACACAAAACATGCTTAAGAATTGCACATGATATCATTATGCTATCTGCTATATATTCACATATTCATGCACACTTGACTATCACACATAATGGGTAGGTAATGGTTGAGCTCTGCTTTCACCTACACATTTAGTTGCATGTGGAACATGTGCATTATGGTATGTGCCTAGTGACCAAATTTTATGAGGATATATACAGATATATTAATAGAAAGAAATGACACATTTACAAAATTTCAAATTTAATTCCAGAGATAGTAAGAAAAAGTTTATCCTGATAAAGGCCCTTCAAAGGATAAACCAGACAGGATAAGACAATGTATTAATGGTGTACAATCTGCTAAATTGTGACATTATTCACATTTGAGTGTTTTAAAAATATTTTTATGAAAGTGAAATCATACCAAAAAATATAGAATATTAAAAAAAAACTCTTTATAATATTAGATTTCTCAGACTATAGCTTATAAATTCCTGATCTAAAATGGATGGGAACTTTAAAGCCTCTTTAAATTGGAATCATTGTGGTTCTTAAAAAAATATCTATATATATATATATATATATATATACTTGAAGGTAATAAATTTGCCAAACTTAATGAGGATTTGAACTCTCAATTTCCCACCAGATTACCTTAGGTAGTGGCACATATTCAAAAAATTATATAGCAAGCTTTATTTAATATTTCCTAATATTTAAAGAGGGTCAGAGGATGAGCCATAAATTAGCATTCTAAATTTGAGAAGGAAAGTGCTACAAATGTAATAAATTATAAAATGCTAAATGTATTTTGGTGGGATAGAGTGCATGAGTACTTTAAGATTCTGAGGTTTCACATACTAGAAGTCAACTTCAAAGCAGTGTAAACAAAACTGTAGACCTTATTTAGAAATGCCATCTCCATATCCTCCCAGGTGAGTAAGTGAGAGCCTGGCTTTTGAGGGTCTAGTAGAATGAGGAACTAGATGGAATCAGGGAGTGATGCAGCTCTCAATTTCCCACTTTCCAGACTCATATGGTGTCCTGCCTCTGCGTGCCTGTTTCAGTTTGTTAGCCCAATTTTCCCTGCTTCTCCATGAATATGGCAGAAGATGTGCCCTCCCCAATCCCACCCCAACTTTCCCCCACCCTGTTCCCCTCCACACATGCACACCTCATTCCATAGCTGTCAAGTCTGGTAGTTAGTCCATCCATATGCAGACAATATGAGTAACTCCACTGCTAAGTGTCCTTTCCTGGTCCCTTCAACTCTGCAGAGTCCTAGAATATAAAAAGGCTGCTGAGACATCATAGTGTGGAGTGGTCAGTGTTGGCTGATAAGTGAGCAGTGAGTGGTTGCAGCTCTCAGGGAAAGGGCAACACTTTATCAGAGAATGTGTTTCTCCAATAGAAATAAGCAAGACTGGGAAGATGGATTCTCTATTTAATTCTTAACCAGTGAATTCATAACTTCTTACTCCCCTATAGGAATTGGGTTAGCATTGCTTG
Organism: Lagenorhynchus albirostris; assembly: GCF_949774975.1. Taxonomy (NCBI): domain Eukaryota; kingdom Metazoa; phylum Chordata; class Mammalia; order Artiodactyla; family Delphinidae; genus Lagenorhynchus; species Lagenorhynchus albirostris. The sequence continues at coordinate 106,792,314 of NC_083099.1, read as the reverse complement.
GGTAGCACTACCTCCAACATGCTTTACAAAATACAAACAGCTTATTTTAAGCTTAGGTGCTCTGCAGAAATTTCTCTAATAGTGCATTGCTCTGTTATTTTGAAGAGATCATCAGAATTTGACTTTGATTATTTTGAATTTTTGAGTTTTCATATTAAATGAGGTTGAATTCAGGTTAAAACAATAATGAATCAAGAGTGACCCACACATATGTGTTAGCATATGGTATTTGTTTTTCTTTTTCTGACTTACTTCACTCTGTATGACAGTCTCTAGGTCCATCCACCTCAATACAAATAACTCAATTTCATTTCTTTTTATGGCTGAGTAATATTCCATTGTATGTATGTGCTACAGCAGAAACTAACACACCACTGTAAAACAATTATACTCCAATACAGATGTGAAAAACAAACAAAGAGTGAACCACATGCATTCCTTCTAGTCAATGGAAGTAATTACCAAAGTTGTCTTAGAGGGAGCTTTTGATAATATTAGTAACCCTCTTGTAATACAGTTAATACTCTAGCTAGGAAAAGAAGACCACAGACATAAAATTAACATAATAAATTCTCATCAGTGTGAGGCCTGAGGGTTTTAGGTGGGGCTTAAATAAAATCAGCCTGCAGGTAGTTATGAGATTGGAGAATACGATACCTAATATTGGTGAGACATTACAGAAGCAAAGAAGATTAAAACAACAGGGATGATGGGCTTTAGAAATACCATATGAGTAAATAAAAAGTTTAAGTCTGGATTTTTGTTTGTTTTGGATAGCCTCTAGTTTTAAGTAATATCCAAGGTTTCAGTAAATTATCTATATACATAGAGGATATGAAAAAAAAAACACCTCAATAGAATTTCTAAAAATTATTTTTCAAATAAGGTAATCATACATAGATCAACTTCCATGGAAGCTTACTATCCAGAGACACATTCATATATTGTAGGTATAAACTTGGCATTTCAAAAGTTGATCAATACATAACTACTTTAATAATCTTCCTGTGCTTAAAGGGACAAGGGGTTGTGAATTTCAATGTTAAAGCTTCTATTACAGAGTCCATATTAGAGTTTTCACTAAGAGATTATTGACTATTTTTGATGTAAAATATTAGGATACCTTATTTTTAAAAAGTAGATATATCTGAATACCAAAAGTGTCATTATTAGAGGTAGGGTTAATGTCAGAGACATTTCTCTTGTGCTCTCCTCAGTGAGGCCCTTAACTCTTTTAGAGGGACATTTCCCCCTCATTTCAGCCAACACCTTTATGTGCTTTTTAACATATTGCAATAGGAAATCCTCTTGCATATTGTACATTGGTGATTTCGTCAACTGAAGTAAAAATGGCCAATGTGACAGCTGTTTCAGTTTTATTTGGGGACTTACTGAGAACTATAGCCCAGAAGACAGCCTTCCAGATAGCTCTGAGGAACAGCTCCGAAGAGGCAAGGGGGGAGATCAACATATACCTGATGTTGGAGAAGGGGTACTGGCAATCAAACACATCTTGGTAGAAGGTTACTACTAGTCAAGAGGCACAGATACCTTAGTTAATGATTTTAGTGTTTTTCTAAGTATGGGAAGATGCAAGAAATTGGGTTCATAAAATTTCTCCTGCAAATATCTGTCCAAAGTTCTATTTATCAGTTTTCTCAGAGCACAGAATGCCTCATTCCTGATCTCTGCCCTGAACTCCTTTCAGAGTGTGTGAAGATCAGCCACTGAAGAGGCTAATGGCTCAATCCTTCTAGAGCTGGATGGCAAGTGACATTTTTAGTTGGCAGTTTGATAATACATCTTCTCCCCTAAGTGCTGACTTATGTATGTTTGATACACTATACATAGCATACAGTGCCAGGAAGGGAAGTGAACCAGGCTATGCACACCAAGGTTTTCATGGTCAGATAAATGAATGAATGAATGAACACGCATTCCACCACCAGAAAGAGCAGTTCCGATAGGAAACTATCATTACTCATGACAACTAAAATACAGTCTGATATAATAGAAAAACGAGAAACATATGCATTGTGAAAAGGGCTTTTTACACTTATCCTTTTCTACGTGACTGCCCTGAATAGAACTCAATACCATGGAGCTCCCACGAGCTTCCACGGTAGGAGAACCACCTCACTGTGGTGGCAGTAGCCAACCACACACAGCAACAGATGGCATTGTCTGTGGCTCCTGCCTCAGCAGGCTCCGGAGCATCCAGTAGATTTCTCCTTTCTAAAAGCTTTTTTTTTTCTTTCCAAGCTTTATTAATGTTTGCGGCTGAATGTGATGAAAAATTGCCTCTATTATATTTAAGTCATTGATCAGCTTAACTCCTTCCAGTTCATGTGCTTCTTTAACAAAATCAGCCAAATAGCAATATCACCTTAGCACGGTTAAGCAAGGGGTATGAGATTATACAGCTTGTCAAACAGTGGAGCTGGGGTTAGAACTCTCGTCTGGTTTTTAGAGTCTGTGATCTCAATTGTTCTGCAATGCAGGTATCAGCTATAGCAACTCCCCTAAGTGAAAGCGACTTTAAAGGGGAGAGAGGCCATGGCAGGGAAGAGGGAGAGGGGACACCACTCCCCCTTCCACTGAAACCCATTCAAGTCTCCTTCACTTAATCAGGAAATGTTTGTTTTCTATGGCCTGTGGGTTGGAAGAAGTCAGATGAGAAACTCATGATAGTGTGGTCCATGGATTTTGGAAGTTGGTAACAGTAATAGAGCAAGTGCTAGGAGATGGGCTGCTTCAAATGGAAGTAGGTGATGGTTTCATAGATATTTAGCAGGAAAACATTTAGTGGAGTTTTAGGGACTGCAGTTAAACCAGTCAATCTGGAAATTATGAGTTTTTCAGGTTTCACGTTTACAGAAATTCTCAGTCCACATGCTTAATGTTGTTTTGTTTGTTTGTTTGTTTTAATTAACCTTCTTAATAAAACAGAGAACATAGCTCATTTATTTCAGAGAGTTGTAAGGTTTCTTGGAGAGAGGAATATAACATGTGTATAACTCCAGCCGAACTAGTTAATGGGAAAGCCCATGGAAGTTTGCAGGAAATATTGCACTATGTAGTCAAAACAACTGTTTTGCATTCACTGTGAACTTGGTGAAATATTCTGTGCTGGGGGCTATAAAAAGATGACACAGGGCTTCCCTGGTGGCGCAGTGGTTGAGAGTCCGCCTGCAGATGCAGGGAGCACGGATTCGTGCCCCGGTCCGGGAAGATCCCATATGCCGCGGAGCGGCTGGGCCGGTGAGCCATGGCTGCTGAGCCTGTGTGTCCGGAGCCTGTGCCCCGCAACGGGAGAGGCCACAACAGTGAGAGGCCCGCGTACCGCAAAAAAAAAAAAAAAAAAAAAAAAAAAAAAGAAGGATTTACATTTACTAGGGAGGCTAAGATATGGGTAAAAATAACTGTGATGCAAAACATTTAAATTGGTAAATTAAATTACCATTATAGCCAGAATAAATATTTTTAGTAATAGGGGAAAAAATTAATGAAATGAAAACTCAGTTGTTAAAGGTTAGGGAAGCAAAACTGATTATTAAGGCATTTCAGCAACATGATGATTAGTAGGATGATTCAGTTTTGCACCAAGACCAATTTGACCTTACAGAAGTTAAAATCTCAGTCTCCTAACAAGACAGAAAATATCAGATGAGTAAAGAGCAATTATCAGTCGATGCCCAGTCTCTGACAACTCTAATGTTTACATAAAAAGCACATCCTCTAATGCAGTGCAGCGGTATTTTGTCAGACAAAATGTAATGCTTGGAGGCATTGCAAAGCATCTGCTACTTTAAAAAGTTGCACCTTGGCAGTCAGGTATCAAACTGAAAATTGTGGAGACAAATTTCCATTGTTTGAAAACATGCTCATTAGTATAGGGTAAAAACAAAGGCTATTTGTGACATACAGTCTTTGTTGTATAATCAGTTACTCTCTCTAATGTGTTTCCTTTACTTAGTTTAATATCACATAGATTGTGCTCAGGAATGTATGTATGTGTGTGTGTGTGTGTTTGTATTGTTAAAGAATAATTAAAGAAGACAATTTAGGTTGTACAAATTTTAACACTTCAGGAAGTAGATAGTCTTCATTCCGAGAACTGCAGAATGGGGCAAAAGACAGGAAGCTTTTATAGGACAAAGCATAAAGAAAAAGAAAGAGAAAAAAGAACAACCCTGATTGGCTAGGGTCAAACAGTCAACCTTGTTTGAGGTGAGAAGGAACAAGGAAATTATTATAGAGCCCAGAGTTGACTTAGTGTTAGGGGATTAGCTGAGTGGATAGACTGCGTTGCTGGTCAAGCAGATCATTTACAGGGAAAGATAACTTACTTATCTTTCCTTTAGTTGCATATGTAGTTGCATATGTAGTAGTTTAGTGGATGCTGTTTAAAGAAAATTTGTCTAAAAATGAAATCGAGTTCCATGAGCACCAAAAGTCATTTCTTTATTTTCCCGCCTCTAAGAATACATGGTTTAAACATACTTGTAATCGACAGAATGACTGAATATGCAATTTTGGTTTCTGCCATTGTAATTAGTATCTTATTGCTGTAAAAATAGATTACCACAAAATCAGTGGCTTAAAACAACACAACTTCACTATTTCACCTTTTGGGTGTAAGACTGGGTTTCACAGGGCTGAAATCAAGGTTTTGGCAGTGTTGTGTCTCTTTTGGAGGCCATGGGGGTGAATCTAAGCTCATTCAGTTTTTTGGCAGAACTCAGTTGCAAGCAGTTTTAGGACTGAGGCCCCAGTTTCCTTATTGGCTGTCAGGGGTCGTTCTTATCTTCTAGAGGCTTCACACCTTCCTTGGTTCATGGCCCCCCTTCCTCCATCTTCAAGCCAGTAAAGGAGAGTTGAGTCTTTCTCGCCTTCTGACTCACCTCCCCTCTGCCTGTCTGTTCTGCCTGTCTCTCTCTGCTTCCAGCTGAGAATTTTTTCTGCTTTTAAGGTTCAAGTGATTATATTGGGCCCACGTGGACAGGCCAGGCTGCTCTCCCTATTTTAAAGTCAGTTGATTAGTAACCTCTTTCCATCAGCAAAGTGCCTTCTCAGTAGTACAGTACCAAGATTAGTGTTTGCTGAAATAACCAGGGAATCTTCTAGAAACCTTTTTGTAATTTTTCCCTGCCACAGTCATTTATCATTTATCTGGTGATTTTTAGAACTAAATTTAAGATATAATTTAAATAGCACCACTTAATTCATCATGCTGATACACTTAAAAAAACAAACAACTTCAACATAAACTGATTATGAATGTCTTTTTTCCATGAAGAACTAATCATTCCTGAAACTTACCTTGTCAATATTTGAAAATCATGGCCTTTATAAACAGTGAAATCCCATTTGAGCCCAGGTGTTTGTAAGAAAATAATATATTTTCCTGATTCTACCTCCTGAAAATAGTATTTATGCAAGCAGGTATAAAGTCCCTTTTTTGGTTCACTTCACTAACTTGACAAACACATACATCAACTTTGAACTTTGTCCAGTTTGAGAAGGTCAAAGAAATTCCTTATGTAACTTTCACTGTACTTACTGATTATTTCACCTGAATTCATGCTAAACCTCAAAATGTTAAATGATTTGTTCAAGGTCAAATGATTTCTATTTAGAAGCCAATTCTTATATTTATTTATATACCAAAATATTTCTTGTTGTAGATCACATGTCACTAACACAGCAAATGTAATTTTTTATTTAATATTCACCTGCTCACAGAATTATTGGGTTAGTCTTATCTTTGGAGAGTTTTTTAAGATTTCTAATATTATTATATTATTTGCTTATAGTTACCTCTTTCCCTGGCTTGGATACTGTTCAAACTTCGTGAATGTAAATGTATTTTTTCAGTCATCAAGGTTAATAAAACGTTCAGCACTGAATGAGACTAAATCTGACAATGATCAATTAAAACCTCTACAAGTGACCTTGTGACTAGCTATGTAACCTGCTAAAGTGATAAATTTGTTTTACTTCAGCTACCCATGATTTTAACAAAGAGACCCCCAAAAAAGTCTTATTAATGCAAAGTTTATCAAATGTTTCTTTTTCTTGAAATTCCAAGATTGTTTTAATTTTTTTACTAGAAAGTGGTGTATGAGCTTTTCTATGTAGCTATGTTTATTTTATCTGCATCTTTTTTAAAGAATTGTGATCATGATCTTTCCAGTATTTTTAGACACTTTTAGCTCTTATATAACACCTACCTTATATTAGATATTACAAACTTCATTCAAATGGTCTGCAATTTTTATTTTTTCTTTAAAAGTGAAAATCACATTACTTCGCATCCTTTTCTAGTTTATTCATCCATTTATCTGGTATATATTGGGCAACTATGTTGTGTTGGGGCCACAAAATGAAAAAGATGAAATTCCTGCCTTCATAGCATGTACCTTCTAATGAGGAGAGAAATAACAGATAAAAAATTATTTCGGTTTCAGAGAGTTTAATTGCTATGGACAAAATAAAGTGGAGTAAACAGTGAGAGAACCAAGGCGGACTGGTGTGCTGTTTTACAGAGGAGGCTGGGAAGGGGGTGGAGGAGATCTGAATGCTGCGGACACCTGAGTCAGGAGAAAAGAGTGGGGGAGAGCTTCACGGGCAGAAGGTCAGCAGGTGACAGCCCTGAGGTGGGAATGAGCTTGGAGGCATAAGGTAACAAGCAGCCCGAGTAGCTGGGCAGGGAAGGTGATAGAAGGCTAAGAGAAGAACAGGCCCAGCCCAACACTCTTTAGGACTGGAGCTAGAGTGCAAATGAGGGTTCCAAATCATATGTCTAAATATGTCTGAATATTTGAAAGTTATACTCCAAGCTATACTCGTGGCCTGGCCAACATCCCCACCTGGAGGTCAAAGGTGACTTTTCCTGCCTCTTTGGCCAGGCCTGGCGTCCACAAACCTCGTTGAGAGCGCTAATGGTTTGAGCCTGGGCAGGGGAGAAGCAGGGGCTGCACGCTGGGCTCCTCGATGGTGATTAGACTCACCTGAACCCAAGCAGGAGCTGACCTGGTGCAACTCCCCAGAAAGCCAAAATGGGGCAGGTTTTCCTCATCATGCTTAATTTTTCTGACGTGGCATTTCTAGGCTGCTTTAAAAGCCTTCCCAAAGTGCCGCACTTCAGAGCAGCTAGCAAGTTAGCTGAAGTCCCTGCCGTCTTGGATGACTTGGGAGACCCTCAGCTTTAAACAGAGGTAAGCATTTTTTCCCTCTGTCCTAACTCGTCATCTGGCACTCCCTCTCCTCTAAGTCCTGTTTGACAGTTAACTGAACTTTCAGAAAATGTTCTAAGGGGATAAAAAGAAAAAGAAAAAACCTTGTGGTTTGATGTTTGTGAAGTATATCACTTGCAGGGGGGTCCAAGGGCAATACTGAAGACAAGGATTGAGAGGTTGTCAGGCCATGCATTTTAAGTCTGTGTTGGAAATTCAAATATTAATTTTCATGCAATAGGATGTGTTTGGAGGGTTGAATCTAGACTTAGGTTGAAAGTTTGTTTTGTAGGGTTCCTTGAATCAAAATGTTTCCTCATTGTGTGTTGGCAAATTGCATGTTTCCTTTCTAGCAATCCTGACTTCATTTACAGTGAGTCGTTGCATTGTATCTTTGGTGACTCTAGGCTGTGAATTCCTTATTGGTGGGACTTAATCTGTGGATACTTTTTAAAAAATTTTAAGTGGTATCAAACTTAGAAAAATGTTGGAACTATGGCACAAATAAAACTCTTCATTTTCCCCATCTGAGGGTAGGGTGTCAAAATCAACCTCCATCAATTACAAATACTTTATATTTCCTACAAGCAAGAATATTGCCTTATGTAATCACGACATAAGCATCATATTCAGGAAATTAACATTTATACAGTACAGCTATTGATACTCAGAAGGATACATGAAATTGAGATTATGGAGAGGTTACAATTATTAGATCATTGGTTCAACATTGGAGTTAGCAGCTGAAGTAAAGAAGACAAGAGTATGGAAGGAGAGTAATCAGTAGAACTGATAGACCAGAGAATGAAAGGTTTGTCTATACTTGTCTTGAAATCACTTATGATAGAGCATTATGATAGAGCTAAACTCATGAAGAAATCAGAAGAGATAATCTAGGAGTTAGATAGATAAAAGAAAAATTTGTGGAGTAGTTGGTAACATAATATGATAACATGAGATTCAAAGATGAATGTGTTGTCCTTAGAGACAAGAAAGGAAGTTCTAAAAGTCTTTAAAGGGGTATCATGGGCAGCTACAGAGAAACAGGGCTATGCGGAGAAGACACAGCCACTGCTTGACAGGCTCGCAGGGAAAGCAAAGCCTTCAGGAGAGAGTCAGGAGAATCTTGAACAAAAAGACAAAAAGAATGATTTTCTTCCTTGAATTACCTTAAATAACTGCGATCCCAATTGTGCTGTAATACTATATTTTACTCAGTACTTCTTGTATTTTGTACTGAGAGATTTGTAGGACATCTAGATAGCCTTAGTTTCAGAAGTTTTCTGAAGCAGAGAGGGAGAAAAGGGTAGAGATGGGGGTGGGGGAAGGAAGGAGGGAGGGACAGGGTGATGGAGTTTCTTTATGGAAATAGTACCAAAGAGTAGAACTAACTGCATTTTATTCACAGCTCTTAAAATCACTATATATTTGGGACATGAAGTCCCCCTTTATTTTTTTCTCACTTTAACTCCAGACCGCCAATCAAGTCCTGTATTTTCTATCTCAAAAATATATTCAGTGAGCTTCTCTCCAGCTCTCACCTGCCACCACTCTAGTCTAACCAGCATCATCAACTGCATCCTTACTGCTCTTCCTGACTCCAATTTTAACAACTTCAATTTATTCTCCACATATTAGGCAGCTTAATAGAAACGCGTCAAATTCTGTCACGTCTTAGACTTAAACCCTTCTACTGCTTCCCACTCTCCTCAGGATAAATTTAAACTCTACCATGGACAGTAAAATATTACATGAAATGTCTGCCCACTTTTCCAGTGTCATTTTCTTGCCATTTCTCCGTAGCCTCCAACAATTCAGTCGCATGGACTCCCTGTCAGCTTTTAATGTATTCCACACTCTCCACAGTACAGAAATCGTCACACATTTTACTTTTCCTCTCTGTTCCTTCCTTTCTCCAACACACATACACATGCCGGTCCTCATTCTATTCATGTCTAATTCCTTTGCATACTTTTGAGTCCTTTTTTTATATGTAGCATTATTTGAGAGGTCTTTGCTTGCTATTCCTACAGTCAGTTACTGGGTTATTCTCTACCTCTATTTTCAGTGTGTTTTCTTCATAATTCTCTCTCTCTCTCACGCGCGCACACACGCACATTTGTTATGTGATAAGTTTATTGTCTACTTCCCGTAGAGGAGTAAGCTGGCAAAAGGCAGAATCCATGTATGTTTCATTAATTAACAAATGCCTCGTGTCACAGACCTGGTACTTAATAAATGGTTACTGAATGATTGAGCGAATTCAGTCGTCTGGGTAGGCGGTGATTTAGGGAGTGAAAGAGTTTTCAAAATGAGGCAGTACTACATGTAATGGAAGCAAAAACAGAACAAAACTATGAAGGACTATTTGATAAGACTTTGTTACTGCTATAAATGGAGTAGAAATAGAAATATATGTTTATTCATGTACTTATTTACTAAATTTGTTAGAATATTTATTAAACCCTCCCTGACAGTGTATAAATCATGTTAATGAATCCATTTTGAGCCTCTGTCTCTTAGAACATAATTTTCGTGAGATACCGAGCCCAAGAAATATTAAAAATACTCATCAGAAATAAGTTTAGATATCTTGTCCTGGATTTATAGTTTTGAGATTTGAAAGCAGAAGTCCAGAAATGGATAAAATCACTGATATTAATCTGCATACAGAGAAGTGATAAAATCTTATGACAACAAATATTCATTAGCCAGGAGAGTCCATCAAACAAAATGAGTTATGACATTACATACGTACATAGTTGCATGTGTACCTAGTAACAAGGTATTATCAGTCATGATTATTGATTAAAACAATGAAGGTGAGCTCTGTAATTTCAGAAGAAACTAAGTGATTGCAAGGTTATTGAATGGCTATCCAAAATGATTAGAAATCCGGAGAACCTGGCTTAGGAAACTGAAGACTCGAATAAACCTAAAACCTTGAGGATTAGCCAGGGTCACAAGTAGGATAGCAGGCTGTCCATGCTGGTGGGCTGACTTCTGCACACTCACCTGCTGCCTCTCCCTGGGCTTAGCTTCCGCCTCCAGTCCCCTAGGAATACCTCTGCTTGGTTTTGTCCACTTTTGCTAAATTTGGTCTCAAGCTGGTTCTTTGCAAGACTTACTTGCTTCTCTTTTAACTGTTTAGGTAAAGGAAAGGCATTCTTGACTCTCAAGGCCACAACACAATGCGTGCTTACCCTGCAAATAGAAAGAATGCAGACACTGCCAATCTTCAAATGAGAACTGTTCACTGCATATATTATAATATTTCTGCATTTTTGATCAGTAAAATTGTAATGCCTGAGTAACTTATTTGCATTGGCACGGATTAGTTTCATGAGAGCATGGAAAATTGTAGCCAGTATTTACTGGGCTTGGACCCTCACCATTAAGTTTCCAAAACTGCAGCTATCAAGATACCAAATCCTCAGGCTTGTATTGACTTTTCCTCTCTATGGGAACCCACAGTGAAAGATCTTCTAATCTTATACTTTCCTCAATAGATATTCAGAGTAGCTACCACATGCCTAATTTAAAAAAACTCCCTAATTGATGAAGGTCACTGGTCGATGTTCCAGTCTTGTAAATTACTAATTGTTCATAGTATAAGAGAGCAAAGGCTCTGTGGAAATAATAGCCTAAGTTGGACACATGGCTCTAGCTTTTATGACGGTCAAATGGATAGGAAAAATTATAATGGCACCTAAGCATCTGCTGAAACTAACTGTATCAATGATCTGTGAACCAAGCCATGCTTTTGTGATGGACTGTTACCACTTCAGTGACATAATTATGGACTATAAGGTCAAACATTTACTTTCTTTAAAGAGCACCTAAGTATAAAATTATGCATTGCCTTATAGCATTTTAGGATGTTATTGAGTAGAACCATATCTCCTTCAAATGTAAAAAATAAGTGGAACAGATATGACTCAATAGGCATTTACTGTGTGGTACTTTTCCATAGCATGAGAAAAGTTACCCTTTTCACAGGATTTGCAGTTTACAAATATTGCTTCTTAATAAAGCATAACACTTATTTGTTTCAGGTCTAAAGGAACCACATAATAGGCATAAATCAGATAAACGCTCTTTTACCCTGGGGCCCTCTTCAGGGGATATCTATCGATGGAGGTCTGTGACAACGGACACACTCCAGGAGCTCATGAGTCTTATCTGCTAAATATAGTAGGCAATGGAGTCAAAGATCAATAAAAAGATTAATGGTTTTAATTACCCCTATGTAACCAGTTGTGGGTAAAATTTTACTCACTGCTTGCACGGAGGATAACACACCATAGTCAACTTTCCAGTAAAGCTAATTTGACTTTCTGCTTGGTAAATTGCCCATTGACAATCCTGTAATGAGCCTGCTCTGTGTGTGACTGAATACTGAGCGTGCTTCCACTTTCTAAAATCTGGGGGGAAAGGCCATAAAACTGATGAATGACACATAAACAATTTCCTTGTGAAAAATACTAGGAAATAAGACAATTTCCAGGCAAATGTTTCCCTGCTTGAGCCATGTGGAACAGCAAAAGAGTACCAAATGAGTGTTGTGTTTATGGAGCTGCGTGAGCAATTCTAATGAATACTGACAAATGTCTTCCAAAGATATATGGAGTAACTGACAAATTTTCTTTTTGACAAAAGGACAAAGACAACTTCAGTCTATGTGATTTGATTATGATTATTGATGTTTAGAGAGAAAACTACTTCATAGCCAATGTATGTAATTGTAAATCCATGTTCCAAGAGTAAGTGTGTCTCTGAAAGGTCTCTATCAGTTATTTTTAAATTATGCCCTGAGTGTGTCATCAGTTTATCGTAATAATTCCTGGATTAGCAGCTTCTGTATAAGGAATCAAGGCACTACATCATAATATCAAAATTCCATCAAGGAGAATGAATAGAATCACAGGTATAACTTTGTTAGTTTTTATTTTAGTTTTAATTTTGGTGGTGCAGAGGATAGATAGGGCTATGGTGGGTTTTTTTTTTTTTTTCTGAAGCCATCTTAAAACTATTCATTTTATCGCATTTGTCTGCACAATTTTTATTAGCTATACTCTTCTCAATTAATATAATTAGAATATTTTCAATATAGCACTAAATTAGGTGGTGAAAAGCAAATGTTAATAAGCTATTGAATACAAATGCTTAGGAGTGTCTGTGCTGGGGGTATAAGTTCAGAGGGCCTGTCAAACCACAAGTAATGAGAGACCAGGGAATTATATTGCACAAATACATAAGTGTGATTTTGTTTTTCTTTTTAAATACCATGTTAAAGGAAAATAAAGATTCTGTAGAGCAATTCAATTATTTCCAAACTGGACTCTCTTAGTTATTTGCTCAATGAAGCTACCAACAGCATGTGACACAAGTATAAAACTGGCTACTTTGAAACTGTTCTTTATTTCTGAAGACATGAAATGAGTAGCTGGTGTGTTACCATCTCTGAAAGCAAATGTTTACAAGGAGTTTGGGGTGCAAGATGTTTATGAGGGTTCAATTCTCATGAAAGGAAGGGTGAAGAAGGATTAACCAGGGGAAGATGTCAAACTTTTGTATACAGGCACAATAAAACTCAATCAAACTGGTGGGGAGATTAGGAATAAGTATTTTCTGTCAGAGTTATCCCTCTTTCTTACCCTGGTTTTGCTCAGTCACAAAATATGTGCTGCCTGGGGAAGTTCATGACCTTGGGCTAGGTCTGTAGCTGAGGCGGACCTCTGAAGACCTAATGGGTCACAGTGGTTTCCTGGCTACGCTTCTTACAGGTGGGCTGCAGGTCCTTACTTGGAGGAGGATCTGGGCAGCACATCTCCATCTGTCACAACCCACTCCATGTACTGCCCAGATGTGCTACTCCCCACAAATTCAGGGGACAATTCCATCAGGATTCCAGTGGATCTTTCATCCTGAAAGCAAACTTAAAAGAGGGAGGTCATTAAGACAATACGGTTCTCACTATGCAGTTGAATTTGGCAGCAAGATGGATTTCTTTGTGTCCCTTCCCCATTGTGCATTCTAGATTCCCCCTTACCCACAGCTACCACCTCTGTCTGCTTTACTGGCTTCCTTGATAATTCTCATCCCTGAGCCGACTGAGCCCCTAGTCACCATGACTTTCTCAAGATAGGTTGCTCTACCTGTTCATTCAGAGTCGTTTTAGGCAAGAGTACCCAAAGTGCTCACACGCGTTTCTTGCTGCTTCCATTGTGTAGGAGCAGCCCTGTCTCCTGCAGAAGATCAAGGTCAATTACTCTGCAAAATGGTGATTCTCTTTTTACTTCCTGGTCTCTGAAAAGAAGAAATGTAAACTACCTATATAGCACTAGTAGTTTTATTTCAAATAAATCACTCTGTCCCCTGGAAAACTTGTGCCTCTGGGGGACCAGGACCTCTAACACCTGAGCCCAGAGTTGTGGGGACATGAAACATGTAATCTCATAGGGAGACACTGGGAATGAAATAGGAAATAGGAAAGAAATAGGAAATCTCTATAAAAATACAACCATTAGAACTATTGAATTGTAGGTAAAATACATTTTTACTGCAAAATATTTTAAAAGAATACCAGGCCTAGATGATTTTACAGATTTCTACCAAAAACCAGTAAATATAATTTCAAACTTAATCAATTTAAAAAAATGGATAAAAGGAACTCTTCCAAATTTTATGTAGTCAATATAACTTTAATATCAAAACTGACAAAGATAATAGAAGGCAGGAATATTACAGCCTACTCACATTGAATACAGATGCAAAAACATTTATAATAATACAAAGTAAAATACAGCATGTATTAAAATAAAACATAGTATGACCAAGTTGGATTTCTCTGCTAGTGCCAGATTGGTTTAAATTTAAGAAAATCGATATTGTAATTAGCCACATTAATACATAAAATGAGCAAAAAGTGATGATAATTTCAATGGTTATAGTAAAATCATTAAATAAAATTCAGCATCCATCCTTAAGTTCATAGCTTAATCAGAATAGAAGGAGACTTCATTTTTAAATTTTTTTTTATACAGCAGGTCCTTATTAGTTATCCATTTTATACATATATGCACTAATATGTCAATCCCAATCGCCCAATTCATCACACCACCACCACCACCCTCAACACTTCCCCTGCTTGGTGCCCATAGGTTTGTTCTGTACATCTGTGTTTCTATTTCTGCCCTGAAAAACAGTTCATCTGTACCATTTTTCTAAGTTCCACATATATGTGTTAATATATGATGTTTGTTTTTCTCTTTCTGACTTCACTCTGTATGACAGTCTCTAGGTTCATCCACATCTCTACAAATGACCCAATTTTGTTTCCTTTTATGGCTGAATAATATTCCATTGTATATATGTACCACATCTTCTTTACCCATTCACCTCTTGATGGGCATTTAGGTTGCTTCCATGACCTGGCTATTGTAAATAGTGCTGCAATGAACATTGGGGGGTACATGTGTCTTTTTGAATTATGGTTTTCTCTGCGTATATGCCCAGTAGTGGGATTTCTGGGTCATATGGTAATTCTATTTTTAGTTTTTTAAGGAATCTCCATACTGTTCTCCATAGTGGCTGTATCAATTTACATTCCCACCAACAGTGCAAGAGGGTTCCCTTTTCTCCGCACTATCTCCAGCATTTGTTGTTTGTAGATTTTCTGATGATGCCCATTCTAACTGGTATGAGGTGATACCTCATTATAGTTTGGATTTGCATTTCTCTAATAATTAGTGATGTTGACTAGCTTTTTATGTGCTTCTTGACCATCTGTATGTCTTCTTTGGAGAAATGTCTATTTAGGTCTTCTGCCCATTTTTTGATTGGGTTTTTTTTTTTTTCTATTATTGAACTGCATGAGCTGTTTATATATTTTAGAGATTAATCCTTTGTCCGTTGATTCATTTGTAAATATTTTCTCCCATTCTGAGGGTTGTCTTTTGGTCTGGTTTGTAGTTTCCTTTGCTTTGCAAAAGCTTTTTAGTTTCATTAGGTCCCATTTGTTTATTTTTATTTCCATTACTCTAGGAGGTGGATCAAAAAAGATCTTGCTGTGATTTTTGTCACAGTGTTCTTCCTATGTTTTACTCTTAAGTGTTTTATAGTGTCCAGTCTTACATTTAGGTCTCTAACCCATTTTGAGTTTATTTTTGTGTATGATATTAGGTGGTGTTCTAATTTCATTTTTTTACATGTAGCTGTCCAGTTTTCCAGGCACCACTTATTGAAGAGACTGTCTTTTCTCCATTGTATATCCTTTCCTCCTTTGTCATAGAGTAGTTGATCATAGGTGCGTGGGTTGATCTCTGGGCTTTCTGTCCTGTTCCATTGATCTATATTTCTGTTTTTGTGCCACTACCATATTGTCTTGATTACTGTAGCTTTGTAGTATAGTCCGAAGTTAGGGAGTCTGATTACTCCAGGTTCGTTTTATTTCCTCAAGATTGCTTTGGCTATTTGGGGTCTTTTGTGTCTCCATATAAATTTTAAGATTTTTTTGTTCTAGTTCCATAAAAAATGCCATGGGTAATTTGATAGGGATTGCATTGAATCTGTAGATTGCTTTGGATAGTATAGTCATTTTCACAGTATTGATTCTTCCAATCCAAGAACATGGTATATCTCTCCATTTGTTTGTATCATCTTTAATTTCTTTCATCAGTGTCTTATTGTTTTCTGTCTACAGGTCTTTTGTCTCCCTAGGTAGGTTTATTCCTAGGTATTTTATTCTTTTTGCAGTGGTAAATGGGAATGTTTCCTAAATTTCTCTTTCAGATTTTTCATCATTAGTGTAAAGGAATGCAAGAGATTTCTGTGCATTAGTTTTGTGTCCTTCAACTTTACCAAATTCATTGATTAGCTCTAGTAGTTTTCTGGTGGCATTTTTAGGATTCTCTATGTATAGTATCATGTCATCTGCAAACAATGACAGTTTTACTTCTTCTTTTCCTATTTGTATTCCTTTTCTTTTTATTCTCTGATTCCTGTGGCTAGGACTTCTAAACTATGTTGAATAATAGTGGCGAGAGTGGACATCCTTGTCTTATTCGTGATCTTAGAGGAAATGCTTTCAGTTTTTCATCATTGAGAATGATGTTTGCTGTGGGTTTGTCCTATATGACCTTTAATATGTTGAGGTATGTTCCCTCTATGCCCACTTTCTGGAGAGTTTTTATCATAAATTGGTGGTGAATTTTGCCAAAAGCTTTTTTTGCATCTATTGAGATGATCATATGGTTTTTAATCTTCAAGTTGTTAATATGATATATCACATTGATTGATTTGCGTATATGAAGAATCCTTGCAGCCCTGGGGTAAATCCCACTTGATCTTGGTGTTTGATCCTTTTAATGTGTCGTTGGATTCTGTTTGCTAGTATTTTGTTGATGATTTTTGCATCTATATCATCAGTGATATTGGCCTGCAATTTTCTTTTTTGTAGTATCTTTTTCTGGTTTTGGTATCAGGGTGATGGTGGCCTCATAGAATGAGTTTGGGAGTGTTCCTTCCTCTGCAATGTTTTGGAAGAGTTTGAGAAGGATGGGTATTAGCTGTTCTCTAAATATTTGATAGAATTCACCTGTGAAGCCATCTGGTCCTGGACTTTTGTTTGTTGGAAGATTTTTACTCAGTTTCAATTTCATTACTTGTGATTGGTTTGCTCATATTTTCTATTTCTTTCTGGTTCAGTCTTGGAAGGTTATGCCTTTTTAAGAACTTGTCCATTTCTTCCAGGTTGTCCATTTTATTGGCATAGAGTTGCTTGTAGTAGTCTCTTAGGATGCTTTGCATTTCTATGGTGTTTGATGTAACTTCTCCTTTTTCATAGAAGGAGACTTCTAATTGTTAAATTCCACAATGTAGAACAAGCATCATACTTAAATAATGAAGGTTAAAAGACTTAGCAGGTATTTTTTAGCTAATCTGAAACTATCACTAAATAAGAGAGAGAAATTAGAAAGTATGAAATACAGCTCTCATTAGTTGTTAATTACATGACTAGGTTTATATCAAAAATGTGAAGTGCAGATTTATTTTCAAAATTAATGAAAAGAGCTTAGAGTTCTGTATAAAAGCTCATTATAGACAAGTCAGTTGTATTCATTTTTATGTATCCTCAGGAAAATGTTAAAAATGTAAATTTTTAAAATGCCATTTAAAATAACTACTCATAAAATAAAGTAAGACTAAATCCAACAAAAGCTGTATTAAAATAGAATTATTATTAAGTCTTCACTGAAAGACATAAATCCTGTGGTAACCAGCCTCCGAAAAATACCTCAATGAGCCCCTCCTCTTGATAAACATATGTATTGTAATCCCATCCCTCATTTCCCAGTGAAGGTCTATGTGACCAGTGCATATGGTAGACATGCTAGTATATTTCCTCCAAGTTTAGATTATAAAAGACCTTGGCTTCTGTCTTGGGTGATCTCTTGCTTTCCCTCTTGGATCACTTATTCTGGATGAAGCCAGCTGAGTCATTTGTGAGTAGCCCTATGGATACATAAGGAAATAAAATGTCCAACAGCCAGCTAAGAACTGAGGCCTACCATCAACCACGTAAGTGATCCCGGAAGCAAATTTTCTAGCTACAGTCAAGTTTTGAGATAGCTTCTGTTCTGATAGCTCAGCTGCAACCTAGTAAGAGGCTCTGAGTCAGAAACACCAGCTAAGCCACTCTTGATTCCTGATCTTCAGAAACCATATGAGATAATAATTATATTTGTTGCTTTAAGAAGCTAAATTTTGAGATGTGTTAGCTGGGCTTGATCATGGATTTGTGGGCAGCTGGTAGTTGAGTTTCTCATTTCCATTTCTTAAAGTAGACTTGCTATTGACATGAATGATGGAATTAACTGTGCCTCTTATCATTTAGCTGCTAGCCTTGGTTTGTTCATATGGTGGTGGTCACAAGTTTCCAAGGAGTAGTACCTGCACGAAGAGAGGTCAAGACTTACCATGCAAAAATTTTGCAAGCTTCTGTTTGCTTCATGATTTTAAAAGAGCAATGTATTGGGATTCTCTGAGAAATAGCACCAGTGGGGTGTGTGTGTGTATTAGTAGATTGATTGATTGAAATTGGTTCATACAGTTATGGAGGTTGGCAAGTGCAAATCTGCAGAGTGGGCCAGCAGGCTGGTGACCCAGGGGAAAACTCATGTTGAAGTTCAGGTTTGATGTCTCCCTGCTGCAGAATTCTCTCTTGTTCAGGGGAGGTCAATCTTTCATTCTCTTCAGATTTTCAACTGATTGGATGAGGTCCACTTACATTACGGAGGACAATCTGTTTACTCAAAAACCACGTATTTAAATGTCACTCTCATCCGAAACCACTCTCATAGAAACATCCAGAATAATGTTTGACCACGTATCTGGGCACCATGTCTTAGCCAAGATGACACAGAAAGTTCACTCTCACAGTCAAATTGTCCAGAAAACCTGATATAGTGAAGGGCAGATTCTTCCTTTTCATGAGAAGAATTAAAAGTCACATTGCAAAAGAGTACACCATATAGGAATGGGAAAATGTGTGGCTATTTTGGAGGTAATATACCACAGAATGGTAAATGATTCAGTATTATGGTTATGTCAGTGAGGGAGAACAGCGGGGTGAGCAGAGAGGATGCCTATGTGTACTGGTAATGTTTTACCATAAATCTGGGTGGTAAATATATGAGTGCTTGTTGTATTTTGTACCTTAAATGTTTGTAACTATGAATATTTATGGATGAATATTCATATACGTGCATATTTTGATATTATAACTTATAATAAGAAATGTCTATCTGGCACAGAACTCATAAAACCATTGGAATTTCCTAAATGATAAATAAAGGTATCTTTTGTTAATGAGGTGACGTTTGGAAAGTGCCTAGGTAACCTAAGGTTGTGGGTTGGTTGCCAGGGGAACCAACCACATAATTAGAGGGTTAAAACTTACAGTCCTCTCTTCCCCACCTTTAGGGTGGGGAGAGGGCCTGTAGGTTAAATCAGTTGACAGTGGTGAATGATTTAGTCAATTATGCTTATGTAATGAAGCCTCCATGAAAACATAAAAGAACAGGATTTGGAGTACTTCTAGGTTGGTGATCATGTGGAGATTTGGGGAGAGTGGTTCACTGGGAGAGGGCATGGCAGCTCTGTGCTCTTTCCCCCTACCTTTCTCTATGCACCTCTTCCATCTGGCTGTTCTGAGTTATATCCTTTTATAATAAACTGGTAATCTAATAAGTAAAATTTTTCTCTGAGTTCTAGCAAACTAAACAAACCCAAGAAGGGTGTCTCTGGAACCTCCATTCTCTAGGTGGTTGGTCAAAAGCACAAGTGACAACCTAGACTTGCACTTGGCACCTGAAGTGATGGAGGGGCAGTCTTACAGGTCTGAACCCTTAACTTGTGGGATCTGATGCTATCTCCAGGTGGAGAGTATCAGAATTGAGTTGATTTGCAGGACACCCAGCTAGTATCCAAGAATTCCTTGGTAGTGTGGAGAAAAACCCCCACTCATAAAAATTACTGATCAGAATTGTATATATATATACATATGTATACAATTCAAAATCAAAATGTCATGGTCTATATTACCCTTTCATTATACTGTAGGGAAGTTTTGATTTTAGATTAAGCTATTTCAGATATTATAGCTTGTTCAGAATTTGTCACTATGAAGTTAAGTCCTGAGTTTGCAGGACACATATTTTTTATATACTATTATAGTAGAGTTTACATCATATGCAGAGATCTTTGTTTTCAAGTCACATAATGCTAACTTCAGTAAAGACAAAACATACACATATGTGCACATGGTATTGTGCTAGCCTTTATTTTTTAAAACTTTTGTTTATGAAATATTGAAGATGTCTTCACAAAGACACCACCTTTCCTAATTAGATGGCTGGTTCAAAACAGGCACATTTTAAAACAAGAAATAGAGACTTATTACTCAGAAATTCTTGTTTGAACCAGGTGCAAGTATACAAAACCTAAATTAAGCATGTAGGTAGATTGTGTGACATTGATATGGAATACTTAAGACATAAATCATTGGGTTCTTTATTTTGAGGTAATTAATGTGAACCAAAATGTGATTGAAATACCAGAGACCATGCCTATTTTAGTAACTAGAGACTACATGCCATTATGAATGAGACTAACTGGTAGTGAGATGCTCAGTTTCAACCACTGAGTTACAGAAAGACTTAAGCAAATCACTCAGCTTTCAGGGCCATGATTCCCCCATTTTGAAAATCAAATTTCTGATCTGATCTTTCTCTCAAAGAGTCTATGGATTATGATTTTTCATTCGTATGAAAAGATTGACTTTCTGACTCTGTGATAGGCTGTCATATCACTCACTTCTAATCAGGAGAAGATTTTCACTGTAAATAGCAAGATATTTTACTTCTAATTTTCTAGCATTTAAAACTCAAATGGTACTTAGGGAAACTTCTGTAGATGTAGATAAGTTACCACTCCTTAGAATCTGTCATTGATTTATTTTTCACACACACTATCTCTCCTAAGCAGTGAGAATTTTTCAAATTCTGTGATTCTTTTCAAGTTATTTGAAGGTGGATATAAATGAAACCAAGGTGTGTATCTATTTGTGTTTTTCATGTAATAGTCATAATTTCATGACATTTCATCTACGTTTTTGTTGGTAGATGAAAATTGCATACTATTCTTCCATCTAGTTTATTTACTGGGCAACCAGTCAGAATTCTATTTTGTACCATAATGTTGTGTTTACAATCTATGTATTCTGTCCTAGCTAGAGAAGTTTATTTATTTTTTTCTGGGAAGGAAATGCATCCTTGTAAAAAAAAAAAATAAAAATAAATAAAAATAAAAACTTGTAAAAAAAAAAGTTTAAAACTTTTTAAAGTATTTTTTTTTAAGTGGGAAAGCAAAGTGAATATTGAGCTGCTGTTGCCCAAGGGCAACTGCAACATGTTTTGGGATAAAGAGAAGAATATAACAATTAAAGATTATGAAACTCAACCAGGGTTCTGAGCTCATAACCTTCCGAAGTGTTTGGAATGAGAGGTAGTAGTATATTGTTGGTAAGAACCTGAACACCATAGCCAGAGTGCCATGGTAGGGCTTAAAGTAGTGTCTTACATTATAACTCACAACCATGCATGATATTGCCAAATTGATGTCCAAATGGACTCAAACTTTGCGGTACGTAAAGCAAAAATGTTGAAAGGCAAATACATGTTTATCAGACTATATAAAACATTTATTTTTATATACTTCATTTAGATATATACAGTCAAAATACTCTAAGAAATAGCTGCAGAATAAACAGAAATATACCGTATGGGGGTAATGCAATGT
Source organism: Lagenorhynchus albirostris (assembly GCF_949774975.1). Lineage (NCBI taxonomy): Eukaryota > Metazoa > Chordata > Mammalia > Artiodactyla > Delphinidae > Lagenorhynchus > Lagenorhynchus albirostris. The sequence goes on along the minus strand of NC_083099.1, from coordinate 106,770,715 downwards.
AACCACCCTAGTTATGACAGCTGGCACAGTCTGGAACAAGGCTCCCCTTACCCAATAATGACTGACTTGTACTCAAAGGGGAAGTTTTTATGTTGCTTTTTCATTATTTTATACTTGCTAGAAAAATATATAACTTAATAGACTTGTCTGTTTAAATAAAGCATTTTGATCACAGACCTAGTGACAAAGATTAACATCTGCTTGAGACACATTTCCAGAGTAATCTCAGGGATCAGTGATCAAGGCCAAACAGAGAAGACAGTATGTTATCTCTGCACTCTGCCATTTGCATGATTTTAAACAATGGAATCATCCATCGAGGAACTAAGCCTTTTAATATTTATTGAACATGTGTTAAGTGCTGTGTAGCATTCCAGTATTCTTGAGGGGGATGTTGCCTGCCAATGTGTGTTTAAATGAAGGCTGCACAGGGGAGAAAAAGGATAGATCTTTGTGGGGTACAATCTTCAGCCCCACGTACATTGTTAATTTCAGGTCACATGGTATCTGGATTATATAACCCTAAAATTTTGTGGGGTATAATCATAATGAGTATGATTATAATTACTGATGATTATGTTCTTTCAGTGATGTTAATAAAAAGTATAATATAATAATTTACTTGAATGATAAATTACCTCAATGAGTAGGATTTAAGGTGAGGGCAGTGAGTATTGAGCTTGTATCTATGTTGAGCCACAAGTGGAGAATGTCAATATATCTGTGTTCTGAGGAATCCGTCCTAGAAAGTTAATAAAAGTAAAGGATGTATCAATAGTAATTTAACCCACTGCTTATCCAAAGGCACTTCTAATAGGAAGACTAGAACTTTCCTACTGTAGTAATAGTTCCATTGAAAGAGTAAAAAATACATTTATAAGGTGCCTTGTGTACCCAAAGGGTAATGACTGGTAAAAGAACAAGAATTTCCATCAAGAACTAATATTCTGGACTAGTCAAATATCAGTTTGGACTAGGATTTTTTAAAAGTTCCTTTAGAATTAAACTAATTTTTAAAATTAGTTTTGATAGTTGAATTAAGAGTATGCATATATTTTTCTTCAAAAAAATTTCCTGTATTTTCAAATTTTTCTACCACAACTGTATTACTTTACAAATAAAATGAACACAGTTTATAAACTACGTATAAAGTATCTGTTAATACAACATAGAATTTTTCTTGTGCAATGAACACATATGCAGTATCCCTAGATTTTATATCATAGACCCATGAAAAAAACTTTTTCAGGAGTCTGTCAGCAAAGTACGACACAAGCTTTGGGCTGCTACTCCTTGTACCTCAGCTAGTTCTTCTGTTATCAGCTCAATAACCTGTGTAAGTATAACCTGAAGGTTTGACTAAATATATAGCTGTGTAAGTGTACGTGGGGTTGGGGGATAGAAATGTGGAAAGGATAAAGTAGAAAATAAGGGAGGCAAAGGACTATCTTAGCTTGAGTTCCCTGGAGGCAGAGGCTGAGACAAAGATGTGGGTGAGGGAGGTTTATCCAGGGAGGAAGTACTCTCGGGAGAGATGGAGTGGTGGAAGCAAGAGAGGGCAGAGAAATAATAGCATGGCAAAGATGTGTTCTTACCTGGAGACTAGTTTCTGCTTCATCCTATAGGAGACTTTGAAGAATGAATTACAACAGAGTTCGTCTTAACTTTAAGCATTCATGTGATAGCCTGTGTCAGTCAGTCCTAAGCCTCAGGCTGTCCCCTCTCTGCAAGAGATTTCTTCAGATCAGGGGACAGCTGGACCCTTTGGCAGCCAATACTCAACCGTTGGAGGCTTAGTGTACCTGCTCAAGTAAGGAGATATTGGTGGGCCACCAACACTACTCACTATAAGACATATTTAAACAACCTAACCTTTTGTTTTATTAAACGGCATGAAAACAAAATTTCATAGAGGAAAGGACATGGGCTTTTTACCCACACCTGAATGATGAATTCCAAAACCATCACTTTGGAATTCAAACTAAACTTTGCTGAATCTGTTTCCTCAATTATAAGATGTCAATAGCAATTAGATGTATTTCTAAAATATCTTGGAAAGTGCTTGGAACATCCTTAGGCGCTCAGTAAGTGGTAATTACTTGCCTTGCGACACTAATCATTTGTGTTAACCTTGTTTATTCCTTAAAATTATATTTTTAGAGTGCTTGAGAGTTTAAGTTATTCTATACACATTATCATAATTGAACTTTATAAAGATTTTCTGAGGTCAGTAGGTCATGCATTATTATCTTTTACAGATCAGGAAATGCAGATTCAGAGAAGGAATATGAGACATAAACTGTATTAGTTAGCTACTGCTGGATAACAAACTACTCCTAAGCATAGCAGCTTAAAACACGTCAGGTTTATTATCTTATAACTTCTTTGAATCAAGAATCAGAGCCTCGTTTTACGGGTTCTCTGATTCATGGGCTTTTGCAAGACTGAAATCAAGATATTGGCCCAGCTCTCTTATAAGGGTACAGTTACAGTACTTGTAGGGGCCGTAGACATGCTCCAAATGGGGCATGGTTCACTTCCAAGTTCACTCACTGGCTGTTGACAGGATTTTGTCCCTCATAGTCTGGTGGACTGAAGGCCTCAGTTCCTTGTTATGTGGGTCTCTCCAACATTACATTTTTTCTCATCAAAGGGAGCAAGTGAGGAGACAAAGTGCCAGTAAAAAAGTACTGGCAAGAGAGAAATCATGGTCTTTTCTAACTTACTCAATGAAATAACATCTGTCATTTTTACTGTATTCTGTTTTTAAAAAGCAAGTCACTGGGTTCAGCCCACTCTCAATGGGAGGGGTTAATACAAGGGTATAAATACCAGGAGACTGGGATCATCACGAGGCATGTCAGAGCTGCCTAGGAAGGAAAACAAAGGTTTTTTTTGTTGTTTTTTTTGGTGTCTACTCTGTCAGAAATTGGGCTGATAACATACAATGTAATACACAGAACAACTTTGATAGATATTTTTCTCTTTTTACCTCTGTCAAAAGGACAGTTTTGATTAAATGATTTTACATGGTCACATTGCTACTTAAGTAGCAAATTTGTGCCCAGGTTGTAATGATGCAAATAGACTGTGAATGATCTGACTTCTATTAGATGTCAAAAATGGCATCTGGGGCTTCCCTGGTGGCACAGTGGTTCAGAGTCCGCCTGCCGATGCAGGGGACACGGGTTCGTGCCCCGGTCCGGGAAGATCCCACATGCCGCGGAGCGGCTGGGCCCGTGAGCCATGGCCACTGAGCCTGCGCGTCCGGAGCCTGTGCTCCGCAACGGGAGAGGCCACAGCAGTGAGAGGCCCGCGTACCGCAAAAAACAAACAAAAAAAACCCCCCAAAAATGGCATCTGATCCTTTCTTGTGCCTTGCAGAGTGGCTTGTTTTACAAAGTTGGCATTCAAAAAATAGTTGTTGAATGAAGAAAGTGAACAAAATGCTAACGAGAGGGATATATCCTTTATTTTCTTCATTAATCTTGTTGAAATTCCAAAATAAACTTTTCCAGACATGTGCCGAAAATGGATAAAATAAATATAATTCTGTTTGATGAATAGTATTTCCAATGTCCCCTCTAACTCTTCAGCATGTGATGGAGATTTTTTTCCCTTGCAAAAGCAAACTGAATTGAATTCTGCCCAATGTGTCAATGCTTATGATTGCTTTATTATGCAGGCTTATGCCACTCATAGCTTATCAGATTTTAAATTACCATATAAATTTCCGTAGTTAGACAGTATAGGAGACATCAGTTTAAAAATCATCTAATCTTATTTTCAAAGTTAGATAAGAAATAATCAACACTTTGGAATGAAAGCAATACCCCTAAGCTGGAAAGTGAGAGCCTAACAATATTATCTAGACTAAGCACCATTAGCTATCACAATCCTAATACTTGCAAAGTAGAAAGACTGGTTTAATTAACTGTAACACCTGCAGGGTAAGAAGATCCAGAATCTGCTGCTTTATGGGGAAGTGGGGGCTGGCAGAACACATCCCAGTTCATTGAACAAGTCTATAAATTAGCATAAAATACGTGATAAAGGGAATGCAAATTCCATTCCAATAGTGAATTCCATTCCCACGTCTATTCTCATGGTAACAAGTGAATTTTTATTTTCACCTATCCTTCTCAATAAACTTTTCCACAATTTCGAATTCAGCCCTTTCATCAACATACTCGTTTCACCACAGGTGGCCAGGTAGGATTATTCATTAACATCTAAGAAAGCAACATGGCAAAATAAATTAAACTACAAAGTAAATTTTATGTTCTACTTGCCATGTTATGGTTGGCTAATTTCAGATTCCGTTCCCAGGCTTGATTATATTTGCACATGTGGCTTTCTACACTACTAGACGGTCAACTACTTGAAAGTACGGAATGAATCAGTCATTTGTTTTACTCAGAGCATATGACATAAAATCTTGTAAGTCAGGATTCAATATATTAAAACCTTTGGTCATAAATAAAAAGTTGGCATTGTTAAACTTTCAGCATACCGATAATGGCGTAAGTGAATCCAATTAGTAACAAGGACATAACTAAAGGATTTGAAAATTCAGATATTACTATAAAGCATAGTCATAGTATTATACAGAATAAAACAATGCTTAAAAAGGCTGATGTACAAACATGCTTTTGCATAAAAAGCATATGATCAGAATTCAGCTAATATTTCTGAATTTCTCTGTAGCTTGCAAAATCAATTATTCAGTTACAATGGCTAGTGAACATTTTAAAATATTCACCCTTACTAATAATTAAAGAAATGAGAATTAAGATCATAAAATTTGATTATCACCTATAAAATTAACATGTTTAACTGCTACAATAAAGTGCTAAAGAATGCAGAGAAATCACGCATACATGCACACATGCACACATACACACGCTTTCAGCTAAAAATAACTAAAGTGCTCCATAGTACAGGAATGAATAAGAAAATTATTTCATCAGCACTAAACATAAACTTAAAAAATGCTATATACAGTAACATTAAATCAAATAGAACCAGACTGAATGAAAGATATTCAAGGCAATGAAACAATATTGAGAGAAACTAAAGAGGACCTAAATAAATGGAGGAATGCATAATGATCATGGATTGGAACATACTGAGAGAGACAAAGGGAAGGGAGAAAACTTGGTAAAGATATTATCCTCAAGTTGATTGATAGATTCACTAAAATCCCAATGAATATCCCCACAGATTTGTGTGGGTGTGTGTGTGGAAGTTGACAGCTGATTCTAAAATTCATAGGGAAATGTAATTGCCAAGGGATTCTAAAACACAATGAGCAGGACTTACTTTATAATGGATCAAGACTTATTGTAAAGCTAGAATGGGTGGTATTACTGCAAGAATTGACTAACAAATCAGTGGAAAAGAATAGAGTCTAGAAATAGACCCATGAATATATGTATTTAAGCTAAGGGAAAAATACTATATACTCTTATGTTGAATTGAAATCGTTGAAACAAAGATTATTATTTACATGAGGGAGTGCTTATCACGTTTGTCAAAAAAGCAAAATTAAAAAGTTTATCAATATGGCTTTAGCTATTTAAATTGCATGGTTATTGGGAGAAAAATATCAAAATATCAGATATCATTTCTAGATGATATGGGAATTTTTTGTCTTCCTATACCTTTATAACTATCAAATGACGCATAACTTTTTATAATTAGAAATAACTTTAATATTAGAAAATGGAAGTACAAGGTGAGAAACTCTTTAGACAGTAAATTACATTAAACAAATTATTCATCTCAAGTTATTAAATTTAGATGTAATCTCATTATTTCCTCTAAAATTTTAGAGAGTATGAGAAATTGGAAGTATTCAGATATTTTAGAGGTGAATTTTGAATCAATATGTCAATAATTATGACTTTAATGAAGGGTGCTTGGCAAGTACAATAGAAAGCAAATACTGAAATGCAGGTGACAGGGACCAGATGACTATGTTTCCAGTTTGAATATCATTCTCTTCAAAGGAAAAAATGTACAGAGGTAACAGTGGCAAAATTCAGCTTCTACACTACCCTTCAAGTCTTGCAAGAGTCTTTGTTAGGAGGGCATAGTTATTGCAGTTTTACAGAAGTTCCCTTAGAAAACATGTCTTTTAAGCTAACTTAATGATGTTAATTTTTTTTTTTTTTTTTTTTTTTTTTTTTGCGGTACGCGGGCCTCTCACCGTTGTGGCCTCTCCCTCAGCGGAGCACAGGCTCCGGACGCGCAGGCTCAGCAGCCACGGCTCACGGGCCCAGCCGCTCTGCGGCACGTGGGATCTTCCCAGACCAGGGCACGAACCCGTGTACCCTGCATCGGCAGGCGGACTCTCAACCACTGCACCACCAGGGAAGCCCCTCATGCTTATTTTTTAAAAATTTTTGTACAACTTGCTTTAACGCATTTATAAGAATACAGATCATCTCTATTTCTGTTTTTTGTGTGTTTTTTAAGAAGTCAACGTTTTGAAGCTGTAAGATCTATTATTTTTAAATATTTTCCAAGTTTTACAAATATTTATTTTCCTGCTCCAATGGACAACAAATGCAATATTAAAAATAATCCAATAATGAGACAATATAATAAGGACACATTTGAATATCTTTATATATCTCAATAATTGTTTTCTCCAGATTAAAAGTCTTATTTTCATCAGAAATTATATTCTTCACATAGGAGTCAAGCCAACTGTGCCAGCATCTTTATAAAAATACTCAACAGTCCCAATGTTTTATTTCTAAGGCATTTGATTCCCCCTCTTAGGCCAGTTCTTAGATCTTAAATGGAAAAGGAATGGAAAGAAATGTATTCCTTCTTCTTTGAAAACATCATCCTCTCTGATTCTTGTATCTTCCTCAAAAACTTTGTATTTCCCCTGGAACAACTGCAGGCAGCAGGGTCCCTGCTGTGGTCACTTCCAAGCTCTGGGATTGTCAGTTCCTCCTGTGGACAATACTAGTAATAACTATGAACGTCACCTGGTGCTCTCTGCGTCACCTCCAGCCATGCTCTCTGAGACACTGAAATACACTCCATCCTTTGCTCTGTCCCCTCACTCTCCTTCTTGGCCTGCTGGCCCTGACGATATGAAGCCCCTCCTCCTTCAGGTTACCCTCCTCACTTACCTGCGAAATTCTCCCTACAATTTGTGAAAGCTCGTATAGGCTGCCTGATGTTTTCTCTTGCATCTCACAGACAAGAAAATTGCACAATTGATCCCATAGTGTGACACCTTGAAGTGAAACCTGACGGAGGTCAATAGTTACTCCTCTCTGTGCCAAGACTTCCCTTCACATGAGGAGTGTGGACCTTGAGTCTTGGATCGTCATGCTTCCTTCTCTCTTGAGGGAGCTGGGAGTGACCTAGAGAAAGTAGCTCAATCTTCTGTGTATGCTTGTATTTTGGCAACCCCTGCTGTTGCACCCTGTCCCCCACCCCATCCAATGTGCAGTGGATGATGCGGTGATGGACTTCCAGCCCATTCTCATGCTATCTTTTCCCCAAAACTTTTCTAATTAATTAATATATCTCTCCAAACCCTGCAAATCGCTCATTTTTTCCAGGGAGGGAGAATTCCATCTAGTTCAGGGGCTTGAAGTGGGAACGAATGAAAGAGACTCGTTTGCCATGCCCTCTTATAACCCCATCACCCTGTGGTTTGTTGTATAAAACAGCCATTATATATAAACTTTAAGGTTTCACAAGATCTGAGTTTTGTTTGCTTTCAAACTCTGATTTATAATTAGTCTATATTTATGTGAGTGAGTGTGTGTGTTCTATTAAAAACCTGCATCAAATAATTTTTGTGTTTCAAAAGCTTTACTCAAAGAAACCTACCTCCTGACTACTATTGTTCTTCATCTTAAAGCATCTGTTCTCAAGCAAGTAAAGCATACAGAGAGGCACTGAACACACAGCATGTTAAGCTTCCATTTGGGTACTCAGGTGAAAGCTGGACTGCATGGGGTCAAGCGTAGAGTGTCCACAGCTCTTGCCGTCCAACATTCAGGAAGTGTGAGCTGATGTGCCCCCATTGGACTCGATTATATAAGTCTGCAACATTTCACAGGATTAGAGAGGTGCTAAATATCTTTCATTCCAAGTGGAGTGAAGCTATCCCTATAAACAAAGTGGATGCTGAGCAAGGAGCAATCAGTTTGTGACCTAGATTTCAGAGTTGGGGGCCTCCTTACTAAATACAATCTATTAACAATGCCTACGGGGGGAATACAACCGAGAAACACCTGAGGTTCAAACACAGGGGATACGTTGAGACATTTACATCCCAGATTTCTTCATTTTAGAAGACCTTTTATAGAAAAGAGTTAGAGGTAAATGTACTAGACTCTGAACAGGAGAGGATCCATTAGCACCTTCAAAGGGACATCAGTCCTGATGGAAAGAAGAAAACACGGAATTAAATTTTCTCACCAGGATTTTCTAAAGTGTCACCACTCAGAATACAGCCACAGAGAGGAAATTTACATTTATGTTTTCTCACTAATTTGAGAAGAAAAGAAGAGGCAAAAAAGAAAAGAGTTGGTTCATTTTCCAGTCGCAATTGACTTTGCTGCTTCTCTGAGAACAGAATGGGAAAGGCAGGAGGTTGTGTAGTAAACCTAGGCCTGCTCTGTGGGCTAGGAGACAATATTGCTATGCTAAGAGTTCTGGGGGCATAATCCCATAATTCAGTGGTTTCATTCCAATGCATGTTCCACTTCTTTTCCCACTGAGCTCGTTTATAGTCCCAGACAGTTTCTTCCTGTCACTTCCCATTTGTGTTGACGATGTCCATGTGTTTTCCTTCCTTTAGAGATCATCCCTGTCACAACCCATCTTACTTCTGACTCGTTGTCATCTTTCCTTGAGCTGTTCCTTCCCCATTTTTCTGCTGTCTCCCTGAGTTGCTATCACCTAAAGGTTAATGAGGCAGACCTTCTCCTGGGTGAAAATGCTCTGTGTGGACTTTCTATCTTTTGGGAATCATGACCGATCTTTTCCTGTGTTTATGGTATACTTCAATTTCAGGAGTTGTGAGCTGTTTAGGTTTTTCTTTACTGATACTGATCAAAATGATAAAGATAGACTTGGGAAATTCTAATATATTCGGAGGTCTTTTGTGACTCCCTCCTCTTATTTCTTTTTGCCGCTTTACTGTAGTGGAATTGGTGGAGGGCCGTGTGTGTTGGGTAGGCAGGAGAGCTAAGAGGTTGGAAGGATGACCAGAGGCTATAGTTGCTCCATATCATAGTCATTTAACGTGTGTTAAGACATATTTTAAGAAATAGCCAGTATCATAGATTTTAGCCAACTGTTTACTTGAGTTTGAAATCCAAGTGTTCCAAATTCTGACTTCTCCTCTATCTGCCAGGCTTGTAATGAAACCATTAAACCTGTCCTCTCATGTCTGTGGACGTAGGATAATAGTTGTTATATACAGTCTCTAGAAGCTTGTTAAGACTTATAAAGTAATTTTATTCAAGATAATTTGCCCCAAATCCAAACTGATCAGTTATATTAATGATCAAAAATTAATGCATGATACTCATTCAAACAACAAACACTATAGGTAAATAGAAGAAATTAAAACTCTTTTAAAAACTTTCTGTAATGGGTGTTGTTTCTGGACATAGATTTCACCACTAAGGAAGGGTGTGAGTGTGATATATACATATACATAAGTAAATAGTATCAAAAATATGTGTCCTAATATTTTTTAGAATACAGTATAGAAGCTATATGCTACTTACCATAATTATTTTCTTCTACCATTAACATTAGCATTCCTAGAGATGTTGTCCTGCATATCGAACATTATACTCAAAACTAAATTATAAATATTTCATTTACACAGATATCCAGATGTTTTATTTTAAGGGCTTCTGTATGTATAGATTAAGGGTATGAATCTCAGAGCTCTATTTTCGGGTTCAAATCCTCACTCATCCACTTATTAGCTGTGCTACCTTTGTCAAGTTGCCCGACTACCTGTGCCTCAGTTTTCTTACCACTTTAAAACAATGAGGATAAAAGTCATAACTACCCCTTAGGGTTGTTATGCAATTTAAATGTGTTAAATATTTTAACATATTAGAACACCAAGTCTAGTATTTAGCAGAGAGTAAGTGTTTAGTACATGTTAACTATTATCATGTTTACGATTACAGCTTCTCTAAGTAAGCCTAATACTATTTCTCAAAGTCTCATTTATTTCTTTTAGCTGCTGCATAAGGCTGAATATTTTCTTCTGTTTGATATTTAAAGACAAACTTTACTGTTGTTATTTATTATGAAATCAATGTCATGGATTTGAAAGTAATATTCAATTTCTCTCTTAGTCTTTTAAAATAGGACATTTAAATCTTATGTAATCCTCCATATAGGTTTCTGTAAGCCCATCACAATCTTCTGATGGTAAAATTTCTCCAGATGTTATGTGACAATAATTGTAGTTTAAGTAGTTAACAGTGATCATGTATTTACAGAGAATCAGGGCAGAAAGTTGGGGCACATTGAAAGGATGGCATCACCCCTAAAGGTGTTTATGAGCAAATTCTGTGATATGACTTTTTTCAGTAGATGAATAATTTTGGAAGGTTGGGTTATGAAATGCCATTGGGGCTTCAGAAAAGTTCTGTAATAGAAAGAGGCCAAGAGGAAGGGAATTTCATCTTCCTATAATAGCTTTTGTTTATTCACGTCTCTACCCCTGCCTTTTCAAGTCTTTTTAAAATAAGCCTTATAAAAAAAAAAGCCAAATGGAAATAAGCTCTTTAATTCTACCTTTTTATAATCCTGAAGCTACAGCTGACCCTCCTCAATATGGTCTTCCTTTTTAACATTAATTACCTTGTTATCTGAGAGATGCAGCAGTTCTCTGCGGTCTGCTTAGGAAAAGTGCCAGCAGGGCAACAGTTGGAAGTAAATTACCATGATTGTTTGGGGCTTTAGAAAGCCCTCTCTGCTGTCTATTCTTAGATTCCTGGTAGAGTCACTTGGGTATGTTTTCTAATTCAGTATTCCTGTGTCCACTGTCCAGTAAATGTATGTTTATACTGTTATGTATGTAACCAATTATACTGTGGCTAGGGGCAATGTCTCTTCTGGATTCTTCACATACCAATGATTAGAAAACCTGGTGTAGGACTCCTGGGCATGCCCTCAGTCAAGAGGTTGGGGGGAGGTTTATTCCATTTGCCTACAGGTTTTGCTCATTCAGATGATCGGTTATGACCACTGGGGTAAGCAGGCATCTCGCTTTGTGATTCCCCAGTATTAACATTTTCCCACTCAGCAGAGACGAATGCTTATTAGCAAAAATATTAAGATTCAGAACCATAATAAGGATATTGAAGTGAACATACCCAGTCTATTTACATAGTTTGATTATTTTGACTGCATCCATTTGTCACTTCAGCTTAGGGCCAGTTTGGCCAATTTGATTAAATTGACTGGTTCTTTCACTGAAGTGACCAGTCAATGCTAACAAATTGGTTGTGTTGGTAGAAACTCATTAGGTTTTATTTCTTGCATTGTGCTGCAATAGGTATGGAATCAAGAATTTGACACAGGCTTTGCTTTTAGCTCTTATGGCAAGGGGTGTGGAGAAAGGATCACGTCTGGAATTTTATAGATGGGCAAAATAACCATTATTGATTTAGGCTAGAAGCTAACCCAAGGTATTAATTATTATCAAGGCAACCATGTTTGTGATTACATTGTGCTTTCTTGAAAGGTTTTTTTTCTAAATAAGCACTTGGTGTTATTCTCCTTACTCTGAGCACCTGGGTAGTCAATTAATGTGTGACGGGGAGGAAAAGTAATATCTATGGCAAGTGTCATGCAAATTATTTCTTGGAAGAGAAGAAACTGCTTTCTTGCCAAGAGGAGCAGTGCTGACCATCCACACGACTCCAGTGTTTGAGTTTTATTTATTTCTAACTTCTTATTTGCTATCCCAAGGGCCACATATCTTTGAGGCTTCTGCATGTCAGCTGCGTAATTGCTGTAATAATAATCTGGTATAAAAGTCAGTAGCTTTTTACTATCCAGGAAAATAACTTTCTGGCATTTTTGTGTTGTGTCCAAGCAACAATTTTAGCTACTAGCTACATTAATCACAAGGAATAATTTATAAGAATAAATTAGACGATGAGTCAACACCATCGTTTTATGCTATTTTCATTTTCATTTTAAGTAAAATATACTTGTCTCAGTGCTTGTTGCCAGGCACTGTAAGGCATGCTCTGATCCCAGGGAATGTAGTCAATGCCTCTGGAATAATCCATGGTGTATCTATTAGGAATCTTGGACTACCAACAAGGGAAACTGAAGCTAACTAAGCAAAGGAAAGTTTCATGTGGTGATTTATGGAGCTCACAGGGATAACTGGATGCTGAGAAAGCAGGGCAGGAACTAGAGCAGAGCCTGGATTCCAGGTCGCAAAACGTAATGGGTAGTTTCTTTAGGTCGCCATTGTGGGAATGAATCTGTGAGCAGCTTTTCCAGTCTTTTTCCAATCTTGATTGGCCATATCATCAGACTGTATCCAGTAGGGCAAATGTCGTTCCCAGTACAATATTGGAATGGTTACAGAGAGAACAGGAAGTGGATGTTGGAAAATAAACATAATAAATGTCCTCTCTGTAGGGACATAGGGTAGTCGTTTGAAGTAAGAGTGGTAAGTTTCAGGGTCATCAGTCTCCAAATGGAGATTGAGGTCTCTGGCATTCTGTCACATAAAAACTTTTATTTTTCACAGAAACAAAACAAGATGAATTTGTTCTTAGGTGGGCCATGGTAACTTTGCTCTTTTCTGTAACAATGAGTTAAGTGTTTAAAGAATAAAAACATGTAGTTTTCCTTGAGGAGAGGGACTTTTGTTTGTTTTGCTTGTCATATTCACTAAATTTAGTTCAGTGCCTGGAACATGTAAATGATTTTTCAGTATCACCTCCAATAAACAACGCTTTTAGGAATCTTTCTTATTTTTTGATAAGCCTGGCTTCTTAAAAATTTAAGAAGAAACTACCTTTGTATATTAAAAAAAAAAAAAGGAAGTTTTACTTGGATTTTACCATGGCCAACAATCTATCTTGAGAGAAATCTCACTTCTCAGGACATACTTTCCTAGAAGTTCAACCTCTACTGAGTTTGGGTGATAAGGTGAGAGCAAGACCATTCTGCCGTCCATCTTCAGGAGCCTAGTACTGTTCGTATGATTGAATATGTTCACATTTAGAGAAGCATGCAGTAATATGTGATATTGTCTACGCATTGCATTTGATAGCTTCTATCTCTTAGCATCTGGGACTCATTGAGGAAAAAAAAAGTAGATTCTAGCCCAAAGAAGGGACATATTATTAACTGGTAACTCTCAAACATCCCGAATAGGTTGTCCAAAAAAATGGCCAACCCCATTCTAGTATTAACATATATTAACAGGAAGGTGGCATGAGTGTGACACTTTCATTGATCTTGGGTAAGGCTGTGGGAATATGAGTAGGAGACTAGTGAAAGAGATAAAATTGAATCCAGGGATTGGTTTAGGCTGTCAGATTGATGATGGAGTTATTTACTGTGATGGGGACTAGATAAAGAAGGGCAGGATTAAGGAAGGAGCTGACTACCAGGCAAGATGACTGACCATTTCTTACCTTTTAATAACTAATCATTGTCAAGTGTTCTGATTTCTATGACAATTCAGATTTTATTTTAAATGTCCTTTTAAAATACCTTGTGTTTGTTTATTGCTGCTCTGTCTTAAATACCCTGTTTCTGCTGGGATTTGTCCTATTTCCTTTTCAGGGTGAGGTATTGATAGTGAAGCAGATCTTGCCAAAGCCCCTGTGCTTCCATAGCACTGTGGTCGCTGCTTCCATCACACCAGGATATCACAGTCTCCTAGTTTAGAATTCACTGATTTAATAATACTTTTTGGCAGTTCTACATCATAATTTTTTAATTCAGGTATGGAAATTACAAATAAATGCTTGGCATGGGCTGGAAAATTCTGTTCAATATTAAAGCCATTGTAATTAGAGAAATACAGAATTTACTGATGAAAAATAGTGTTAACTAGAATCTGAAGCTTCATTTTCAGGACATGTTCTACAGTCAATCCGGTTGTAAGAACAAGAATTTTTTTTTCAGTATAAATACATTTTTTACACTTTTTTTTTTTTTTTCCAAATCAGTCGTTGATGACTATAGGGCATACCTGGCTTCAAAGAACATCAGAGACAAGTTTATTCATTCTTTGCTGCATTCACTAAAAAGAAAAGTTTACCCAAAATGAAGTTTCAGTGGGCTTCCCTGGTGGTGCAGTGGTTGAGAGTCCGCCTGCCGATGCAGGGGACACGGGTTCATGCCCCGGTCCGGGAAGATCCCACATGCCGCGGAGCGGCTGGGCCCGTGAGCCATGGCCGCTGAGCCTGCGCGTCCAGAGCCTGTGCTCCGCAACGGGAGAGGCCGCGACAGTGAGAGGCCCGCGTACCGCAAAAAAAAAAAAAAAAAAAAAAAAAAAAAAAAATGAAGTTTCAGTGACCTATTTGTGTGTGGGTGTTTGTTTCAGAGAGGCCTTCTCTAAAATCGCCAAAAATATATATTATTCTAATATTGAATGGTTGTTCTCCTATTTGTTGAATGAAGAATTTATCTAATCTATCTGCTAGTGCTTATTGTTTCTACCTACCCAACACTGAACTAGATACAGTGGAAGAATCAACAAAGAAATCAGACTTAACTCTGGCCTTTGAATGAATCACAAGTCTCTATTTGCTGGATCCTTCAACCCAGTACCCTCCACTAATAGAACATTTTCCGGGTGGTAGCATGGTGGCAAGGTCTGGGTTTTCCTCACCTCTATCCTGAGTCATTTTTATTACAATCAAAATTAACTATTGAAAACTAAGGGATGAGGGATGAGTCCTTTTCAATTCTTATAGGTAGAGTGACCACATAATTTCTCTCAGAAACCAGAACTCCTTGAGAGTGAAGGCAGACAATATTAAAAACTTGTAAAAACTAGTCATAAGCCAGGATTGCCCTAGGTAAACTAGGATATATGTGGGCCTGACTTGTAGGCGATATGTTTTTGAGCCACCTGGCTAAGTATTTTTGACAACCTCATACAGATCACTGTCCTTAACCATCATGCTGATATCGTTCAATCTAAAATCAGTGGGTAATGGAGTAAGTGAAATGATAAATATCCAGAACTTATAAAAGCAAAGGCTTGCCAAGTGGTCAGTGTAAGACAAAGATCCTTCACATATGCAATGTATTGTTAATCTGTTGTTAATTCACCTACTCAAACGTCCCCATCTGTTAGGATGTTATTAGGTCACGCGTATGTAAACATACACATAGCAGGAAGAACTCTTTATTTTGCAATTTTAATAACTGTATTCTTTTTTTTTTAAGAAGATGTTGGGGGTAGGAGTTTTTATTCATTAATTTATTTTTGCTGTGTTGGGTCTTCGTTTCTGTGCGAGGGCTTTCTCTAGTTGTAGCAAGTGGGGGCCACTCTTCATCGCGGTGCGTGGGCCTCTCACTGTCGCGGCCTCTCGTTGCGGATCACAGGCTCCAGACGCGCAGGCTCAGTAGTTGTCGCTCACGGGCCTAGTTGCTCTGCGGCACGTGGGATCTTCCCAGACCAGGGCTCAAACTCGTGTCCCCTGCATTTAGCAGGCAGATTCTCAACCACTGCGCCACCAGGGAAGCCCATAACTGTATTCTTTATCCAAATACCTGAGAAATCTTTGCTGTAGAGAGAAATACCCTGAAGCAAACATGACTTTCTCACTTGTGATTATATTAATCATGGCATATCAAAGGCAAGAACAGTGACCACTATTAGATATTTTTGGTAAACTATGGCTTATGCTCTGGAGATTATTCACATAATACCTGCCTTCTGCTGCCTGAATGGTCTCTGCCTCTGACATAAAAACTTCAGTGCAGGCTTCCTAGCCCCTATCGATAAATTTAGTTATCTTCAGCCACAGTGATGTCACGGCCTTGCTTTCTCATGCAGAGCTGATGTTTATTTTCCAAGGTTTGATTTCCTTGGATGAGCAGAACTTTCTCCCTGAATAGTGTGAAGCCCAGCAGAATTCTAGGGCCAAATGCTGGATCTTTGGTCAGGCACTCAAAACTTTACCTTTGCAGGTTATATAATACCAACAGAAATTTAATTAAAATCAAGGTTTTTCCTATGATCTCAATCTGAAATCATAGAAGAAAATTAGGAAACTGAATTATATTAATCTCTAATATTTGAAAATTCTAAATATATTTTTAAAACCATGAGTTTTTAGGAAAATATACTAACACAGATGTTTCAGTAAACCTTTTTAATCTGAAAAGACTAAGGAAGTAAATTTTACTAACTAGGAATCCAGTAATTAAAAATCTGGGCATTAGGTTCATAGCTCAGATATCTTTCATGAGTTTAAAGATGCAGATTTGGATGAGACAATTTTTGATAAGTGTGCCTATTACCACCCTTAAGAGTACCTGTAAGGAAGATATTCAACTTTTATCAATATAAGGTATTTAAATTTAACCCTGGGAATACTATCAGGGTCCTTTGAACTCAAACTTTTGGGGTTTCTTTTCAAGAAGTTCTATCTACTGTGAGAATTGATGTTACATGACTTTTATTCTTTTTAAAAGATTCTTCTATAAAGAGAAAATTTACATTTTTAATAGAATAAAACTCATTTTATCTTGCTCTTAAGGGTTCATTGGGGTCTTTTATAAATATAAGATTTATTATGGAAACTCGATGATCTACTTTCCCCATATATTCTATGCACAAGTTCCTTTCAGGGAGATATGGGTGACCTGGAAAGGGACAGAGGGAGAGCACAAAGATGGTGCCCACTAGTCACCCTGGTCTCTGGAGAGGGTTGAAGTTGGCCCCTAGATTTGTGTTAAATTAGGAGCCTGAACCTCAGGCTGCAGCTTTTAAGATAGGCAAACAAGCCTCCTTTCTGGGAAGGACTTTTGGATGGGAATTTCAGTCTGCTGCCTCTGCTCTAACCCCTGAGAGGATAGCCAGGTGAGCCCTCTAGAGCAGGGGTCCCCAACCTCTGGGCCACGGACCCGGCTGCACTGCAGGAGGTGAGCAGCTGGCAAGCTAGCAAAGCTTCATCTGTATTTACAGCTACTGCCCATAGCTCGCATTACATTCTGAGCTCCGCCCCCTGTCAGATCAGTGATGGCATTAGATTCTCATAGGAGCTCGAACCCTACTGTGAACTGCGCATGTGAGCGATCTAGGTTGTACGCTCCTTATAAGAATCTAATGCCTGATGATCTGAGGTAGGGCTGAGGCGGTGATGCTAGCGCTGGGGAGCGGGTGCAAATACAGGTTATCATTAGCAGAGTCTCTGACTGCACAGAAACCATAATAAATCAATTGCTTGTGGACTCATAACAAAACCCTATCAGTGAGTGGCAAGTGAAAACAAGCTCAGGGCTCCCACTGATTCTACATTATGGTGAGTTGTATAATTATTTCACTATATATTACAATGTAATAATAATAGAAATAAAGTGCACAATACATGTAATGTGCTTGAATCATCCCCAAACCATCCCCCCACTCCCTGTCCGTGGAAAAATTGTCTTACACAAAACCGGTCCCTGGTGCCAAAAAGGTTGGGGACCGCTGCTCTAGAGTCCTTTAAAAACTATTTCTTTGTTCCTTATAGTCCTGTGGGCACACACTCTTTGGCATTTAGGGCTAGTAGAGCTAGGTGTTTTGAGGGCCTATCTCTTAGGTGGAAATCTTACAAGTTGTTAAGTCTAAACCCTTCACTCCTCAAGGAGAAGTTGGGAGTTGAGTTCCTTGCAGTTGAGTGTTGCCACAATGAAGGTGGGGTTTATGGTGACATTGTGTCTCCGTCTCTCCTACCAATTTTGATATGACTTTTCTCCTTCACCAGACATGTAGGTGTCACTCAGCTAGTTTCTGGATTTGTTTCAGAGGGCGTTGTTCCATATGTAGCTTAGAATTAGTATGTTCATGGGAGAGGGTGAGTTCAGGAGCCTCCTATGTTGCCATCTTGGATGGTACATTGCCAAGTTATTCTAATAAAGATTATAATAAGGAAATGGAAGAATGGTGGAATCACCTGGTAGGGTGATACAATAGTGAAACAAATAATCAATTTTTAATCATTTGTCAATTTTTCTTATTACATCACTTAAAATACTGTATCATTATTCAAAAAGGTTTAAGAGAAGTGTGGTGCCACCTTCTTTATAGCCTTTTTGTTTGCTTGTTTGTTCTAAGTTTTCATTAAACAATTAAGAACTAAATTAAAAAAAATTTCTTCTATAATGGCAATGAGTAAAACATTGGGGAAAAAAGACTTTTCAAAATTATTAGGCAAATGAGGAAATAATGCAGAGTCAGATGGCACTGCTCAAGATTTTAATGATGATGGTGAAGTTGAATAGAAATCTCAGAAATGTCTTCAGATGACCATAAATTACATGATTTTTCTCAAGAATTAGCAATATTGAACAAGTGAACCATCATTTCTAAAGACAAAAAAGGAGCTATGAGTTTCTTGTGCAGTACTTCATACAATAGAAGGCATTTCATCATGCATGTTTTATGATAAGGGCATGAGGCATGCTTTATTCTTTAAAAAACGTGGAAGTATTTTGTATTTTTTATTATGTTTGTTTACCAAAATGTACTTGATATATTTCACAAGTGGACAAAAGCTGAAGGCTAGTATGCATGCAAAGATTATCGAAAGGATATTGATGAAATTGAAATGAAAAATAATTCATTGGCTTCTTTACTCTAATTGGTGTTTATAAATCTAAAAGTAAAATGCTTTACAGTTATGGAGCGTAGATGATGGACATCCTCTTTTTTAAAAAATGAGGACAGTCAAAATATTCAAAGGTATTATGTTTTGGTGATATAAATGCAAGAAGGAAAACAAAGACAGTGATAAACTGGAACCCATAAGAAATGCATTTGAAATTTGGAATCAGTATTTAGAAGATGGGTATGTTTCAGGTCCATGCATAATAGTTACTGAGCAGTTAGATGCATTCAAAGAATGTCCATTTTGGCTACGTGTTTTCAGAAATAAATGATGAAAATTATGGTGTGTTATGTTTAAAATCTTATTAAAATTTCTAACAAAGCTGTTTTTTCACTATATCTTCTTACATCTATAAAGAATTTACAAAATGACTTAAGTGTATCTATTTTTTTTAAAAAAACAGCTAATTGGCCTCAGAGTAAGCGATGAGGACAAATTTTGGGGGCATACTGGAGTTAATATGTTTTAACCAGGCCCATAATGCTTGAGCATGTATGTTTTTGACAAAAATAAATCTCTGTAATTTTTAAACTCCTTCCTTTTTATCTCCTCTCCCAGATGATATTAAATGGAGGGACATGATTATAATGTTAAGAGACTGTGGATTGTGTTGACCTAGTACATTTTGAGAGCTTAGATGATATAACAGGGTGTTCACGTTACAGAATTCCTAGCTTGAAGTGCATGAGTACTTCCTCCTTGTTGAATTAATCAACTAATTATTGGAATATTTAAATTATTGACTGTGATTGTGGGTATGGTAGTAAATAGGCCTAAAATGTTTGGTATTATATGTTTCACGTGTGTCTCATATATGAACTAAAGTATAACTTACATTATACAGTCTATAGCACCTACTCCTATTACCCTTACAACAAGAATGGCTTTTGAAAGAAGCTGTTTAGATAAGGGGCCATTAAAACATTCTGGCAGAATTTGCCATGAAATAGAGCACAAGAAACTGCATTTTTAGTTTTCACACTATCATAATGAGCCATGAGAACAAATCAACCCCTCTGAGCTGCATATTTTTTGTCATCTGTAAAAGGAAGGATGCTAAAATTATCTCTAAATACTTTCTGTCCCAGAAAGTCTAGATATCAATGTCTTAGATGCCAGCCGACCATGCAGGGATTCAGTTTGGACCCACAGTCTCTCCTAACTTAGCTCTGACCTGAAAGGTACTTTATAATTACAGAAATTGCTGGAGTTGATTGGTCTACATCTTGAGTAGTTTCTTCTCTCATTCTTGCTCTATTCCAATCCCTTTCATCTTTCTTTATGTGAAATGACAGATTAATGTATTTTCCCTTAGGCCATGTTAATATAAAATTAGAGGCAAATTAGGGTGGTTCACTCATAACTCTGGTGAGTTATATGAGATAACAGTTTTCAGCATACAATAGGGCATAATAAATATTGATCAAATGAGTACATGAATTAACAAATAAGCCTAGTGAGAGAATATTACACCTTAATTTATCTTGTTTTCTTCTCTTCTACCAACAGAAGAAAAAAACAGTTCCAGAAATTGAGGTAGCACAGTAAAATATCAACTTCTGGGGACTTCTACAACTTACAAATATTATCCCTTTCCCCCTGCAAACTCAATCTATTTCTCATGCTTGCTTGCTTGCTTTCATACCCACACACAAACAATCCGATCTTCTTGATTTCCGACTCCAACAGAATCAGGTCAGCAATGAGGATAGAAGCAATAAATCTCTTTATCTCTGTTGACTTTTATGGGACTGACATCTCTTAAAATATTTTTCTTGACTTTGGTGCTTTTTTACTGACTGATTAGGCAGTAGGGCATGGCAGTCAATCGAATCTCCCGAAATCCAATATTAAAAGCGGAAGAGGAAAGACCTGTGGGGCAGCAGAATAAGTGAAGAGGACTAAAGAAGGTCCAATAATTCCTTTCCAAAAAATCAGAAATTGCATTTAAGTGTTAGCCTTTCTGTCTACCCAAGTTACTGTCTTCGTGGCTCTGACATTCTCTGTTTTCTATCATTGAGATAGCATTCCACTGTTTTATGTTAGTAATAGACTCAGCTCCTAAAAATGGATTGATGATAAATATATTACAAAGTAAAATGTACATATCTAATGCCAAGTAGGAAGGAAAACATTTCTCCATTGTGATGGAATAGACAAGTTATCTAAGATAGTGGAATGTGCAAAACAAAAACACAAGCTCTGGGAAATTTTATTTGTGTTTTGGGGTAAAGTTTTTGATTTGGGCGTATTGGCATTTGCAAGAATCAATAATGAGTAAAATCTGGAACACTAAACTGCAGAAGAGCATCACAGGTACTGTCTCTTTCAACTTCTAGTAAGTATGGATAGGGATGACACCCAGGGCAGCAACTGAATAGTATCCAGATGCTTGAAGACATAATTAAAATTTAAAAAGCCACACAGAGATTTTTGCTAAAGCATCATGTCACTTAGCCAACTCTTTATAATTTCCAAAGTAGCTTTATTTAAATCCCCTGGACAATATGAGAAGCAAAACCAAAAATAAACAATGAAAACTCCTATGTTCCTCCTATAAGGAAATAAACATCTCCCCTATCTTAGGAGATAGTCAATATCAATATCCAATGATATAAATACTGCATGGTTTAAGGAAGTATGATAACTTCATCTTGGAGGCTGATAATCTAAGGGCTTCTAATTTCTTACCCTTTTCATGTAGTTCTTAACTCTGCAGCTCATAGAGAGGGCTTAAGTTGGAGGCTGTCATGGCACTTAATAGCTTGTTTATTTGCCCTACGAGGCCAAAGAAGGCTTGGAAAAGAGCCATTTAATTTCACTCTTTGTATTTTTTTTTTTTTTTACCATAACAGCTTTCCAAAGTCATCCAATAGGTAATATGAAGAGACGTGATCAAGAAACATGGTTGCAGGATGAAAAAAATCAGTCTTTTACATTTTTGATTTTCATTGTATAAAGGTTTTCAATATTGCAAAATTCACCTAGCTTCAAATTCAACCTGAAGAACTAGAAAAGTTAGTCCTTCAAAAGATAAACACAGTAAAAAACAAAAACAAAATATAATCACAAGTCCCTACATTTATCAATCTACTTGTTCTTAGGAATGGGTTTAGCTGATAGAATATTTCTCCTCTGAGATCTTTTGATAGAAGAGAAAAATATTTAATATTTGATAATTCCAACACTAAAGAGAATATGATGCAAATCATGAGTTCCTTATGTATGAGGCACTTGACTCTGGACCAATTTTGTGATATTGTTCAATGGTTGGCCTAGAAATTGCTTAAAGAAAAATTCCTTCTAGAAAATGGATGTGGTCCATCTAGAAGATGGAAGTGGTCCAGCAGGACATATCTAGGTATGTTTGCCCTGCTTACTGCTCAGTGATGCTTTAGGGTGCACTTTAAATCATTTCAAACATTCCAGCATGTACTACATTCTAAGTTGCCTTGGCATAGACTCAAGTCTCTACATACAACAGTAACCTGCAGCCAAGCTTTTAATCTCATAGACCTTGAAATGAAAGAAGAGATTTGGAATGGAGAACTTTCACTGTCACTTCTCAGTTCCCCAAACCATTAGATTGTTTGGAAGTTGGAACCCTAAAACAAAAGTTAAGCAGAAAACTATAATTAAAAGGCTATCTGGGCAATTGCTGCCTTGTTTTTGTCCCATTTCCTTATTTTTAAGTTGTGATTAAGAAATGAGATTAGAAAGAGGCAGTATGCAAGACTTTGAACTAGTCAATGTTTGGTTGCAGGAATCCAGCAGCTGAAACACAGAAATCTATACAATTATTTGAAAATTAATTATGTTAAAATGCCTCTGTTTACTCAATCACTACTTTTCACTTTTTTTATTCTTTCCTTGCAATTTTCTATTACTACCCTAATTATTAAATTACTTGCATAGAATGACTTACAATAAAATAAGTGATATTAAATATGGATAAACATCATACTATATACTCTATCACCATATACTCTGTCACCATATTTTGACATTTATTTGCATATATATTTGCTTCATAATTGCAAGCTCATATGAGAAACAATGGTAGCACTTGCTAGACTATGAACTATGATCTTGGGAGAAGAAGGTGTATACAGTTTAAACATTAAATATCAGTTTGAGTTGTAACGTCAACTTAAGTTTCTTGAACACATTGCAGAGGTTAATGTTGAGGTATGGGTAAGCAGAATTATATTTGCTTTCAAGGCAGTTTTGAGGAGTGGGTAATATAAATATCAAAGCATGTTCAAGGAACATTAATCCAGTGAAAATAGTTTTACAGTTACTTTACTTTTATTAATACTTGCTCTTAGTAGCAATAGAATTTGATGAGGTTTCATAATGCTAAAATGATCCTTACCATCTATTGTGCAGTACATATCATCAAGGTGAATATTCAGCTTCCTTCTTCTTTTTTTTTTTTTTTTTTTTTTTTTTTTTTTTTTTTTTTTTTTTTTTTTGCGGTATGTGGGCCTCTCACTGCTATGGCCTCTCCCGTTGCGGAGCACAGGCTCCGGATGTGCAGGCTCAGCGGCCATGGCTCACGGGCCCAGCCGCTCCGCGGCATGTGGGATCTTCCCGGACCGGGGCACGAACCCGTGTCCCCTGCATCGGCAGGCAGACTCTCAACCACTGCGCCACCAGGGAAGCCCCAGCTTCCTTTTTTTGATAGATGAACTATGGTATACCAGGTTCTTCCCCTAACATTGCTCACGATTGTTAATTTTAGCCTGGTGGCAATGAATAATCCTGGTTTTCTCACCGTCTGCAGAAGAGTTATTCATTAGGTAGGACACCATGAGGCACAGATAAGTGTCTAAGGATAGATAATTGAAAGTCACTGCAATTCCCCTTAAATACTTTGCCCACCTGTCAGGCTCTTTGGCATAACAAACTTATTTTTCTGTCAAATTTCAGTTTTCCTGTCAAATTTCAGTTTTCCAATAGCTCAGGAAATTCTGAGAGAATATCAGCCTCTTTAATTGTTGAAAAAGAAGTCTCAGAACATTCAGAGTTTTCTGTTTCTCAAGGCAAATGATTAGTTTGCTAAATATAAATAAAAATCCAATTTGCCTGACACTGGAATATCTTAAAGTAAATATGCAAATTGGAAAATCTCCTTTGCCAAAGTTGCATTATAATTAGGGTGAGCTTTAAAAAAAAAGAAAAGAGAAGCAGTGAATTTAAAGTCATTGTAATAAGTTCTTTTTGCTTCTGATCCCCTCCTATCCCTATCAACCTCTTTCTTTGCTTTCTTTTCTCCCTTTCAACTTTTCTCCCTTTGAAGTACACAGCTTTGAAATGTGCTATTGTTATCCTATCTCTCATCTTTTCCTGCAGCTTCTTTTTGTTACCCTTTTGTTAGATATCTACAGGAAGCTGTGTTTGTGGGTGACCTCTGAGTGGTTTTTGGCTTCAGGTATATACTTTTGTTTTCTTAGTCTGGTGATCTGAGACGTGGACTTGAAAACCTGGTTAGTGAATATGGATCAACTTTGGGTCGGTAGTCATTTTTGTCAGAGTCACTTTAGATGTATATCCAAGTATATAGGTATATTATTCCACTACAACCTCTTGTAATGATGTCTTCATTCTTCAATTTAGAATTAAGTATAAAATCAAAGCACAGAAACCTTAAACTTTTATTTGTAAATCACAGCGTAGTATTTTCCTCAAAAATTATACTGTGCCTATTCTCTCTTCTACCTTCCCTCACCTTATAGCCATTGGATCTTTTACTTGGTCATCTCACGCATCTGGCATGTTCTTTTCTGTACATTCACGACAGAAGAAGTCACTGGGTGTGGGCAGAGCAGCGGTGTGCAGTCATGCACCCCATCGATCTAGACCCTGTGCTTCACCAGCCATTGATCACTTTAACTTTATAGCACTGCCAGTTCATTATTAACCATGTGACCAACTATATTTCCAGATACACCTGTCCTGTAACTTTCACAACTAATTTTTAAACTAAATGTAAGACTTGATTTTCAGTATTCCTATTAAAATTAATCTTGTTTTTTGGACTGAACATTCTAGCTTGTTGAGAAAATTTTTACATCTGATTCTTTCATTTATCATCTCTCTCAACTGTATGCCATTCAAAATTTGATAAGCATACTTCCTGTGTCCTATCCTAGTCATTAAATTTTTTGTACAGGACAAAACCAGACAGAATCTTTCATCAAACTAGAAGAAAATTCTAGTCATGTTGACATTAATCGATATGCTCTATGTACTCCTCCACCAGTTAAAATTTATTTCTAATCCTCAAGAATATTAAGAAAGTCATGTCAAATATATCAACAAAATTAAAATATACTGTGTGGTAGTTTCCAAATCAATAATATCAGTAAGACTGCTAAAACCTAAGTCAATTTTTATGTAATTCTTTCTTAATAAATCCTTTCTGATTTCCAATTGTTTTAATTTTATTTTTAAAATGTCCATAAACTTCTTGTTTAATAATTCTTCCCTTTCCAGGCATTTCATGTGACTATTAGTTTAATCACTTCCACATTAGAGATGTTTAACACAGTCTATTAAGGCCTAGTTTTACACAGAAAGAAATCTCCAATTTTATAATGGAAATTATATGGGAAAGGGAATACATATCATAATTAGTTTTCCTGAAATGCATCTATTCTGTTAAGTGAAGATGAATGAACAAAGTTATTAGAATGCAATGGGTATTTTACAAATTATGTGTTCACTTCCTCCTGCCTCATTACAGAAAGATTAAATCAGTCAAATGATTACTATCTATTCAGTGTTGTTCAGTAGAGCAAGTGAAGTAAAAGTTTGGCTTTTATAAATTCAGTACCCTTAAGGGATGTGAAATGTAGACAATGAGACAAAAATAGCAAATTCGTAATAAGAATGCATATATCAGTTCATGTTTTACATTCTAGCTATTCAGTTGGACAGAAATAAAAGCTATAGTAGAGAGGAGAAAATAACAGATGAGTGTAGTCATTTGAAAATCATATCTGTGTACTTTATCTAATTTGATCAGAAGGTTTTATGGGGAAGATAAGATATAATTGTGGTGTAAGGCCTAAAATTAAAAGTCTAGTATCATGTGCTGCCTTGAGATCTGGAGGGCCTCAAATGGCCTTTCTGCAAGTTCTCCTCCCCAGGATACTCCTAACAAAACAACCCTTCTCTAACCAAATGTGGTTCTCTAACCAAACAACCCTTCTCATTTAAGGGACCAGGTAAATTTCTTGCTTCTACCTGAGTAGCAGGTTTCAGTTCCCTGCTAGCCCATGGAATTATTCAAACAAGCCAATCGTATCCTTCCTTTGGTACTGGTGGCACTCACCCTCTTGATACTACAAAACTCTTGTTGTTTACTCTGTTCCTAAGTGCAACCCCTGTGGGGCCTTGAATGGCAGGTAGGGTCCTCCTCCCCTCCGGGCTGTGAGTATTTGTGACTAATAAACTGCCCTTGATCTCATTTGTCCAGAGTTGGTTGTTGTGTGTTCAGCCATTCCCACAACCTTAGGACAAGAAAAGTCCTTCATTAATGGGGTGATAGGAGGTGTTTAAAACACTAAACCAGATATTGAGGAATTAGCCTATGAATAATGAAGACATTAACCTAAACAGAAAAGGAAAATTAAGATGGCATTCTGAGTTTAAAAAAAAAAAAAAATGGAGATAGGCATGGCCATGGTGTATTTGTGGCACAAGGTGAAGATTATTCTGGCTAGAGTAGAAGATACTTTTGAGGGATAAATATATTTAAACAGAGATCATACACCATGACAATTATTCAGAGGAACTGATACAATATGGTTTAAACTAATGAGGCTTTTCAAAAGGAAGTGCCCTGATGAAAGCAGTATTTGAGGAAGATTAGAAATATGGAAGCCAGAAAATTATAAAATCTCAGGGTTAGTAGAAATTCTAGTCCTGTGTCCCTTTCAAGGCTTGGGTCTCCTCTCCCAGATTCTTGCCATGTGATTAACCACTATAAGTTTAAGTTTGAATATGTATCCCTCCTGTGTCCCATGCCATCTTTGTGTACCTCTAACTTGTAGAAATTTTAACTTGAATTTGATGCTTGTACTTGTTAGTCCTATTATAACTACTGAGATCCAAAGAAACAAGTTTAATTACCCTTCCATGGGGATAGAAAGAAACTTTTTTGCACTGCAACTAGGACCCAAACAAGCTAACTGGATTGCCTACCATAATTGGAGCAGAGAGCTGCAAAGCAGAATTTGAATCCAGTTTTTCCAATTAGTAGTCTTTCCATTACACTGCTGTTGTCATTGACAAAGACAGGGAAGTGAAAACGTGTATCTATGGATAATTTTACCTTTTGCAATTGCAAAAGCATGATCTAATTTTGTGATGAAAAGCTTAAAATAAAATGACTGTATATATTGGCTTTTTTACATACATGGATTCAGATTTTTTCCTCATCTTTAAGGATTATTGGATTTTAACATCTTGGAAGTATATAAGAATAATAAAAGTAATTACTTAGTTTTTTAAATGTAATTAGTTAAAGAGAGTTTCTATTATTTTTTTTTTCAAAGGACTGCATATGCTAATTCTTTCAAAAGATGTGTATTCTTCCCCAAAGGGAGTTTTATGATAATCATGACTCTGTAAAGCACCTTTGCATTAGTCAAATTCCCAAAGGGAACATGTGGATTCAGATGCTTTCAAATACTTTAGATTCCCAAACTACAGAAGTTTATAATTTTTTTTTGTGATTACAACTAACATAATTATATAAAAAATGCAGGTCAAAACTCAGGAGCTGTAGCTTTCTCATGTGAGATGAGTTGATATCTTTGCATTTTGTGGTCTATTTTCTATTAGTGTCATTTTGGTACTGATAAATGCAGATATTGTCAAAAACTGGGTACCTCTGGCATATGAAAGGCATCTACCTTTTTTGTTTTCATTTGAAAGATTACATTATAAGTTGAAGCATCAAATATATTTTGATATGTATTCAAGTGTAATTCATCTGTTTTCTTTCTGTCTAAACTGGAATCATAAAGTTGAATATCACATTAGGGCTTGCATTAGTTATTCAGGTGACAGGACTTTATTTTTTTTTTTTTACACAGAAATGCCCTGGAGCATTAAATCTTTTTGTATTCATCTTAGTAACTAGAAAAAGAACTTTGTAGTGGTTGCTTGAAAATGAAAACCGCTGGGAACTGAAGGAGAGGAGATGTACGCAGTTCTTTGTCCTGAGTCTCAGCTTATGGGTCACACAATTCTACCACGAAGAATGAGTTCTGTGAGATTTTTATACCTTTATTATAGAAAACAGAAGTTTGAACTTGGGGATATTTTCCCCTTTTTTATGATGTTCTGGACAGATAAATTCCAAACTCTAAGGAGCAATCTAAAACCTTTGAAACATAAAGACTGAAAATAACAATAAGTTACAAACAAAAGGAGCTTTGTAAACTACGGTAGGAAGTCACTTCATCACATTACCTTTCATATTTCTCTTCAAAGTGGGCGAACATTCCCAGTCTGAGTATATTGTTAATAAAATATAGCACCAATTCCCATGACAACTTATTGAACTACACTCACCTTCTGTTATTACCAAAAGCCTTTTTTAAGAAACCTCAAGCCCAGGTGCAGCATGCCCATGGGTTTGGGGGATGGGAATTGCAATAAAGGGAAATATGTAGGAACTAAATGAAAGCTATGACCAAGGACATGGTTTATCTCATTCATAAGTTAATACTGCCTCCATGAGCAAATAATAAATCTAATAGGACATATTGGGGTCCAATTACTCAGTCCAATATATTGTACCATTCCTGTGATTGTTTATTTCTACTGGTACTTAAGGAAGTCTTCACTTTTCTCTTTGGAGATAAGAGGAGTAATCAGTATAGGCAGAAACAAATCTACTTCTGGAGGTAACAGACATATTATCACAGGGTTGGGAAGGAGGCCATTTTCAGAGATACTCCGTCCCTTCAACTGTTGATAATGTTAGGAATGGCTAGAAAGCTTCCTTGGTAACACACCTGCTTTCAAACTACACTTACTGTCATTATGGTGACGATAAGACTTACTGAAGTGGTTTGGTTGCTAGTGGATACCAGCAATGGGGCTCAAGTAGGAAGGGAGGGCAGAAATGACATCTCCAGGTGACAAGTCCTTGAGATGGTTTATTAGGAATAGAAAGACCCTTTTTGGAATTCACAAATTTAACATAATCCTACAGGATTTACAGGATCACGAAAGCTTTAGACTATAGGAGTGTAAGAATAGAATCAGGAAGAGCAGTCAGGAGGCTACTGCAATATCCACTTGAAAGAATGTGGTGTCATGAGTCAGAAGGGTTGCCTGGAGATGGAGTCAAATGCATAGATTTAGGGTGAATTTAAAGGTATACTTAGCTGATGGATCACAGTGTGATATGAGGGAAAGAGGGGGCAAAGGTGACTCCAAATTTTTTTTTTAATCTGAGCAATGGGTGAATGGAAGAATCGTATGTGGGATTTTAGATGATCGGAGGAGACGTAGATTGAGGGAAAGAAAACAAATATTTGATTTCCAATACGTCAAGTTTGAGGTGCTAATTAGATATCCAGGAGGAGATGTGAGAAGGTAGAAATATGAACGCGGTATCTGGGTGATAGGTAGAGACCAGAGTGACATTTGAGTGCTGTCAGTAGGAAGATATTTAAAGTCATGAGCCTGTATAACAACAGAAGTGAGTATAGATAATGAGGGCGGTTCCAGGATAAGCCTTCTGGTATAGAGAAAGTTTGTGGTGAATACTTTACCCTGTGTGTCAAAACCCTGCCATGAAAGTCTCTGCCACAACCATGAAGACTGATTTCTACATTTCCCTCGTGCCAGACTGATGGTCTTATGCCTCCTATCCCCTAACCATCAAAGATGGGTCTTCTTTCTTTTAACTGAATAAAATTCTATTCAACAGGCTGTTCAAAGCTTTCTTTAAAAATCAGCCAGCTTTCGCTTAGGTAAAGCCCTCATAAGCAGAAGTCAACTGTTCATTGGTTTAAAGACTTGGAAGTCCAGCCATGTGCCTACTGAGACGCATGTTGAACAAATTCACCCACCTTCAGACAGTTGATATCTCTTCTACACAGTGAACTGGGATAGGAACTGCTTGATGTTATTTTCTTGTTCCCAGCTCTTCCTGATAAGGTTGGGGATGAATGGGGACCTGAGAAACCCTGTGTCTTCCATCACATCTTGATGTATGCAGAAATAATGCATATCATATGAGTGGTGTAGGGGAAGGAAATTAATGTTCCTTCTACCCTTCTGAGTTCATGGCTGAGACCCCTATAAAAATAGATTAGTAAAAGAGCAATAAACAGAAGTTTAGCATGTATACCACATGTATACATGAAAGATACCAGGGAAAAATGAGTAACTCTTCGAGGTGGTTTAGAATTTAGGACTAAATGCCATATTAATAGGAAAATACTTTTTTAAAAGGTAGAATCAATGATTTTTAGGAAAGATGAATGGGGCTTTAGAAGAAAAGATGGAAGATACGACAGTTTGTGACAAAGTTTGTCTGGGTGTAATATAGTTTTTTCTCCTCTGATAAGAGTATATCTTCCCTGGTCAATGAAACTCCCAGAGAGGGGATTTATGACAACTGAGTTCCTTTTGGAGGATATATCTTTTGGCAGATAAGGGGAATTTAGAGAAAGCTTCTCCCTGCATTTGTTGTTTATCAGGTGCCTACAGCTCAAAGAAATCAATATACCAAAGCAGCATATTTTGGGGTGGCATGTCGTGCTACTCTTTAGTGGTTATCAGAGTAACCCCCTTATCTGCAGCCTCTGAATGGCTTTACCTGTGTGCCCCATAGAGGAATACAGAAAGCCTTCTGTAAGCATCAAGGTTGGTGCTAACACCTACCTAGTGTGCTGTACTGTAGCTGTCTGGCCTTCAGCATCTATTCTCCCAAAGGAATGTGTTCTGAACATCTGATCATGAAACATAAGGATGCTTTGCTTCAAGACTTTTGACATGCTCCTATTGCAGGGTATATTTTGTGGTCCTACACTATGTTGTTCTAAGGACTGGGATTCCCAGTAAATTTTTCTGGTTCTCAATTGCTATATAGCAAAAATCCAGTTGTTTAAAATAATAACCATTTTATTAAATCCTGTAAATAAGTGGTTAATGAATCTGGAAAGTCTTGGCTAGGTGATTCTTTTGCTCCACGTGGCATCAATAGGTGTCACAGGGTTAACCTGGAGAGTCACAGGTAACAGAGAGGTCCTGAACAAGGGTTAACCTGGAGAGTTACAGGTAACAGAGAAGTCCTGAACAATCATCACTAGAACTGATTTTAGTGATGAAGATTCTGGACTTTGAGCTGATGATATAATGGGATGAGACTTCCGAGGACCTTGAGAGAGTATTTTAGAGGGACATAAATCGTTGGAGGCCAGAGGATAGACTATGGTAGGGAATCATTTAATATCACTTCCAATGATTCCTGCGTCTTAGTATTCCTGCCCTGTGTAATCTCTCTTTGAGTATGGGCTGGATCTAATGGTTTGTTTCTAAAAGATAGAATAAGGCAACAATTATGGAATGCCACTTCCACGAACAGGTTTTCAAAGACGATGACTTCTGTCCTTCTAGTAGACTCTCTGTTGCCTTCTCAGCATGTGTGTTTTTATGAAGCAAGCTGCCTTGCTGGGGAAGCCCATGTGGCAAGAAACTGAGGGCAACCTATGGCCAATCGTCAGTGAGTAATTGAGCCTGTCAGTTTCCTCACAACCTTCGAGAAATGGAATCCTGCCATCAGTCACATGATCTTGGAAGCAAATCTTTACCCATTTGAGATTTGGCATGATGAAAGCTCAGTGGGCATCTTGTTATAGCCTGTGAGAGACCCTGAAGTAGAGGTCCAGGATAAGTTGTGTAAGATTCGAGACCCACAGCCACTAAGAGATAACAAAATGTGTGTGCTGTTCTAAGTTTCTAATACTTCAGGTAACTTATCTATTGTCATGTATCAATAGATAAATAATGCAGAACTTTTGCTGTATTCTATTTTTGCCTCTCTCTGATTGTTAGCTTGATTTGTATTATGATGACTTTCTGTACAAGGTGGGGACATGGCCTCTAACTACTTTTAAGTTTTATGTCTCAGAGCTTTTGCCATCAGAGAAGAACTGACACTCTCTCTCTCTCTGACTAGTGAGAAAAAGCATTTGGGTATGTAAACCAAATCATATCATTGACCCTCTTAACCCCTCACTCCCAGTGGCTTCCCGTTACATTTAAAATTTAAAAACAATTATTTTTTCCACAGGCAGGGACCTTACATGAAAGGGATATTGCTTCTCTTACCCCCCACTTCATCTTTTTTATTGTTTCCCCCACCCCACAAACTCTCTCCTGATTATTTTCTTCTGTCCACCCTTGTCCTTCTGTCCTCAAACATGCACACTCACTCAGACCTCTTCTGCCTCCCTGGCCATCAGCACTTCTACATCCTTGCCTAGATTGTTTTTCTCTTTTCTCTTTGTTCTCCTGGATCTTTCCATCCTTCTAGTCTCACCAAAAACATTGCCTCCTTAAAAAGTTGTCTTTTTATTCAAGCTAAAGTAGTACCTGACTCCAAGACAACCTGTACACATTTTCCTGTTTAATTTTCTAATATTTAATTGCTATCTGAAATCATCTTATTTACTTACATATTTATTACTTGTTTTCCTCCTATTAGGCTGTCAGTTCCATGAACTTATAGGGACCTTGTCTTCTCTATTTCATTGCTATAAGTTCAGGATTTGTTAAATGCATAATTAATAAGTGAATGAATGAATTAACTGTAAGAATATTGGCCTTGGTGATATTATACTTACAACTCAGAGCATGATTTCTTTCTTGCAGAGGAAGAGGCTGTTTGAGAGGCCACTATAAGATTGACGGTGGCCTGTCATAAAGATATGTTAAAGGAAACTTTATAGAGAGAGGTATTGTCTGAAATACATCCTCTATGGGGCTTATAGGAATTCTTTTTGTGTTGGGTACAATTTCTTTTAAGTAATACTAAAGAAATGCCAACTTGAACATCATTTTGCAATTCATTTCTGAGGAAGATCATGAGTTTACTTTAGGGCGTATGAGATTCAAAGGGCCTTCAGGACATCTTCACATATACAACAAATAATGGTCAGCTATTGTTTCTCATACACAGAAAAGTGGTTTGAAATAATGATAAATGTTTGTGTGTTTTGTGTAGGGAATGGAACTGAAGCCATGGAATGGGTGAGATGTCCTAAGGAGTGTTGGGAAAGCAAAAATAGATTAGGGCCAAAATTTGATGCACTCTATTATTTAAAGGTCTGGAGGAGGGATAGTAGCCAACAAAGGAGACTAAAGAGAGGCCGGAAACATTAGAGGAAAATCGTAAATAGAAGCTAGGGGAAATAATATTTCAAGAAGCAAGTAGCGGCAAGATACATCCAAAGTTAGGAAGTCAGATATAGTGAAAAGAAATTGACCATTCACTTTAAAGTCATAATCATTGTTAATGAAAGAAATTTCTGTGAAATGGGGGCTAAAGCCAGACTGAAGTGAATTGAAGAGAGAATGGAAAAGTTAGCACTAAAATTTTACATGTAAAGAAAAGTTGAGCAAAGCAGAGATTAATGTGTTGTCAGTGACAAGGTTATTGGCATGATTCCTATAAATGTTCTGCATCCCTCCTTCAGGAGAAAGTCTGGCCATTTTATTTAAGCTCCATATGGTGGAAGCAAATTCAGCCTTGGATGTATAATTTCATCTGAATTCTTTTCTTTGGTTGAATTTATTGGTCTTTGTTTCCCAACATCTGTTTCCTCTTTTTTATTTTTTAATAATAGACTGAGTAATGGAAATCATCCAGGAACTGACACTGAATTGAAATAAACCTGGAAATAAGACTCCAAACTCAGTTTTAATATGATCTAAATGTGTTCCTTTGAAGAAGTTACTTACCTATAAAATAAGCAGGTTTTACAAACTCTCTTAACATCCTTCAATTTCCCCAATTCCATGTGAATATTTGAAGATGACATTTTACTTACAGCCACTGTGAGTAATTTGCATTTTTAGTTGTTAAATATGGGCATAGATAAACAATTATCCAACCTTCCAGCGAGCTTTTTAATTATTAGAAATCTACTCACTTATTATTTGTCTTCAACAGAAAAATAATTAACAGATGTTATATTTTCCACATAGATTTTAATTTTCTGCAAATAAGTTGACATTCTGTCTAGATAACCATCATAGGCCTATCAAAATGAATTAATTCAAATAAAACCACATGAGAATATATTCTCTTTTTAAATAAATAATATATATATTTAATATTTTATTGTGTATAAGCCTCTAACTTCCTACATCTAGAATACTATAAAAAATGCCATTTTAGTTTTCACATAAAAGTTTAACTACAAAATTAGCTATATATTCAATTAAAGAATTTATCCCTAATTATGACTTTCATAACAAAAATTATCTTCTCCTGTGAAGAACAGAGACTTTTGTGAAAATACAGTTTGAATTGTTTTTGGCAAACTGCAATTTGAATTTTCCATCAGCATTTCAAAAATAAGTTTGTCAGTATGAGAAAAGGAAGACAGTGCAGCCGTCTACTTTTCCTGACAACTGCTGTGTTTCCCAAATGATGATTTTGGCATTTGTGCTTTGCTATAGCAAAGAAAAGAAATAAAACTAAGGTTCAGGTAAGGTCCAATTCTATGATATCTGTAACTTCAAAATGACCAACATAAGGCCGAAAAATGTCTACATTAGTATATTGGCACCTAACTCAATTTCTCCCTTAAACTCAAAGATGCCATGTAGATGGTACATTTTAGAATCAATTATTTTTATCACATTTATGAAGACAGGGAAATTTACTCCTATGAATTATGAAGGAAATATTTAGGTACATTAAAAAACAAAAATCAAGAAATCTTGCTTTCAGAGTAAACCTAGATTATGTTATCTCTATGGCAACTTAAATCACTTTTTATATACTAGTGCCATAGCAGGCTTATTATAATTCAATAATTTATTATGATAAATGTAAAATGTACCTTTTAAAACATACCCTTTAAAATGTGAATATCTAACTTCACCAATGTAGAAGTAAAAGCCTACCTAATTTTAATAATTTTCTTGGGGCCACACAGTTTTCTCGGAGCACGGCCAGGATCAATAGCAAATCTGACTAGTCACTTGGCCATATCATGTATTACATATCAAGACCAATTGCCCATCAGAAGCTCATGTCATTTTTCAAAATACAAATGTCAGGCCACCCGTATCCTGCATTCTATTTCAGTAGGTCTGGGGAATGACAAACTCATCTCTGATTGTGATGTGTAGATGGCTTGGGGAAAGACTGTTTAATACTCAAAACTTGCCTTATCTGGTCACTATAGGTCACAGAGTGTTAATGTTGCTCAGTGGAATAGATGGAATAGATATTTGTTTAGAAGAGTTGTATCCAGATGAGGGTCGGTAACATCCTTAGGACATGTTATACATGGCATGGAATTCTCATATCATCACTTGGGAATCAATATGTTCCTGTTCCTGCAGCTTTTACTCAGAGCATAAGTTGCTGCTAAGGAGTCGAAACCTCAATAGAAAACCTTAGTGTGTCATAAGATATATTTTACATGTGTGTATGTGTGTGTGTGTGTGTTTACTTTTTCTGAATACCAGTGTGTCTACTAGGAAAATCATTTAACACATCAGTCTCATCTTTTCCTATCAGACAAAAACTGCAGATATTCAAACTAGAAGGAATAAATTTTCTTTTTACATTGTCTTTTTTTCTCTATATTACTAAAGATTCAATACTAGTTCTGGTCCAGTATTTTATATTCTCCTAGATTCTGGGTAGAAAAATATCAGGCCTGAAGATGCAGCATTTGTTCTACAGAATTGTTAATAGTTTTTTAACTAACAATAATAAATTCCTCTTTCCCCTCCTCTCTTCTCCTCTCACTATACAGCAATGTTTTTATTTAAGAGCACAACTTTAAAGTCAGAGAACTGTAGCCTTGGGTCCTGTGTCTGCTAGTTTCTTGTCTGATACTTTACTCAAGTTACTTTGATTTTCTAAAATCTTCATTTCCCAATCTTAAAATTATAATAACGTTTGCTTCACTCATTATAGTAAGCATTAAATATGAGAAAGTATGTGAAACTATTAACATAGTGCCCAAGACATATGTCTGTTTATAACCAATATTAATTGATCAATAAGATTTCATTATTGTATGAATCAATAAGATAACTGAAGAAAATGAACAGTGCTATGGACTGAATATCTGTGCCCCCCCAAATTCCTACGTTGAAACCCTAATCCCAAATATGATTGCATTTGGAGGTGGGGCTTTTTAGGAGGTAATTAGGTCATGAGGGTGGAGAACTTATGAATGGGATTAGTGCCTTATTAGAAGAGACACAAAGAGATGATCTCTCTCTCCACCATCCGAGGACACACCAAGATCTGTGAGAAATAAATTTCTGTCATTTAAGCCACCCCTGCCCATGGAATTCTGTTATAATAACCCCAATGGACTAAGACAGATATATTGGAATAATATTGGGAATCTCACAGAAATAAAGAAAAATCTGAGAAAACAAGCTTAGGAATCATGGGATCCATGAATCTCCCTGATGTTTTCCAGGAGTTTTAAAACAACCTCTTTTCAGTGTTTCATCTGCCTTTTGTTCATTTTTTATTCTTAGGATTCTAATTTCTGGAAGGGAGAGTGTGTGTGGTCTACCTGGGTCAGGTGCACTCTGCAAGGGATGAGGGAAGGAACATGCAGAGTGATAGATCTTTGATAGACATTTCCATGAAGAACACAGGGAATGTGAGAATTGTTCCACAAAGGAAAAGAGGGATACTGATTTTTAAAGAAAAGGGATGAGAGACAATGGCTGGAAAGTATCTACTATATTCATCTCTTGTGTGTTTAAAATATAAAGAGACAGTCACACACAGAAATACTTTTCTTCATAGATACAATTTTAAAATGCCCCCACTTTACATAATTGTACATTGTGCGTGCATGCGTGTGCATGCGCACACACACATGCTTTACCCTATTTCTACAGGGTGATAGCCTGAATACCAATGACAAGTACATGGCCTTGAATGATGCCCCCTTTCTCCTGTGAAATGTCATAATATGATGTGATAGTCTATAAACTATGAACATAAAGGTAAGTTTAGCTACCTCTAACACACTTTATATGTATTAGTAGGAGAAAGATCAGTGGAAAGCTAAGACTATCAAGATACATGATTAAACATGTATTTGGGATATGAAGTGAGAGTATGATTCTTTTCTTGTATGCAAATAAAACCCAAGTTGTAGTTGATTTTCTTCATATAGTACAGATCATGGGTCAACACATCCATTAAACCACCTTCTGGTGTAAGACTCCTCCAGAAGCTGGACGAAGCAAGCAAGCAACCAACAAACTTCATTTCCCAGATAATCTTATGACCAGGTTTTTGGACCTGTTTTAATTTTCACCAGTTCCTACATTTGTGCAAATTGCCAAGTGTAAGATTTGGAATTTTAGTTGAGGTGAAGAATGTCTTTCTTCTGCTTCTTCTGTATAATGGTGCCTACCCCAGTCAATGGAGATACTGTATTTTAAGGTGTCAGCCTGCAAGGCTGAGACTTGTGTGTTCATTGATTAATTACCCATGCACATTAAGCAACAGGCATGGCTAGAGGACAAACAGTTGCAGAGACGGTAGGGGTTTCTGATATTCTAAACTGAAGTAAAGGCACCTATGTCCCCAAAGATGACCATCCCAAATGCTGTTTCTTGATTTCCCTGCCTTACTAATTGTGGCAGAGAAAGCAGCTCCCTGGATCAGATCTATAGTATTGTTGCTAATCTTTCACTGGTGGAGTGAACCAAACTTCCTTTCCTGAGTGATTTAAAGCCTTGACGATCTTTCCTGTTTTGTTTTGCAGTAATGTAACCATAATTTTGGACATAGTTCAGAAAAGAAAGTGTCTCAATCACCTGAACTCCAACTGTACTTTTCTGGGCTCCTATTTTACAGTGGTTTTATTATTGTCCTTTATTACTGTTTTATTACTATGAAATAGTCTATCAAATACTGAAACATTCTTTTTTCTTATGTTTAGTGGCATGCACAACCCTCAGTCACCAACTCTTAGATTCCAAACTAGTGGAACTATTGTTGGGTCCCCTAGTAGAAAGTATCCCTTGGGTGAAAAAATCGGGATGTCCATAGAACCTGACCTCTTGGTGAAAAAATTAAAAATATTGTGAAGGTATATACTTGGGTACAAACATGAAGTCACTGACAACTCCAGCCATTGATTCTAGGACTCATGTGTTTTACCTATAGGAGGAACTGCAATATTAATTGGCA
Organism: Lagenorhynchus albirostris; assembly: GCF_949774975.1. NCBI lineage: Eukaryota > Metazoa > Chordata > Mammalia > Artiodactyla > Delphinidae > Lagenorhynchus > Lagenorhynchus albirostris. The sequence goes on along the minus strand of NC_083099.1, from coordinate 106,732,378 downwards.
TCTGATTCTAATCACATCCTACAAATCAGTACATCACTGCATTATTCAGTAAAACTCTTCCTGGGTGGAAAAATAGATAGTGTTAGAGAATCCCAAAGGCATCAGCCTGTTGCCCTACTTTTGCTGTTAAATAAACTCTATGAGTGAGTCAGTGCTTTGTAAGATTGTGTATGATGGATAGTATTTGATGCATGTGGCAAATCTATTTGTAGAAGTGCTGGCAGTTATTTGAATGGAGGGGAAGCACATCCATCTCCACAAAAAAGTCTATTCAAGGGAAGAAAAACCAACTGTAACTTTTAATATAAAAGGGGCTCTGTATAATAACTTGCTTCCAGGTTGGTTTCTTGAAGGCATCATGTCAAATGGGAACCAAAAGTTTGATTTATTTGTTGCTTGTTTATTTTCATAGCCGGAAACATACAATCTAGATCAGAGTAGTCAGTCACAGTCTTTGTGAGTAGAAATCCAGTGACAGCCTCTATTTCTGCCACCTTGGGCATTTTTATGAGTCCATAAAATGTCTGAAGATCATCCATGCACTGGGCTGGATAGCAAGGGTACTGATTTTTCATTCACAGAGTAGATCATTGTACCTACTTGATTGCTAAGAGCCTCTAATATAGAGGGAATTTTCTGATGAGCTTTTACAAGGAACACAAACATCCTTATTGTCTGAGCTCATTCTGAAGGGATCTGTTTCAGGTCCGCCCCATCCTCTGGTGGGCAAAATGAGGTCCAATATAGTAATAACTTATTTATACTCTGTTTTTGCTTATCTGACTATTTCAGATAAATCAAATATCTTAGTTTATACTTACTTTATAGAAATATAATTTCTGGTAGGTTAAAATTATTTTCTCAAAATAATACAATATAAATTGTAATTCTTTCAGCTTACTTTTTTTTTTTTTAATCTTTCGTATACAGTTCTGGGGCTTGGTGTTTTAAACTCAATATCCATATCCAAGATGTTTAGGTGATTGAGCATCTGAAATTGGTAGGTAGCTTGGATCTCTCAGAGTATGAATCGGGCCACATATATTTTTGAGGTTTTTTTCTGACCTGAAACTTAAACACGTAGGAATCATTAACTGGAGTTCTAACTTTGTGAGTGAGGGTGAGATTTCACCATCTCACCCACTTATGCTTCATTCACTTCCATGGAGTGATAACGTCCTTCCTGATAACTTCTTTCATATTATTCATAGTTGTACTAAGTTTCCTAATGAGAGATTTCCTTTGCAAACCAGACAGTAATTTTAGGGAGGAAAAATAAGATAAACTACTCTACTGAAATTTTTCTCGTAGGTTAAAAAAAAAAATTACAAAACCCACAAAAACACAAAACAAATGCATACTCACTGTGATATATGGTTAAAAAATTAACGCAGTACAATAAGATCTATTTCAAGGCTTTATAGAATTGTAACACATTTTAATGAAATATCAATAAAATTGATGATATGACTTTGAACGGATTTCTATTTCATTTGGAAAATGTGAAACAAATATGTAGTGTGAAATTTTTATGGAGTTAATAACTCAGTTTGAATGTAGTCCACATTCTTGGTTCATACTAATTGCCAATTTGATATGGAATTTGTTTTATTTTAACTATAGTTGATTTACAATATTGTGTTAGTTTTAGGTGTACAGCTTCAGATTCTCTTCCATTATAGGTTATTACAAGATATTGAATATAGTTCCCTGTGCTATACAGTAAATCCTTGTTTATCTATTTTATATATGGTAGCGTGTATCTGTAATCCCATACTCCTAATTTATCCCTCTCCCTCCCCTTTTCTATATGTATCACACTTCTTTATCCATTCATCTGTTGATGGACTTTTAGGTTGCTTCCATGTCTTGGCTATGGTAAAGAATGCTGCTATTAACATTGGTGTGCATATATCTTTTCAAATTAGAGTTTTTGTCTTTTCTGGATACATGCCCAATTTGATATGGGATTTTAAATGTAGCATTTAGAGTCTTTCTTTATCCTTAAAAGTAAAAGTCTGTTTATTTCCTATAGAAGACAACTTTTCTTGTTACCTAATCAGTGAAAGAAAGAACATCTTATAAATCGATGTGTGTCTATCTCTTGAGGAAGCATTTCAACAGGCTTCATAAGGTCTTTAGTGGAAGAGGATTCTATAACCATCATGTATAAATGTTTGTAGTTGAGGGTTGCATAACTTGAAGCATAACTTAAATCTTTTGAGGTCTTTGTCTGAAGCTAAACACTGTGACTTTGTTTTGCTCAGCCATTTGAAGTGCATTTTTTCAGTGGTCCATTGTGACCTTGATGGACAATAAAAGTGTTTTATATCATTCCAGTCAAGCCTCCTAGAGTTAACAGGGAAAGCAGAAGCCTAAAGATGAACACTAACTTGTCCAAACTTTGATCCTTCCGGCTTACTTTTCTCATTCTCTGCAACAATACAAACTTGGCTACTGTCTTACTTGATGGGTAGTCAGGTAATTTCCAACTAATAAAGTAGTGCTTGTCACCATAAATTAAATGGATAGAATGAGTTGTTAAAATACATCAAATAAAATACATGTAGTTCTTCTTATGAATGGTTTTAAGATTGAGGTTTAGCACACAGAAAACACTGTAGACTCTTCCAATTGAGAGGACTTCCAATTGAGAGGACTTCTGTTAGGGGACTGAGTAAATTCTGGACATACTCCCACCTCTACCAAGCTTCATACCTTAAACTTCAAATACATAACAGTAAATATATATTATTGTCAATGAAAAGACATAGATGAAAAGAGAGTGAAAAAGAGAAATCTTCAGGTACTTAAAGGGACTTCCTAGCTGTGGCAGTAAACTGGAAGTTGAAGGTATATGACTTACTGAGGTACAAGGGCCGGTACAGACCTGAGAGCCTGGGGTGTTAATGTACTTGAGGGATTCAGAGTTGTAATTTTAAGCCCTGGTATGGCAGAGCTGTATCTGGTTTAACTTAATAAAGCCAGTACCTTGGAAAGCAATGCATATTCACTGAAACTTCCAACTGCTGGTTAAATTGTACCTATGAGAAAAATTTGACCCGAGCTACGGCCATTTGATAAAGTGAGTCCCAGTTTCACAATACCTGTTCAGCTGGGCTGAGATTCTTTTGGTCAGATAGGAAGGCTTCATAACTCATCCATGTGGAAGGAGTTTTTAGTGTTTTTTTAAGCTTTATTTTTATTTTTTCTTTGTTTTAAACCAAATGAGCACTGGTACACAGTGTGAAGGGACTGTCTTAGGAAAGAGTACGCCTCAGGGTACAATGAGAACACTGACCCATACTTAGTAGAGTAAGATGTGCATCTGCTCAGAAACCACCTTCTCAGAGGGGATTCTCCTGCCTGCTTTATACAACAATGAGGAGCCACATCATCTCACTCTCTACCATCCACAATGTGTTATTCTTTTGCTTTGTCATTTATCTCCCCCTGACAAACTACACATTTGTCAGGGGGAGATAAATCTTCCCCACACATCTCTCTTCCCTCATTAAAATACAAGCTTCATGCATCAGTGTTATGGTTGGTCTTGTATGTTGCTATCTATTCAGAATCCAGAAACTGTGCCTGGCATCCAGTATGCACTCAATAAATATTTGTTGAAATTATTGAATGAAATTTTGAGCATAATTATACAATAAATATGACAAATATTGCCCACCTATATAAACATGAGTTTTAGAATTGTTTGAATCAAAGAACAAGATAAACAAACAAACAAACATGATAATACTGAAAACTTGTAGCTCTCTCTGTTTTCCTATATGTGATCTATTGTATATTATTTGATAACCAAAAAGTGGCAAGATTTGGAGGATAAACACAAAAAGGAACTAGAAAATTACATAAATTTGATATAAAATGAAATTGACCTTATATTGGCCATTTTCAAGTATTAGTCATCAAGTGTGTGTCCCCATATCACACTGAGAGCTGAGAATAGTCAAAAGAAGCACAGAAGATTTTCAGGGCAGTGAAAACACTTTGTATGACTTTATAATGTTAGATATGTGTCGTGATACATTTGTCCAAACCATAAAAGGTACAACACAAGGAGTAAACCCTAAGGTAAACTATGGACTTTTGGTGATTATGATGTGTCAATGTAGGTTCATCCCTGGTTAAAAATGTACCAGTCTGGTGAGTGATGTTGATAATGAGAGGCTATGTATATGTGGAGCTGGGGGTATATGGGTAATCTCTGTACCGTCTTCTCATTTATTGTAAACTTAAAACTGCTCTAAAAAATAAAATTCTTTAAAAATTAAAAAATAAAAGAAGCAAGTGAGAAACTTTTGCTATGGAAAAAAAAAATGATCTGGGTGCTAATATCCAAATACCACATCACAACTTGCTAAGGACAGAGCATGTATATCTGTTGGTGATACCCAGTTTTGAAGTCAGCTAGCTCACCTGTTGATGGAATCCACATTTCAAATTAACTTATCTAGCACCTATCTGGGTAGCAGTCTACCAACCTCACCTCAGGGATGGATTAAAGCAGTATATGAAATAGCTCAAAATGGTAGAATATAGCAGGAACATTTCAAAATTTAGGCAACGAAGATCTTTTCCTATTGGAATGTTATAATCTGCAGCAGGAATCAAGAACATTAGCAGAAACAATGTGGCATTAAAGCATATCAAAATACCAAGAGGAACACAGATGTATTAATTATCATTGTGGTCCGCGTCCACATTGTACCTGACTCTGTGAGAACACAAAGTTATTGATCAGGTTGCCATGATGTCTTTCATCCCTGTCATAGGACTGCCACTGTGTATTGCTCTGGTCTGATCATCTAAACTGTAGCCATTAAGAATATATCATCTTGTCAAAAGACAATTTACCAGCGTCTACCTTTTCAATGAATGTATTTGCTCAGTTTAGATTTGAAAACAATACAATTAATCACAACAAATAGTTTTTATAGCCTTGCTCAAGATAAGCTCCTGGTAGGATTCAGGGTTTAAAAGAATTGTCTATTTTTTCATTATAAAATTAATTCTTAATCACAATTTGCAGAGTATTTGAGTTAATATTCATATACCTATATTCACTATTGACTCAAAAAGTTTTTTTTAGTTATACTGACTTTTTATGTCCCTATTTTTCTTTTGCTTAATTTTAAGATCTATTTGATGTAATTGTTCCTAATGGTGATTTCTACAGCTCCATTTGCATCTAATAATCCTCTTCCTCTTCCTTCTTCATCACTTAGAAGCATTTTCATTATTAAAATGTGTAATCCACTTAGTTTTGCCAGTTATCGTTTTACATAACACATATTTGTAATATCACTATTTTTATTCAAATTAAGGATCACAATCAATTTATCATGAATTGTCTTCATACAAAATGCTATGAAACACTGAAACACAGTGTGGGGCAGGGGGTGAAAGTATTGTCTCTCAGAAATTTCTCTGTTTTCCATGAATTCTGAACCTAGAGTTTCATACTCTAAAATAGCTAGTCTCAGAGTGTGATCCAAGGTTAGCAGCACCAGAATCATCCAGTGAATTTGCTGACAATGTCATATCTGGGGTCTCATTATTGGCCTCCTGATTTGGAATCTCTGGATATGGAACCTACAGCAATTTTAATGCACACTATAGTTTGAGAACCTATGATTCCAAGAGCTCTAAAAACTTCACACATAGAGGAATAAATGAGAAGAGAATGATCATTTGAAGTACATTTGAATTTTTTTGTTTTTAGAGATATCTATAGAAGAAAAATTGAGTAATGAGGTATATTTCACAGCCTGGCATAGCAGGATAATAATTCAAGCCCCAATTGGGTATGCAGATACCACCCAATGCAAGCTGAAATTCAACAGGCCTTATGACAAAGGGACTCTTATTTTAAGGTAAATAGATCATAATTCGTGCAGTAAAGGAGCTGAATATTGTGTGTTCTATGAGCCTGGCATAATAGAGATGCATTAGGATATATGATACCTCTAGATATTACAAATAGTATCACTAAGAAGAGGAAGCATTGTTAAATCACAGATGGTAATTAATGATCAGTAGAGATTTGCTCAGTAAAGAAATATTTCAAAATATGAGTCTCACACAAAAAACCCGTAAATATGTATGAAGACTAATCTTTCATAGGTGAAACATAAAGTTTGTAGTAAAGTTTAGAGCTTTTAAATTTTACACATTTCATTGATTAGATATTCCCCAAACATTTTTGAAAGATGGTGTGGTGGAATTAAAAACATCCAAAGGTGGCATTGAAGATGGAAGGACATTATTATTCACTCATGACTAAAGGAATCCCACAAACTATGATAATTGAAAGAGGCTTTGAAATATGTCTTGGGAGTTTAGCTTTCTCCTAGGGAAATTAATGCCTTATTTGTTCACATAGAGCTGTGGGGCATGGAATCTAGTCTTATTAATTGTAACATTATTTATTAAATGCATGTGTTTTCATAGACATTATGTGATAGAGGTGGTGAAATGTATAGTTTATCTTAGCTACATAAGGTTTTCAGAATATCAAGGATTATTCTGAAGATGTGGCTATGGTCATAGCCAAACCAAATACATGGAAAGTATGGGGACAAACTGTAGATGTATATATTTATTTCTTGAAAGCCCTCAAATGTTCAATTTAAAATACTTACAGCTGAAACACTGAAAGCTAAGTTCCATGAATGAGGTTCAGTTTTTTTAAAAAAGAGAAAGAAATAATATGGTGCTGCCTCAAAAATCTGACTCTGTAGGAAACTCAGGAAGCAAGTTTTCTATCTCTGTGCCAAAGATCAGCACATAACATTGACTGTGCCAGAAACTAAGGAAAGCCATCATCTTCCTCCTAGCCAAATCTTCCACCTGATTTTTCTTTGCCTTTTAATATCTATTTGCAGTTTATAAGTAGCAAGAACTATATTTAGGTAAAATTTTGAATCAGCTTCAGCATTGAGCTCAGTAAATTAATTACTATATAAATAAATCAAAGACAAGAAAAAGGGAAATGTATAAGATTTGAAAAATTACTTCATTCTCCAACTTTATTGAGTATCTACTGTGTACCAGGTACTAAACTAAGTATCGGGGTAAAGAAATAAAAGACACAATCCCTGCAACCAATATTCACCATCTAATGATGACAAAAGACAATTACAGCTAGGGGAATATCAGGGGAAATGTTGTAGAAGAAGAGACATTTCAGGTAAAATCCAAAGGACAAATAGAAACTAAGAAATGACAGTGAGGTAGTACATTCCAGTGAGGACAACAGCATGTACGTAGACAATTACATACTACTACATTTATTTAGGATAAGTATCTTATTTTTCTTATTATAGGTTTACCATATTCTGGGAGCTTTTTAAGAGGAAGAAAAATGGAGAGCAAGGCATTATTTTAGCCTTTGTTTTAGTCTCTCTCTCTATATATATAGAGAGAGATCTAAATAGAATATTACTTGTGTAGTATATGAATCAAATATCTTTTTGAACCTAAATAGATACATGTCTAATGAATAGAGTATGAAATGTTTCACAGACATCTAAAATGTGTCGTGCAAAGATAGGGAAAAGACTAAAGCAGCTACAAAAGAGAAAGTGAAAAATGAAAGTCTAGCCAAAGGTGGGAATCAGACCGTAGGTGAATAGAAGAAATATATATGATCCTTGGAATTTGCAACTGTTTGTAAGAACATTAGGTGTAGGGTGGCTAACTTCAGAGTTACATTATAAGAAAATGTGTGTAACCTTGCTGTTTAATAATCTTAGCCTCACAGACCTGAAATAAATTATTTTATGATATATATTATATAAATAAAACATTTTATAGAAGATATCCATAACCATTTATATCAGATATATATATATATGTTTATAATAAGCAACTAACAAATATACAACAAGGCTGATATTCTGCTACTCAAGACTTTAAGTTTACCCTCTCCCTTATTCTGAAGCATCTCCCATAGCAGTGAATTTCACTTTTGAAGATAATATTTAAATGATGGAGCTTGATGCTGTTCACAGGAATGGATTCTTCCATGATCTGAAAATATAATTAATCAATCTCATAGCTGGGTCGCCTTTGTAATGATGACCAGGAAGTACCTGAATATCCCCTATTTTGAGAACAAGTTTATAGTAATATGTCAAAAACACAGAAAGAAAATAAAAATAGCAGCTAAAGTACTGCTCTACATAATTTCAGCATTTGTTGTGACATTCACTGTCTTGAATAACATTTCAAATGTCCCTTGTAACACCTTCATTCTTGTCACCAGCATTTAAAAATATTAAATTTATCTAAAAAAACTATTCTGGGACTTCCCGGGCAGTCCAGTGGTTAAGACTCTGGCCTTCCACTGCAGGGGGCATGGGTTCTATCCCTGGTTGGGGAACTGAGATCCCACATGCTGCACAGTGCAGCCCCCAAAAATAAATAAACAAAAAATAAAAATCTATTTGAGCCTTTTAATGTAACCTCTATTTCTATTTAATGTAACCTCTATACCCATATATAAAAATTAACTCAAAACAGGTCAAAGACCTAAACATAAGAACTAAACATAAAAAGAAAACACAGGGTAAAATATTCATTAAATTTGGTAGTGATTTATTGGATGTGACATTAAAAGCATTGGCAACAAAAGAAAAAAACGGATTCAATGAACTTCATCAAAATGAAAAACTTTTGCATCAAAAGGCATCAACAGAGTGAAAAGGCAACCCACAAAATGGGAGAAAATATTTGCAAATAGTGTATCTGATGAAGGATTAATATCCAGAAAATATTTTAAAAAAAACTTCTAAAACTCAACAAAAATAATCTAACTTAAAAAAATGGGCAAAGGACTTGAACAGACATTTCTCCAAAGAAGATTTACAAATGACCAATATGCACAAGAAAAGATGAACATCACTAATCATCATCAGCATTATCAGAATGCTAAATCTCAAACAAAATGAGATACCACTTCATATTCATTATAATGGCTACTATTAAAACAAACCCCAGAAAACAATACTGTTTGAAAAGATGTGGAGAAATAGGAACACTTGTGCGTTGCTGGTGGGAATTTTAAAGTGATGAAGTTCCTGAGGAAAATGGTATGGTATTTCTTCAAAAAAAACAAAACAGAACGACCATATGACCCAGCAATTCCACGTCTAGGTATATACCCCAAATATTTCGAAACAGTTGAGTGCAAGTTGTCAAACAGATCTTTGTACACCATGTTCATAGCAGCATTTTCCACAATACTCAAAAGGTGAAAATAACCCAAATGTCCATTGAAGGTTGAATGGATAAACAAAATGTGGCATATACATACAATGGAATATAATTCAGCCTTTGTAAAGAATGAAATTCTGTTATATGCTACAGTATGGATGAACTTTCAAAACATTATGCTGACTGAAATAGGCCAGACATAAAAGAATAAATGTTGTATGATTCTACTTATATAAGGTAAATAGAATAATACACAGAGACATAGAATAGTGGTGGTAACAAGCGACAGGAGGCAGAAGAATAGGAAGTTATCGTTTAATGGATACAGTTTCAGTTAGGGATGATGAAAACTTATGCAGATTTATAGTGATGATGGTTGCACAAAAATGTGAATGTACTTAATGCTACTGAATTGTACACTGAAAAATGGTTAAATTGGTAAATTTTATGTTATTCATATTTACCACATTTTTTTAAGTATAGGGGAAAATATCTGTCTACACCATTGATTACTTGAAGTTATGATAAAGAAGGGAAGAAATTTCACTAATATTTTGGCAGTATCATTGTTGGCCGGTTACTTTCTGGGTCCTTTATGTAGATTTTTTTCATATAATTTTCATAATCTACACTACATACTTTGAATGATTTCAAAGATGTTGAAATTCTCACTTTTACTTAAAATTACATTACATGTAAGTAGCAGGTACAAGATTTAAAAGGCTGCGTCTCTCGCCACAAAATTCAGTCTGAGTATAATTCTGACAACCTAAGGGGATGTATTTTCCTACATTCAATAATAAAAGTGTTTTGTCTACTTAATTTTAATTTTGCATAATAAATTAGTGCTATCATGACCAACTAAATTTTCACAAGAAAAAGATGATCACTGTTTATTTATGATAGTCTTATTTCTGTTATATGTACCTAGTAATTACAGAAAATTTATTGCATGTTAAATTATAACATATACATACTTAAATGTATTTAGTTGTATATTTTAAAGATGATTGTTATTATAACAAACATAAGAATACTGCAAGATAAGTTACTATAATTTGTCCCTTTGTTTGCTAGAAGCATATACAGTAACCCCAAACATACAAAGTTATAGAGGAAAGCATTTCTGGTAAATGCCTTGTTTTTGTAAATGTGTAGTATATTCAATTTACCAATTGAATACTTGAGAATGATTAAGCGAAGTCTGTCTTGTCACTATTAATAAATAAATATATCATAAGGTTATAATCCATTGAGAAATATTTAATAAATGTTGATGAACATGGATTTCTAAGTGATGTTAGAACATAATCCATATATATAAGTACCTGGGGACCAATATATTTTCATTATAAATCATGTTCCAAATAAGTTACTTCGTCTTAATACCCTATTTTCTTAGAAAATCATATCAAAATAAGATATTGAAAAGAGGAAATTTCTTAAATGTAATCTTTTAGGTTACCTCTTAAGAAATATTTTTAAGGAAATAATGTTTTCTATCTTTACTAAGGCCTTTTATTTTCAAATGTGTGTGATTCAATCTTTTTCTCAAAACGGCAAGTGGAACAGAAGGGTATTTGTGGTACATTTTAATTTTTTACCCAAAGGATTATGTAGTAATAAGGATTATAGTTCCTTTTGAAAATAAGTAAAAATAATTTCTATATTAATTTCTCGAATGTTCCATACTTTTAAGCTATATGCTTTTAAAAAAATTTTCAAATACACTTACATAAATATAACTGAACATGTATTCTTACATAAAGCCTGCTGAAAAAGTGAGTTTTAAAACAAATTTAGGATGAATTTTAATTATATTTACCAAAACTGTCATCAACAAACCAATAAGGCAGAACTGGGCTTCACTGTCATTTTAAACTCTGGTTAAAAATCAAGACAAAAAGGTCTCCCCTAGTGGTACAGTGGTTAGGGCTTGACACTTCCACTGCAGGGGGCATGCGTATCCCTGGTCAGGGAACTAAGATCCCTCATGCCATGTGGTGCAGAAAATAAAATAAAAATTAAAAAATAATCATATTTGGAAAAAAAATGAATCAAGACAAAATAAAAACAGCATTTAAATTCCTCCTGATGAGAAGCAGCTGTGGCAATTCTTGTTCAGTTACCTCATCCTGCTGGAAACTAGGTCTTCTTCATCCAAATGCTAACTTTTATTAGAGTGTTACTGGTTATTAAACATCGTTGTTTCATTTTGTTTAAAAGACTGAATTAATGGGAGGGACTAAGATATTAAAAATCAGCAAAGACAACAACCAGAAACTTAATTTAGATTAAAAACCTTAATTTAACAGGCTGGATGACAAGAAATGTATTAAGTAGCATAATCTTTCCTCCTTAGCAGAGAGGTCCTCCTAAAATATTGATACTGTGATGTGTTTATCTAATGTGCATAAAATAAAATCTATTTACTAGATAATGATTTTCTTCTTAAAGTGTGAGACTTAACTATTCACACATTATTCACATGTAGAATTTTAATTCCTTTATCTGGAATTTGAGAATAAAAGTAAGAAAAAAATCAATGTATTTTCTAAGAAGTCAGGTAGATAAAATAGGGAAAAGAACATAGAAAGTGGTAAAACACAGGGACACCAGAGTGATTTGGGAAACAGTGAAGGCAAAGTGGGAAGTAGAAGAGAAATGGAGAGTTTCTGTTTGACAGGTATTAAAGTTTTAATATACAAGATGAATGTGTTCTAGAGATCTGCTCTACAACATTGTGTCCATAGTTAACACACTATACTGTGCACTTAATGTGTTAAGAGAATATATATCATGTTAAGTGCTCTTAACAACAATGATAATGATAATAATAATAAAAGTAGAAGGCAATGAATGATACACATGGATGAATAAAGTAACCCATTAATGGCTACCAAAGAGATCACCAGCAAATGAAAAATAAATGAGACAGATGACACAACACGTAGGAGAAGGAGGGAATTAAAAGTTTGCTCATATACTGATTGTGTTATTTAACTGCCAAATTTTAAACTACTGAAGTATATGGTGTGGTATTTGAGCAAATATGATGAACAGTTTATAGTGGTAGATGTATCAAAGACATAATAGAAGGGGATTGCTCTGTTAAACAGTAAATGACCCCATTCTTGTGTATGTATTCTTTTTCTCAATTGCATCATATTTTCCCTTTTGTAAATGCTATCACTGTTGTTACCAGGGAGAGTACTACCTGCAGAAGAATAAATTATGTTCTTTTTAAACCGTATATTATTTTTAGATTACTATGTAAATGTTTTTCCATGATTAAAGCAACTCAAGGCATGCCTATTATATGCTTATATTTACATAAATTCACACAGATGGTCAGACTGATTTATTTTAATTGTTATGTTGTGAGTCCTAATCAAAGTCCTTGTGCATGCGATTAGCCTTGGGAATAGAAGGCTAAACAGAAGTACAATGTTGAACTCTCGGCAAGTTCTTCCTTCATTTTAAACATTATTAGAGTTGTTTTTAGTCATTAATTTTGTAACAAAGGATATTGATATGTGTTCAAGGTGTAATAGAGAGCTTCAAGATTTAACTCTGTATGATGACATTTCTTAACTCAATGATGTTAAAGGATCAGGATGTGTGAAATGTACATCTAGATTATGCCTAGTGATGCTGTGCATCTCTGTCATTTTTGGTCAGAGGCAAATAATAGGACATGGGGAAATTGCTGTAATCCTTCCTAAGGTTGTGGTGTGGAACATTTACAGGTCTGCATGAACAGCTGGGCACTTTCTCAGTTCATCGTTTGTGAGTTGTTTCACCAGTCCTGTCAACAGTTATTCCTCTAAGAAGCAATCATCTGCATCTTGCAATCCTCTAGGACTACAAAGTCATCCTGCAACTAGCAGTTAGATTGACGCTGCTTACTTGATCCTCAAAATGGCATTATGTTGTGATATAACCCTCAGTTGCCACATGGAAATAGGGTCCAGTAGTCATTGGGAAGCTCCGAATGTTTGGCATAGCTGTATTCTTTAGTTTAAGCACTTGCCTTATGCTTTTCCCTGTACTTTTTGAATATTAATGGTTATCATGGGGCATAAGAGATACACATCTTAATGAGCAAAACTAAAGAGGCATTCTAATGCTCTTGAACTGACAAGCTAGAGACTGAGATGGGCTCTACACAGATGACATTTTTTTTTTTGAATGGGAATATAATAGCCTCTGGAGATACTGCTCAGGACAGATAGATGTTTCTTCAGGTCTACTTAGACACTAGAGATTTATGATATGAATCTATTAGAATATATTTCATCTGCTCCTTAAATCTGGAACAAAGAAGTGCCCTTGATTTGAAGGGAAAAATTTTTTAAAGGCACAACAATGTGAAATAGATGATTTGGACATTTTGCTGACACTTGGGAAATTTTTGTTTGGAAAGGAGCATTTTTCTTGCTTCTAACTCAATAGCCAGCACCAGTGACTTTGACCAAGTGACATAGGATATTAATGTGAGGATTATAATTGGAAGCCAAAATTTAATCACAAAGCACTCTCAGCCTGTCTGGCTGTCTCTCTGTCTCTCCATGTATGTGTGCATTTTATTCATCTTAACTAATAAAATCTTTAATCCCTACAAAATAAATGAACTATCACCTATTATTGATGGCACAATATAATTTTCCTAGCCATTCTTTTCTGAATATACCTCAGTAATAGAGCTCTGTGATTAAAAAAACAAAATAGCTGTAATTGATACCAGTTTTTTTTTGTTTTTGCTTTTGGAAATCTTGGAACAATCTTGTATTATTTGATGCATAAATATGTATGTAACAAATTTGTAAGTTATAAAGCATAATAACAACAGATATCAATGAAACCACAACCATTACTGCTAGCTTATTACTCTTCCCCATTCCATTGTCATGCCTCTCATTGTAGTGAAAAATTAATCTTTTGAATTTTTTAAAATTCGGAATTTTGTTCACATGCTATATGTATGTAATTACTATATGTATGCATTCTCACACAATGCATTATTTTATTTACTTTGAGCTTTTAAAAGTTTTAATACTTTAAGAATTTTTTGATATTTTTATTTATCATTCAACATTATGTTTCTAAATTTTATCCATGTTATTCCTATGAAGTTCTTTTCATTTGTTGCCATTATTTTATAATATTATGCTACATAAATACATTATGATTTATTTGTATATTTTCCTATACTTTGGGGGCAGTTTCCATTTCTTGTTAATACAATGTTGTTTTGAATATTGTTTTCTAGGGCACATTTGCAGGAGTTTGCCTAGTTTAGAAGTGGAGTTGCTGGTTTTTTAGTATTTGCACATATCATTTTATATAAGATAATGCCAAATTTTATAAGATAATGCCAAATTTGTTTCCAATATAATTACATCAATTTTTTCTGCTAGCAGTGTACATAGTTCCCTATGTTCTATATTCCCGCCATTTTTGGTATTGTCAGACATTGCTAGTCTCATGAATATAAAAGTTTCTCATTAAAGTCTAATTTTGCATATTCCTAATTAGTAATGAGAGAGCATCTTTCATTTGCTTTTCTTGTTTGGTTAATGTTCTAAGTAAACTCTTATGTTTGAATAGTATTTCTATGCCAAGGCCCATAAGAGATTCTTTCATTTTTTCTTTTAAAGGTTTTGTAGTTTTTGTTTTCCTTAAGTCTTTAATCTATTTGAAGTTGACTACCGTGGATCTCATGAACTAATTTCATTTTCTTTTCTCTATATGAATAACTAATTCTCCCAGTAACACTAATTAAACAATCTCTTCTTTTCTCAATTATTTATTAATAATTGCCATGATTCTTCTGTCATATATTTCATGTTCTTCAATTAATGGATGTTTTAAATCTGTTTTGACTATTCCTGTTTCAAGACCACATTCAATTAAATATTTCAGTTTTCTAATAAATCTTTATTTCATAAAGATCTTCCAAACTTGCTCTTCTTCAGGAACCTCTTAGTTACTCCTGGGACTTGCAATTCCATACAAATTTTACAAAAATCCTGCTAAAAATGTTATAGCAATTGCATTGAGTCTATAGGTCAATGTTGAGAAAAATGACTGGGTAGATTCTTACAACCTAAGAACATTGTATGTGTTCTCTATTTATGTCTCATAATGAAGTTTGTAATTTTCCGCAAAAATGTCTTACTGTATTTTAGATTACTCAGAGATGACATATTTTAATCACCATGACAAATGATGTCTGATGTTTTCCTTTTGAATGTGTCCTCAATATTTATTTTAGTTCTCCAAAAATGCAATTAATATTTTTACATTTATACTACATTCAGCAACTTTCTTAATACCTGTTTTAATATTTTTATGAATATTTTAGTCCCTACACAATTACATCATCCTTGAATAATGGCAATTTATTTCTTTCCTTCTAATCCTTATAAAGTTAATTTTTATCTTATTCCATTGGGTATGTTTTCCAATACAATGTGAAGAGACAACTGTGTTGTCATCCTTGTATTTGTTGTGATTTTAAATGGAACAATTTTAAGGTTATCTCTGTTAAATTAAGGATACTTCTAGTTTGCCAATAGTTCTTTTCATGATAAAATTTGAATTAATAACTTGATATGCCTGCATTTATTGAATTAATCATTTGATAATCACATTTACAGATTTTTCAGTGATAGACCAACCTTGGCAATTCTAGAATAAACCAAGTATAGTCATGCTTTATCACCTTTTCATGCACTGCTAGATTAAGTTAATAATATTTGTTCAGGATGTTTACATCTATATTTATAAGGAGAAGTGGCCTATAGTTAACCTTTCCATTATGTCCTCGTCTAAAGTTGATAATGAAAATACAACACCTCATAGAATGAGTTGGAGAGTATTTCTTCGTTTTAATTCTTTTAGTTTATGTAAGATTTAAATTGTCTCTTCTTAGAATTACATTAAAATTACTCATAAAACATTTTTGTCCTGAAATTTGCCTTTTGGAACATTTTTAAAAAACTGATTCAATTAGTTTATTTATTTGTTTAAGTAATGTTTGAGCTTAATTTCTTTCTAATTCAGATCCGGTAGCATAGATTTTCTAAGAAAGTGTCTTTTTTTTCCCAAATAGCAGGTAAAATACTTTCACTTTTTCATCAAAGTCTGAGATATAACTATATCTACATATACACACACAATCATTTCTTAGCATTTCAATTTCTATAATGATTGTTATTTGTTACATTAGATAGTTAAAAGAGATTAATTTATAAGCATATGCATATATTAAGAAATGTATCACTATAGTTTATTTGCATTTTATTTATGATACAATTGATACCGACTATTTTTTTTTTTTTTTTTTTTTTTTTGTGGTACGTGGGCCTCTCACTGTTGTGGCCTGTCCCGTTGCGGAGCACAGGCTCTGGACACACAGGCTCAGCGGCCATGGTTCACGGGCCCAGCCGCTCCGCAGCATGTGGGATCTTCCCGGACCGGGGCACAAACCCGCGTCCCCTGCATCGGCAGGCGGACTCAACCACTGCATCACCAGGGAAGCCAATACCGACTTTTTTTTTTTTTTTTTTTTTTTTTTTGTGGTACACGAGCCTCTCACTGTTTTGGCCTCTCCCGTTGCGATACCGACTTTTAAAATTTTTTTCGGTATCTTATTTATATCCTAGTATGTGACCAATTTTCTGTAGGTGCACTCTATGTTCTTAAGAATGAACATTCCTCAATTGTTGGTTTCAGGGTGACATATATGTCTTTTAATCTAGCTTGGTAAACCTTTTGTTCAAATTTTTAAATATATATTTATTTACAGAAATAAAAATACTTTTAGTGGTCTTCTCAGATTTTGAGAGAGGAATATTGAAATCTCTCACTATAATAGTGGTTGTCAATTTTTCCCTATAGTTGGCAGAGAACCTTTGCCCTGTTTGTCCCTTTTCTAGCCTATAGCATGGGACACAAATGTCACCTTCTTGGACCAGGAGCATGAGGACTATATCTAAGTGTGACTGAGAGATGAGGTGCAAGAAACCTTGTCCTTGAGGAATTTGAAGGCAAATTTCTAATACCAGCACTGGAAGTTTAAATGTATAAAAGGAAAAAAAAAAAACTACTTCAACCATTGCTACTTTAAATTGTGTAACACATATAGCTCTAACTAATCTCAGGATACAATTTTATTAGTTGTAAACAAATATACAATTGCTATATAATCCTGGTTAATTGAACACTGATCATTGTGTAGTGACCCTCACTTTCCTATTTATATATATAGGAAACTTTTGGGCTGTTTATGTTTTGTGTATGTTTATTGTAAATAGCATATTGTGGGGTATTATTTGATTTTCCATTTGGACTTTCTCTGCTTTTGTTTAACTGAAAAATTTAGTCCTTTTGATGATTGATATATTTTGACTTATTCATCTTACTTAGTGTTTTATGGTTGTCTCACTTTTTAAGACCCTTTTTCCTCCTTTCTTTCTTTTTTTGGGGGGGAGGGGTCTCTCGCTGTTGTGACCTCTCCCGTTGCGGAGCACAGGCTCCGGATGCGTAGGCTCAGCGGCCATGGCTCACGGGCCCAGCCTCTCCGCGGCATGTGGGATCTCCCCGGACCGGGGCTCGAACCTGTGTCCCCTGCATCGGCAGGCGGACTCTCAACCACTGCGCCACCAGGGAAGCCCTCTTCCTTTCTTTTTCATAACAATTGTAAATGTTAATTTTTTTCCCTATTTTTCATTGACTTTTACCTTGTAAAATTGGGAAGTTGTGGCTTTTGGCTGTCATTTTCCATGCATCCTTTAATATTGATGTTTGGCCTCTGAATGAGTCAAACACCTAAGGACTCTCACTTTTTCAACTCTAATCTGTTTTATAGATCATTCTGTTCATGACTTTACTTTCTTCTTTGTAGCCAAACATATTTGATATTACACAGGTAACTTTTTCAAAAAATATTTATTTATTTATTTGGCTGTGCTGGGTCTTCATTGCAGCCCGCTGGGTCTTTGTTGCAGCACGTGGGATCTTTTTAGTTGCGGCATGCGGAATCTTTAGTTGCGGCATGTGGGATTTAAATTTTAATTAAATTTTAATAAATTTATAACATTTTCGGGGCTTAAACAACAAAAATTTGTTGTCTCACAGTTTTGGAAGCAAGAAACCCCAAATCAAAGTGTCACTAGAGTTGGATTCTTTTGAGAGCTATTAAGGAAAGATCTGTTCTAGGCCTCTCTCCTTGTCTTGCAGATGGTGTCTTCATGTTCACCTGGCAATTTTCTGTATTTTTACATCATCTTCCCCAAACCACTTTTTTTTTTTCCCCACTATTCTTTCTTGCATCTTAGACCATCCTTCTGGTATATGTATTTTTTTCTTCCTGAAATATATCTTTTAGACATTTCTCTGGGGAAGAATTATTTGTGGAAAAAATTAACTTTAGTTTGGTAGAAAATATAACTATTTTACTCGTTATTAATATATGGTTTACCTGTACAAGCAAATTTAGGTTCATGGCTATTTTTTTATCCAGTCTTCTGGCTTCCATTGTGGTTGATAAGTTTGCAGTTAATCTGTTGGTCTATCACATCATTATTAGTACTTCTTTTATGTTCTTTTTATATGCTACTTTTATCAATAGTCTCTTGCAATTTTATTATAATTTATATTTTTTCACACATATTATGGATCCTATTTCTATGACTTTATCTCTGATTAGTTCTGGGATTCATCTGAAGGATTTTTAAAGGCAGTAAGTTTTAGTCAGTACTATTAAAACCTTAATATTACCACAAATTTTCCAAATGGAGAGGATTTTTCCTCAAGAAGGATGAAGCCTACTGATTCTAGGTAAAAGAAAATCTGTATGGCATTAAAAAATTCATTTATGTAAAACAATAAAAATCATTTTGGGGAGAACAAAGATGATTTTATGTAAGAATTTTTTTTTCTCCTTTTATTTTTCTAAACTAAAAATTGCTGAACTTTCTCCCAAGTTTAAGTAGGCTCTAAGTCATCTTATGTAGACAGCCAGGTAAAGGAAAAAAGTTACAAAATAAAAAGAGAGATGGTTCCTCTTTGCATGAGCATACAGAGGGTGCTTCACTATTTCTGGCTTATTAACTCTAACTTGATTTTTTCTTCTCTTAAAAAAAAAAAAAAGATGTGGGAAAGTAAGTTATATTGATGTTATAGGAATAAATATTTTCAATATTAAAATTATTCACAAATTTGCAGCTCAGATTTAACCTTGAAAATAACAACACCTCCATTCAAAATTATTATCTTAAAGCTCTAGTACCAGTTTGTTCACTCATTCACTTATTCAAATATGTATTAAGCTAATAATGCAGGTTATTAATCTACCCCTCTTTTGAATTTTTCTTGACACCTGCTGAATAAATGAACCAAAAATATAATGGAGACTCACTTTAAATTAAGGGGGAGAAAAGGAAATGATAATTTTAAAGTATTATTTTTAAAAAGTATAATGGGGGAAACAATTGTAAACCCATATATAATGGTATGCTCTATTTTTAAACTCTCATATATTTAGATCTTTTCAGAAGCAAGAAGTAGGTTAAATAGAATTCAATGCCATCCTTGAAATATTGATCTTGTAGTTGTAAATTACTGCAACAAAGTTAACCCGTATCCGTAGTCATTTTGGCTATTGCCTATAGGTTCATGTCCCACTGTATCTGTATTGTACGGAGTTTAGAAATAACCCAACTTCTTACTGCAAATCCTTTATAATGAAGACAATTTTAATCCTCAGTTTCTTTTTGTAAGCTGTTCTTACTGAGAATCTGTTTCATTGATAATATTTTAGTTTCTTTAAAAGTAACCATCTTTTGAGGTATCTTTGATATTTTTGAAGGATTGCACTAAGCAAAACAATGATTTATAATCTACTTTTTTCATTAAAATTTATAAACTATCATGGTTGAATATATTTACTATCCCTATGTATTAATATTTTGAAGTTAAATTTCATGACATAAAATACATTAACTAGGCAGATAGTGTAAAAAATATTTAATACATATTCGTGTTCATTAAGGATACCAGAGTTTAACTCAGAAGTTAATGTGTCTACCCTGCTAATGTTTAATGAAGGGATGTGGCTGTGAATTACAAACAATAACCACAATTAGTCTCATTGGTCATTTTTGTTTTAAAATAAGGATGTATATATACAGGGCCAGAAAGTTAATTTTTAAAAATCCTATGCCTTCTTGAAGCTTACTGTCTAAGTAGCTAACACTAAATTAAGCAAAATTGGACTAGGCAAAAAATATTCTGTAGAAAAGAAAATCCTTGAATTAGTTTAATGAAAGGAACAAATTCTTACTTCCAAGTACGCGTTTTGGCGTTAGACGACTCAACTTGAAATGACTTTGGGCAAATTTCCTCATTTTTTTAAGTCCACACCTCCCTTCCCCCGACTCCTCCTCCCACCCCCAAGGTTTTCTTTTTGTAATACGTGGTTATAATATCATCCCTAGCACTGCCCCTGTCATATGGCTCAGCTCCTTCCGAAGATTTCATTGTACTACCCCCCACACACATACATTTTCCTTCGAGATTAGAATAATTTTGAGACTGAGAAATGGAGTAGTGAGTTAAAAATAGGTGAAAAAAAATTCAGTAATTCACCACGGGCTAATTTTACTTTGCTTGTATGTGGCAGAAAGATTTGGGATGATTATCATTTTTTTATTAGGATTTATCTTTTTCTGTCTTCTTTCCAAAAATCAAGTCTTCAAGCAAACATTTGCATTCAAGTGAGAGAATTTCTAGAAGCTCAGGTCTTTTATTTTACTGAGGCAGTAATATGTTAGGAATCACGGGACTTGATTTGGAATCACAGATCTCCTAGAACCTGTGGATTCTGTTGTTTCACATGATACATTATAGTAGTAAAACCTAAATCACAAGGTCATTATGAGGATTAAATTAGAAGATATGTACAAAATGCCAAGTAAGCAGACACAGTGCAAGAGATGCCAACAATTATTAGTGTATATTAATTAGAAGTGGGTGGAGATATCACACCTATTTATGGAAGTGATCTTAAAAATTTATTTTCATATTTTATAAACAACTTAAAAGCCAAACTAGAATCATTGATTTTTATTTTTAGAATTTTTACTTTTTGTAGAAGAAAACTACTACTATCAGAGTTTTATTGAAATATACAAATATACATATTTTACACATGAAATTCACAACACTATGCATGATCCTTCCTTATGTAACACATTTTATCATTTCATTATCCATGTTTGAAGATGTATTAATTGTTTTATAATTTGCATCAAGTGGGAAGTACATAATAATAAAGGCTAATGCTTATTGAATGCCTAAATTACCTATTCAAAATGCTTTATATGTAGTGTGCAAGTTAAATTATACTCCTATGTATAGTGATATAGAGAAAGACAGAGACACTGAAGCACAGAGAACTTAAACTGCCCATTATCAAGAACCATAAAATAGATGTTAGAAGTTAAAAGTAAATAGTAGACTTTAGAGCCAGTATCTCTTTATAATACTGTTACCCTCTACTAAAAGTATTGACTGAGAAAAAAGTGAATTATTCTCCATATACTAGACAATTTCAACATTTAAACATATATTTTCTATGTTTTTCTATGAGTCTAAATAATTGAGTAAACATCTGTTTTACATACCTTAAATTATGTGGACATAGAAGTGATCTTCAAACTATTTTTTTTCAGTATTAAAACCAAAAAAATTAAAGCATATTTATTTTGCCTTATTTTTAGAATAATTTTTAAATGTGTATCTGAATGGCTAATGGAAAATAAGTTGTAAAATACTCTTGGTATTTTATGTAAATGGTGGCTGAGATAAATTGCCAATTCTGATTTCAGCTCATTATGTGATTGGACATTGAGAAGAGTAAAAGTTAAATCTGCAGAGTGACATTACAGTTTACTTTTTATAAGCTTAATTTAGATGTATGGCAATTATATTCTTTAATACTTTTTACATTTTGAGTTAATTTGATGTATGATATAAGGAGTGGTCAAGTTTCATTCTTTTGCATGTGGTTGTCCAGTTTCCCTGACACCATTTATTAGACACTGTTCTTTTCCCATTGTATACTTTTCACACCTTTGTCATAAACGAATTGACAATATATGAGTGGTTTTATTTCTGGCTCTCTATTCTGTCTCATTGATCTATGTGTCTGTTTTTATGCCAGTATCATACTGTTTTAATTACTATAGCTTTATAGTATACTATGAAATCAGGAAACGTGATGCCTCCAACTTTTTCTTTCTCAGTATTGGTTTGGCTATTCAGGGTTTTTTTTTTTGTGGTTTCATACAAATTTTAGGATTATTCTATTTCTTTGAAAAAATGCCATTGGAATTTT
This sequence comes from Lagenorhynchus albirostris, assembly GCF_949774975.1. Taxonomy (NCBI): domain Eukaryota; kingdom Metazoa; phylum Chordata; class Mammalia; order Artiodactyla; family Delphinidae; genus Lagenorhynchus; species Lagenorhynchus albirostris. The sequence continues at coordinate 106,709,736 of NC_083099.1, read as the reverse complement.
AACAGGGATTACATTGAATCTGTAGATTGTTTTTGGTAGTATGAACATTTTTACAATATTGATTCTTCCAATCCATGAGCACATCATATGTCTCCATTTATTTATGTTGTCTTCAATTTCTTTCATCAATGTCTTATAGTTTTCAATGTATAGGTTTTTTGCCTACTTGGTTAAATTTATTCCTAGGTGTTTTATTCTTTTTCATGCAATTATAAGGGAGATTGTCTTATTTTTCTTTCTGATAAGTTATTGGTTATAGAAATGCAAAAATTTTGTGTATTGATTTTATATACTGTAAATTTACTGAATTTGCTTATTCTAGCAGTTTTTTAAATGAAGTCTTTAGAGTTTTTATATAAATATCACATCATCTGCAAATAGTGGCAGTTTTACTTCTTTTCCAATTTGGATACCTTTTATTTCTTTTTCTTGCCTAATTGTTCTGGCCAGGACTTCCAAAATGATGTTTATTAAAATTGGCACAAGTGATCATCCCTGTTTCTTTTCTTAGAGGAAAGGCTTTCAGCTTTTCACTATTCAGTTGCTATTAGCTGTGGGCTTGTTATATATGGCTTTTTTTATGTTGAGGTATGTTCCTTCTATAAAAATGTTGTTGGGAGTTTTTGTCATAAATGGATGTTGAATTTTGTCAAATGCTTTTTATGCACCTATTGATATAATCATATGATTTTTATCCTTTATTTTCTTAATGTGCATCACATTGACTGATTTACAGATATTGAACCATTCTTGCATCCCTGGAATAAATTCATCAAATGTATTGTTAAATTCAGTTTGTTAATATTTGCTTTATATATTTAGATGCTCGTATGTTGGGTGCAAATACATTTTCAATTGTTATATCGTCTTGTTGGATTGACTTCTTTATCATTATGTAACACCCATCTTTGTCTCTTATTATAGTCTTTGTTTTAAAGTCTATTTTGTCTAAGTATAGTTACTCCTGCTTTCTCCTGGTTCCCATTTTCATAGTGTATTTTTTCTTCCATCTTTTCACTTTTAGTCTGTATGTATATCTAAAGTATGAAGTGAGTCTATTTTAGGCAGATAGATGTGTTTTGTTTTTTTTTTTAAGCCATTCAGCTACTCTGTGTCTTTTGGGGAATTTAGTTACATTTAAAGTAATTATTAATAGGTATGTACTTGTCATTTTGTCAGTTGTTTTGTTATTGTTTATGTTGTTCCTGTCCTCTTTTTTTCTTTTCCTTTTTGTGGTTTGATGACTTTCTTTAGTGATATACTTAGATTCCTTTCTCTGATCTTGTGTGTATTTAACATAGGTTTTTGCTTTGGGGTTACTATGAGGCTTATAAATAGAAACTTACATCTCTATCAGTCTATTTTAAACTAATAACAACTTAAGTTTGATCCCAGTCTAAGGTTCAACATTTTTACTCTACCCTCCATATTTTATGTTTTTGATGTCACATTTCACATCTTATTGTGTGTATCCCTTTACTAATTATTTTAATCAGTTATGTTTACTACTTTTGCCTTTAACCTTCATATTAGCATTATAAGAAATATTCCATTCCTTTTACTATATATTTAACTTTCCAATGAGATTTACTCTTTCATATATTTTCTCCTTACTAATAGAATCCTTTATTTTCAGTTTAAAGAAGCTCCTTCAACATTTTTTTGTAAGGCTGGTTTAGCTGTGATGAACTCCTTTAGCTTTTGCTTATCTGGAGAAAACTTTATGTCTCCTTTAATTCAGAATGATAACTTCGTCAGTAGAGTGTTCTTGGCTGGAGTCCCCCCCACCCCCATTGAATATATCATGCCACTCCCTTTTGACCTGCAAAGTTTTTGTTGAAAAATCTGCTGATAGTTTTATGGGGATTCCCTTGTACATTACAACTTGTTTTTCTCTTGCTGATTTTAATATTCTTTTATTGTCTTTAAGTTTTGACATTTTAATTATTAACATGTCTTGATGTACCTCTTTGAGTTACTCTTTTTTGGGGCTCTCTGGGATTCCTGGTCTGGATGTCTGCTTCCTGTCCCAGATTAGGGAAGGCTTTAGCCATTATGTATTCAAATAAGATATTTGCCTCTTCCCTCTTCTCCTTCTGGGAGCCCTATAATGCAAATGTTAATTTGTTTGATGTCCCCTAAGTCTCTTATGCTATCTTCACTTTTTGTCATTTCTTTTTCTTCTATTTGGCACTCATATTTTCCATCTCTTTGTTGAAATTCTCACTGTGTTCATCCATTCTTCTCTCCAGTTTGGTGAGCATTTTTATGACCATGACTTTGAACTCTTTATCACATGAATTACTTATCTCCATTTCATGAAGGTTTTTTCCTGAGGCTTTATCTTGTTCTTCGAATTGGAACATATTCCTCTGTTTCTTCATTTTGCTTGATTCTCTGTGTTAGTTTCTATACAGCAGATAATACAATCACCTCTCCCAATCTTAAAGGATTGGCCTTGTGTAGAAGATGAAACTTGTCATTCAACCCTGCTTCAGCTCCTTATTGTCTTTCAAACCTTTGTGCTTGTCCACTCAGCCTATTATATTTTTAATAGTTTTCAATAGTTGAGGAAGTGCCAAGCCTTTCAGCATCCCTAAAAGACACCTCAGCACATAGAATCAGGTTTGGAAACCAGATTCTCAGGCAGTAGCTTTTAAAAGTATGTCAGTATTTATAGTCAGGTGGGGCTACAACCATAACCTCACTGTCCAGAGGATCTTGCCATGTCCCCTGGGCAGCAGTCACAAAAATCAGGACTCCAGATGAGTATATAAGCTTTTTTCTGGGATATAAGAGAAAGCTGGAGTGAGACAGAGGGAGAGTGCCAAGATGGTGCCCACAGCATACACTCCTTGAGAGCAGCTCCATAGCCTACTAGATGTGTGTCAAACCTGAAAGTCGTTCCCTCAGGCCAAAGCTCCAGGACAAGCAAAGAGGCCTCCTTCACAGAAAGACTAAGGGTGTGCCTTAGTTTGTGCAGTGCCTTGTGGAGGGTGGTGCAGCTGCAGTCTGGTGGAACCTAGGAATGCAAGTGCCCTGGCCACCTGAGTCAGATGATCAAGAGTCATCCCCTGGGTGGCAGCTGCCCAAACCAGGGTACCAGACATAAAAGCCAGGTTACCAGCCATGTGTAAATCTCCCATCCAGGAGATACTTAAGCTCTGGATCACAGCAGAGGGAGAGCACAAAGATAGGTATCTGGAAAGGACTTCAGTCAGCCCCTAGAATCCTGCCTCTCAGGCCACAGCCATAATGATTAGTTAACAGGCTTCCTTCACAGAAAGACTGAGCTCCTGGGTCTGTTGCCTCTTGTTGTGCCCTGGGGGTGGTAGCTGGTTAAGAACGTTTTCTCTGTTAGTAATAGTTCTGTAGGACTCGTGAGAGTAAGCTCCACTAGCTTCCAGAGCCAGGCAATATAGAGGTGTCCCCTGACAGAAGTCACTAAAATTGGGGTGCCAGACAGGCATAGGAGATTCTTTCTGAGTGACACTAATTATTACAGTCCCCTGGGACCAGGAACCAAAATTCCCCTGGCCTCCAGAATCGGGCAGTCAAGAGGCATTCCCTGGGTGGGAGCCACAGGGATCAGAGCACCAGACACGTGAGACAGCTCCCTCTCAGGAGATACTGGTGCTCTGGAGTGCAGGAAAGGAAAAGCATAAATATGGAAACTGCTAGCATCCATGCCTAGATAGTGTTCCAACAGGATCCTAGATGCATATTTTAACTTAAATGCCTTTCCTTGAGCCGATGATTTAATATAAGCAGGTAATCCTCCTTTACTTTCAGTCTGGGCACCATCAGCTGCCTCTCAGTTAGGTTCTGGGGTGGGTAAGTCTGAGCATCACAAGGGCCCTTTAAGAGCTGTTTCCCAGATGGCCACAATCTTGGGGGTCTCGTGATGTAAGCCCTGTTGGTTTTCAAAGTTCTGGTGGCTTGTCTCTCACATGTAAGCTCCATGTAGGGTTTGAACACTTTGCTCCTTGGAGATAAGCTCTGGGTTTTGAGTTTTCTCCCAGTTGTGGGTCACTGTGCTGTGGATAGGATTTATGGTGAGATTGTGTCCCAGCCTCTCCTACCCACTTTGATATGGTTTTCTTCTTGTTTGCTCAGTAGTCCTCACTCAGCCAGGCTTTAGGTTATTTTAAGAGGAAATTGTGTTATATGTAACTGTAGCCTCAGTGTATTCACGAGAGGATGTGAGTTCAGGACCTCCCTATGTCACTGTCTTGAACCAGTGAATCACTGTCAAATTACCAGAATTAGTCAACTCCTGGTTTAATTAGTCAACTCCTGGTTTAAACAACAATAACAACAACAACAACAATAAAAACCCCTCTGTTGTATACTTTACATTAAGTATAGAGTGTGGTAATTTAATTCTGTAAAAATAATCTATAAAACCTAACAACAACAACAAGGTGATATCCATGGGAAAAAACGATTTTACCCCAAATAGCTCTGATGCAAGTCATAAAGAATCTGGTTCTGGGGTGCCAAGAAAAAAACAAAGGTAAGATCATGAAAGCTTGTGTTCATTTGCTCTGATAGGATCATTTTTTACACAGTGTGAACTTATTTAATTTATCAACATGGTGGATACACAAAATATAATCCCTGCATTTGCGAATGATTGGCTACTGATAGAGCTCTACAAAACAAAAACAACAAACCCCTCACTCTTGACCACTTTTATTAGCAAGTTTTTTTACTTGCTAACGGGTGCTAGATTAGAGAATTAAACCAGCCAAACACATAGTGTTTACATCTCACTGTTATTACTAGCACAGATTTTAAATGGCCTATATATCTATCTGTAACACTAAGGAAATATGTCTGTGTTGCTGAGAAGCAGGCTGTTTGCATGAAAATCCCAGTGGCTCAAAGGAACATGGCTTTGAAAGCTCAGAGATAGTTCTGTAAAAAAAAAAAAAAAAAAAAAAAAAGGAAAAAAATTGGTCTAGGAGAAGGGAGGGCTGTATTCCAGTCTTCACTCTTATGGTAACTGACCACATGATCTTGGGCTTCTTCATTCCTATTTAAAAACTAAGTAGATTATTTTTAAGGTCACCTTCAACTCATAAAATTTATATCTCTGCAAACATAAGTGTTCACTGTCAGTATTAGGTGAACTAATATGGCTGCTTCTCCACATGAGATATCTTTCCTCAAAAAAAAAAAACCCCATATATGTGTGTGTATACATACACACACACACACACACACACATATATACATATATTCTTTACATTTTGATGATTTTTCTTATGACTGAATATGGCAAGCAAGTTTATGCACTAGAAGTTTTATGCATTTGATAACAAAATATATTATTTGGAGACTTTTTGTAGACTAGTAATAAGTAAATAGTGATGAAAAAAGGATCATTGCTGTTAAGGAAAATAGGCCTATGTGGTTGAGTCTCACACTACTGTAACTGACTGCAGCTTATGTAACATTAGATTTTCTTTTCATGCTTAGAAGGAAAAAACTCCATGGCCGCCTTCGGATTTGCATCATGTTTTACTAATTAGCATATCAATAAATTACAACCTCATTTTCCTGAATGCATTTTCTTTTTGGAATCCTACTTATTTACTTCATATTAAAGATTCTTCAAATTTAACCACAGAACTTGAATTTACAACAAAAACTGCCCTACTCCAATTTTGGAAAGTGTCCAAAAACCTTTAGAGTCATTCAGTCCATTTAACACTTGAAAAGTAAACCTGATTGAAGTCACTATGTGGCCAAGCTCTAAGTGAATAACATTCTCTCTGTGGCCATGCATAATTCTCTCTAGTTTTAATGCCAGTTGTGATTTTGCCTCAATAGAATACCCCAGAGCATAGATACATGGTGGCTTGAATCATGCTTACTCTTAAAATATATATATATATGAAAATATATGAAATAATTATCAATATATTCAAATGAAAAATAATGGGATCGTCACAGATCAACAAAGAGGGGAAAAGAAAACAAAACTCTTGGTAGATAAAGAATTTTCATTAGGAACCAACAGACTTGTTGGCTCAAGACCACTAATAAAAAGGGTAATTTTTTATTTTGCTAGCATTACACAATGTTTAGAGGATAGAGGTCATGGAACAGGACACAGAATTCAATCAGCGCTCCTTAGTCATAGAGCACACAGGAACTTAAGGGCGTTTGTCCGGTAATGAGGAGATTCTTCGGTAAAGAAAGCACATTTGTAGAACTCAGTTTTCTCAGCAGAAGCCTCTTTTGTGTTTTTTCCCCCAACTTTATTGAGAATAATTGACAAATGTAATTTTATATATTTGAAGTGTACAATGGGATGATTTGACATACGTATACATTGTGGAGTGATTACCAAATCCAAGATAATTAATATGTCCATCAGCTCAGACAGTTAAATCTCTCTTTTTGTGGTGAGAATACTTAAGGTTTATTCTCAGTAGCTCTCAAGTATACAATACCAATTTTTTTTTTTTTTTTTTTTTTGTGGTACTCAGGCCTCTCACTGTTGTGGTCTCTCCCGTTGCGGAGCACAGGCTCCGGACGCGCAGGCTCAGCGACCATGGCTCATGGGCCCGGCCGCTCCGCAGCATGTGGGATCTTCCCGGACCGGGGCACGAACCCGTGTCCTCTGCATTGGCAGGTGGACTCTCAACCACTGCGCCACCAGGGAAGCCCCTACAATACCATATTATTAACTATAGTCACCATGCTGTATACTAGATCCTCACAACTTATTCTTCTTATAACTGAAGGATTGTGCCATTTAACCGGCATCTCCCCATTTCTCCCTCTCCCTATCCCCTAGCAATCATTCTATTCTGTTTCTGTTACTTGGCTTTTTTTTTGTTGTTCACGTATGTGATGCCGTACAGTATTTGTCTTTCCCTGTTTGGCTTATTTTACTTACCATAATGCCCTCCAGTTTCATCCATATTGTCACAAATGACAGGATTTTCCTTTTTTTTTTATTGGTACCTTTATCTCGATGGACCCACTGTGCTCCCCAGCACCTGTGCTGGGCTTAGCTCTAGACTTTGGTTTTTTGTTTTTATTTTTTAAATTTTTATTGGAGTATAGCTGACTTACAATGTGTTAGTTTCAGGTGTACAGAAAAGTGAGTCAGTTATACATGTACATATATCCATTCTTTTTCAGATTCTTTTCCCATATAGGTTATTACAGAATATTGAGTGGAATTCCCTATCCTGTACACTAGGTCCTTATTAGATATCTATTTTATATATGGTAGTGGGTATGTGTTAATCCCAGTCTCCTAATTTACCCATCCCTCACCCCAATGTTCCCCTCTGGTAACCATAAGTTTGATTTCAAAGTCTGTGAATCTGTTTCTGTTTTGTAAATAAGTTCATTTGTATCATTTTTTATTAGATTCCAAATGTAAATGATATCATATGATTTTTATTCTTCTGATCTTCACTACAATCTCAGGCCTGATGAGTCATGGGGTGAGGTGATATTTTCTTTTCCTATTTGAATTTTATTTATTTTTATACAGCAGGTTCTTATTAGTTATCTATTTTATACATATTAGTGTATATATGTCAATCCCAGTCTCCCAATTCATCCCACCACCACCACCACCCCCCACCGTTTTCCCCCCTTGGTGTCCATATGTTTGTTCTCTACATCTGTGTCTTTATTTCTGCCTTGCAAACTGGTTCATCTGTACCATTTTTCTAGATTCTACATATATGTGTTAATATACCATATTTGTTTTTCTCTTTCTGACTTACTTCACTCTGTATGACAGTCTCTAGGTCCATCCACGTCCCTACAAATGACCCAATTTCATTCCTTTTTATGGCTAAGTAATATTCCATTGTATATATGTACCACATCTTCTTTATCCATGCCATTCATCTGTCGATGGGCATTTAGGTTGCTTCCATGACCTGGCTATTGTAAATAGTGCTGCAATGAACATTGCGTGCATGTGCCTTTTTGAATTATGGTTTTCCCTGGGTATATGCCCAGTAGTGGGATTGCTGGGTCATATGGTAATTCTACTTTTAGTTTTTTAAGGAACCTCCATACTGTTCTCCATAGTGGCTGTGTCAATTTACATTCGTACCAACAGGGCAAGAGGGTTCCCTTTCCTCCACACCCTCTCCAGCATTGTTGTTTGTAGATTTCCTGATGATGGCCATTCTGATTGGTGTGAAGTGATGCCTCATTGTAGTTTTGATATGCATTTCTCTAGTAATTATTGATGTTGAGCAGCTTTTCATGTGCCTCTTGGCCATCTGTATGTCTTCTTTGGAGAAATGTCTATTTAGGTCTTCTGCTCATTTTTTGATTGGATTGTTTGTTTTTTTTTTTAAATATTGACCTGCATGAGCTGTTTATATATTTTGGAGATTAATCGTTTGTCTGATGATTCGTTTGCAAATATTTTCTCCCATTCTGAGGGTTGTCTTTTCATCTTGTTTATAGTTTCCTTTGCTGTGCAAAAGCTCTTAAATTTTATTAGGTCCCATTTGTTTATTTTTGTTTCTATTTCCATCACTCTAGGAAGGGGGTCAAAAAAAGATCTTGCTGTGATTTATGTCAAAGAGTGTTCTTCCTATGTTTTCCTCTAAGAGTTTTATAGTGTCTGGCCTTACATTTAGGTCTTTAACTCATTTTGAGTTTATTTTTGTGTATGGTGTTAGGGAATGTTCTAATTTAATTCTTTTACATGTAGCCATCCTGTTTTCCCAGCACCACTAATTGAGTAGGCTGTCTTTTCTCCATGGTATATCCTTGCCTCCTTTGTCATAGATTACTTGACCATAGGTGTGTGGGTTTATCTCTTGGCTTTCTATCCTGTTCCATTGATCTATATTTCTGTTTTTGTGCCAGGACCATATTGTCTTGATTACTGTAACTTTGTAGTATAGTCTGAATTCAGGAACTCTGATTCCTCCAGCTCTGTTTTTTTCCCTCAAGATTGCTTTGGCTATTTGGGTTCTTCTGTGTCTCCATACAAATTTTAAGATTTTTTGTTCTAGTTCTGTAAAAAAATGTCATTGGTAATTTGATAGGGATTGCATTGAATCTGTAGATTCCTTTGTGTAGTATAGTCATTTTTACAATATTGATGCTTCCAATCCTAGAACATGGTATATATCTCTCCATCTGTTTGTGTCATCTTTGATTTCTTTCATCACTGTCTTAGTTTTCTGAGTACAGGTGTTTTACCTCCTTAGGTAGGTTTATGCCTTGGTATTTTATTCTTTTTGTTGCAGTAGTGAATGGGATTGTTTCCTTAATTTCTCTTTCTGAACTTTTGTTGTTAGTGTATAGGAATGCAAGAGATTTCTGTGCATTAATTTTGTATCCTGCTACTTTATCAAATTCATTGATTAGCGCTAGTAGTTTTCTGGTGGCATGTTTAGGATTCTCTGTGTATAGTATCATGTTATCTGCCAACAGTGACAGTTTTACTTCTTTTCCAATGTGTATTCCTTTTATTTCTTTTTCTTCTCTGATTGCCATGGCTAGGATTTCCAAAACTATGTTGAATAATAGTGGTGAGAATGGACATCCTTCTCTTGTTCCTGATCTTAGAGGAAATTCTTTCAGTTTTTCACCATTGAGAATGATGTTTGCTGTGTGTTTGTCATATATGGCCTTTATTATGTTGAGGTAGGTTCCCTCTATGCCCACTTTCTGGAGAGTTTTTATCATAAATGCGTGTTGAATTTTGTCAAAAGCTTTCTCTTCATCTATTGAGATCATATGGGTTTTCTTCTTCAATTTGTTAATATGGTGTATCACATTGATTAATTTGCATATATTGAGGAATCCTTGCCTCCCTAGGATAAATCCCACTTGATCATGTTGTATGATCCTTTTAATATGTTGTTGGATTCTGTTTGCTAGTATTTTGTTGAGGATTTTTGCATGTATATGCATCAGTGATATTGGTCTGTAATTTTCTTTCTTTGCAGTATCTTGTCTGGTTTTGGTATCAGGGTGATGGTGTCCTTGTAGAAGGAGCTTGGGAGTGTTCCTTCCTCTGAAACTTTTTGGAAGAGTTTGAGAAAGATGGGTGTCAACTCTTCTCTAAATGTTTGATAGAATTCACCTCTGAAGCCATCTGGTCCTGGACTTTGTTAGAAGATATTTAATCACAGTTTCAATTTCATTACTTGTGACTGGTATGTTCATATTTTCTATTTCTTTATGGTTCAGACTTAGAAGTTTATACCTTTTTAAGAATTTGTTCATTTCTGCCAGGTTGTCCATTTTATTGGCATGGAGTTGCTTGTAGTAGTCTCTTAGGATGCTTTGTATAGCTGTGGTGTCCGTTGTAACTTCTCCTTTTTCATTTCTAATTTTATTGATTTGAGTCCTCTCCCTCTTTTTCTTGATGAGTCTGGCTAAAGGTTTATCAATTTTGTTTACCTTCTTAAAGAACCAACTTTTACTTTTATTGATCTTTGCTATTGTTTTCTTTGTTTCTCTTTCATTTATTTCTGCTCTGATCTTTATGATTTCTTACCTTCTACTAACTTTGTGTTTTGTTTGTTCTTCTTTCTCTAATTGCTTTAAGTGTAAGGTTAGGTTGTTTATTTGAGATGTTTCTTGTTTCTTAAGGTAGGATTGTATTGCTGTAAACTTCCCTCTTAGAACCGCTTTTGCTGCATCCCATAGGTTTTGAATCATCGTGTTTTCATTGTCATTTGTCTCTTGGTATCTTTTTTATTTCCTCTTTGATTTCTTCAGTGATCTCTTGCTTATTTAGTAATGTATTGTTTAGCCTCCATGTGTTTATGTTTTTTACATTTTTTCCCTGTAATTTATTTCTAATCTCATAGTATTGTGGTCAGAAGAGATGCTTGATATTATTTCAGTTTTCTTAAGTTTACTGAGGCTTTGTGACCCAAGATGTGATCTATCCTGGAGAAAGATCTATGTGCATTTGAGAAGAAAGTGTAATCTGCTGTTTTCAGATAGAATGTCCTATGAATATCAATTAAATCTATCTGGTCTATTGCATCTTTTAAAACTTGTGTTTCCTTATTAATTTTCTGTCTGGGTGATCTGTCCATTGTTGTAAGTGAGGTGTTAAAGTCCCCCACTATTATTGTATTTCTGTTGATTTCCTCTTTTCTAGATGTTAGCATTTGCCTTATGTACTGTGGTGCTTCTACGTTGGGTGCACATATATTTATAATTGTTGTATCTTCTTCTTGGATTGATCCTTAATCGTTATGTAGTGTCCTTCCTTGTCTCTTGTAACATTCTTTATTTTAAAATCTGTTTTATCTGATATGAGTATTGCTACTCCAGCTTTCTTTTGATTTCCACTTGCATGAAATATCTTTTTCCATCCCCTCACTTTCAGTATGTAGGTGTCCCTAGGCCTCAAGGGGGTCTCTTGTAGACAGCCTATATATGGCTGTTGTTTTTGTACACATTCAGTGAGCTTGTGTCTTGTGGTTGGAGCATTTAACCCATTCACATTTAAGGTAATTATCGATATCTTTGCTCCTATTACTATTTTCTTAATTGTTTTGGGTTTGTTTTTGTAGTCCTTTTCTTCTCTTGTTTTTCCTGCCTAGAGAAGTTCCTTTAGCATTTGTTGTAGAGCTGGTTTGGTGGTGCTGAATTCTCTTAGCTTTTGCTTATCTGTAAAGCTTTTTATTTCTCTGTCAAATCTGAATGAGATCCTTGCTGGGTAGAGTAGTCTTGGTTGTAGGTTTTTCTCTTTCATCACTTTATGTATATGCTGCCACTCCCTTCTAACTTGTAGAGTTTCTGTTGAGAAATCAGCTGTTAACCTTATGGGAATTCCCTTGTATGTTACTTGTCCTTTTTCCCTTGTTGCTTTTAATAATTTTTCTTTGTCTTTAATTTTTGTCAATTTGATTACTATGTGTCTTGGTGTGTTTCTTCTTGGGTTTATCCTGCCTGGGACTTTCTGTGCTTCCTGCACTTGGGTGACTATCTCCTTTCTCATGTTAGGGAAGTTTTAGACTATAATCTCTTCAAATATTTTCTCAAGTCATTTCTCTCTCTCTTCTCCTTCTGGGACCCTTATTATGTGAATGTTGGTGTGGTTAATGTTGTCCCAGAGGTCTCTTAGGCTGTTTTCATTTCTTTTCATTCTTTTTTTCTTTATTCTGTTCTGCAGCAGTGAATTCCACCATTCTGTCTTCCAGGTCACTTATTTGTTCTTCTGCCTCAGTTATTTTGCTATTGATTCCTTCTAATGTATTTTTCATTTCAGTTATTGTATTGTTCATCTGTGTTTGTTCTTTAATTCTTTTAGGTCTTTGTTAAACATTTCTTGCATCTTCTCGAAGTTTGCCTCCTGAAGGTCCTGGATCGTCTTCAGTAGCATTATTCTGAATTCTTTTTCTGGAAGGTTGCCTGTCTACACTTCATTTAGTTGTTTTTCTGGGGTTTTTATCTTGTTCCTTCATCTGGTACATAGTCCTCTGTGTTTTCATTTTGTCTGTCTTTCTGTGAATGTGGTTTTTGTTCCACAGGCTGCAGGATTGTAGTTCTTCTGCTGTCTCAGGATTTTCCTTTTTTGTGGCTGAATAATATTCCATTGTGTAGGTATACCACATTTTCTCTATCCATTCATCTCTCAGAGTATGTTTAGATTGTCAGTATCTTGGCTGTTGTGAACCTTATTTGTATTTCTATGTAACTTCACTATAATTTTATTTTAGGAAAAACTAGGCTAAATAGTCTTTGTTTCTTAACTTTTACACTTCTAGAAGCCCACACTAAATGTAGTAATACATGTTCAAACCTAAATGAAACAATTCATCCTGGAACATTGAGATCAGTACTTTTTCAAAGACTTAGATCTTTCCAGATAGTATACCTCCATATATTGGTATATTGATAGTATACCTCTCCATATTGAGAACAGTGGTTCTCAATCAGGGACCACTTTTCTCCCGGGAGACACAGTTTGTTCTTGCAATTTGTTGGGATAAGTTCATAGTAGCATCTAGAACCAAGTATGTTGCTAAATATCCTACATTACATGGAACAGCCCCCATGCCAAAGAATTATCCAGTCCAAAATATAAATAGTGCTGAGGCTGGAAAACCCTGCAGTAGACTATTTCATGAACATAAAGCTTACTTTTCTAATTTGAAACATTTAATAGTTTGAGACTATCTGTTGTTGACTTATTACTATTGGGAATGTTAACGGCTTTTTATTATATATCTATATTTTTAGTATGTAATGTGTGTGTGTGTGATGAGAACCAGTCATTCATATAGAACTTAATTGGAAGGCTCCCAAATATCAAGAAACATTGCCTTTATAATAAGTAAAACAATGATGGGTGACTCTTCTCTTCCTTGAGCAAGTGAAGTATTCACACATTTCTAGGGAATTGATGCATCTAGCTTAGCTGAACCTGAAATTCTTTTATTCATCATTTAAAATGTAACAATCTCATTAAAGAGTCCTGACACTTAGAAGCAAGAATAGTATTCTTGCTACATTCTCTGTGTTTTTAGGGAAACAAACATAGAATATTCACTCTCCAGGGGCCTTTAGAGATCTTCTATTCTAATCCTCATATTTTATAGATGGAGAGAATCATCCTCAAAAAAGGGAAGTATCGATTTTCAGTTGCACAACTAGTTAGTAATGAAACCAGATCTACAGTTATGTTATATATCCCTATCAAAATGAGGTCATGATTTGATGACTTTGTAAAATTGAATCTATGTATATTGAGATGTTATATTGAGATGATTTATAATGGAATTTTGCTCAGCTGCAATAGTTTGGAATTGTCCTTCTTGACTGACATGACCTCTTTTGCCATCTAGATAAAATGGAACTTACCGCATAATTTTTTCCTTCTCTGGGATGTACTTTCTTTGTGCTAGTATTACATTCATACTGGAAACATCATTTTCAAGTCACAATGTGCCATATATAATATTTTACTCTAAATCATGTTATGCCTTTAAAGTCATACAAGTCTGTGTCCATATGTCAGAGAGATTAGGAGATGAGTCTCTAAAAATTCATTCTTATCCACAAATCCATTAATCTTTTACATTTTTATGGAAAAAGTCTGCTTTCTGTCCTTGAACAATAGCCTACATATAGACCTTTTTTTTAAAATTTTTTTTGCTTTATTGTTAAGCTGATTCTCCTGGGTTTTGTGCCTTCATATGTTAATAGGGCCATATGGCCAAATTATTTTTCCTGTTTTAATTTTTACCTCAAATTCAAGATAACTGATGTTGTCTTTAAATGAAGATTATAAGATTAATGGAAACTACATATTTTTCTCTCAAGGTGATTATACAATAATCTATATTTCATATCAGTTTGAAGTGAAAAACTTTATAGAAGTTTGACTGAGTTATTTAAAAAAGTGCTTTTAATTGTGTTGAAAGTATCATCCTGGCTTATGACCAGTTGATATGATCTTAAATAATATTGTGTTATCTATGCTTTCACTGACACATTTTAATAAACTGAAGCTTCATATATAGAAAGCTTCAAGGCAATATATATTGACAAAATGAGCTCTTCTATTTTCATAGCCTCCACTTATATATAACTGGTACATTTCATGATCCAGAAACTAAAACTTATTAGGAAAGACCCAATGTTATGTTAATGTTACAGAGGCCTAATTGAAGACCCAAACATTTAAGAATGTCCTTCATCAAGGAACAAGCTGTCATATCCTCAGTAGAGTGTATTGTTATTTTATGACTGTCTTCTTGTTATAGTTAATTTTAGAAGACATTAATAATTATATAAAATAATATGATAGCATATAAAATTGCTCTGATATGATGTCCTCTTTTCAGATAAGTTGTAAGGTATTTCAAAGTTGGTACCATATTTAGCATTTAATTATATTCAACTGAGAGGTTCTCAGACTGTCAAACCTATCTTAGGGATTAAGGATGTCAATATATATAGCACTCCTTTCCCTCCTGAATTAGAAACAAATTGAAAAATATAAGAGACAGCAGGTGGATATAAAAATCATTATTGTAAAAAAGTATAGAAAATTAGTCTAGATTTGTATCTAAAAGGGGTTGACTATTATTCCTTCCTTCTCCCACAGCATCCCCTTTTCCTATACTTATAAATGCCTTGGAACCACCCATCCCAGGAAAAAGCTGTGTTTACAAAGCAATTTGAGTTTTCAAGACAGCTGTCTCTCACGGGTTGAAGTGGGGAAAAAATAAAGCAAATGCTTAGAAATTAAACCTTTCAATGCTTTATTTGTACAAAGTCAAGAAGTATGAACCAGTTAGTAAATGAAAGCATCTTCTTATCCAGCCTGATAATCAGTCAAAAGAGAAATAAAAGGTGAGGAGTATAGCAAGGAGAGATTCTAACACAAGCATCTTCATATGAAAATGTGATATCAGAGAAAGGGAGTGTTCCCACTAGCATAACATATTCTAATAAAATGTGTTTCACTTTGTTGATTGACTATTCCTTGAAAAGATACTTTGATCCCTCTAATAGTGACTCATTAATTTTTTATCCCCTCAAAATTAAGCAAAAATGTCAATGTGTCCTCTGGGATTCTGTAGCTCTGCTGCAAAAAAAAAAAAAGAGATGGTTATCTACTTGTAAGGGACATGGAATTATATGGACAAGAGAAATAACCAAAAAATTGGGTTGATTATTAGGTGGAAAATATTTACATGAGAGTACTGATTTTTGTCTCTAATGTTTAACATTTATAAAAATAATCAAGATTAGTCTTGATTAAAGATTCACTTTTGTTTAGATCTTAAATTATTTTTTTATTAACTTGCACGCTATTCAGTTTTGTTAATGAAAATTGCTATTATGGGGTACTTTCAGAATTTTGGAATTTTATGCTCAATTATCTAATGATTCTCGCTAAGTTAAATTCAGATAGAATGTAGAAGTGTGCAAATCACATGCTATATATTTTCCCTAAATTAACAAAGCTAAATACATATAAATAAAGAGGATATAAATGAGAGAATGAATGTAAATACTTGTGTTTTATTTGAATAACTTTGGTAGTCGTATTCATTTTTTAAATTTTTGTGATGATATGTAATTATAATGTTGTTAAACTATCCTAAGGAGAAATATTTCATAGGAAGTAAAATACAGAATATGGAATTCATGGCTTATATTAATATTTTCTCATTCAGCATTTTGATAAAATAGTATATTTATTCAGTTGATAAGACAAGGTTAGATATGACAAAAACAAGTTTTAGACTAAGGAAATGTGTCTTATTTCAGTTGTTTCTAATTGAGTCTTTATTTGTACTACTTTGAACATAAGAAAAACATCGAAGACACTATTTGTTTCTGTATATCACGGCTGTAGTATATGTTACCTAGATTTCAAGGCATCGGCTAACATATTCAATTTGACAGGCTGAAGGGAAAGCATAAAGACAAACTAGACTTCAGCTTGCCATGATTCTAAACTAGACTATCCTGGCATCCTGAAGTAATCTCTAAATTAATCCACATGAGATGAAAAACACTCAGAAAGGACATCTATGAATTGCTGTCCATTCAGAGAGTAATCCCAGGGCCTTCTTTTGGACACCAGGCACATTTTTACCTGTTCAAGTGGAGCTTTTCCCAAGATATTATGACAAGAGTCTGGAGGGGGGAGAGAGACTTCTATAGCAAATTACAAAAGATGATAATAAAGTACAAACATTAATTTTTTTCCTCCAGTTTTTTGTATAGATAGAGATACAGATATAAATACAGATATGGAGGTATAATAAATTGAGTTTATTTTCCCTCACATATTCATATTTGGTAGATAAATATATTCATGTTTGGTAGATAGACTTTTGCTGGTGAAAGCTCAGTATGATCCCTAGGAGAAATAGAGAAAGATGCGTGATCCCTCCCTACCTCCCTGCCCTCTCTGTCTCTCCCTCCCTCCCCCACCCCGACTTGGCAAAGATCTCTTTGTCATGCTTCTGCTCAGGACAATGAAGGCTCTGACCAGGCTAAACAAGTGTGGGTTGGCAAGGTTATGGCCTTATTAGAAAATTCTCTCTCTAATATCTCAAATACTCAAATACCAAAGTTGGAGTTGTCTGAGTCTGTCTTCTCTGATTTCCCCCAATACATTACTCAGGAGCTCTCTGTCAAATTTGGTACTACTGATAATAGGCAGTCTTTTGTATTAAATGCAAGTTCTCCAGGAAACTTTTGAAAGTGAAAAGGAAAAATATAGAGAAAATTGAAGACTAGAGGGAATATGTTTTTGTTCTACAGCAATACATTTACTCTGTAAAATAATTTATTTATAATTTATCTATAATTATGTTTTTTACTTCTATATTAACCTCATCTGATTTATGCTAATTGCTGCCCCAAATGACAATAGAAACAGAAGTTTACAGCCTCACACACAGTATTTGCTTTACTATTACTCCACCTACTGGAATTGCCTTCACTGACCACAAATTTCTAGGACAGAGACTTGAAGAAAAACAAGAGAAAGGGAATTGGAATTATATGCAAGCACCAACAAAACCATTTTCTTCATATTGATTTATTTAATAGGATGATACTTACAAAAATGAGACTGGTAATTTTATTGGATCATCAGTTGAAACTGTTCAGTAACAGGATACATTGTTTTACTCTTTATTATTTTATGTTTTCTCAGCTACTGAGTCCCAATCACATCATGTAGAAATAGTGTTATTTTGATATTAAAATGCTGTACTATACATTATTCCAATATGTATCACTTGCTTACCAGTCAGGCATGCATGCTTTTGTTATAAAAATAAGATGTATGTTCTCAATGTTTCAGAAATGTATTCAAGCAAAACAATTCTAGAGGAAATATTTTGTCGAGTATAGTTTAACATCAAGGTAATTAAAATGTTACAAATACAATAGGGAAGACTTTTGAATTTACTATAAATTATATGTTCTAACTTAATAGGTTTTCCAGATCATCTAGATCAGAGCAAGAGAATCCTCTATGTATAAACATATTTGCATTTATTGTTAGATATGTTTTACCTAACTTTCAATCTTGGAGTACCTGAAAAATACAACTTTATTACATTTAATCAGAATTTAATAATAACTAAGATTACATGATATTTATATGGAACACTTAGTTGAGCAGGTAATTTGTCCATGACCATACATATTTTAGAAGGTGTATCTTAAAATAACATACTGATGAAAAATATTCTAGGATATTAGCAGTTATCAGGCTCGCTATACTTTGATTCATTTAAAAATAAAGACAAAGTCAGCTGAATTTATTTTTGAAGTGAATTTAAAAGTGACTTCCCTTTATAATAATGTGGAAACAAATTGATACTAAACTAATGCTGAATAACGTCCCTGTGTGTGTGCATTTATATATGTGAACAAATATGATATATAGAGGCATTGTCAATCTCCACATTTATGTTAACTTTTCTTGAATGTACATTAATAAAAATAACAGGACAGACAACTTTATATTAACATCTAATGTGGTTTGGGACATCTTTTAGCATATTCCATTAACTAATGACTTTATATAGAGGCTGTTAACTCTGTATTATAAATGATTATATAATAAATACTAGATTAAGTACTTCTATTTTCATATCCACGAAAGGCAAAATGATTTAAAATAAGTCATAGACTAGCTTAAAACATCATAAATTTTTTGTAAGATCATTCACAAATACTGTATGGAACATGGCAAAAATAAGAGATGGTATTATGTTGTTTTTGATGAAAAATACCCTTGCCTGAGCACAAATGAAATGATCTTTTTTTCCTTTGCAGCACAATAAAAGCATGTACTAGATACAAGTGAATCAACACAGCTGGTTGATGGCATTATGATTAGGAATGCACTAGTTTGGGTAAAATAAGAACTGGCCTGAATCTTTGCCCAAAGCTTGAACTGAAATGACCCTGAAAGAAGTTAAAATATTTTGCCAAACTTCTTTTTTTTTCCCTCTAATTTCACATGTCCTGTTTCTATAATGAAAGATTGGGGGCATCCTATTTCTTGATTCACTTAAGAAAGGAATTCTAAAATAAAAATAACCAAATATACAAGTATAGAACAAGATGTATGCCAAATTTTAATAACCCAAATTTAAACCCCCAAACTGAGTAAAAATAAATTTTATTTTTTAAGTGAATTCCCTCTTGGGTTCTTTTTCTCAAGTAAACATTAAAAGAATACAAACCAATATATGTTTAATTTTCCACAAGATTTTTGAGGAAAGGTATTGAATATTTTATTGCATGTTGATATATACTTTGTGGTGTTTCATGTTTCAGTGATCATTATTGCACTGTTCTGTTGGGTCATATTCTGAATAAACTTAAATTTATAGCTGTCCACTTATAAATTTATATAGCTGTCCATTCTGCAGTACGTGTTAAAGTATAGGTAAGGCTACTAATGAAAAAGAATATGTTTCAAGGATGCACATTATTGTCAGAAATTGAGTCCTCAAAAGTAGAACTAATATGAGTCACAGATAAGCACTCTAGAGGAATCATAACTTCCAAATGTCCTTGCCTTCTCAGAAAAATGCAGATATCACTATTAATGTTCTAACACTGACACTTGCATTGCCTTTTCCTTAATCTGGGTCTCAGTAATAAATCATAAGCTGGGTCATAACAGTTTAGTGTTCTTCCACCTACTGACTCAGACTATCATCACATGATTTAAAGCCAATCAGCAGTTGTTGAAGACACATATTTTATTTATTTATTTATTTATTTTTATTTATATTGGAATACAGTTGATTTACAATGTTGTTTTAGTTTCAGCTGTACAGCAAATGATTCAGTTATATATATACAATACCAGATTCTTTTCCCATAAATGTTATTACAGAATATTGAGTAGAGTTCCCTGTGCTATACAGTAGGTCCTTGTTGATTACCTATTTTATTTATAGAAGTGTGTATATGTTAATCTCAAACTCCTAATTTAAAAAATTGAACATAGACAACCTCTAAGGGGCATATTACTCACTGGAACACAGCAAGCTGAAAAAACAGAATACTGTCTTCCTTTGGGGAAAGTGGCCAACAGTATCCTAGAAGGGAGAATGAAAAAAGAAAATGTTTAATGAACGAAAAATGAGAAGGGAGAAAGTTGGGTCAGAGGAAACAAAGAGACTAAGAAGGAAAAAGCAAAAAAAAAAAAAAAAAAGGGACAGAAGAAGAGAAGAAAAGAGGAAAAAGGGTGGAAGGGTGATGATATAAGGAAGAAAAAAGCAGGGTGAAGAGTAATGGGTAAGAAGCAAAAAGTAAAGGGGAAGGAAGAGCAAGAGAAGATAAGTGAGGGAGAAATAGGAAGAGGGAATAAGTGGTAGTGGTTTCTCTCTAGCTTCCTTTATTTTTTGTTAATATCTGTTTAAGGCTGATCTGTTCCTCATAATCTAGGTCCCAGGCATGCAGGGCAAGGCTTCCCTCAGGACTTTCTTTATGTGTGCCCTGCCACGTACAGATCACCACGTGGAGATGCTTTCAACAATCTCTTCAAACCAAACTTCTACCATTATTTCATCTTTTGTGAACAATAAAATTCAAACTTAGTTACAAATGAATTAGGATGTTGAAGAAATAATAGGCATTGCCAATAACTACTTAACGAAAATTAACTCAAGTACTATGTTGATTTCAGAAGATAAATTAATTTTTTAAAAGAGCCTTATCCTAAGGAATTAAGATCAAATATTCCTATGGTCTTCAATCTCTTTAAAAAACATCTTTAATTCATTGGCCCTTCTTCAAATTCATCATCGAATTGCTTGAAACTTTCTCTACTGTAAAATTGTTATATAATCACAGATATATATATAGTTTCCTTCTTTGTCCAGGCTCCTGGCCAGAGTTCCTAAAAGCCTTGTAATTTCCTAAGTGATTCTTAAGTGTAGTTTACTAATTTCCTAAGAGCAATAGGAGTATATTTTGTCATAATATTTGGTTTTCGTCTCCAGTTCCTGAAACAGCTCCAGAGCAATAGAAATGGAATGAGCATCTTATGTTATTCATAACACATGCCAACTCAGATGAAAGGCACCTCAGTTTATGTTAATGCGGTGACTTTTGGAAAGCCCCTAAGTCTGAGGGGCGAAATGCCAGGGGAACCGACTTGTGTTATCAGAGTTGGAACTTTCAGCCCAACCCCAAGCTCCAGAGCGAGGAGAGTGGCTGGAGGTTGAGTTGATCATTAATGGATAATGATTTAATCAGTCGTGCCTAGGTAATGAAGCCTCTGTAAAAGACCCTAACCACAGGGATTTAGAGAGCTTCTGGGTTGGGGAACACATGGAGGTGTGGGAAGGGTGGCTTGTCCAGGGAGGACATAAATGCACATCACCTCTTGCTATATACCTTATCCTGTGTATCTCTGTATTTGCCTGTTCATTTTTATCCTGTAATATATTCTTGGTTATAAATCAGTAATAGTAAAGTGCTTTCCTGAGTTCAGTGAGCCATTCTAGCAAACTACAGAACCTGTGGAGGGGGTTGTGGGAACCTCCAATTTATAACTGCTTGATCAGAAATACAGAGAACAACCTGAAAATTGTGATCAGTGTCTGAAGGTGGGGTGGGGAAGTCTTATGGTACTGAGCCCTTAACTTGTGGAGTCTTCACCAACTCCAAACAGTGTCAGAATTGGGGACACCGAGTTAGTGTTCATCCAGAATTGGAGAATTGCTTGGTGTGGAGAAAACCATGCATCTGGTGTCAGAAGTGAAGTGTAGTAGAGTACAGAAAACATGAGTTTTTCCATTTATCTACCTTGACTTCTTGTCCTAAAGATGGTTCTTCTCTTTCCTTTCTCCTGAAGTCTCTGAAATGCTGGTTTTGTGGTAAACAGTATTTACTCAGCCACATCACAGAACATATGCAGCCTCATTTTGCTTCAACTCAAACCCAGCTCTCCCTATAGCATTCTTTATTTTGGTCCTTTTAGAGGAAGGCTACTTATCTTCCAGTGAAATTGATTCAAAAGTGGAAGGGGGAGTCAAAAGTCTTTGGGCTTTCAGCTATTATTTCTTGCCTGCTTATAAAGTGCCCTCCTTCTTTGTAACTCATGCCCTCTGCATATGCTAATCTCCTTTATACTAGGGTATTCCAACACACCTTTAAGGACTGAAAAACTTTGATTTCTGTTCTTGAGAGATATTAGGGAGTCTGTGGGGTTAACCCATCTAGCTCCCTCAGTCCTCACCCTCAGTCATTGTGCTCTGCATGAACAACCTGGTACAGAAACTGAATCATTCATCTTGACATAGGGGCCACAATACCACTGCACTGAAATAATATTTTGAATATTTTCATGTTTCTGCATCAATGGAGCTTTTGGAACAAAGATTGCTGGACGCACGGTTAGAGGAATGTTTGAAAGGAAAACAAATCTTGAAAATTAAAGACAGAATGAAAGGGTTCAGAACATGCCACCTTGAAATATGCCAATTTGGCATATTGACTTTTTTGAGCTAAAGGTACTTAGAAAACAGCAGATGCCCCAAAAAAGCATCTGACATCCACTTTTCTTCTTGAAAAGAGAGATGAAATTTCCATGTGAAAGATGCCCTTCCTGAACCTGGAGGAAAAGAACATTCTTTTTTTTTTTTTTTTTTTTTTTTGCGGTACGCGGGCCTCTCACTGCCGTGGCCTCTCCCGTTGCAGAGCACAGGCTCTGGACACGCAGTTTCAGTGGCCATGGCTCTCGGGCCTAGCCGGACCAGGGCACGAACCCGTGTCGCCTGCATTGGCAGGCGGACTCTCAACCACTGCGCCACCAGGGAAGCCCAAAAAGAGAACATTCTTATCACCAGGAAAGGGGGGTTGAGGCTGAGAAGAATCTGCACAAACACACTTTGTTAAGATAACCCTTATCTTCCTTTAGCCTCCCCAAATATTTTGCTGTTTCACCATTACTTCTCTTTGTTCAACCTAGTATTAAGTACTTAGACCTAAGCACTGTTTGGGCATTCATTTTCCTGTGAAGGCTTCCATGTATATGTAAAAATAAAATACGTATGCTTTTTTCCTATTAATCAGTCTTATGTCAACTTAATTCTTAAGCTCAGCCAGACACCCTAAGTGGGTAGAGACAAAATTTTGCTTCCCCTACAAGACTTTCAGAGAGATTTAGAGACGACTCCCCTGGACCACTTATTTACATATCAAGTGAGAATACCTAGGAACTTTTACCTCCTTTCCCCAGACAGGGTTCCTTTGCATTCCAAACCAAAGGTCATTCTCTCTTCAGAGAGGAGAAGAGGTAAATGTGCCAGCTGCCCTCGATAATCTCCAGCACTTGTAATTTCAGACATCCTCTCCTGTGGTATTAACAAGAAGGATGTATCTGACTCTCACTGCATTCCCCCTTGGGGAATTAGGGCATAGAAAATTTGTGCTAAAATTGCGGTGTGAGTAAATAATCAGTCTGTGTTCTGATCCAGGAAACTTGTGTTTTCTGTCAGGATAAATGAATTTAGATATAAAAACTTAATGCACATTTCTTCTTTAGCTATGTGGAAACATCCTAGACCTTTATCCCTTCATTCTCTCTGCAATCTAGCAGATCAACTCTGATTTCACATTCTTTTCTTCAAGTTCTATTATTTTTAGCTCTCAATTACTTTCTAATTTTCACATAAAATAGAGATCACCAAGAAGAATCTCTAGTTTCCTGCCTCTTGTCTATCAAAGTCTTTTATTTGCATGAATCTCAAAAGTTGAGACTCATCATATATTACTCCTTCTGCTAACACATCCAATTCATTTTATACCTTATTGACTCTACCTTCTAAATATATCTTGAAACTTTTTTTTTTCCTCCTTAACACCTTGATTACCACTCTTGACTTAGTTTAGACCCACATCATTATTGAATGGTGTTAGTGAAACACACACCTTAAAATAAAATTGAGCTGATGCTGAACAGAATGCCTAGAGTGGGAGGGCAAATTGCTCTTTAAAACTGTACTTTTGGGGACTTCCCTGGCCGTCGAATGGTTAAGACTCCACGCTTCCAATGCAGGTGGTGTGGGTTCTATCCTTGGTCAGGGAACTAAGATTCCCCATGCCAGGGGGCGTGGCCAAAAATAAATAAATACAAAAGTAAAATAAAACTGAGCTTTTTTTCAAACAATTACTTTTTAATAGAATAACAAATACTGAAATTGCTCTGAATACATTTTTTATATTTATCTGTTCTAAATATGTACTTAGCACTAGATGGATTTAATCAAAATATCTGTGGGGGTTTTTTTAAGCTCTTGATTATTTTATGGTAAACCAGCAGACTTACTTATGTTTTGTGGTTCTAGAATTTTTGATGCCAATTACTTTATGAAGATAGTTCTTATTTTACCCTGTTGCTCATTAACATACTAGAACTTGCTTACCATTTAGTAATATATTTGATAGTTAGTAAAAAAACAAACTTTAAATATATTGCAGAATAATGCAAAAATCCAAATCTTGGGTAATTCACATTTATCCCACAGAGCATATTAAACTGAATATAGCAATTTAGTTTTAGAATCCAGAAAAATAATTTAAAAATTACAATATTTTTCTAGATGTTTATCTTCACAAATATTGGATTTATTTCAATGGTTCTAAATCCAATAGCAGAAAGGTAATGATAGTTGCCATGATATGTTTTATGTGTTGTTGAGGATAAAATGATATTTTCCAACACAAACACATAATAAATGATGATTATGAGTAAATAAAAGATCTTTTCATTCTTCTGATTCTCTTCATAGCTGTAGAGTACATCTGCAGCTGAGTCTGAAAGTAAGGTCTGGAGAAATAAGTGAGTTTGTAATAATGTATAAGGACAAGACTTCTTGGACATTCAAGAGGGAGAAGGAAAGGAAAAGAGTTTTAGAGGGAAGAAATAGGAGAAGCCGAAAAAATGATGTGTGATTGGAATTCTTTGTGGTGAAAAGACAAAAAAAAAAAAATTCTAGTGTTGGAGCACATAGGAAAGGCTTTTTTAAGTAGTTAATGTCTGATATTTCTTTTGAAATTCTTATTTTTGCAATCTAAACTCCTTTTACCAATGGAAGTCCTAAACAAGATCTATTACAAACACAGTTCTTTGTGCGATCTTTGAGTGTGTTTGGAAATTTAGAAAATGACCTAATTCCATGTGTGGTTGGAAAAAGTGAGGAGTACAAATAGCATCCATAGGAAGGAGAGGCAATCTATAAGTGAAATCAATTATACAAAGCAAGATCTCAGAAACTTCAGTGATAGATTCACAGCTCTAATGAAGAGTATTTTAAACTTCTTCGGCTTTAGTCTACCTTTCATAGATCAGTAGGGCAAAGATAAGCCAATTGACATCTGAGTTAGTTATACAGGAATGTAAAGTATACACTTTCAGCTGCAAATATAATTATTCAACTTTCATTTAATAATTCATTCAACAAATATCTACTGAACATTCACTGTGTACTGAACATTCACTGGATGCTGGCCTAAAGATTGTGAACAAAAAGCTAGTTAAAACAATACCCTGGCCATCAAGATCTCACAGGGAAACAAGCATGACGAAAAACAGTTGTAAAGTGTGTTGGTTCCTAAAACAGACATGCACAGGGCTAGAGAAGCTCGGAAGAGGAAAAAAATCTTACTTGGAAAAATCAGAGAAGGTTTCAGACGTATTAGCCTTTGAATTAAGTAGTGAACAATTATTAGGAATTCTTTAAGAACAGACAGGTATGAAGGACAATCCAAAAAGAAGTAATATGTGCAAAAATACAGAGGTATAAAAAGCAGTGGTATGTTCAAGATAACCTAGAAGTGTCCAGAGTAAGTGTGCACATGGTACAAGACGGCAGGTAACCTTGTAAATCACCCAATAGAAATGTAATGCAGACCACATATATAATGTTAAGTTTTCTAGAAGCCATATTCAAAAAGTGAAAAGAAATGGTAAAATCGTTTTACTAATATGTTTTATTCACCTGATATTTCAAAGATATTATCATTTCAACATGGAATTAGTGTAAAATTATCAATGAAATATTTTGCATTAAAAAATGTCGTTAAAGTTCGGAATGTTATCTATATTTACAGTGCATCTCAATGCAGACAAGTCACATTTCTGTGCCCATCAGACGCACGGTGGAGTGATCACTTTATTGGATGGTGTACCTCTAAAATTAGATTGATTGTTGCATGACAACACTCAATCTAAGTAATGTAGAGATTCATTTTAAAAGAAAAGTCATTCTCAGGAGTCTTACATTGTGGACAAATCACTTCTGTTTAATTTTATATTTATTGTAATGTTACTACTTAAATACATGCAAGTATGAATCTAGTGATAAATTTCTCAAGCTTATAGCTCTTATACATTTATAAGATCCACACAGATGTAAATTCATATAAGCCACTTAAATGCTAATAATCAACATAAATTTCATATGATGAGTAATATACTTTACTTAATGTGTCAAACATGAATAAAAACCTGGCTGCTCTGAGCATGTTCTTTTAAGTTCAACATGTTGTACACTAATTTAAACTACTACAAAACCTTTGCTAGTGTACTGCATAATGATATTATTTGTTATTTCAAAGCAAGAGTGGATCTTTTTCTTTTTAGATTCCACATATAAATGAGATCATACAGTATTTGTCTTTCTCTGTCTGACTTATTTCACTTACCATAATAGTGTCCTCCAGATCTATCCATGTTGTCACAAATGGCAAGGTTTCATTCTTTTTTATGGCTGAATATAATATTCCATTGTGTGTGTGTGTGTGTGTGTGTGTATATATATATATACACACACACACACACACACACACACACACACTACATTTTCTTTATCCATTCATCCATCAATGAACACTTAAGTTCTTTTCATAGCTTGCCTATTGTAAATATTGCTGCAATGAACATGGGGATGTATATCTTTCTGAATTAGTGTTTTCATTTTCTTCAGTAAGTGGATCTTTATCATATTGAGTCACCATTATTCTTTAATTTGTTGACCTGAAAATTAAAATAGTTTAAAGTGGTGTCAATGTGATTTAAAAAACAAACTCAACCAATGAATTCCTTGGTCAGTTCTTGGTTATAGGGCAGGTTATTCAGATAGTTCAGATATATTGAGTGTTTTAGGTGCTGTCAAAATGAAAACAGAATATTTTTAAACATGCTACAGAACCTGTGAATTCTCTGAATTTAGTTTACAGATGGTCCTGTTTGAGAAATTTTGCTGTTGCCACATTAGAATGTTACTGTGATATCTAAAATGTTAATAGGGAATCATTTAAAGTCTCTAGGGATTTACAAAGTAAACTTCAGGTTTTAAAAAGAGAAGTTCCTGTGAGTGTAGATAGATGTTGTACTTGTGTGTAAGAAGTATGATTCTAAACTCAGGAGGTTTGGGGTTGAGAAACATAACAATTTAAATATCCTTATTTACTGTGGAAAGAAAACACAGTTAAAATATTGTTATTCAAACCATTTTTTGATATCTTCTTTGGAATTGCCTTAAAAATGACTTACAATTATATAAGCAAATCAATTCCATTATGTTATAATCCCCAAAATTTTATTACTGAGTTATCTTCAAAAATGAAACTGCCCCACCACTGAGCATGTTCAGCAGAGGAGTGAAGTTTGAATAGGTCCTTGGCCTGCCTGGGGTACTACACTGAGAAAAAAATATTCACAGTGTTCACTTGAATATACATGACCAGAAGGACTTGTTTTTTTCTATGCTAACACAGTTCGGTAGCCATAGTTTGAGTTTTCTTCATTTCTGCTTTTGTATGTAATAACTTAGTAGTAGCTCTTTTTTCAAATATCTGAATCTCACTTAGTATTTAAAAAGTCTGTTATCAGCTCCACCCTCTGTGATATTAGTGAGCTAATTATATTTGATTATATTTATATTATTTGTTCATAAAAAGATGTCTGGAAAACTGTATTAGTAGTTCTTATATTGACTTGCTAAATATTTAAGAGTAAGTTGACATATTCTTTTTGTGTATATATGTGTGGGCATGAATTTAATTAGATATACATCCATTCAGAAATGATATATTAAACTTATTTGGTTTTAGATATTATTTAGAAACTTACATATGTTATTAAATAACATGACTGAAAAATTCACAATATCCATGATAAAATGCTAAATATTACAAAGATCATTTTCTGAATATCATACTGATTGTACATTCAACAAAAACAATTTTCTCAAAGATTTGTTTCTCAAAAGCCATACCGAGTTGAGGAAAAAAAAAAATGATTACAAAGGCTCAGTGTACCAAACAAATCAACGATATATCCATGTGTGCTTTATGGCCTTTTAATTCCTTAGTATATTAATTTGTGTTTTATGAAAAAAGGGTTAGATACTCAAATAAGTTTACAAAATCATGGATTAAACCCAGTTATATAGGTTACTTTAATACTGACTGTCTCTCTGTCTACCACGTAATAATTTGCTTTGTGACTTTCTGATAGGAAGCTATACCTGCAGAGGTATGCAAAGGTTTCTGACCAAGCTACAACTTTCTCTACAGGAACATATATCTAGATAACTAACTAAAAATAAGAAAATGTCTAATTTTTTTTTTAAGTTATAGCATTGCAGTTAGATGCTGATAGGAATATTTACTGCATAGGTAGGAGGTTTTCTTCAGTTTTTACACATTTTTGTGTTCCTGCCAATGACAAACACATAAATTAGATTAAAATTGATTATACTGAAATACTTATATTTTGTTTTATAAGACATTGTATAAATTCATGTTGCAACTATCATTAAATAGTGACCTAAATATAATTAAGAAGTCCTCAGCAAAAGTGTCTAGTCTTAATGATAAAATTAGCCTATTTACCATTGACTGAGAATATTTATGCTTTGGACTATAAATGACTGATTTTAATAGGTAAACATAACTCTTTATGATAACTGAGATCATTTTATTGCATATTTTAGGAAATGGGTTTACATTTTTCTTTAGGTTGATTTTCTAAATCTCCTAGTTTTCTGCCCTTTAATGCATTTCAAAAAATTTGTTTTGAGTCTGATAGAACTGGACCATTCATCCATTCATTCAAGAAATATTTATTGAAAACCTGTTTCCAATCATGTTTTAGATGGGGGACCATATAGTAAATTTTAATAAATTTTAAACTTTCATAATATTATGAAAGGCATATTATAGTATATAAATATGTAAATAAATAAATCTAATATATTTCTCATGGTGATAAGTGCTTTGGAGAAAGGTAAAGCAGAGGAGGGAACTAGGAAATACTAGGGTGAGGAACAGATTTACAATGTTAAATAGGGTTGTCAAGGAAGTTGTCAGTCAGAAGGTAGAATTTTGTAGAATTTTTACAAAGTGCTGGGATGGATAAGAAGGCAAGCATTTATGTGTCTATGTAGTGGAAAAATATTCCAGGCAGAAGAAAAAGCAAGCACAAAGGCACTCAGGAGGGAGTTTGTCTAGTGTGTTCAATAAGTAGCAGGGCATGAACTGAATGAGGGGGGAGGATAGAAGGTGATGAGGTCAGAAAAGTAATAAAAAGAAAAACATATCATGTAGGGCCCCCTAGGTCATTTTAAGAACCTTCACTTTTACTATAAGTGATTTGGGAAAAAATTGGAGGGTTTGGGACAAAGAAATAATATGATCTGACTTATTTTTAAAGAACGCTCTGAACTGTGTTGAGATAAGCAGTAGGGGAGAAAAGAGGAACAGAAATATAAGTTGGAAGCTACTGCAAAAATCCAGATAAATAATAATGATGGTGTGAGCTAGGGTATTCATGGTGGAGACTGTGTGAAATGGTCAGTTTCTGAACATGCTTAAAAGTAAAGAGAATAGTATTTTCTGACAGACTGGCTATGGGATTTGACCACAGGGTTTTAGCTTAATCACTTAATTGAAGAGTGGAGGAAGAGAATGTGGAAGGGCAAGTGTGAGAAGACTATGGGACTTCTAAAAAAGATATTGATAACTGGAGCATTTAATATGGAGTTCAGAGGAGAGGTCTGAACTAGGAATGTATATCTGGGATTGTCAGCATGGAAATGGGTCTTATGTTAGTGGGACTGAATGAGATAGCCAAGGAAATGAGCGAAGACAGAGAAGAAAAGAGGAGCAAGGACTAATCCCTAAGGCTCTTCGAATTAGCAAGACAGGAGAATGGAAAAGGCTATCAAGAAAGCTAGTGGGAAGAATTAGCCAGTAAGGTAGGATGAAACTAGGAGGATAATATGGAAGCAAAGTCAAGAGTATATCAAGATATGCCAAGTCAGATGAGAAATGAGGACTCATCATTGATAGCTGACTTTGATAAGAGTAATCTTGAGTAATGTGGTAGTGGCAACAGGCTGAATGGAGGGGGTGAGCTCAAGGGAAAATGGAAGGAGGGAAATAGAGAAGCACTCAGGGACCAAAACATTAAAAGGTTTGCTGTAAAAATAGGGCAGGGAAATGAGCTATTGTCAGGAGAGGATATGGATCCAAGAAATTTGATTTTTTTGGAAGATGGGAGGAGTTACTGCTGATATGGTAGTAGAAATAATTTAGTAAGAGAAATGCTGAAGCTGTGTTCCTGTGTAGATGAGAAAGAACAAAACACAATGCATATGAGGAAGATTGATTTTAGCACATAAGTCATCCATAGTAATAGAAGGGAAAGAACACGGGTTAGGGAGTTTGGTTACAGTTGGTGGAAATTCCTTCCTGATTGCTCCTTTTTTCTTGTTCAAATAGGAAGCAAGGTTATCAGCCAGGAGGAAGGACTGGGGAGATAAAGGTCTGAAGAAAAAGAGGAAAGAAAATAGCTTTCTGGGAGCATGGGGTATTAACTGAATTTAGGGAAATGCATTTTGATTACTTGGCATCACTAAAGAGCATGCTTGATGTTTGTGATTATGAACTTAAAGAGACACCGGTCACCATGACTGGCTGTTTCTGTCTAGCCATGTTCAGCTATATGGTACAAGTGTGGAATAAGCAGGGAGTTGCATTACCTAGAGGCAAGGTTTTTTTTTTTTAACATCTTTATTGGAGTATAATTGCTTTACAATGCTGTGTTTCTGCTGTGTAACAAAGTGAATCAGCTATATGCATACGCATATCCCCATATCCCCTCTCTCTTGTGTCTCCCTCCCACCCTCCCTATCCCACCCCTCTAGGTGGTCACAAAGCACCAGCTGATCTCCTGTACTATGCAGCTGCTTCCCACTAGCTAACTATTTTACATTTGGTAGTGTGTAAATGTCAGTGTTACTCTCTCACTTCGTCCCAGCTTACCCTTCCCCCACCCGTGTCCTCAAGTCCATTCTCTACGGCTGCATCTTTATTTCTGTCTTGACCCTAGGTTCTTCATGACATTTTTTTTTCTTTTTTTAGATTCCATATGTATGTGTTAGCATACGGTATTTGTTTTTCTCTTTCTGACTTGCTTCATCTGTATGACAGACTCTAGGTCCATCCACCTCACTACAAATAACTCAATTTCATTTCTTTTTATGGCTGAGTAATATTCCATTGTATATATGTGCCACATCTTCTTTATCCATTCATCTGTCAATGGACACTTAAGTTGCTTCCATGTCCTGGCTATTGTAAATAGAGCTGCAATGAACATTGTGGTACATGACTCCTTTTGTATTATGGTTTTCTCAGGGTATATGCCCAGTAGTGGGATTGCTGGGTTATATGGTAGTTCCATTTTCAGTCTTTTAAGGAACCTCCATACTGTTCTCCATAGTGGCTCTATCCATTTACATTCCCACCAACAGTGCAAGAGGGTTCCCTTTTCTCCACACCCTCTCCAGCATTTATTGTTTGTAGATTTTTTGATGATGGCCATTCTGACCCAAGTGAGGTGATACCTCATTGTAGCTTTGATTCGCATCTCTACAGTGATCAGTGATGTCGAGCATCTTTTCATGTGTTTGTTGGCAATCTGTATATCTTCTTTGGAGAAATGTCTATCTAGGTCTTCTGCCCATTTTTGGATTGGGTTGTTTGTTTTTTTGATATTGAGCTGCATGAGCTGCTTGTATATTTTGGAGATTAATCCTTTGTTACTTCGTTTGCAAATATTTTTTTCCCATTCTGAGGGTTGTCTTTTAGTCTTTTTAATGGTTTTCTTTGCTGTGAAAAAGCTTTTAAGTTTCATTAGGTCCCATTTGTTTATTTTTGTTTTCATTTTCATTTCCCTAAGAGGTGGGTTGAAAAGGATCTTGCAGTGATGTATGTCATAGAGTGTTCTGCCTATGTTTTGTAGAGGCAAGGTTTTGATAAACAAATATGAGGGAAACAGAGTTCAAGGTTGGTGATCAATTTCTCAGGTATAAAAGTTAATCATTTAGTGATCATTTATTCTAATATTATTTTAAAAGTAATATTGGTGGTTAAAGTGCCACAATGCAAAAAGGTCTGTAAGGCAGAATAAACAAATTCACATTAAAACCACTCCAATTCCATGTCCCAGAGGTTGCCACTATAAATAGATTTGTGTCTATCCTTCTAGATGTTTTTCTATGAATACATAAACAGATAGATTTTTTAAAACCACATACTGCTTTACACAATTCATATGGTTCTGGTACTTACTTTTTCACTCAACAATATATCATGGGTGTACTCCATGCTGGTCCTTAGAGATCTGTCTCATTCCACAACTACATAATATGCTATTATATTACTAAATCATAATTTACTTAAATAACCACTTCTTTGATTACATTGTTTCCAGCTTTTGCTATTATGGATAATGCAAAATGAACATCCATACCCACAGAAGCTGATTAGTGCTTGAATTATTCTTTCAATATAGACTATTAGAGGAAGGATTGCTTAGTCGAAGAGTATGCACTATTTTATAGTTTTTACTAAATAGTAGCCACAAAGAACGTAGCAATTTATTCCTCTTCCAAGTTCTTATAAACACTAGATATAAACAATGATAATTCATTTAAGTATATTTATTATTATGAAGATGATGAACATCTTATCTATTGAGATGTTAGTTCTTTTTCTCTTAAAGATTTTAAATGTAAAATCTTATATTCCTTAAATAATTTTGACTTAGTGGTGATTTGCTAATATTTTATTTATTTAAAATTATTTTTTATAACTTTTACACTTATATTTTAAGTGAAAGTCACCTGTAATTTTTCTCCTATGTCCTTATCTAGTTTAATATCAAAGTTACAATTATTTGGCATATTTCTGCTTTTTCTTTTAATGCAAATAGTTTGAATAAGACAAATATCTATTTCTAAAAGACTTTAAGATACTTTATTATAAAATAGCTGGACCTATATTTTTCTTTTTACAACCTTGTATTTATTTATTTATTTAACATCTTTATTGGAGCATAGTTGCTTTACAATGGTGTGCTAGTTTTCTGCCTTACAACAAAGTGAACCAGCTATACATACACACACATCCCCATACCTCCCTCTTCCTATGTTTCTCCCCCCACCATCCCCATCCCACCCCTCCAGGCAGTCACAAAGCACTGAGCTGATCTCCCTGTGCTATGCGGCTGCCTCCCACTTGCTGTCTATTTTACATTTGGTAGTATATATAAGTCCATGCTACTGTCTCACTTCATCCCAGTTTATCCTTGCCCCTACCTGTGTCCTCAAGTCCATTCTCTACGTCTGCATTCCTGTCCTGCCCCTAGGTTCTTCAGAGCTGTTTTTTTTTCTTTCTTTAGATTCCATATATATATTAGCATATGGTATTTGTTTTCCTCTTTCTGACTTCCCTCTGTATGATACACTCTAAGTCTATCCACTTCACTACAAATAACTCAAATTTGTTTCTTTTTATGGCTGAGTAATATTCCATTGTATATATGTGCCACATCTTCTTTATCCATTCATCTGTCGATGGACACTTAGGTTGATTCCATGTGCTGGCTATTGTAAATAGAGCTGCAATGAACATTGTTGTACATGATTCTTTTTGAATTATGGTTTTCTCAGGGTATAGGCCCAGTAGTGGGATTGCTGTGTCGTATGGTAGTTCTATTTTTAGTTTTTTAAGGAACCTCCATACTGTTCTCCATAGTGGCTGTATCCATTTACATTCCCACCAACAGTGCAAGAGGGCTCCCTTTTCTCCACACCCTCTCCAGCATTTATTTTTTGTAGATTTTTTTGATGATGGCCATTCTGACTGGTGTGAGGTGATACCTCATTATAGTTTTGATTTGCATTTCTCTAATGATTAGTGATGTTGAGCATTCTTTCATGTGTTTGTTGGCATTCTGTATATCTTCTTGGAGAAATGTCTATTTAGGTCTTCTGTCCATTCGGGGATTGGGTTGTTTGTTTTTTTGATATTGAGCTGCATGTGTTGCTTGTAAATTTTGGAGATTAATCCTTTGTCAGTTGCTTCATTTGCAAATATTTTCTCCCATTTTGAGGGTTGTATTTTCATCTTGTTTATGGACCTAGATATTTTTGAAATGTATTTTTCAAATGTGGGTTAGGAAGGTGGAAGAATTTTAGCTGATGATTTGATTTTCTTCATGGTGTTTGACTATTGAGATTTTCAATTATTTTATTATGGACCAATTCTATTACTTAAAACATATTTCCTTCTATCTCACAGGTTACTTTTGTCCAGGATTTTAATTCCATCTTCTTTTTGTAATCTAAATATTAGTTGGTATAATTATCCTATTTTATGTACTTCTTGCCTTATTTTTAACTAAATGCTTAATGATTGTTTCTCATGTTCCATTCTATCATTCAGAAAGGCAGTCACAAGACTTACAGCATCAGCTGCTTTCCAACTGATGGAATTATTTCAATGTTTTAACAACTCTTGTGGCTGTTCTGATGAATACCAGCTGAATAATAGGTCAGGCTCCAGAAACAGTAAACTTTATTCAGTTTCCATTAGAACTTTCAACTTCAGGTTTGAGTAGTAATTTGCCAGAGTATAGCCATCTAGATTAATATATGCTTTCATTCAACACGTTGAAGATGTTATCCTTTTCCATCTTCTTTGAATGCCGTGATTGAGAATTCAAGTTTGAGTCTAAGTGAGGTTCCTTTGCAAATAAGCCATCTTCCTCTCTAGTGGCTTCAATACTATTTTCTGTTTTATTATTATGTAGTTTCACTATGAGGTGACAAGGAACACACGGTGCAAAAAAGGGATGTGTGTATCCACGTGGAATCTTCAAATTTACTTCTCTTTCATACTTTCCTTTGAGAACTCAAGTGTATGTTAGATTATCTCATTTTAGCCTCAATGTCTTTTTACTACTCTGTCATACTTTTTATCTCTCTGTGTTGCATTCTAGCTAATGAGTGCAATGACCCAGTTCTCCAATTCTGTCTTCAATTATTTCTAATTTATAGAAATTGAGTTTTTTTAAAAAGTTTCACTGTCTATATATTTTCATTTTTAATTGTATTTTGGTCTGTCTCACATCTGCCTGATAGTTTTTATCTTCCTAATCATTCAGTTATTCTTTCATGACTGTAATAATATTAAGTATACCTATTTTATTTCTGTTTCAGATTACTATGATATTACATAGAGTATATTACTCTGAAAGTGACATTTTTTTGTGTCTCATAGTAGATTTTTTTAAACTAGCGTTTTCTCTTTTATGTGTTTGTGCTGACTTTTTAGAGGACAATTTTGTTGTTGTTTTTGGTTGTTTTGTTTTCCTGTGAGTATTTCTAGCCTAATTTATGGTTCTTCCCTTCAGAGTGCTGTTGTAGTTGTTTCTTGTAGTACTACTTCCGAATATATCACCTGCTCTGTTAGTCAGGGCTCTCCAGAGAAAGAGAACCAATAAGATGTGCATATATAGTTTTATTTTAAGGAATTGGCTCATGCAATTGTGGAAACTGGCAATTCCAAAATATGCAGAGTAGGCCAGCAGGCTGGAGACTCCGGGAAGAGTTGCAGTTCAAGACCTAAGGCAGTCTACTGGCAGATTTCCTTCTTCTTTGAGGGATGTCAGTCTTTTTCTAGAGGTCTTCAACTGAATGGATAAGGCCGCTCACATCATGGCAGGCAATCTGCCTTATTCAAAGATTTAACTGTTAACCTCACTCAAAAAATACCTTCACAGAGTCATCTGTGAAAGTTGTTCAGATATCTGGGTGCCAAGATATTTGGGTGCCTAGTCAAGGTGACACATTAATTAGTCATCACCACCTGACTAGAACAGAATTTTACACTGATTTCTTAGCTTGAGAATTTCCAGGCAATGCAAATTATTATAAGGTTTTATCCCCTCTCTGTGAGTCGCATTGACAGAATCACAGGCCTTTAAATCTCCAACAAAAAGAAACAGGATTCCTCGGTATCTCCCTTCTCCTCTGGGTGCATTTTCTTTTTAATCCAACCATTCACTGACTTGGAAGCTCTTCAAGGGTTGGCCACATTTCTAATTCTTCATCTTTTGAAGACTTATAGCTTATTCCTCTATCCCTGTGAAGTTAAAAGCTAATCCTCTAGTTTACCTAGGTCAACCTATATTTCCCTGGGTAATGACAATATCTGCTTACATTCTTACCATTCTACTTTTCTGTTTTCTTTTTCTATTTCCTCTTTCCACCTCCCCCATGTCTTCCCTCTCCCTCCTCCTCTTCTTATGAACTAAAGTATAATTCTGTAATAATTTTATCTTCAATTTCCAGATGCTTTTAGTGGGCAAGATTTTTGTCAAATGATTCATAGCCAGAAATCAGAAAAGCATCTTTTAAACATACTTTTCTTTCTCTCGCTAGACTTCTATTAATCTTGTGCTCATTTTTATTGTTTTAAAAATTTTATTGATTTTAAGAGGTTTTGGCATATTAAGGACATTAGCCATTTAGCTCTCATATTATTTTCTGTATATTTTATCGAATTTATTCTTGTCCTTTATAATTATTTATATTTTGTTAAAATTTATATAGTCTAAAATTTATCAACTACATTTTTTCTTTGTGGCCTTTGAGTTCTCTGTTATGATTAAAAAGAATTTCCCCGGGCTTCCATGGTGGTGCAGTGGTTGAGAGTCTGCCTGCCGATGCAGGGGACGCGGGTTTGTCCCCCGGTCCGGGAGGATCCCACATGCTGCGGAGCGGCTGGGCCCGTGAGCCATGGCCACTGAGCCTGCGCATCCAGAGCCTGTGCAATAACTTTTAATTTTAGTATTTTTTAATGGTTTTTATTGTACATTTAAATCCTTAAGGACATAGAATTTATCTTAGCTTAAGGAATAAGTTTTGTGTTCAGGTTTATTTTCTCACAAATAATTAGGCAGTTACCCTAAACTAATTTTAATTATTCTGTCTTTTTCCCACTCAACATACTCATTTTACCAATAAAGGAGCTCAGCCGGAGTATGACTTACTTAACATTACAGGTGATTAATAATTAAAATGGGACTTAAATTAAAACCTCCATGTAAAATTTAGTCCTCTAACTACTTTTCTGTGATTTCTGTTAGCATAGTAAAAATTATTTTATTATCCACTCTTGAGATACAAATAAATATTTTGTTAAAGGCATTCAATTTTCTTATTTTAAGTGCCACAATACTGGTAACAGGATGTTTCAGTGTGCATTTCTGTGTGTTTGTAAATTCTCTCAATGAAGAATATAATAAAATTCATAAGACCAACACCTTTATTGAATAACAACAGAATAATGGCAATCATAAAAAGTGAGTGCAGACTGTAATAAAGCAAATCACAGTAAAAAGATGTGAAACATATGTAGGAAAAAATTAATATTTGTTTATAACATGAACTTTATGTGGAGAAGTAGCTTTTAAAAATTGGAGTTTACTGTAATGGGGATGTAAAAAGTCAACTAATTATATTACCACACATCCTCAAATATGAGTGCACCCTGATTTAAATATAGAGAAATTTGTTGCCTTAATTTTGTTTCCTTTTTCTATTGATTGGTTATTTAAAGTTATAACAATACGTCTAAAAAATAAATGCAGAAAACATTTAGATATATAAACATAAATAAGAGAAGTTGTGCTCAATAAGTGAATAGTGAACTAAGGCAAATGAAATTTGTGCATATAGCTGTGTGTGTATGCTGCTGTGTCTATTTTAAATCAATCAATTAGCATGTATTTGAGGTATGTAAAAGAAATTGTAAAACATTGTTTCTATTCTTAAATAATTTAATACTTGTTTAGGAACATAATATATTGATACCTAGATATTAGTAATACAAGTATATATTATGGCTCAATGTGAAGAAAGAAAATGAAACTATAGATGTTGAGAAAAGAGATAGTGCAGTCAAAAAATGATGAAGCTAAATTGATATCTGGGTGATCTTTGTGCCCTTTTAAACAACTTTATATATATATATATATATATATATATATATATACAGTCAAACTTACAAGTATTATGGTCAACACCCTTATGATAGAATATTAAATTCATATTGATTAATCTGATTTTCTTGTTATTTTGACCAAAAACAACTACTGGTAGCCCAGTTATTTCACCTGTTTTAATTATCAGATTATACATATGCTTTGGTAAGTTCACATATAATAAATAAAGTAATAAAGTCAAGTTTAGTGCCCTTGCCATGAACATCAGAACAACAATTATGTTATGGTGGAGTCTGATAGAAACTCATTCAGTATATTTTATTTTAAATGTAGTGCTTTGCAAAAAAGCACTGCGCTGAAGTGAGGGAGATTAAAGGTCCAGGTTTCAGTTCTAGGACACTAACTTCCTTGCTGGGTGATTCCTGGCACGCTACCTAAGTTCTCTGAGCTTTAGCATCCTGAGTTGTAATATAAGGAAAATGACTGTCCACAATACTTACTTCTTGGGTTTTTATGAGAATCAATTTAAAATTTGTGATATAATTTACAAATCTGTAAGATGTAAACAGAGCATCATTAACCTTAATGTATCCTTTGCCTTACATCTGCATCTGTAAATACTGAGAAGAAATTAGCCCTTTGAGGATCAGTGCTACTGGGTCCTGGGATCTTCTGTTTTACACTAGATGAAGCCTGGCTATTATTCTGGGGCATGGTGGACAAAAACCCTGTATTCAAGTACAGAAGTTCCAATATTCAAAGCTTCTTCTCAGACCATTTTTCCTTTTGAGATTATAATAGTAAAGGAATGGGGGAAAAGGCAAAAAAATCCTAGAATTGTAAGTAATAATTTTCAAAGGAAACAACAGTACAAAAGAGCAAAGGGTTTATGGGCCTCCATTCAAGCACATACAAGCACAAATAATAAAATATTAAATTTATCTCCACAGAGAAAGATGAAAAATTAAAATGAGGCAAAATTTAGAGAATAGAAATGCCAGAAGCATCCTTAAGGCAGTTAAACTGTAAAGTTCCTATACTTAATTGCTATTATGATACAAGACTAAGTGCAGTATTGATTCTCTATAAAGAGATGCCTCTATATTTTTCAGGGTGTGGTGAACTATATTTTCACACTTTAATCTTAAGAGCATAATTTATAAGATATACACTTAATGGAAGTATATTTTATAAAATTGAAAATAAGAAGAGATACAAATAGTTTATAAAGAGATCTATCCTGCCTAGATTTCCTGTTATGCTACAGTACACAAACCAAAAGGGTTTTATAATTTGAAAATTAAATATCAAGACCATTTTAAGCCTTTCAATAAAATGCATGAACATTTAATAACATACCTTATTTACAATGAAAATTATTATGATAGAATATTAAAAATAGTATTATTAAGTATCTATAGCTTAAGTAAATAACTGCTTGAAATTACCATCATCAAATTATATTCTTTCAAAAGAAATTAATGATTATTTTCTATGTGTTTTTACATTGGTATTTCTATTGGGAATCATGTTTCCAATGCCTTTATACCTTGATAATACCTTCCATTTTTTCAGGAACACTTTAAATAAGACTTCTGCTGCTTCAAAATAAGACCTGATTCTGCCAGTTTGAATTTATGCTTTTTCTTGCCCATATATATTTAGTATGACTGTCTATTATCATTAGTGCTAACTTCCAGAATTATCATGCAATAATATAAAAATATCACATTATTTCTCATACTTGTAAATGTCGTATCAGCAATTAAACTGTCCATATATTTTATTGAAACACCTTGTTTCTTTCTACACCACTGCTTCCTAATAACAAGAGGTGTGACCATCTGAGGATTTTCAGAGCAATTTAACACAAAGTGTGGCTATGAATATTAAAGGTTTTTTTTAGGCTGATTCTTGAAGACATAGTAAGTCTTATGGATAAAAGTTAGGAAGGGATTTTCACTACCTTTTCTCTAATTTTTCTACATTGTTATCATGGATGATCTATATATATAAACACAATTTGTTTTTCTTATCGTTCCTCAGTTGTCTGAAAAATGCAACTGATGTAGATTTCATGATGATTCAATATTAATTAAAATATTACTTTCTCAGTGAGGTTTTCTCTTGCCAGTGATATCTTCCCTACCATTCTAAGAAATGATACAACCATTTTAACACTTGTTAATTCCTTCCCCTGTTTTATATTTCTCCTAACTCTTATCATCAAATAACACATTCTATATTTTGCTTAATAACCATGCCCATTGTGAGTTTCCTCCCATTAGAAAGTAAGCTTCATGAAGGCAAACATATATTTTGTTTTTTAAATGTTTATCTATTTTCTAGTATTTGGCAAATTACTTTTTCAATAAACAAATGGAAAAGAGGACACAGCTAGAAAACTAGGAAGAACAGACACTACAGTTAAGAAAATATACTTTTTAATATTTACCTACTGTAAAATTCACTCATTTTTGTATACAGTTGTATGTCTTGATAAAGGCATAGAATCATTTAACCACAACTATAATAAAGATACCATCAACAGTTCCATCAACACAAAACATTTCCTAGTATTGCTTTTTTTAAAGTTGGTCACTCCCCCTATTCATTCCTAATGACCATAGAACTGTTCTCCATTCTCATAGTCATGCCTTTTCCAGAACAGCATAAAAATGGAATCATACAGTTTGTAGTCTTTTTAGTCTAGCATATTTCACTTATTGTGCATTTGTGGTTTGTCCATGTTGTTGCATGTATCAGTAGTTTATTCCTTTTTTATTGTTGAATAGTGTTTCATCATATAGTTGTGCCACAGTTTTTTTGGTTTGTTTTTTTTACCAGTTGAAGAAAAACTGGGTTGCATCCCTTTTTTTGCAATTACAAATAAAACTGCTATAAACATTCGCAAGTAGGTTATCAGTTTTCTTGGGTAGATACCTATGGTCAAGATTACTGGCCATATAGTTTGTATATGTTTAGCTTTATAAGAAATTACTAAGCTCCTTTCTAAAGAAGCTATACTATTTTGCCTTCCCCCCAGCAATGTATGATAGTTTTAGTTGCTCTGCGTCTTCACCTATATTTTTACTGTCAGTTTTGGCGATGTTGCTTATTTTTAAAATTTGTTTATTTGCTTATTTTGATGAAGTACAATTTGGTGAAGATCACTTTGGTTTATATCTAAGAACATTTTGCCTAAAATGTAGCCACAATGATTTTCTCCTATGTTTACTCCTAAAAGTTTAGGTTTTACATTTGCATCTATGGTTTATTTTGAGGTAATTTCTGCAAAAAGTATGAGATACAGGTAAAGATTCAATTATTTATCCATGGATATCCAATTTTTCTAGTACCATTTGTTGAAAAGACTATCCTGTCACCTTAAATTAACATTTTACCTTTGTTGAAAATCAATTATTCATATATGGTGGGTCTATTTCTGAACTCACCATTCTGTTCTACTGATATGTGCATTCTTCAGCAATACCACACTTTCTTGATTACTGTAGCTTTATAATAAGTCTTGAAATTGTATAGTGTGAGTTCAACTCTTATTTTCTATATAAATTTTAGAAAAATGTTTTTAATATCTACAAAAAATTCTGGAATTTTCATTTGGATTACATTCATCTATAGGAGGAGTATTGATATAATATTCTTAAGTTTTCCAATTATGAACTTAGTATATCTATTTATTAGGTCTTCTTTGATTTCTTTCATCCATGTTTTAGAGTTTTTATCAGACAGATTCAGGCCATATTGTGTAAGATTTTGTGTATGTGCTCTTGTAAACTTTGATTTCCAAGTGTTCAGTGCTACTATTTAGAAAAAACAATGGATTTTTGTACCATCAATCTTGTATTCTGCTATCTTGCTAAACTAACCTATCAGTTATAGGAGTGTTTTGTGTAGATTCCATGAGAGTTCATAGACAATTATAAATTGTTTGTTAATAGAGACAGTTTTATTTTACTTTTTCCAACCTCTATTTTGTTAATTTTTCTTTATTTCCTTGCTATACTGTCTAGAACTTCCAGCACAATATTGAGTAGGAGGGGAGGGGCTAATTCATTGATTTTTTAAATCTCTTTCTCTCTACTATTCTTATTAGAAAATTTCTCCTCTATGTTCAGTTTCACTGATTCATTTTTCTGTCATCTTTATTCTGCTATTGAGGCCATCTAGCATTTTTTAAAATTCAGATATCTTATATTCAATTTCTAAATTTTCATTTAGATCTTTTCTATTATTTCTGTTTTTCCACTATGAACTTCTACTTTCCATTCAGGAGTGTTTACTTCATAGTTTATGTCTTAAGAGTTCTTATAAGGTCTTTGTGTGATAATCTCACTGTCATGGCAATCTTGGGTTGACATTTTGTCTTTTTCCTTGATTAGTCAATTTTTCCTTTGTCCCCTCATCCCCCAACTTTGGCATGTTATTATTTTGGATTGTACTGTGGACATTTGGAATATTATGTTGGGGGGATCATGAGCCCTAGTCAAATCCTTGTTGTTATATAAAAGACAGTTAAAATGGTTAGGTTCAGAAGGCAAGTTCTATTTCATCCTCTGTGGGCAGTAGCTCCAATGTCAGTGTACATATAAATTCTGCTATGTGTTTATGCCTGCCAGTGCATGAGCCACTCAGGAGTTCATCTGGGACTAAAATATTTGGTGGTTTACATCACAGCTCTATTCTCAAATCCTTTACTCTAACTGGGTGTCGACCTTGGAAGTAGGCTCAGGCTCATGTATTGGACCATCATACACAGGATTAGGGAAGCTGCTTCTTCAGGTCTCACTTCTTCAGTGCTCCCTCCACAATTTCTGGTTCCCAGGGTCCTCGTTTCCCAGCTCCTCTGGGTGGAAAAATAGTTTCCCTCAGAATTTTAGCCCTTGTGCTATCACACAGTTCCACACGACTGGGTCCATCCTTGAGGTGAGGTGTCAAATAATAAGAGAATAAAATAGTGGTGATTCAGAACACAGGGGTTCCTTTGGCTAAAGATAAGTTTTTTCT
Source organism: Lagenorhynchus albirostris (assembly GCF_949774975.1). Lineage (NCBI taxonomy): Eukaryota > Metazoa > Chordata > Mammalia > Artiodactyla > Delphinidae > Lagenorhynchus > Lagenorhynchus albirostris. The sequence continues at coordinate 106,666,358 of NC_083099.1, read as the reverse complement.
CTCTTTAGGGTAGGAACCTATGCCATCATCAGCACCATAGCAGTGCATCTCCATGACTAGGGCTGATCGGAGAGCAGAGGTGAGAGAAGAAAAATAGAAAGGAAAAAAAAGGATTTTTCTCTCACCCCTGGGATCTCAAAATCCCCTTTTCTTGGTCTTCTGAACAGATATAGGGGTTCTCTAAGAGATTCAGTTCTCTGCCTGTTGTGCAGTTCTGCAATTCAGATTACACTCATATCAAAGGTGTCCTGACACCCAATCCAGATCTTTCTCCGCTGTATGTTTTTCTTTGTAATTTATTATTTTGGGGCCATTTTAAAAATCCAAACAGAAAGTCAAGAAAGAACTTAAGGGTTATTTATCATAGCAATTAACATATTTATTTAGAATTTGAATATGGAATGTGGTCAGGTTAATTTTCATTTGAAGGGTCTGACTGAGGACTTGCCAGTGCTGTTGCCTTAAATATAAAATCAAATTCTAATCCTACAATTGTGTAGCTATGAACTCCCAGGCCATGAAAAACTGTGGCTAAAGGATTTAACTAGTCATTTCCAATCGAATGAATAGATAGCTCATCAGAATAAATATACTTGGGTTTTAATATAAAGGCTCTATTTTTATTATCCTGTGTAATTTTGAAAATTCTAACTTAGCTTTCCTCTTTCTCTTATTATGGGGCTGGCTATATATTTTCCCCCTTAAAATCCTTGGCCATTTCCCTGAAGGGGATAGAGTCAGTGGACTGAATAGGATTAGCATCAAAAGCCACCACTGCTTTCCCAGGCAGAGTTTAAAAATAGGATCATTGAATAATAAGGGATTTAAGTCTCAACCAGGGAGGGTGTGGAAGGAAATTATTTGGATTTAGACCAATAGAGATTAGAATGTGATTAGAGACTACCATGTTCTTCATATCAGATTAAGGGACTTGAAAGAGAAAACTTGCAGGAAAAAAAGTCAGGTCACAAAATTTTGCACCTGCTTCCCTGAATCAATCAAAGAAAGATCCCTCTTTCCCTGTACATTTCTGAGTCTGAGAGCACCGACTGAAGCAAACACAAAGAGGTGAAGGTCCAGAAGTGTTACAGTGTAAGGTTTAATGAAAATTACCTTTGGGAAATAGCCAATATAGGAATCAAGGAACCAAGACAGGTAACCGAAAATAATAACTTTTATATAGATTTTATCTTAAAGAATCCCAAAACAATTTCCACGGAAGAAAACGCATCATATTCAGCAGAAATCCATCCATCCCTAGAGTGAGGCATTTCTATTTAATATAGAATTCTTAGCAGGGACTAAAGAGAGAAAACATTTTTCTTCAATTTAAGGTTAGCTTACATCATTTACTCAATGCTTAGATAAAAGAAAGAGTCCTTCTTTGATTTGGTAAGATATTTTGGGGGGAGGAAAAAATACCTATATAAAATCACTCTTAAAATATTTCCTAATCAAACTGAGGTAGATTTCTATTTATCATCTCAATCAAGTTTATTAAGAAGACAATTAGTAATGAGGCAAAATTTGTTACTATGCACCATTTAAGTATTATAATAGCAAGTATGAAGAAAAAATCATTTTCAAATTGTAAAACATTTTACTTACATAAGTGAAAACCTTAATGTTAGAAACATTTTTATACAATCTGTATTGTTTCCTTTATGAAGATAGTAACAGTCTTTTGAAAAAGAATCTGTTCAAAATCTGAACAAATTAGGACATGAAGAATTCTTGTACTTTTTTTCAAAATATACATCAAGTTAAACTGACACTTGAACACTTTTTTTTTTGTATCTAAAATTCCACTTATTCTGAAATTTGTAGAAAATTTCATAGCAGTGGCAGGAATATAAACCTTTTACTTATGGTTTAAAATTCTGATGTCACTGTCAGCTTTTTGTTGTTATTTATCTTGATTTTATTGATTTTTTTTTTAAATTATAGACCTATAGATTTAATTTTAGGTGTTAATTGAAATAGTAAGATTGAAAATATTACACATCAACTTTTGTACAAAGACAAGAAAGAACAATAGACTTTTTCTCTCCATAGAGGTAATTACTTATTCTCTTTATTGTATTATCAATCATCAGTTTTTACTAAAGAACTGTGAAAGCCTACAATGGAATATTACTCAGCCATAAAAAGGAACAAAATTGGGTAATTTGTAAAGACGTGGATGGACCTAGAGACTGTCATACTGGGTGAAGTAGGTCAGAAAAAGTAAAAACAAATATCGAATATTAATGCATATATGTGGAATCTAGAAAAATGGTACAGATGAATTGGTTTGCAAGGCAGAAATAGAGACACAGATATAGAGAACAAACATATGGACAACAAGGGGGGAAAGTGGTGGGGAGGGATGAATTGGGAGATTGGGATTGACATATATACACTAATATGTATAAAATAGATAGCTAATAAGAAACTGCTGTATTAAAAAATTTTAAAAAACTGAAAACATTAATATAATTGATAAGAAGTTACTAAACTGTACTGAACTAATTAATATAATTCTGAAATTGAACAGGAGACAGGCAATGTCTTACAGGTCCATTAGTTTAATCATGTTTATCATAATGAATGTATAACTTTAAAAACTGGATTGGTTTGTCATTTACCTAGATTAACCATTTTAAATAGTAACTCCATGTGGAAAATTGGGAACTGTGTGTGTATAATAAATATACATATATTCAGAAATAATATAGTAATTTAGTCAGGTACAGAGATTATGAGACTCTTCGACAGCTATCTTTTTTAAAGCAAATCTGAAGTATGATGTACAAAAAGCTGTATATATATATATATATATTTTATATTTTAACAACTTTATTGGGGAATAATTGCTTTACAATGGTGTGTTAGTTTCTGCTTTATAACAAAGTGAATCGGTTATACATATACATATGTTCCCATATCTCTTCCCTCTTGCGTCTCCCTCCCTCCCACCCTCCCTATCCCACCCCTCCAGGCAGTCACAAAGCACCGAGCTGATATCCTGTGCCATGCGGCTGCTTCCCACTAGCTATCTACCTTACGTTTGTTAGTGTATATATGTCCATGCCTCTCTCTCGCCCTGTCACAGCTCACCCTTCCCCCTCCCCATATCCTCAAGTCCGTCATCCAGTAGGTTTGTGTCTTTATTCCTACCTTACCCCTAGGTTCTTCATGACATTTTTTTTCTTAAATTCCATATATATGTGTTAGCATACGGTATTTGTCTTTCTCTTTCTGACTTACTTCACTCTGTATGACAGACTCTAGGTCTATCCACCTCATTATAAACAGCTCAATTTCGTTTCTTTTTATGGCTGAGTAATATTCCATTGTATATATGTGCCACATCTTCTTTATCCATTCATCCGATGATGGGCACTTAGGTTGTTTCCATCTCCTGGCTATTGTAAATAGAGCTGCAATGAACATTTTGGTACATGACTCTTTTTGAATTTTGGTTTTCTCAGGGTATATGCCCAGTAGTGGGATTGCTGGGTCATATGGTAGTTCTATTTGTAGCTTTTTAAGGAACCTCCATACTGTTCTCCACAGTGGCTGTATCAATTTACATTCCCACCAACAGTGTAAGAGGGTTCCCTTTTCTCCACACCCTCTCCAGCATTTATTGTTTCTAGATTTTTTGATGATGGTCATTCTGACTGGTGTGAGATGATATCTCATTGTAGTTTTTATTTGCATTTCTCTAATGATTAATGATGTTGAGCATTCTTTCATGTGTTTGTTGGCAGTCTGTATATCTTCTTTGGAGAAATGTCTATTTAGGTCTTCTGGCCATTTTTGGATTGGGTTGTTTGTTTTTATGTTATTGAGCTGCATGAGCTGCTTATAAATTTTGGAGATTAATCCTTTGTCAGTTGCTTCATTTGCAAATATTTTCTCCCATTCTGAGGGTTGTCTTTTGGTCTTGTTTATGGTTTCCTTTGCTGTGCAAAAGTTTTGAAGTTTCATTAGGTCCCATTTGTTTATTTTTGTTTTTATTTCCATTTCTCTAGGAGGTGGGTCAAAAAGGATCTTGCTGTGATTTATGTCATAGAGTGTTCTGCCTATGTTTTCCTCTAAGAGTTTGATAGTTTCTGGCCTTACATTTAGGTCTTTAATCCATTTTGAGCTTATTTTTGTGTATGGTGTTTGTTAGGGAGTGATCTAATCTCATTGTATATTTTTAATGTATACAATCTGATAAGTTAGAGAAGTATATATCCATGAAACCATCATCACAATATATGCCATAAACATATCCATTACATCCAAAAGTTTCCTCCCACCCTTTTTATTTTTTTCCTCAGTGACTATCTTGAATCATGACTGTTTATCACCAAGATCAGCATTCTTCTTTCATTGTTTAGAAGTTTCAATATTATATTAATATTCTATTAATAATTCGGTAGATAGTTCTAAATATGAATCAGTACTCCATACTGTTCCTCTTTAGTAGAGCACTGTTCCACTTTGAGGAGAAAATTTCATTGTCATCATGATCTGGTAAGTGTCCTGGAATTATAGAGAATTTTTAGCAATGTCAAACCAAACAATGAATAATCAAACACTACTTTGAAAATGTTTGTTCATCACTAATCTATTTCATGGGATAACAGCTTACTATAATAGAAAGAGGAAAATGAATTATTTTAGAACAGTGCCTAAGACACAGTAAGAGCCAAATAAATTGCTGATAAATATTACTATTCATGTTAGGTTTATTTTTTTCAATTTTTAAATTAGGGATAATAATACTTAGCTCATTGAATGTCTCTTGGAACAGGTGAATTTGTGCATCATAATTCTCACAGTTCTTGAACTATGTTAACTAGTAAATAATAAATAGTGATAGAGTTTAATAAACACTGCTATCATTGTTTTCAGTCTGTAGAAGGAGGCATCATTTTGTAGGAGTCATTTTTAGTGAGACTTTCATGGATGCCGTTAGATTTAGGCATGTTGATAAGGAATGGGTGGGTATACTGTGTGATGTGCAGCGTGTATGCCTACAAAGCCTGGGAGAGGGTCTTTATGTTTGGTGCACAGGGGGAAGTGGTGAATGTTGATGGGAAATTGTGAAGGATGAAAATATTAAATTAGCTGTAAACCCTGATGACACGAAAAGGCAAAATGATGGGAAGTCTTAAAAGTCAGTTAAGTAGCTTGGATTTTTCCATATTTTATTTAAATTTTATTTTGTGACAGCTGCCTTTCCCTTTGTAAAATTTCACATTGTTATTTAGAAAATACAATTTTCCAATCTTTTGAGGATCAAAATGATTGGGGAGAAGAAATCACCACTCTGACTTTAAGGCTTTAAAAAATCATAACAAAAAATGACATTCAGAAACAAAAGAAAGCTTAGGTCTGGACCTGAAAAGAGCCTTACATAGTATGCAAAGTATTTGATTTGTGTTTCTTTACTAATAAGTTTTGCCTGCTTGGAATGTTATGCTATTTCTCCTAAATTCTGGGGCTGGTTGTTTTGATTAATGTTGAGAGGCTGTGAAAATGACTTCTCTGGATATCTTGACTAGCTAGAAACCCATCTGTCTTACATGACTTAGTTGTTAGTCCTGCCTGGAGGCAAGGATAGATAACCTGAAACAGAGTAAGAGGCCCAAAGGAGAGGATTAAGTTGCTAGATTAGTAGTGACCATATGCTCTCTAGAAGGTTCATGAACTTGCTTATTTTCATAGGAAAAGATATGTTTTTCTCAGTGACCTTGAATTTTAGTACGAGAACAAGGCCACCTTTAAAATGCCCATTAAAACCACTGGAGCAAGTAATCTTTCAAGGAGAATATTTTTGTTCCAGATATAAAAATGCTAAATGATTAGGAAAACTCTCTCCTCTCTCACCTTCACCTCTTACCCCTTTCTCTTTTTCCTCTCAGCCCTTCTTTCCTTCCTTCCTTCCAAAAGATTAAAAATGCTTTGATATATTTTTTCAGATGCTATGTTTTATTAGATTGCTTAGCAGTAAGAGAATATCCTAAAAAGAAAAATAATATCCTTTGAATTCAAGGTATACGCTCTTACATTGATTCTTATTCTACTATTAGTAATGGAAGGTTTTAAACATGAAACAAAACTAATTAAGTTACTTTTCTAAAAGTAATTTCATACTACTGCAAAGAACTGTACTGCACTACATAGTTAGAAAATGGTTTCTAAACTTACTTAAAGTTTACTTCGCTGTATTTGATCTTTCCTTTACTTTAACCAGAATATAGAGCTTTCTTTACTCTTGCTGAGAATGTATTTATTTTTTTATGAGACAGTTAACTCCAAAGACATCAATACTTTTTAAACTGGAAAGCGTCTAAGCCAAAGGGTTTTATTTCATGTCTTTTCTTCTCTCTGTATTAAGTAACAAACACTTATTACTTTACTGATTCTAGTAAAGTGTAATATGAGTTAGTATTTTCAATAAGAGAAAAAAATAGAAATTCATTAATTATAGTTAAATTTTCCTTGATAAGAGATTTAAACATATTTGTGAATTTACTTCACTCTCACTCATGAGAATTCAATACCATCTAATTGTTTTTGCCTTCACATCACCCATTTTTTTCTCTGTCTTGCCTTAGGCTATTCCTTTTGCCTGGAATGTTTATCTTCTATCTCATCCATCTTGCATTGTCCTACTCCAAATGCCACCTCTCTTATGTGCTGTATGGTGTTGTTTTTGAGACCTCTCCCCATGGCCTCTCTTATTGAGTTTCTTGTTGCCTTGGAGTATAAGTTCATTTAATAAATCATATCTCCTTAAGGGCAGGGACAGTTTCATATTTATAGAACAGGATGTTCAGTGTCATGTACATAGGCATTTAATGAATATTTGTTCCATAGGTGGATTAAATGCTTTATTCCACATCTGAAACATGGAGGTTTTACCTCTTGTTATACAGGTTTCGTTTATTGTAAACAGAGTTTTGAGGAATATATTCTGCTCTTCCTTCTCTTATTTGAAATGAAGTAATAGGCACATTTTATGATATATGCTTGGTTAAATGTAAATTTGCTTTTATCCCAGCTATTCTTGTTAAAACAAAAAGGTCTTAACATAACTAGTGAAGTCCATAGCTTAAATACATAAGGTTATTAGGCATGAAAAATTCTAATTGACTATATCCCTCTATATTTATATAATAAGAAGAAAAATTTTAAAAAATAAGTAAAAAAAAATGACATAATGTCAAAACAGCTAGCACTTTTATTGTACTTACTCTGTGCCAGGCACTGTTCTATGCTCTTTGCATATACAACCCACATTTACCCTCATAAAAGCTGTGTGAAGAAACTGAGTCACAAAGAGCTCATGTCACTTCTCTAAGCCATACAACTTGCAAGTATCAGAGCCGGGGTTTAGAGTCGGTTACTGTAGCTCTAAGATTCATACTCTTAACCACTGTGCTATATTATATATTACTTTCTAATGGGTAGCAAGGGTGCACAATATGAGTTCTAAATATACATTTTATATTCAAAAAGAAATTATTGAGCTTCTTTTGTGCACTGTCACTGTAAGAAGTAATCCAGATAAAGTCAATGCATGTCTATTCTTGAAGAAATCAAAGTTTGCTTTTATTAAAGTTTAGTAATAATAAAATACCTGTTCAAGGTTAAGGTGAAGATATCTGAACATATTTTAGCCAAAGTCTACTAATATTTTCTTAATATATTATTTCATCCTGCATCTTATTCTTTCTCTTATACTGTTACTGTCTTTTGAAATACTGCTTTATAAAATAGTATCTATCATTGAAATATTTTATTGTTAAAAGGGCATTCACATGTCTTTGTGGAATACTAAGTATATATTAAATTTATTATCATTTGCTGAGTTTTTCATATAAAACTTATCAGTACATTTTCAGACCATAAAATGTAGACACTTCAAGGACAGTGAAAGACACTGGACTCTGTCAAACTTAGCCTTTTAATTTTAGAGACAAGGAGATTGAGATCAAAAGAGGCTATGTGACTTGCCCAAGGTCAATCAACAGTAACTGACATGATGATTAAGTGAAGTCATTTGAGGTAATTTTTTAATGGAGTGCTACAAAACAATTAATCTGTGCTGACTTTCCTTTGAAAACCTTATACCTTTCCTGGTTTAAGTTATTTTCTTTGTCATAGGATTATAAACACTTTATTCTATATGGATACCATATAAGCATACCTTCTAAACTTATGAATTAATTTTACTCAAAAATTTAATTTTCCTTTATTTTATGGTACAATGAAGTAGGTGAAGCTATTGAATATATGCAGTTAATTCTTGATGTGGAAATAAAAATATATAAATATGTATAGTTATGTGAAATATATATCAACAAAACATACATAGCAGAAAGTACTAAGATTACATTTTGCACTTACACTCAAGTTTGGGTGTGTCTGATACATGTAAATTCAAATTGAAACTACCAAAAGCCCACAGTGAAAAACTAAATACTATGCTCTTTATTTAGCATTAATTAATGATAGACACCTTCTCGAGTAAAATTTAAAGGTTTTTTTTTTCGTTTGCATCGTGCGTAAAGCAAGGTTGTTTCCTTGAAAGAATTTCATCCTACATAACTTGAGAAAAAATATTTCAAACTAAAGCATGCCAAATCCTATGGTGAAGGATGGAAAGCAATGTAATGTGATTTACAGCTAGGGATACAGTGTTGGGAAAAAGAGATGGATTAATGAAATATTACTCTCATCAAAATTATACATTTCTGCTATTTGAAGAAAGTAATTTTATTACATGAACCATTAAAAGGAATAATTAAAGTAAAATCTTAAAAATGAAGTGTTTTTAGCCTAAAGTTACAAAATCTCCCCAATAATGGAACTGTCCAATAATAGATATTTTTGCAGAAGATTTTTCTGTATCAGGAGGGAATAGGACTTAGAGAAAAAGTCTCTTCTTTGCATAGATTCTAGGATTCTATATCAAATTGACAACACACACTCTCTCTCTCATCATGTACATGTATAAAAATATCTTCCACATTGTCATGCCCCCATGCTGCTTTGCGTGGCTTAAACCTACATATTAGTGATACCATTTCCTTCCTAAACATCACTTCCTTATGTTTCTTCCAGACTGAGGTGATCTTAACATCTACCAGCCTGTGATGTCTATCAATTAAACGACTACTGTTGACCTGGCTGCCATGTCTTTCGGTTATCTCTAGATTTTAAAGCGGAGTGCTTTTTTCTGCCTGTAATTTTCTGCCTGTAATCATGACCAAATTTAAATTCATGTTAAATCACCACAATTTTTCCTTTAACATTTGAATTCAATGAATGGTGACCAGATTTGGCTTTCACATGGACTATATGGATGTGAGTTTACATATGCAAAAAGCACAGTACACAGGAAACAGTGACTGAGTGCAATTTTTAGTAAACGAAAAGAAGGTGTTAGTGGTTACAGACCCTGTTGTCTTCCTAAAGAAGTCACTGATTCATCTTTATCACTTTACATATTGACAGCCATCAATCCTCTTCTGCTTCCACGTAATCTATGTTACTGCAGATATCTCATGCCACCCGATCTCTTATATGCACAAGGTGCATATAATTGTATTTCATGCTGATTAAAAGGTTTGTTAAGGTCTTTGCCACCAAGGAGTTTATAATCCATAAGAGATCTAAACATTCCTATTATTATGGATAGACATATTCATTCATTCTGAATATTACCTTAGAACATTCTTAAAGGTGTTGTTATGAAAAATAGCTTCCTTAATTCTATCTCACCTCTGTTCTTTTCACTTTTCCTCCTCTTATCTTCCATTCTTTCTCAACTAAATCCTCCTCTGGCCTTTGCAAACCCTTCCCCTAAACCAGTCATTATGATGGAGAATACACTGCTTTATTATTATTCCTCTTTCTCTTACCATATTCATCATTTTCCCACAGTAAACCTATAACTAAGTTCTCCTCTTTCCCTTGGCAATTATCTACTTTTTGATGACTGCTTTCAGCTAAGAGCTACAGCAATCTTTTCCTCCTCTCCATCCTCCTTTGGCCCCCCTCTGTTTGTCTTGATATTTCTTGATGCTTATTTTCCAATATCCATTTATCTAGGGTAAAAGATGCTATGCCCAGCAATCTCCCCAAATCCTGAAAATTTGGAGAGCTACAGTAATAAGGAGGTATAAACTACAATAAGGTAAAGTAGATTCAGAGTATGAGATAATGCATTGAAGTTCCACTTAGATCTGATCAAATTAAGCTCAGAACCTTCCTGAAGCTATTATTGTGGTCTATGAATTTTCAGGAATAGAATTAGAAAAGGAAAATCAATCATTTAAAGAAAATTTACTGAACTACACTTAATGCAAGGGAAAATGCTCATGCTGGAAATGTAGTGGTAGAATAGAAAATCAACTCTTCACTAATCACAGTAACTAAGTAAATGTTTTGCCCCTTACTGTTCTGTTTCTCTTCAATGACTATCTATCTTTCTCATTTTTGGTGCAAATTTTCTTTCATCCTTCTCATTGTAGCACTATAGTTTCTCCCTTCTGCTGCTCACATCATCAGATGTAATTCCATTTGCAGTTGTGTAATATCTGTATTGTTATCTAGCATGACAGAGTATTTAAGTGTAATTATACACAAAATACACATTTTACACATAGATGCATATGGATTATACATATTATAAAATATTAGCTATATTCTCTAAAAGTATGGATAACTAGATTCAACTGATAAATGAAAAGATGAACATCAAATTCCATTAATTCCATTTGACTTCCGGGTTTCTCTCCCTGAAGCACTGATGTTTACAACAAAGGAAAAGAAAATCACTGATTGGAAGACAATCCAAATATATAAATAAGAAATAAAATTCAGTAAAACATCTTTGGAGAGAAAGAAGACAAAACAGTTGTTTTCATAAAACTAGGTCAATAACCATTGTATAACAAGTTGTTTTTAATAACTTTACTTCAAACAAGTTTAGTTCCTTTATAAACTGTGGAAGGCAGAAAACCAAAGACCCATGTGTCTAATGGTAGAGGAAGTCCTCTATATTATTCATACTACATTATATTATGACTCAAGTATTTGACTTTTAGGGAAATCCTGAGTGACATCTTTAAATGATGCAAATCTGTCTCAGCTAGTCTGATACCAATTTTTTTTCTGATAAATCAATATTTTGTAATTTGTCTAGAGCTTCAAGGTCATTTCTGAAATTCACTTTGCTCATTAAGAAATGGTTTTGGCTGCAAGGGATTATTTAATTACAGTTTGTAGTCCTTACATAGAGAAAAATATAATTACCTCAGACCAGCTTACCCAAAGGTGAATTTGAATAATGTTAGCATTATTAGCAAAATATAGCAAAAATATCAAAATTCAGGTTTCAGCTGGAAGTTTCTAGGGTCAACCTGAAAACATTTAAATATATATATATATATATATATATATATATTAGACAATGAATTCTCTATGCCTATAGGAGAAATAAAAAATTGAATTTACTTCCTACTCTGGTGCTTTTCATGATGGAAGGGCCTGATTTATATATATTATCTGACATTTCCCGCAATATTAGTTTAAAAGCTCATAGGTGGTAAAGATGAGACCAATGATACAATTTGTAGGGCTTCCATGATATCACTTAGAGATGGAAATCATGAGTTTTGACTTCAATTCTGAACTATGTTGATTAACTCTAGCTGTGGAAAAAAAATTATTAATGACTCTATCCTTTGATATAAATATGTAATGGAAGTGCATTATGAAAATAATATTTTTATTGTGAATTAATTAAAACTGAAGCAATATTATTAGCTGTACTAAGTACAGTAGGCATCAAAATAAAATAATTAAGCTATTTAAAAATATAGACGGTGTTGGGCTTCCCTGGTGGTGCAGCGGTTGAAAGTCTGCCTGCCGATGCAGGGGACACGGGTTCGTGCTCCGGTCTGGGAAGATCCCACATGCTGCAGAGCGGCTGGACCTGTGAGCCATGGCTGCTGAGCCTGCACGTCTGGAGCCTGTGCTCCACAACGGGAGAGGCCACAACAGTGAGAGGCCCGCATACCGCAAAAAAAAAAAAAATTTTATATATATATATATATATATATATATATATATATATATATATATATATATATATCCTCTCTTGCTGCTCAACCTTCTCTGTCCTCTAAAACTATTAGTGAGCCACTGGGACTCAGATCTTGACCTGACTTCTCTAATATGTACATTTCCCCTAGAAAATCTTGCTTATGGCTTTAAATATATAATATCTATGCCAGTGACTTCCAAATGTATATATCTAGATTCTACCTCTTTACTGAACTCAAAATACATATAATCTAAAACCTGCTTTATGCTTTCGTTTGGATATCTAATTAGCACCTCAGAATTAATGTATCAAAACTAATTCATTCTTTCTCAAACCTTTTTTGCATATTTGTAAATAACATTACCATTATTTACACTAGCAAATTTATTGATTCTGTCTCCATAACACATTCTGAATCTATCCTTTCTCTACCTCTCACAGTACAATCTTAGTCTAAAGTCTCTAGCCCAGATAATCAAAGTAGTTTCCTAGCATGTCTCCTCACATAGCAGGAACCACTTTCAGTCCACCAGAAAGATTTAGGCACCACTTCTGCCATACAGAGTTGTTGCTTTGGCTGCCCAATCAGGTACTACCTTTTAAAATTTCTTGTATCAGCAGAATGGGAAGGAATGTGATAAGTTATTTCAGTGGGTTATGTATTAAAATGAGCAACATTACTTCTGAACTCAGGTGGCTTAGAGGCAAGTGGACTTTGCTTAACCTATCTTTTCCTATCCATTGGCTAAAATCAAGGATTAGGAAGACCTAGAAATAGAGGAGCCAAGAGGTGGAAGAAATCTATGTCCCTGAATCACTGCATTGAGTTGCCAGATAAAAATCATATTGAGATATGGGAGCAAAAAATAACTTCCATTGTGTTAAACTACTTATATTTTGGAGCATTATTTTCTATTAGCGGTTTCTGTCATCTGATCTAATTTTGTATTCTATGCTTTCTAGACCCTAAAGCAACTTCTAAGAAAATAACTCAAAAAACACAGTTAAAAAACAGTTAAAAATTATTAAGGAAATTTAAATGTTATACTAGAAAATATCCACTTAATAGAAATTAGTAAAGGAAGAATAGAGGAACAAATTAATAATGAGACATATAGAACAAAGAAGCACAATGGCAGACCTAAATCCAACCATATCAATAATAACATTAAATGTAAATGGATAAAACAATCCACTCAAAAGACAGATGTTGTCAGACTGGTATAAAAAAAGAAAAAAAGAAAACACAGGATCTAACTCTATGCTGTCTACAGGAGACAGATTTTAGAGCCAAAGATAAAAAATAGGTTGAGCATATAATATACATTCATTCTTTAATCCCTTCCTCCAATTTATTCTTCATTCAGGGGCTATTGCTCCAAGTTACCTATGGCTTTCCATTACACTTAGGAACAATACGATAAATGCAAATTTCCTGTCCTGTGTTCAAAGATCTACACCATCAGTCCACCAGGTAGGTCTTCAGACCAGAAGCCTCAGCACTACCTGGGAACTCATTAGGAATGAAAATTTGCAGAATTTTCCCAGAATAAATCCACACACTTGTCAATTAATCTACAACAAAGAAAACAAGAATATACAATGGAGGAAAGGCAGTCTCTTCAACTACAACTGGTTTTGGGAAAACTGGACAACTTCATGTAAAAGAATGAAATTGGAACACTCTAACACCATATACAAAAATAAACTCAAAATGGATTAAAGACCTACATGTAAGACTGGATACTCAAACTCCTAGAGGAAAACATATTCAGAACATTCTTTGACATAAATAATAGCAACATTTTTTAGCACCATCTCCTAGAGTAATGGACATAAAAACAAACAAATCAGATATAATTAAACTTGAAAGCTTTTGCATAGCAAAGGAAACTATAAACAAAACAAAACCATAAAGAAAAAAAACCTATGGAATGGGAGACAATATCTGCAAACAATGCAACCAACAAGAGATTAATTTCCAAAATATACAAACAGTTCATACAGTTCAACATCAAAAAAAAAAAATGTGCAGAAGATCTAAATATACATTTCTCAAAAAAAGACATACAGATGGGCAACAGACATATGAAAAGATATTCAACATCCCTATTAGAAAGATGTAAATCAAAACTACAATGGAGTATCACTTCCACCCACCAGAATGGCCATCATCAAAAAGTCTACAAATAGTAAATACTGGAGAGGGTATGGAGAAAAAGGAGCCCTCCTACACTGTTGGTGGGAATGTAAATTGGTGCAGCCACTATGGAGAACAGTATGGAATTCCTTAAGAAACTAAAAATAGAGTTACTATATGATCCAGTGATCCCCCTACTAGACTGGAGAAAACTCTAAGTTGAAAAGATACATACACCCCAGTGTTCATAGCAGCACTATTTACAATAGCCAAGGCATAGAAGCAACCTGTGTCCATCAACAAATGAATTGATAAAGAAGATGTGGTACATATATACAAAGAAATATTACTCAGCCATAGAAAAGAATGAAAGAATGCCATTGCAGCAACAAGGATGGACCTGGAGATTATCATACTAAGTGAAGGAAGTCAGACAAAGACAAATATCATATGATATCACTTATATGTGGAATCCAAAAAAATGTTACAAATGAACTTATTTACAAAACAGAAGTGGACTCAGAAAACAAATGTGTGGTTACCAAAGGGGAAGGGGGGGATAAATTAGGAGTTAAAAGGAGTTAAAAGATAAAAAGGAGTTTGGGATTAAAATATACACACTAATATATATAAAATAGATAACCAGCAAGGACTTACTGTATAGCACAGGGAACTATACTCAATATCTTGTAATAACCTATAATGGAAAATAATCTAAAAAAGAATATATATATATATATACATATGTATATAATATATAACTGAATCACTTTGCTGTACACCTGAAACTAATACAACACTGTAAATCAACTATATTTCAATAAAAATTTTAAAAAATGAAAATTTGGGGCCACACCAGACCTACTGAATTAGAAGATCTAGAATGGTACCCTAGCAATCTGATTGTGTGTTTGTTTTAAATTCTCCATATATGCTTAAGTTTGATAACCAGTGCTTTACAATATCAATTAACTACCAACCTATTTTTTCCCCCTCATTTTATACTTCTCTGTTTTTTACTGCATTAGAGCCTCCCTTATTTCCTCTTCTTTTTGTTGAACATAACAAATTCATTCCAGCTTAAATCTCTTGGAGTATTTGTCTCAGGCAGAGGGAACAATCCTTTGTTTTCCCTTCTCCTTTCATGTCTCATATCAAATATTATTCTCTCAGATCTTTCATCATCCTCTAATCTAAAGAAAGTAGTCCTGTTCCATTGGCTGTGTCTCTTTATCTCACCTTGTGCAATCTGTTTTCCTCACTTATTTATCACTTTCTGAAATTATTTTGAGGGTTAGTTGGTTTAGTAACTTTTATGTATTTCTCCTCCTTTAAAGTGTAAGATCCAAGAAATAGGAAATTCCATATCAGCAGTCCCTAAAACAGTGCCAGGCAAATAAGGTAGTAGGTATATATTTAATTGATTATAATTATATTTCAAAAAATTGAAATATAAATATTTACTTTCTATTACACTTTAACTATAAATATATTTTGACACTGAGTGTAGTTTAAAACACTCATTCTTAAAGCCATCTCCTTCTCATATATTTGAGAGACTAGGTGATCATTCCTGAATCAGACATGATACCAGTCTTGTTTTGACTTGCTGTTTTATTTTCTAGTCTTCCATAGGCAACTCATTATCTTGCCTTCTTCAAATCCTGAGATGCAGTTCCCCACAGACAATTCTGTGAATTCAAAAGAACCTTGAAAAAGCATAGCTTGGGGCTTGGCAGGCTTTCTTTCCTTTTCTGGATTGTCCCTTACTTTCATACACATCAAGTTTAGAAGTAGAGGAAAGGGAAAAATTCACCAAGGCAGTCCCTGCATAGAGTGACACTGCAAGGTGCTAAGCTTTTGGTGGCATCTGCGGTGACCTCGTTGGCAAAGGTTGTGGAAAGCAGAAACCTCTCCCACAGAGGAGGAGGAAAACAAAGGTGGCGAGTGACTGCTTGGCTGTTCCATTTGTGCAGGTTGCAGATGTAGGGACACAGTTCTCAGAAGTCTGAGGCAGGACCTCTCTGACTACGGAGGAGGGAGAGAAAAAGGAAGCAGGCTGTCTGTCAAGAATAAGATTTTTGCTGTCAGTTTTAAGACTTCAGCAGGAGGTTCTGAGAAATCTGTTGCATTTCTCTACACTAACAATGAAAGGTCAGAAAGAGAAATTAAAGAAACAATCCCATTTACCATCACATCAAAAAGAATAAAATACCTAGGAATAAACCTACCTAAGGAGGCAAAAGACCTGTACTCGGAAAATTATAACACACTGATTAAAGCAATTCAAGATGAAACAGAAAGCTATACCATGCTCTTGGATTGGAAGAACCAATATTGTCAAAATGACTATACTGCCCAAGGCAATCTACAGATTCAATGCAATCCCTATCAAATTACCAATGGCATTTTAACAGAATTAGAACAAAAAATTTTACAATTTGTGTGCAGACATGAAAGACCCTGAATAGCCAAATCAATCTTGAGAAAGAAAAACAGAGCTGTAAGACTCAGGCTCCTTGACCTCAGACTATACTACAAAGCTACAGCCATCAAAACAGTATGGTACTGGCACAAAAACAGAAATACAGATCAATGGGAGAGGATAGAAAACCCAGAAATAAACCCACACTTATGGTCAATTAATCTATGACAAAGGAGGCAAGACTATACAATGGAGAAAAGACAGTCTCTTGAATAAATGCTACTAGGAAAACTGGACAGCTATATGTAAAATAATGAAATTAGAACACTCTTTAATACCATACACAAAAATAAATTCAAAATGGATTAAAGACCTAAATGTAAGAGTGGATACTATAAAACTCTTAGAGGAAAACATAGGCAGAACACTCTTTGACATAAATTACAGCAATATCTTTTTGAATCCATCTCCTAAAGTAATGGAAATCAAAATAAAAATGGGACCTAATTAACTCAAAAGCTTTTGCACTGCAAAGGAATCTTTAAACAAAATGACAACTCACAGAATAGGAGAAAATATTTGAAAACGATGACACTGACAAGGGATTAATCTCCAAAATCTACAAACAGCTCACGTGGCTCAATATCAAAAAAACAAACAATCCAATCAGAAAATGGGCAGAAGACCTAAATAAACATTTCTCCAAAGAAGACATACAGATGGCCCAGAGGCACATGAAAAGATACTCAACACCACTAATTAGAGAAATGCAAATCAAAACTACAATGAGATATCATCTCACACCTGTCAGAATGGCCATCACCAAAAAGTCTACAAACAATAAATGCTGGAGAGGGTGTGGAGAAAAGGGAACCCTCCTACACTGTTGGTGGGAATGTAAATTGGTATAGCCACTATGGAAAACAGTACGGAATTCCTTAAGAAACTAAAAATAGAGCTACCATATGATCCAGCAATCCCCCTCCTGGGCATATATCCAGAGAAAACCATGGTTCAAAAGGATACATGCACCCCAATGTTCATGGCAGCACTATTTACAATAGCCAAGACATGGAAGCAACCTAAATGTCCAATGACAGAGGAATGGATAAAGAAGATGTGGTACATATATACGATGAAATATTAGCCATTGAAAAGAATAAAGAATGTCATTGTAGCAACATGGATGGACCTGGAGATTATCATACTAAGTGAAGGAAGTCAGACAGAGAAAGACAAATATCATATGATATCACTTATATGTGGAATCCAAAAATATGATACAAATAAACTTATTTACAAAATAGAAATGGACTCAGACATAGAAAACAAATATGTGGGTACCAAAGGGGAAAAGTTGTGGGGAGGGATAAATTGGGAGTTTGGACTGACATATTCACACTACGTTTAAAATAAATAACAACAAGGACCTATTGTATAGCACAGGAAACTCTGCTCAATATTCTCTAATAACCTAAAGGGGAAAAGAATTTCAAAAAGAATAGATAAATGTATATGTATAACTGAATCACTTTGCTGTATACCTGAAACTACCACAACATTGTTAATCAACTATACTCCAATATAAAATACAAATTTTAAAAAAAGAAATGAAAGAAATAAAAGACTTCAGCAGGACGTCCACCCACAGACGTTTGGGTGTACCCCAATCGAGGATTTACCTACCAGGTTGTGGGTACCACCAAATCCTTAATTGCTAAGCCCATGTCCCCGTACTCCACTGCCAGTTCCTTGTGCAAATTCTGAGAGCATGTGGGTAGGACAAACCACAAAGTTGAGCTGTAACACCACTTCTAGAATATTTTTTTTCTAGTAGTCTATTGAATTGTAAGATCCAAATTAAAAATAATCTAGAATTTGGAAAGCTATAAGGCATTGAAGAAAGAAATTTAAGATGACATAAATAAATGGAAAGGTAGATATACAATGTTCTTGGATTGGAAGAATTAATAATGTTAAAATAACCATACTACCCAAGGCATTCTACATATTCAATGCAACCCATATCAAAATACCAATGTCATTTTTCACAGAACTAGAACAAATAATTTTAAAATTTGTATGGAAACACAAAAGACCCTAACAAAAATAACCTTGAGAAAAAAAGAACAGAGCTGGAGGAATCATGCTCCCTGACTTAAGATTATACTATAAAGCTACAACAATCAAAACAGTGTGGTACTGGCACAAAAGCAGAATTATAGATCAATGGAACAGCATAGAAAGCCCAGAAATGAACCCACGCACCTATGTTCAATTAGTCTACAACAAAGGAGGCAAGAATATACAAAGGAGGAAACACAGTCTCTCCAATAAGTGGGACTGGGAAAACTGGACAGCTACATGTAAAAGAATGAAATTAGAACATTCTTTAATACCATATACAAAAATAAATTCAAAATGGATTAAAGACCTAAACGTAAGACCGAACAACATGAAACTCCTAGAGGAAAATATAGGCAGAACATTCTTTGACATAAATTGTAACAATACTTGTTTTGGATCTGTCTAGTAAAGCAAAGGAAATAAAAGCAAAAATAAATGGTACCTAATTAAACTTAAAAGTTTTTTCACAACAAAGGAAACCATCGACAAAATGAAAAGACAGTCTACTGAATGGGAAAAAATATTTGCAAATGATATTAGCAGTAAGGGGTTAATATCCAACATATATAAATAGCTCATATAACTCAACATCAAAAAAACAAACCCAATCAAAAAATGGGCAGAAGAACTGAATAGACATTTTTCCATAAAGGAAATGCAGATGGCCAACAGGCACATAAAAAAATTATCAACATCACTAATCATCAGGGAAATGAAAATTAAAACTACAGATATCACCTCAGAATGTCTATCATCAAAAAGAACACAAATAAAAAAATATTGGAGAGGATGTGGAGAAAAGGGGACACTCATACACTGTTGTTGGGAATGTAAATTGTGGGACACATTATGGAGGCTTCTGTGGACACATTATGGAGGCTTCTCAAAAAAACAAAAATAGAACTACCATATGACTCAGCAAGTCCACTCCTGAGTATATGTCTGGAAAACCTTAAAACACTAATTTGAAAAGATACATGAACTCCAATGTTCATAGTAGCATTATTTACAGTTGCCAAGATATGGAAGCAACCTAAGTTTCCGTCAACAGATGAATGGGTAAAGAAGATGTGGTATATATGTACAATGGAATACTACTCAGCCATAAAAAAGAATGAAATTTTGCCATTTGCAGTAGCATGGATGGATTTGGAGAGTATTATGCTAAGGGAAATAAGTGGGACAGAGAAAGACAAATACTGTGTCATTTTTATGTGGACTAAAAAATACAACAAACTAGTGAATATAACAAAAAAAGCAGACTCACAGATATACAGAACAAACTAGTGGTTACCAGTGTAGGGAGAGGGAAAAGGGGAGGGACAATATAGGGGTAGGAGATTAAGAGGTACAAATTATTATATATTAAATAAACTACAAGGATATTTTGCACAGCACAGAGAATATAGCCAATATTTTATAACTATAAATGGAGTATAACCTTAAAAATTGTGAATCACTATATTGTACACCTGTAACTTATGTAATATTGTACATCAACCATACTTCAATTAAAAAATAAAGAAAACCGTAACTTAAAAGGGAGTCTTCTACTTCAAATGTGAGAGCATAAATGGATATATTCAAATACTTTGGAAAAAACATCAAGGAAATATGGTATCACAAAAAGAAAATTATATTCTCCAGAAATGGAACTGGAAGGAATGGAATATTGTAATCTAACTGATAAACAATTAAAAATAGCTATTGTGAAAAAATTCAACAAGCTATAAGAAAATTCAGGCAATTCAATGAACTCAAGAATAAAGTCAATGAAAATAAAGATTTCTTTACCAAAGACATCAAAATTATAAAAAAGAACCAACAAATTTTGGAGCTTAACAATTCAATGAATAAGATGAAGAATACAATAGAAAGCATTGGTAACCGGGCAGAGCAGATTAAAGAGAGAAAAAGTGACTTGGAGACTAGGAATATAGAAATAGTTAATTTACAAGAGGGGAGAGAACTACATTAAAAAAAAAAAAACCCTACAAGAGCAATCAATCAGATTCAATCAGAGAAGCAAATATAAAATAATTGGTGTACTAGAAGGAAAAGAGAGGAAGAAGGCAGCATAAGGTTCATTTAAAGAAATAATAGTTGAGAACTTCCCAAACCTGGGAAAGGAATTTGACATACAAGTCCAAGAAGCTAATAGAACACCCTATTATCTCATTGAAAAAAGACCTTTTCCAAGTCACACTATAACAAAACTGTCAGAAATCAATAAAGACTTAATGGCAGCCAGGTGGGGAAAATAAGTAACTTACAAAGGAACCACCATTACATTAACAGTAGACTTATCAGTAGAAAATGTGCAGGCTGGGAGAGTGTAAAATGACATATTCAAAGTATGGAAAGATAAAGTATTCTTGGCTGGCAATTTTTATCTGACAGAGTTATCCTTCAGATATGATGGAGAAGTAAAGGCTTTGCCAGACAAATAAAAATTTGAGGGAGCTTACCACTAGACCTTACCTTGCAAGAAATGCTTAGAGGAGTTATTCAAGGTGAAATGAAAATATGCTAATCAGTAACATACAATTATTTTAAACTACACAACACTCTGGTACAGGTGAAAAAGAAACAATCAGAATTAGAAAACTGTAACTCTATATTAGAATAGTGATTTAACCACTTAACTGTAGTATAACATTTAAAAGAAAAGAATATTCAAAGTAACTATAGCCACTATAATTTGTTAACATATACATAGCATAAAAAGAGGTAAATAGCAACATCAAAAATATAAAAGGGGAGGAATATAAGTGTGAAATGTTTATAGGCAAACAATGATAAGTTGCTATCAGCATAAAATGGACTGCTTTATCTGTGAGATATTTTAAGAGAGCCTCATGGTAACCTCAAAGCAAAAATCTAGGAGTTTCACAAAGCATCAAAAAAGGGAAGACTGGACATATACCATGGAAAACACAAATTTATAAACGTTGTCAGAAACAGAGGGAAAAAGAAACAATGGAGATACTAATTCCATCTTATCTTTTGCCTTGGATTAATTTGTAAGTCCTTACATATCAATAATCACTCCAAATGTAAATAGATTAAATTTACCAATCACAAGGCACAGAGTAGCTGGCTGGATTAAAAAGGGAAGACCCAATAATATGCTGCCTAAGGACACTCATTTCAGTTTCAAAGACACACATAGGCTCAACATGAGGGGATGGAAGAAGAAATTTCATTCAAGTAGAAATTTTTTAAAAAGTGGGATAGTCATACTTACATTGGATGAAATAGATATCAAGCCAAAAATGATAACAAGGGCAAAATATGGCATTATACAGTGATAAAGGGACCAACAAATCAAGAAGATTTAACAATCATAAATATAAATGCACCCAATATCAGAGCATCTAAATATATTAAGCAAAACTAACAGATCTGAAAGGAAAAATAAAAAACACCATAATAGTAGGGGTCTTCAATCCCCTCTGTCAGCAATAGATAAATCATCCCCACAAAAAATCAACAAGGAAACATTGGAATTGAACCATACTTTAGACCGAATAGACTTAACAGACATATATAGAATATTCCATCCATCAGCACCAGGATAAACATTCTTCTCAAGTGCACATGGAACATTCTCCAGGATAGATAGTATGATGGACACCAAAAACAAATTTTAACAAATTAAGAAGATTGAAATCATACCAACTATCTTTTCCGACTGTATGGTATGAAACTAGAAATCAACAAGAGGAAAGCTGGAAACTCTAAAATATAAATATGTAGAATCTAAGCAACATACTTCTGAACAACAATTGAGTCAAAGAAGAAATGAAAAGAAAACTGAAAAATTATCTCAAAACAAATAAAAATGGAAAATATCAAATCCTATGGGATGCTGCAGAAGCAGTTCATAGAGGAAAATATAAATGCCTATACTAAGTAATAAAGATCTAAAAAAACCCACAACCCTACCTTTATAGTGATAAATGTATATGTTAAGATATTAGAAAGATCCCAAATAAACAGCCCAACTTTATACTGCAGGGAACTAGAAAAAAGAACAAATTCAGCCCAAAGTTAGCAGAAGGAAATAACAAAGATCAAAGTGGAAATAAAATAGAAAAACACTAGAAAGAAGCAGTGAAACTAAAGCTGTTTTTTTTTAAAGATAAGCAGTGTCTACAAGCTTTAGACTAAGAATAAAAAAAGAGACTACATAAAATTAGAAATTAAAGAGGAGACATTACAACTGATACTATAGCAATGCATAGGATCATAAAAGATGACAATGAACAGTTATATGTCAACAAATTAGATAATCTAGAAAAAAGATAAACTCCTAGAAACACACAACCTACAAAGACTGAATCAGGAAGAAATAAAAATCTAAACAGGTCATAACAAGTTAAGAGAGTGAATTGGGAATCAAAAAACTCCCAACACAGAAAGCCCCAGGACCACATGGATTCACTGGTAAATTCTACCAGACATTTAAGAATTAACACGAATTCTTCTCAAACTCTTCCAAAAACTGAAGAGGAGGGAACACTTCCATACTCATTCTAGAAGGCCAGCGTTATCCTGAAAGCAATGTCAGATAAGGACATTATAAGAAGAAAATTATAGACCAATATCCCTGATGAATATAGATGCAAAAACTCTCAATGAAATTTTAGAAACTGAATTCAAAAACACTTTCAAAGGATTATACACATGTGGTCAAGTGGAATTTACCCCTGGAATGCAAGACTGTTTCAACATACTCAAGTAAATTAGTGTAATACATCAGATTTATAGAATGAGATATAAAAATCAAATAATCACAATTATCACAATAGATGCAAAAAAGCATTTGACATAATATAACATCCTCTCATGATAAAAACCCTCATCAGATTGGGCATAGAAGGAAGATACCTCAGCATAATAAAGGACATATATGACAAACCCACAACAAACATTATACTCAATGGAGAAAAATTAAAAGCTTTTGCTCTAAGATTAGGAACAAGACAAGAATACCCACTCTCACCACTATTATTCAGTATAGTTTTGGAAATCCTAGCTAGAGCAATAAGGCAAGAATAAGAAGTAAAATCATCCAAATTGGAAAGGAAGAAGTAAAACTCACTATTTGCAGATGATATGATTTTGTATACACAAATCCCAAAGAGTAAGCCAAAACACTATTGGAACTAATCAACAATTTCAGTAAAGTTGCAGGATATAAAATCAATATACAGAAATCAATTGCATTTCTGTACACTAATAATGAAACATCTGAAACAGAAATAACTATCCTGTTTACACTTGCACCAAAAACAATAAAATGCCTAGGGATAAATTTAACCAAGGAAGTGAAAGATCTGTGCAATGAAAACTACAATACTTGTTGAAAGATACTGTAGAAGACATAAACAAATGGAAAGACATCCCATGTTCATGGATTGGAAGAATACTGTTAACATATCTGTACAACCCAAAGTCAGGTATAGATTCAACAGAAAGCCCACCAAAATTTCAATGTCATTATTCACAGAAATAGAAAAAAGCAATTTAAAAATTTTTATAAAACCACAGAAGAACTCAAATTGCTAAACCAATCTTGAGAAAGAAGAACAAAACCAGAGGTATCACATTTCTTGATTTCAAAATATACTAAAAAACTATAGTAACAGTATGGTACTGGCAAAAATAGACATAGACAAGTGGAACAGAAGAGAGGGTCCAGAATTAGATCCCTGTATACAAGGTCAACTAATATTGGACAAGGGAGACAAGAACACCCAGTTGAGGAAAAATAGTCTCTTCAACAAATGTTATTGGGAAAACTGGATAAACACAAGCAGAACAATAAAACTGAACTCCTATCTTATACCACTCACAAAATTTAACCCAAATAGATCAAACACTTACACATGAGACCAGATACCATTAAACTCCTGGAAGAAAACATAGGCATTAAGTTCCTTGACATCGGTCAAAGCAATTATTTTTTGTATATGACACAAAAGCACAAACAATAAAAGCAAAAATCAACAAATGGGACTATATCAAACTTAAAGCTCCTGCACAGCAAAAGAAACACTTAACAAAATGAAAAGGCAACCTACAGAATGGGAGAAAATATTTGCAAACCGTATCAGATAAAGGGATAATATCCAAAATATATAAGAAACTCATATAACTCAATAACAACAAAAATTAAACAGATTAAAAAATAGGCAGGGCTTCCCTGGTGGTGCAGTGGTTGGGAGTCTGTCTGCTGATGCAGGGAGCGCAGGTTTGTGCCCCGGTCCCGGAGGATCCCACGTGCTGTGGAGTGGCTGGGCCTGTGAGCCGTGGCTGCTGGGCCTGCATGTCTGGAACCTGTGCTCCACAGGTGGGGGGAGGCCACAGCAGTGAGAGGCCCACGTACCGGAAAAAAAAAAAAAATAGGCAGAAGAATTAAAGAGATATTTCTCCAAAGGTGCCATCCAAATAACAAACAGGTAAGTGAAAAGATGTTCAATATTACTAATCATCAGGGAAATACAGATAAAAACCACAATAAGATATCACCTCACACCTGTCAGAATGAATATTGTAAAAAAGACAAGAAGTAACAAGTGTTGGTGAGGATGTGGAGAAAAGGGAACACCTGTACACTGTTGGTGAGAATGTAAATTAGTTCAGCCACCATGGAAAAATATATGGAGGTTCTTAAAAAAATAAAAAATTGATCCACCATGTGATCCAGCAAATTGCACTTGTTTGGTATACACCTAAAGTAAGTGAAAACAGGATATCGAAGAGATGCATTGCCATGTTTTTATTGCAGCATTATTCACAATAGCCAAGATATGGAAATACCTATTAATCAAAGGATGAATGCATAAAGAAGATGTGACATAAATACAACGAGTATTATCAGCCATGGGAAAGAAGGCCATTGCTCATTTGTGACAACATGGATGGACCTTGATCACATTACTTTTTTTTTTTTTTTTTTTTGCGGTACGCAGGCCTCTCACTGTTGTGGCCTCTCCCGTTGCGGAGCACAGGCTCCAGACGCGCAGGCTCAGCGGCCATGGCTCACGGGCCTAGCCGCTCTGCGGCATGTGAGATCTTCCCAGATGGGGGCACGAACCCATATCCCCTGCATCGGCAGGCGGACTCTCAACCACTGCGCCACCAGAGAAGCCCTTGATCACATCATTTTAAGTGAGATAAGTGGGACAGAGAAAGACAAGAAATGTATGGTATCACTTATATGTGAAATATAAGCAAGCCAAACTGGTAAAAAGGGAGAGTAAGATGGTAGTAACCAGGGGATGGGAGGATCGAACAAATGTTTTTTAAGGGTACAAATTTGCAACAAGTAGTAAATAAGCCCTAGAGCTCTAGTGCACAGTATAGTGAATATAGACAACAATATTGTTTTATAATTGTCAAACTTTCTAAGAGACTAGAACTTAATTTTTCTGACCATTAAAGAGAAATATGGTTATGTGATGTGACAAACGTGCTAATAATCACGACAGTGGCAATCATATACAATATATAAATGTCATCAAATTAATATGTTGAACAGCTTAAATTTACATGTTATGTATATTTTAATAAAACTGTGTATATTATTTAATTGATATATTTAAGAATTTTGACTCAAAATACACAGCTTGTCAAGAATATTCATTGCAGCATGAATGATGGGCATGGGGAAATATTACAGAAAACTCAAATAGCAATTAAATGGAAAATGAATAAATTATATATTGAAATACAGAATAACAAAATACATACTACTCTATAGATAATTTTGCTAGTAATATATTTAGTGGAAAAAATCACATTACAAAACAGGATTTATAGTGTGATCACATAAAATTACATGTACACACACAAAAGTATAAGAATTTATTATCTATATGTGTATAGGAAAAGATCTAGGAGAATACATAGGAATCTATATACACTATTTTTTCTTTTTTTGAAGAGTTAATTTGGGGCTGATAGAGAAATTTACTCTCTTCAATATTTTTTAAAAATATATTCCATCAGAATACATTTATTTTTCAATTTTTAAGAAAGTAATACACTTAAAAAATAGAATTATATGCACAGAGGTCTTCCTTTTTTGGGGGAGAAATTAAAGGAAATAGATCGTAATACTGATAAACAGGGATTATACAGTGCTGTGTATTAGCTTTAATGACCATGACCTAATTTAATTTCCAGTTTTGCTCAAATTTTTGTTGCTGTTGAATATCAATTATTTAATAATGTTTCCTTTGAGCATATCAGTGCACTCACTAGTAACTTGAAATGTAAAATAACATGGTTTGCATGCAGAAGTTCAATTTGTTGCTAAAGTGTTAATACAACGTTTTGACTAGTTTGCTCTGATAGTTTTAATTGAGCATTTCCTACTTATTATATTTTCACCAGTGGCAATTTAAAAAGTGCCCTTGAAAATATATGAAAGCATAACATATTTGAGGTGTTAACAAAATACATTTCACATTTTGTATGCTTTTACTTGGTTATCTACAGTATATATTTAGAGCAGTGTTGTTAATACTTTTAACATTAAAAAGACGTTTTTAAAATTCTAAAGCTATAACAATAAAGAGGAATAATTGAAAGTAATAATTTAGAATAGAAAACATGAAAGACCAAGGTCACCATAGATATAAACTATTTTAAAGAGACTTAATAAATATTATTTGTTAATGAGTAACACAAATTGGGCTATGATAATTCTACTATGCTGTATCTGCATTTAAATGTACTAAACAGATCCAAGAAAATTAAAAGCTTGTGGAATTGGTATTTGAATGAGACACAATGAGAAGATGAGTGTTGTCTACGTGCTGTTAGAAATGAAGTCTGAAGTCTTGCAATCTTCTTCCCTGGAGCGTTATTGAATGAGAAAAGAGTGTTAAGAGAGAACTTAGCATGACCCCTGCAGTTAATTAAAAAAAAAAAAAATCAACTAAGAGTACTTCAGTTTCATGAATCTGTATAATGTACTGAAGAGACCCCAAATGCTTGGCTATACACAGTGAATGTTGAAATGAAGATTGATAAATTTATCTATTTGTTAAACAGGATTTTTCCTCCTCTTTGACCTCACCTACAGAAAATGTAACTTGAGGCACTACAAATCACTGATTGCGTCATTGATCCAGACAACAGCATTTATCAAATTGGCTATTTATCCAAAATCATTGTCAGCCTACTTGTTCCACCCATTTTCACCTGTAGATGCTTCTCTCTCAATCTGTGGGATCAGGTCCTCTTAATTCCTGAATAATTACTAACCAAGGCTTTCACAGATTTATATCCACTTGTTACAAAGTCTGGAATTAGTCTTGCAGCTGTGAGCAGGAGCTTTTGGTCTGAACAGGGCCAGTAAATTCTCAAAATAAACAAATGATCAGTGGAACAGAATAGAGAGCCCAGAAGAAAACCAAAACACCTACGGTCAATTAATCTATGACACGACACAGGAGGCAAGAATATACAATGGAGAAAGGACAGTCTCCTCAACAAGTGGTGTTGGGAAAGCTGGATGCTACATGTAAATCAGTGAAATTAGAACACTTCTTCACACCATATAAAAAAACTCAAAATGGTTTAAAGACCTAAATGGCACCATAAAACTCCTAGAAGAGAACACAGGCAAAACATTCTGACAAATCATAGCAATATTTTCTTAGGTGAGTCTTCCAAGGCAAAAGAAATAAAAGGAAAAATAAACAAATGGAACCTAATCAAACTTAAAAGCTTTTGAACAGCAAAGGAAACCATCAACAAAATAAAAAGACAACAAAAAAAAAGACAACAAAATAAAAAGCCTATGGAATGGGAGAAAATATTTGCAAACAATGCTACAGATAAGAGGTTAATTAAAATATATAAATAGCTCATACAACTCAATACTGAGAAAACAAACACCCCAATCAAAAAATGGGCAGAAGACCTAAACAGACATTTTTCCAGAGAAGACATACAGAAGGCCAAGAGGCACATGAAAAGATGCTCAATATGAATGGACCTAGAGAATATTATATTTAGTGAAATAAGTCAGACAAAGACAAATACTACACGATAGTACTTTTAGGTGAAATCTAAAAAATACAAATGAATCTACATACAAAACAGAAATAGACTCACACATAGAAAATAAACACGGTTACCAAAGTGGGGGATGAGGGAGAATGGGACAAATTAGGAGTATGGGATTAACAGATACAAACTAGTATACATAAAATAGATAAGCAACAAGGATTTACTGTATAACACAGGGAATTATATTCAGTATCTTATTAATATCTATAAAGAAATATAATCTGAAAAAATAATGGAATCACTTTGCTGTATACCTGAAATTAACACAATATTGTAAATCAACTGTACTTCAATAAAACAAAATAACCCAAAAACGTATACACACATACTATAACTTTAAAATATTTTAAATAATATTTTCATATAAGCATATGAAAATACAGAGCATTATCAGTACTTTCTGAGCTTCTAAACACCAAGTTTTTTGACCTGGGTGCTGACAAATGTGCTAGTGCGTCTATTCTTTTTCTTCCTAGCAGGGGTTGGACTTTGACTTTCATAACTCTGTCTTTTGATTTTCAGCTATCAGTGTCATGCATAGTGACTCATCAATGAGAAACCATAAAATCTTCTATTCTAACTTCTTAGTGGCAGAATCTTTAATATCTTCATGAAGAAAAAAATATCCAGGGCACTCAATAGTGAAAGGGCCAGTACTTGGAAGGGTCCAGGCCCCAGAACTGAGCTAAGCAAAGACATTATACAGTGTCCAGTAGCAGACAGCCACAGAAATGAAGTTTTATGCAAGCCTTGTCCTAGGGTACACCAGGGGTTAAACTGTGGAATCTAAACTCTTCTGTTAATTTCAAGGGACCAAGAGATGGAAACCATTGAAATGAAGCCAATAACAGGAAGGGGAGATGATAAGATCGTTTTTCAGAAAAGAGACTAGAGTGACTGAGGCCCACTGGTTGACCTTTGGATGACTTCATGCAGTTGGGCTATGGTATAAATCAAGATTATTCTAGCTGCTCTTGGAAACCCATGGAAAGTATATAGTGGCTCAAACGTGACTGACATTTCTTGTTCACATACTACTACAAAAAAATGGTATTTGTGATTTAGAGTCACCTATTTACTAATGAATCAAAGATAGTGGTCTAGCTATGTACCTAGGAATAAGAAAAATGGGTGTGGTTAAACTGCTGGTCAGCTTCTACTATAAACACTCTTGTTTAAAGACACATGACTGATGATGAGGCATCTGGATATCTGGGTTTGAATATTCATGCTGTGCCTCTTCTGATTGGTGATAATCTTGATCATTTAAAATTTGTCATGTCCTTAGCTGGATTTGCTGTCTGCTATATCGGTATTTCTCAAGGGTAAGCCAGGTCCCCTATGCTTATTCTCTCCTGATCTTGAAATTCTTTCTCTTTTATTTACAGTTTCCCTGAAGATCACTGAATAGCCATTGGCAGCGGTTGCTTGAAATATGACTGTCACTGTGTTAGGGAGGCTATCATAAGAGATATGACATCATTCAGCAACCTATAGCTTGAAGATAATTGTTGTGTATTTCTAATGACATATGAAAATGCTTTAAGAGAACATAAGTAACTATATAAATGCAAATTATTAGTAAGGCAAATTATATGGGACTGTGAGTCAACTTTGACCTGTCTGTAAGTGCTAATCTCCTTTACTGCTATAATTTCTTGTGCTGCCATGCACTCTAGGTTTCTACTGCCTTGTGATTTCTGGGAAAATAATCCCCTGCAGTGACCTCTGTGGGTAAAAATTACAAATGACAGGGACAAAGTTGAATTTCTGCCTAATCTCTAGAATATAAGAATGAGCAAAACTTTTAAATGCATGGCTTTGCAGGTTGCCCCAGTATTGCCACAATACCCATGGAACCTCACCATGGGATTGCCTAGTAAATGACACCCTATAGCAGTCTCCATACCACCGTTTTCACTATACATTTTACCTCCCTAATCCTAGCAATAACCAAGTTCATCAATATTGAGATGTTAAAAATGTAGGAGAGAATAATTTAAATATAAAAAGTGAAATACATAAAATGCCTTCATCTGTCTTCCTTCCTACTTTCCCTCTCTTTATATAATTTTGCAAACATCCAATTCAATATATAAATCAGCCTTTGTTGATTTGAATGTATTGCTCTCAGTTGATTTCTCCATCTTTAAGTTATATAAGATCCCTAAATGTGTGGGGTCATACTGAGTTCCCTTTCATCACCCTTACTAGTCTTCTGTAAGTTTAATATCACCTATGGGAGAAGGGCAAAAAAAAAAAAAAAAAAAAAAAAAAAGACCAGATTAGAGAGAATCTAAGATTGCATTGCTACTTCTATGTAAATAACTGCTTGTCCCTTAACTCTGATTTTGTGAAAAACTGTTGGAGCCCTCTGTTCTCAGGTCTGATTCTTGTAAACATCACCTCTGAATTCACTCACAAGTCAGCACCTGAAGACTGCCAAGCTAAAGTAAATAACTGAAATCAATTATTGGTGCTGTTACAACTTTAATTTCCTTGCTATCTAAATGCAGATAAATAGAAAATCTAATTTTTATTATACCTCACCTACCACTTTTAATAAATATTAATGTACACGACTGTGGCTGACCTCCCTCTAGACTTAAAATCAATAGTTGTTGATTAAGGTCTTTTGGGCAGTATTACAAAAATGAAGACTCACTATTTATTCCCATTGCCTCTTCTCTGATCCATAAACAGGTTAACAGTGGGCTTATTAAGAAAAGTAAAGTACTGGAGCAAAATCTGGTCATGTAAGAATACTTGAGCAAGGAGGTGAATTATACCTATTAAATCTACATGGGTTATGTAGCAATTTTTTAAATTATTTTGTGTCACTTGTGAATTCAATTCTGGTTTTCACTTTTTAAGGACCATAAAGGATACTCTTGTCAGTTTCTTTTACCACATGCAACTCCAGGGTAGCAATTTAAAATATTTTTAAATCTTATAATATCTCATTGGTTTTTCTTATTGATTTCAGTCAAAATCCAAATTCATCAGAAACACAGAACACAGATTTTACCAAAGACCTTGCATTTGCTTACTAATTTATAGTATAAATATTTTGCTTTTAAAAATGTTTCCTTATACACGTTTATACTTTAAACAATCACTTGGTGCCAGATAGGGTATTAGACATTAGAGATCCAAAGGCAAGTAGCACAGAGCCCCTACCCTTGTAGAAATTATGACAACAGGAATATAGGGAAAACTAAGTAACTATGTTTACGTAGTTTTATACCCTTCACTGGAGCAGAGGTTATAAAACTGGGAGGTAACACTAGTGTGTAAAATTACAACATGAAAAGTCCAAGGTTTCATAAAACCTTGGCATCAGATGTGAAAATCGAGTAGCCTATGTATCTATCTATTTGCTGCATAATGTGGGAGCTACTTAAAATGAGTAAGATTCCACTAAGATAATGCATATGAAGAAAGAAAATTATAACATCAATCTCTGAACACTCATGATTCATCTGGGGATAATGGAAGATTTAGTAAGTAAGATGCTGAATGAGGAAGTAAAGATTAAGGCAACAAAGAAGAGGGCAAAATTTTGGAAATGCACAAATTCACAGAAGCATCCTTCCCACTCCATCCTGAGGAAAGGCCCATAGACCATACTGAACACTAAAGAGACATAACAATCAGGTTCATGGACAGACATCATTATTAGTTCCTTCATTGTCTTAATGAAGATCTAACAGAGAAATTAACATGTTCTGTTTGTCCTTCCTTAAGCTGATGTTCTGTTTCAAGAATATCAATATATGTTAACTATGTAACTGAATATAAATATCTGGGCATGAAAATAATTAATTGCATGTATGTTAAATGCCAAGTTTAGTGGATTTCTAGTCCCTGGCTCAGTGTCAAGCTCCCCTAACCAAAAAACAAGGGGAACGTGGCAGGAATTTTGAACAACAAATGCTGCTAATCCTAGACACAGATATGTGAAATAAAAAATAAAGAGAGCTATAAATTACTATAATTATTATTATACCATTATATTTTATAAATATATTTTATAATATATACATAATATATAATGGTTTATATATGTGTGTATATACATATGTGAAATGATAATATGTATATAATCTATATATCTCTATATATATCTATCTATATCTATCTATCTATCTATATCATCTATCTATATACAGTCATACTTTGGTATCAGAGGGGAATTGGTTCCAAGACCTGCCATGGATATCAAAATCTATGGATGTTCATGTCCCATAGTTGGCCCTTCATATCTGCAGATCCTGCATCTAAGTATTCTACCAACCGTGGATTGGATGTATAAAGTTTGAGATCCAGGGTTACTTGAAGCTATGGATGTGGAAGTGCCCATATGGAGCGCCAACTGCGTGTTTATTGAAAAAAAAACTGCGTGTAAGTTGACCCATGCATTTCAAACCTTGTGCTGTTCAAGGGTCACCTGTCTGCCTGCTGTCTGTCTGCCTATCTTCCTCCAACCTTTCCTCTATGGAGAGGGAGAGGGAGAGGGAGAGGGAGGAAGGCAGGCAGGGAGGGAAGGAGGGAGGGAGGGGTGTTTGATTTCATTAAGCTCAGGAGTAGGGGGGCCAAATGAAACTTACTACCACTTCTAATATGGTTTCATAAGAAAAAAATCTACTCCATATTCTAATATGTGATTTTCAAACATTTGAGACTTGCTGAACCTAAATGGAATACTGCCTGCATTAACTTGAGTTTAGAAACCAACTACTGACACTATGATAAAATTGCATATCAAGGATTTTTCCTGGGTTTTTAGAGGCTATTATTCTTCCTGTTCCTACATTTACAGCATCTTGGATCTCTTGCCAGGTGCCTTTACTTTCCATGGCAGACTTAAAACACTGTGTTTTTACACAGTTTTGGAATGGTAAACAAGAAATGCAGAAAATATTATTTCCATTAAGCATGTATATTTCATTTGAAGCATCAGTTTAAAACTTCACAAAAATTCAAATCCATAATCCAACCTTGAGGTAACAAATTGATTATATAATAATTTTGTACTTAATATGGAATTAGAAATATTTCTGGTAACCAAGCTAAAATGTAGAATAAAAATAGGTGTCTATGAATTACAAAGCTTTGTTGCCATTAAGAGGTTCCTGCTGACATAAATATGCCTATGTGATTTCAAAAAAAAAAAAAAGCTTTTCATTTTGTAATTGGTAGTTAGGAAATACTTTAATATATTTCAAATGTTTGTGAAAATTATGAAATAGGAGTTGAGTATCACATATGTGTGGTTTCTGTTTTCAATATATACATATTTTAGTACTTAGCTGATCTCAATTACTTCTCCTAAGGGGAAACAATGGACCTAATAAAAGGTTGTTTTATCCTGTAACTTCAGTTCTTGAACCATAGTATTTCTTCTACAAATTTATTCTCTTCAGGATTGGCCCAAGGCTAAAGTTTTGAGACAAAATCTGTCTTACTTTGCCCTCTCCTCCAACCTTCCTTTCATTTATTACATTTCTTTTCTTTATTCTCATGGCAGCATTCCAACTTGTTATATTTTTTTGCGGATAGTGAGTGCCTCAACTTCCTATCTCAAAAGAAAACAAGCAAAAAAATGAAAACAAACAAACACCAATTCATTACTTTATTATCTAGATTTCAGTTGGTTATTGTGAAAAAAATTCCCTGAAAACAATTCCCAGTGATATGTGCATGACTTACTACATAACTCTGCATTAATGTTTTTAAAGATTATTAAAGATGATTATTAAAGACAACTTTTAACGTATTCAGGTTAGGTTGGCAATTATTAATAGAATAGATATTTTATGAAAGCTACTGTTTTAGGTGATAGAATATTAAAAATAAATGGAAGGGAAATGAGGCTTGAAGAGATCTAATATTCTATTGTTTTCATATGTTGTTTCATTGTATCTTCAGAGTAATATAATACCTATGCTTTTTTTAAAGAAACTAAAGTTCACTGTCTTAAGCTATCACCCATGATAAAATTTTTAAAAATAAAAAAGTACACATTTTTATCCATGTTATCTACTTCTATTGAGCAGATTCTGACAATTACCACACATATGCAAAAGCAAAAATGAAGACCATAGGAAACTGGCGGAAAGGAAGAGAAGAAGGGTAGAAGAGAAAATACACCATAATGAAGATGGGATTTGAGACTGGCTTAAAATACAGGTGAATAAAATTAGCTTAGAAGGTAGGAATATTACAGTTATAAAACATGGAACTTAATGAAAAATGACTTAATAAAAATGTAGGATATGATAGGTAATAAGAGATACATTTACTTGGCAGAATCATGGAGTATAAACACTGAAAAAATATAAGAGAAGACTGGAAAACAGAGTTGAATCATATTGAAAGATCCAGGTATATAAGATTGAAGGGTTATAGGTGATGTAGAATACCATGAGAATCTTTGAAGACTTTTAGTAAATAAATGGAATTTACTCAGTCTGCATTTTAGACAGTATAATATAAGTACAGTATCTGGATGGATTAAATGGAATTTAGGAGATTAGTCTAGGTAAGAAGTAATAAGATTCTAAGCTAGTGTGGTACCAGTGTAAGGAAAAAGATAAAAGACATGCATATTGTTGAGGTACAATTATACTTGAGGACTGGTTGGTTGTCAGTAAATGAAGATAGCAGTGTCTCTAGGGCTTGGAATTTGGGTGATTTGGATAATGATAATGATAATGGAAATTGATACATGAGGAAGAGGAGCTTATTATGGTGTGATGTGTGATGGCTTATTATTTGAGATTCCTGGAGAAGAATCAAAGCCAGATGGATTAAGAATAACCGCAAAGCTCTGAAGTTACTTCAGATCATGCAGCAATGCTACAAGTTCTATATTTAGCTTATTCTTCCCCTCTAATCCACAGTGCCTTACCTACTGATTCAAAGCTTCTGTATTCCTTTTCTTCCCTTACCCTCAGCAAATTTTACCTTTAGTTCACTGAAAAGAAAATATCCCCACAATGATAAAATTTGCTTCAAAGACTACAAATTTAGTCATATTCTCACATAAATCTCAATTCTCATAAAAATCTCAATTCTTCTTCATTTTTCTTTATACTGTGGATAAACTTTTTCTCTTTCTTTCAAAGGTAAGATTTATATCCTATCCTCTGTTAGCTTCCCAGGAACTACATCCACTGACTATCCATCTTTCATTGGCATTATCAACCTGTTTCATTACATATTTAGAATCTCTGGTCTTAAGACAATAAAAACTACAATAAAAGCAAAATAATTCCAGTTACTATCCTATCTCTCCAGACCATTTTATAGCTCAGCTTCTGTATTCTTATGTTCCATTTATTCTTCAACTCATTCCAGTCTGAAATCTGTTCTCTTTGTACGAAAAAAAGCTGCTCATTGTAGTGTCTTTAGTTCAGTATTGCAAAATGAATTAGAAATATTTCTTTTGTCACATTATTAGATTTATCAAGAACATTCAACAAAGTTAAACAGTTTTTACTTCTTAAGACAATATTTTTCTCTTGGAATACTTGAAACGATACCTTCTTGCTAATCCCCCCAACATTTAGGGTCACCCCTTTACTCTCCTTTTTCAAATTCAACTCCTCAAAGGATTTCTAAAGCTGGAGGATTTTTCTTCATCTTTTCTCCCTCTTCCTCCTCTTGCTCTCTCCTACTTACATCTATTCCTATGACCTCAGATCCATTCTATAAACTGATGGCTTCCAAATGTATATCTTCAGATCTCTTTCTGAGTGAAAAATTTCTAAGCCCAACCACCTGCTTCACATCTCTTCTAAGATGTGTCTCTCAAGTACAAAATGTTCAAAACAAAACATTTTGTCTTTCCCAGACCTCCTTTAATCTTCTCAATCTCAGGAACAGGCAACACCCTTCTTCCTGTTAATAGAGCCACATACCTAGAAGCCATCCTTGACCCATTACCCTCTCTCACCTACTCCATCTAGTCAAGACCAAATTAACAGACCTCTTAGTTTCTTAACCTCTATTTTAAAAATAAACTTTGACATATTTAAAAAGCTAATAGTAATTTAGAAACTTAGAAATCAAAATAATATAATAAACACTTTGAACTGGCACCAAAATTAAGCACTAGAACGTTACCAAACGGTTGTATTTATCCTACATCCTGCCTCCTTTCAGAGGTTACCATTATTCTAAATATTAATTTGCTTTGGTTTTTAAAATATTTTTATTCATGTATTGTATATCCCTAAAAATAATTTGTTTAATCATGCCTTTTTTTAGCTTTACAGTTAGAGTATCATGCTATTTGTTGACTTCTGGTTATTTCTGAGATTTAGGAATTCTACTCCATGATTTACACAACACTTCTAGTAATCTTATAGAAAGTAGTTTACATTATGTCATTAAAAAAATAATTTCTATTCTTTGATTGCTTCCCAAACCTACTGGCATGACCCATAAAATTCTGGTCACTGGCTGCTTTTTAATGTAACTATCTGGACATGAAACTGTGTCCTAAAACCATCCTGAATTTTTTAAACTTCCTTAAATGTAACAAGTCCTTTCCCACCTCAGGTAACTGCATCAGTGTTTTGTTTCCTTTGACAGGAATACATTCCCCACCCCAACCCCAAGATTTCACCTTGAAGATTTCTACAAATTTTCTTCAAAAGATTTTTGATTCCTGCCACTCAATTGACTCTCTTTCCCAAGAATTTTTACTGTCTTCATGGAACTCATTACAATTTATAAACGTTATTTTTTCTTTTGTTTCCCTTCTAATCCTTAACATAAGATGGGATGCTTAATAAATGTTCAGACTATAATTCCCATGAGAGTCATTGTGTGTTATTCAATACTACACACTTATACCTAGTACAAGGGCTCATACTAGACACTAAATAAAAGTTGTTGAGTGAAAATTAATTTCCCTTAACCCATGGAACACACAGCAGAACAGAACAAGCAAGCTCCTAAGTGCTGATTTACAAGTTCTTCTAATATATTTATTGGGAGAGGACTAATTAATTAAAATGGAGAAAATATAACACATACTATATTTGTGGATTATGTATCAAAGCAAAATTCTGTCCAAAAACCCCTATTCTAAATGTGTGAGAGTGATGTCACCAAGACGGTAACGTAGGGCATTCCTGAAATGCTCTCTCAAAAGAATCACAACTAACTACAATTCATGGACAAGACACTATTGAATAAATCCTAGAACATGGAATGAAGCTGAACCCCTCCACCCCACCCAGCTTCACAATAGAGACCAAAACAGACTGCATGAGAAGAGTAAAAGGAGCAGCTATACACTGATTTCATTGCCCTTTTCCCAGGATGGTGCAGCACCACACCGAGAGGTCTCCTCTGAGACAATGGTTTCTCCATTGGGAAAAGAGGGCCCAAGGTGGACATCCAGCTCCCCTAGCATGGTGGGTCACTTCTTAGGTGCCCCCACTGCAGTCTCACCTCATGAAGATTGCAGGGGAATCTGCAGGGCTTCACCACTGGGAATTGGATTGTGACAAAAAAGTGGGGAGGGTCTTGCAACCAGTAGCATTTTGATCTAGGCAAACAAAGTTCCTCTCGGCATCACCCAAGTAGTATTCCCAGCCAGCTGATTTGCTCATCTGTAGAGTCAAGACAATGACATGGTCTGACCAGGGAACTCATCAGGGTGCAGGTCTACTCGATTTGTGTCCTTAAGTGAAGGGTCTTGTTAAACTTGGAGCCTGGTCTGCTCCTGCCAACACAAGGGAGCTGAATCATAGATAGGCCAATGGCTGATGTAGTTCCTGGCCCCACCCAACCAGAAAGGCTGGCAACAACACCTGGAAGATGTGTATCCCAGTAACATTTAAGCAGAGAGTACCACAGGCAGAGCTGATTGTCCACAGAGCAAAGCTCATGGCACTGTTCAGCCAGTGAACTTGAAGCATTGATTAGCTTGAGTCAAGACAACAGACAAAGAGCCTTGTCAAACTTGGAGATGGTTTTCCATCTCCACCTAGGCAGTGACATTAATTTATAGCCCTGTCCATTGCTGAATACTGCACTCAGTTCACTCAACCAAGGAACCTAATCAGAGCACATGGGAAGCTGTAGAGCTCATCCAGCAGTCCTGCTTACAGTGGCACTGTAAACAGAGAGCACAACCCGTGGCTTTCCCTGTGTGCAGAGCAAAACCAGAGGCCCCATCTGGCCAGGGAATTTTGTGCATAGTCTTGCATGATTTGTGTCCCTAAACAGTGGGCCATGTAGGCCCTAGGGACTGTTCTGCTCTGACAAGGCAGGAAAGCTAATATGTAGCCCCACCTACTAATAAGTACGGTATTTAGTCTGACCATCCAGTAAGCCTGACCAGAGAACTCAAGCAACTGTGAATCCTACCCTATAGCCTTGCTTAGGAGGGGAACCACACCAGCAGTCCCACCCAACTGTTCTCAGCCAGTGTCACATACTCCACCTCTGACCTCAGAGCTTGGGTGGTGGTCTCACCCCAAAATAGATCCTAATATCAAGCTTATCTGCCTAAGAACATTACCAGTGGACACATCTAGAAATCCAAACTGAGTTGACTGTTGAAGAACTGTCTCTGTTAAAGCAAAACTGTAAAGTCTGGAAGAGGAGACCACTTAACCATTTACTCAAGTGCAGATACCAATGTACGAAATTAAGGATCATGGGAAGTCAGATAAACATGGCACCACAAAAGTAAACTAATAAAGCTTCAATAACTGACCCTAAAAAATAGAGCTCTATTAACCATCAGACAAAGAATTCTGAATAATTCTGTTAAAGAAATTTAGTGAACTACAAGAACACAGATAATTCAATGAAATTAGGAAAAGAATTCATTAATAAAATAAGTTCAACAATAAAATATTAATCATCCCCAACCAAAGAAAGAAATACTAGAGCTAAAATATATAATGGCTGAACTGAGAAATTCAACAGAAAACTTCAAAAGCAGACTTCACCATGCAGAAGGATTAGTGACTTAGAAGACAACACAGTTTGAAATTATCCAGCAAGTACAGAAAAAGAAAAGAGTAAAGAAAGCCAATGAGACTTAAGGGACACAATCAAAAGAAACAATATCTGCATTATGGAAGTTCCAGATGGAGAAGAGCATGAGAAAAGGACAGCTAGTATATTTAAAGCAATAATAGCTAAAAACTTCCCAAAGAGGAGTGGACATCCAGATTCATGGAGCCCAAAGGATTCCAAATAGGTTGAACCTGATTAGTGCTACACCAAGACACATTATAAGCAATTGTTAAAAGTCAAAGACAAAGAAAGAACTTTGAAAGCAGCAAGAGAAGAGGGAACATCAATCAGACTATAGGTGGATTTCTCATCAGAAACTTTCAGACCAGGAGAAAGTGGAATGATATATTGAAGGAAAAGAATTTGTCAATTAAAAATTCTATAGCTGACAAAGCAGTCCTTCAAAACTGAAGGAGAGATAAAGACTTTTTCAAACAAACAAAAGATGAGTGTGTTTATCACTACTAGACTAACCCGACAAAAAATGCTAAAGGGAATTTTCAAAATGGAAGCATAAGGATGCTAATTAATATCATAAAAACATAAGAATGTAGCATAAAACTCACTGGTAATGGCAAATATATAGTCAAAATTAGACTTTTATTATGGTAATAGTTGTGTGTAATTAATTTACAACTTTAGTTTTAATTTAAAAAACAAAATTAATAAAAAAATAATGATAACTACAGTAATCTGTTATTGGATACACAATATAAAATATGTAAATTGTTAACAACAATAACGAAAAATGTGATGGGCGGAGAAGTAAAAGTGTAGAGTTTAGAAATGCTATTCAACTTAAGTTGTTGTCAGTTGAAATAGGGTATTATAATTTTAAGATATTTTATGTATGCCTCATGGTAACCGCAAAGGAAAAGCCTGTAGTAAATACACAAACATGGTAAAGAAGTCAAAGCATGTTGATACCAAAAATCATTAAAACACAAAAAAAGAGTAAGATATGAGGAACAATGAATCTCCAAAATAGCCAGAAACAATGAACAAAATGACAATATTAAGCACTTACCCATCAATAATTACTATAAATGTAAATATATTAAATTATCCAATCAGAAAACATAGAATAGCTAAGTGGATTTTTAAAAAATCCAACAATATGCTACATACAAAAGATTCACATTAGCCTTGAAGACACATATAGACTGAGAATAAAGGAATGAAAAGACATTTCAAGCAAATAGTAACCAAAAAAAGGGGGGAGCGCTAGCTGTATTTATGTCAGACAAAATAGACTTTAAACTAAAAATGGTAAAATGACAAAAAG
This sequence comes from Lagenorhynchus albirostris, assembly GCF_949774975.1. Lineage (NCBI taxonomy): Eukaryota > Metazoa > Chordata > Mammalia > Artiodactyla > Delphinidae > Lagenorhynchus > Lagenorhynchus albirostris. The sequence continues at coordinate 106,625,140 of NC_083099.1, read as the reverse complement.
AAGGTCACTATATAATGATAGAGAATCTGAACCATCAAGAAGATATAAAAATTATAAATAGTTATGCACCCAATATTAGAGCATCTAAAAAAGCAAAACCTAACAGAGCTAAAATAAGAAATAAACAGCAGTACAGTAATAGTTGGGGACTTTAATACCCCACTCTCAACAATGGATAGATTATCCACACAGGGAATCAATAAGGAAACAGCAGACTTTAACCACACTATAGACCAAAATGGACCTAACCAGAAAAACATAAAACATATCTGACAACATCAGAATACACATTCTTCTGATGCACACTTGAAACATTTTCTAGGATGGACCATATGTTAGGCCACAAAACAAATCTTGTCAAATTCAAGAAGATTGAAATCATACCAAGTATCTTCTCTGACCACAATGGTATAAAACTAGATACCAATAACAGAAGGAAAACTGGAAAAATCATGAATACATGGAAATTAAAAACACCCTTGTTAACAACCAATAGGTCAAAGAAGAAATTAAAGGGTAACTAAAAACTTATCTTAGAAAAACAAACATAGAAACAAAACATACCAAAACTAATGGGATGTAGCAAATACTGTTCTAAGAGAGAAGTTCATAATGATAAAAGCCAACATTAAGAAACAAGAAACATCTCAAATAAATAACCTAACCCTAGTTTCTGGCCTCAAGAAACTAGAAAAAAAGAACATTAAGCCCAAAGTTGCAGACAGAAGAAAGTTATAAAGATTAGAGCAGAAATAAATGAAATAGAGAGCAGGAAGACAAAAGAAAAGGCTAACCAAACTAACAATTGGTTCTTCAATAAGGTAAATAAGATTTACCAACCTTTAGCTAGATTAACCAGGTGCAAAAGGAAAACCCAAATCAACAAAATTATGTATGAAAAATGAGACATTACAACTGACACCACAGAAATACAAAAGATTATAAGAGGCTACTATGAACAACAATATGTGAACAAATTCAACAACCTAGATGAAGTGGAAAAATTCTTAGAAACTTACAATCCACCAAGAGTGATTAGAAAGATATAGAAAATGTGAATAGACTAATTACTCTTAAGGATATTGAATCAGTAATCAAAAATCATCCAAGAAAGGAAAGTCCAGGACCAAGAGTACTTTGGTAATTTTTACCAAACACTTAAAGAAGAATTAAGCCAATCCTTCTCAAATCCTTCAAAAAATCAAAGAGGAGGGAACATTCCCAAGCTCACTTTACAAGGCCACTATTACCCTGATACTAAAGCCAGAGAGGGATACTAAAAGAAAAAAAAAACAAAAAAACAACTTCAAAACAATATCCTTGATGAATATAGATGCAGAAATTCTCAATAAAATACTAGCAAACAGAATTAAACAACATTTTAAAAGGATCATTCACCATGATAAAGTAGCATTGATTCCTATGATACAAGGATGGTGTAACATATGCAAATCATACAATGTCATACATCACATTAATAAAATGAAATTTAAACATCATATGATCATCTCAATTAACACAGAAAAAGCATTTGACAAAATTCAACATTTGTTCATTTAAAAACTCTTAACAAATTAAGTATAGAAGGAATGTACCACAACATAATAAAGCCCATATGTGACAGGCTCACAGCTAACATTATATTCAGTGGTAAAAGTTTAAAACCTTATTAAGTTCAGGTACAAGACAAGGACACCCACTCTCACCACTCCTATTCAACATAGTGCCAGTAGTTCAACCAGAAAAATCAGGTAAGGAAAAGAAATGAAAGGCATCAGAACTGGAAGGGAAGTAGAACTGGCTGTATTTGAAGATGATTGATTTTGTATAGAAAATCCTAAAGACTCCACCAAAAAACTATTAGATTTAATCAACAAATTTAGGAAAGTTGCAGGATATGAATTTAACATACAAAAAACACAACAGTTTCTATAAACTAACAACAATTTATCTGAAAAAGAATGAAAGCAACTCTATTTACAATAACATCAAAAACAATAAAATACTTAGGAATAAATTTAACCAAGGAAGTGAAAGTTTTCTACTCTGAAAACTACAAGACACTGATGAAACAAATTAAAGATACAAGTAAATGGAGAGGTATCCTGTTTATGAATTTGTAGAATGAATATTGTTAAAATGCCCATACTATGCAAAGCTGATTATAGAGTCAATGCAATCTTGATCAAGATTCCAATGGCATTTTTTACAGAAGTAGAAAAAAAATTCCTAAAATGTATATGGAAGAAAGACTCCAAATAGCCAAATCAATCCTGAGAAAGAAGAATAAAGTTAGAGAAATCATACTTCCTGATTTTGAGCTATATTATAAAGCTATAATAATAAAAACAGTATCATACTGGCATAAAAACAGACACATAGACTAAGGGAACAGAATTGAGAGCCCAGAAATAAACCCTGCATATATGGTCAACTAATATTTGACAAGGGAACCAAGACTACTCAATAGACAAAAAGAGTCTTTTCAATAAATTGTGCTGAGGAAATTGGATACGCACATGTAGTAGAATGAAATTAGACACTTATTTTACACCAGTCACAAAAATAAACTCAAAATAAATTAAATACTTAAATGTAAGACCAGACACCATAAAATTCCTGGAAAAAAGAGGAAAAGAGCTGTTTAACATGAGTGTTGGCAATGGTTCTTTGGATGTGACACCTACAGTACAAGCAATTAAATTAAAAAAAAACAAAACAAAAACAAAAAACAAGTGAGACTACATGAAACTAAAAAGCTTCTGCATAGCAAGAGAAATGATCAAGAAAATAAAAAGACAATCTTCAGAATATAAAAATATATGTGCAAACCATATATCAGAGAAGAGGTTACTATCCAAAATATATAAAAACCCATACAACTCAATAGCAAGAAAATAAATAATCCAACTGAAAAATGGACAGAGGACATGAATACACTTTTTTTCCAAAGAAGATAAATGGTCAACAGGTACACTAAAATGTGATCAACATCACTAATCTTTGAAACCACAGTATCACCTCACGCATGTCAGAATGGGTAGCATCAAAAAGACAAGAGATAACAAATACTGGGGAGGATGTGGAAAAAAGGGAACCCTGTGCACTGTGGATGGGAATGTATATTTGTATAGCCACTGAGGAAAACAGTATGGAGGTTCCTCAAATAATTAAAAATAGAATTTCCATATGATCCAGCAATTCCACTTCTGGGTATTTATCGAAAGGAAATGAAAACACTAACTTGAAAAGATACCTGCACCCCTATGTTCATAGCAGCATTATTTACAATAGCCAAGACATGGAAGGAAGCTAAGTGTCCACTGATGGATGAATGGATACAGAAGTAGAAGATGGGGTATATAGGTAAAATTTATATATACACACACATACACAAAATTGTGTATGTATATAAATTATTAATAATAAATTTATTATTTATTAATAATAAATTTATTATTCAGCCATAAAAAAGGAAATCCTGCTGTTTACAACAACCTGGATGGACCTTGAGGGCATTATGCTAAAGAAAATAAGTCAGAGAGAGACAAATACTGTATGATCTCACTTATAAGTGGAATCTAAAGAAACAAAAAAAAACAGCCTCCAGGACAAATAAATATGTAGAAAAAGATATCAGATTTGTGTTTACCAAAGGTGGGGAGTTGGGGGAGGGGAATTGGATGAAGTTGATCAAAAAGTACACACTTGAGTTATAAATAAATACTAGGGATGTAATGTACAACATGATGACTATAGTTAACACTGCTATATGGTAAATTTGAAAGTTCAGAGAGTAAAATCCTTAAAGTTCTCATCACAAGGAAAAAACAATCATTTTTCTTTTTTTTTGTATTTATATGATAATGATGGATGTTAACTAAGCTTATTATGGTAATCATTTCACAATATACCTAAGTCAAATCATTATGCTATACACCATACATTTATATAGTATTGTTTTTCATATCTCAATAAAACTGGAAAAATTAAATTTATATATGTGCATCTTTAGACAATACAAGGATGATCAAGAGCAAACCAATATAATGTGGTAATTTTGGGTGCTGGACCATTATTCATTCTTTCAGTGTACTCTCATTATTTATTCCTTGACATACTCCATTATTATAATAGAGCAAACTTCTTATTGGACTGCTATTCTCTTTCATACTCTATGATCTTCTGTTCTATCATTCTTATTGTACTTATGCTCACCTTTATTTCTATCAATAACCCACCAGTCCATAGCTTCAGAACTCTGGCTTAAAACCTTGGCAAAACCTTGTTTTTAGTTAGTTAATGTCCTATTTTACTTTCTTTTGTTATACTAGTAATGGTGAAATTGGGAATATAGTCAGACCAGTAATTCAGCCTCTGAGAGGACTGGAGTATGGGGTGATTAGTAATCTCTATAAGAAAATTCAAGTATGATTTGGGGAAAGGTCTGGCAGAAAACTCAAGTATGATTTGGGGAAAGGGCTGATTTAGTGGGTGACTCAGAATATTTTGAATTGCTCCTTTGATATGTCCCAGAAGCTGGCTGCTGTAGAAATTAGGATATATGTAGAGGTTAAATAATCTCAGCTATTCTGTTTGGAGGACCATAAAAAGGAGTAAATCAGAAAATCCTATAAAATAACCTTATGAAATTTAGAACATTTAAAATAAGGATTGAGGAATTTCCTGCAAGAAAGACATTAAAAATTATAGCCTAAAGCAATATGCTTAGATGGTTAAAGACTGTTCTAGTGATGCCAAGGTCATAGATCATATAAGGGCCAGTTAGTTTTGAATTAAAAAGAAAATCCTCCTCATGATAATGGATGCTACTCATAATCTAGATCCTTGGCAAATAGGTGCTACAGACTCATTAGAAGCAGCAAGAGACTGAATCAGCTCAGACCATGTATATATAGACCTGGAAAAGTAATTTATAGTACATATACCACCAATAATCTTCTAGTAGATCTGCAGTAGCATCATTGTATATGAAATTGAGTTCATTTTTATAACTATGATGAATAATTGTAATATGTATAATAATTTTTAACCTTGCAGTATATAATCATAATTTGCTAAAAGACCTAAAAATGAGTATTTATGGGCTTTTAAATAATAATCCCAGAATGGTCAGTATCATGAATGGAAAGATATATTACACTAACCTTTTTTGAAACTCAATGTCTAAAAATAGTGACAATCTTGGATTGTATAACAGGTAGAGATTAAGAAGCTATTGACCATAAAATCAAGACATGATAAAGTGTTGTTTTTTCATATAAATCCAAATCTTTGTACAGCTATTTTTTCAAGGTGGATCTATCCCAAATGTCAAATGAAATTGATCCAAAGTTTTCACAGTGGAGCCAGAATATGACTACATTTTGGATTCATCCTATTTTATCTGTGGATTCCAAATATGAACTGTTGATGAAAATGATCTAAAATTGATCTTAAAACATTTACTTACAGACTATCATTTTGATCTGAATAGAATTATAACTTCTGCATTGATATGTCACCCCAAGGCACTTGAAATATCTTTAAAAATCAGAATTGTTTTTACTACTTTACCGATAAGAAAATATAAAATCAAGAGAATGATGCTAACGGTTCAAGTAGACACCAGTAAAAATGACATGGTTTATAACAATAACTAGACCCTCAACACAGTATAGCAATTTTGTTTTTACTTGATCCTGGCTAATATGCTTTTGGGCTTTTCTCATCTGTTCTTTCATAATTTAACTATTCTTTTCAGTTTTTCTACTCATCTATACCTACTTCATTCTAACAAACTCCTTGTGCTCTGTATCACAAGGAAAATAAAGGCTATCCATTTTGAACTTCTCTGGTCTTCAAATTATTCATCATTTCCTTCTTTCATAAATGCATGAATATCTGTCCTTTCTAAAAGTGTGAATCCCTCCTTTTGTTTATTTATCCCTCAACTTCTCATGTAATCCAGGATCTTGTTCTGCCCATTGTCACCCTTTCTTCTGTTGCTTTAATTCTCCAGATGTTTTTCCTTTCCTTCAAAAACTGTAAATGTGCTAAAATCAAACAACAAATAAACACTTCTTTGACTCTACTTTTAGTTCAAGCTGTTACAGTCGCACTCTTCTCTACTACAACAAAATTCTACTTTCTCAACTCCCTTTACTCCTAGAAAGATTGCTCTCTGATTTCTTTCCACCTCACTTAGTTTTCTCTTTTTATTTAGCATATAAATAACTAATTGCAAAGGTCTCAATTTCTATTCTAAATGTCTTTGCCAAATCAAATGCCTTCTTTTCAAAACTCCCCTCTATGCTAATTTCTGGTTTTCCTTCTATTACACTGACCGTTCAATTTCAGACTTTCTCCCACTGGTTCTTCTTTAATTTTGACACTCAAATGTAGGTGTCCCTTAGAGCTTGATTCTTGACTGTTTGCTCTTCCTGTGGTTTCCAGGCTCTACATACAGAGTGCATATACTCCCATATACACCTCAATCATGGTAACTCCACTTTTATCAGCATTATATACAGTCTCTAAATGTATTTAAAACAAAGGATTTGTGGATTAGAAACAAAACAAAACAAAAAAACAAGTCTACCACCACCTAGATGATTTCATTCATTTTCATAACTTTAAATGCAACAACTGAAAAGCCCATACCTTCTCTCTCAGGTTTACCCATTGGATAAGTCATTGGATAAAGAATGCCCTATTAAATCAAATCCAAGTTTATCATGTTCTTCCACATTAGTGTTTGGGCTGATAGCTATTTCATGACAGTTTATTTCTCTCTCCTCATTTTTTCCTGCTGGTTATGTTTCGGCCCAGCCACAAAGCTGAACAAACATGATTAGAGATTGTAAACACAATGGTACACGGCCCAGACAGGAATGAGAAACAATAAAGAGCGGTGGGAATGGGGGTGACCTAAGCAGATCAAACAAACACGTCTGCATGTCAGATGTTGCTCACTGATCGCCAGTATTCAGCCTCTGTGCTAACAGTCAGCATTCCCAGTGCTGGGCCTCTGTCACTTTGTCACAGTATTTGATGTTGGACTCTGATTATGGCTAATAACAGGTATCCAAAAATGTTTGAAAACTTAGTGAATAAACTGAGAAATAGTCAAAGTGAAATGAAGCCCGCTTACACATTCTACATGATTTATCTAGGTCTGAATATGGAGTGATGTCCAGGTGTAGACACAGACAAACATAATAATCACCAAATTTTCTATTTCCCCATCTTCTTTTGAGGGCTTTTTCCTAAATTCCTTAACTTAAAAATATATATACTATCATTACCTTTTAAGCAAATACACAGGATTTTCCCAAAGAGTATGCCATTTATACTACCCTTTTGCTAGCTGATATAAGGCACAGTTGTCAGAAAAACAAAGTTCTATTTTGAACGTAAATTTTTGTTCATTCAAAGTAAATTACTCCTTCCAGAATACAAGAAGGCAGACCACAGTTTAACATTTTTAATGTCCCAGACGATGGTAATTTACTAAGAGGAGAGGTTTACTTCTAATAGAGCATATTTTCCTAACACTCTCCTCTCATAGGATTAGACTCAATATTAATTTTTATCATGTTATGAGCAGTCTACTAAGTATATACCAAATTCAATTTCTGCCTCTTAGAAAAGTAAAGTTAAAATAATATACATGATGCTAATAATTCTTATATTTTGTATTATGCCATTGAGTTAAAGATAAATACTTTGAAAACATTAAACCTTTAAAGAAAATTCTTATTTTACTCACTCATTATGTTGGCTATTTTATTTGAAGAGAGGCTGGAGATGAGGATGTTGGAGACCTCCACAGGTAGCTCTTCATGAACCAGATCACCTAGGAATAGAAAATAGCATAAAATGAGTAGAGGGTCAATCTCAAATCCCAAGGATAGGTAGGGAGAGAAAAAGGAGACCAAAAACTAACCAAGAAGAAAACGTGGAAGGATTATGTACAAACGTTAAAAAACTCAATAATATGCACTGAAGGAGATACCAAGGAGATGGAAAATTTAAAGAAGAAAGGAGTAAACATTGGGTTAAATACAGGAAAAGAGGTCCCATAAAATACAGACTTAAAACTTTTTTTTTTCTAGCGTGTAGAAGGTCATGAATAACTTTTGCAAAAAGAAATGTACTAAGTGACCTTAGAAGAGTAAAAGTATTAGAGGGGAACCAGAGGTCTGTTTTCTATTGGTTATAGAAAATATAGAAGACAAAGTTTTTTTGTTTTTTGTTTGTTGGTTTAGTATAGAAATAGATTTCTAAGCATATTATATTGAAATAATGTGTTGAAGCTTCTAACTCATTCACTGTCAGCTTTTCAAAGGCAGAAAGCATTTATTTTTTTGGTCCTTGCTTTAGAGTGGGTATTCAGTCATTCTTTAATGAATTTTCTGTGAATATTAAGAAAAGGAGAAAAATATACATGACAAAAATTATTTATATGAAGAGCTGTTTCTTATCAATCAGAGGGATGGACTAAATGACCCTAATTACCTTTTAGTTTGTGATGTCTTTGCTTTTTTGCTTTTAATGTAACAGAGGATCAACTAGTATTAACAATTATAGACATAATTATGATACTTAAGTCTCCTAGGAATATCTTTGCTTCTGCTCTCTTTATTAACTTAAAAAAAAACCCATAAAGATAATTAAAATGCCTCCACCAGAAATTTCCCCCAGTGTCAGCACCACTACATAGAAAGCAAATGTTTGTCTATAACAAAATGTAAGTAAAAGTTTTTAAAGTCTTGGATCATTATCTTTTCCATGTTGTATTAGATGCCTGTCACAACCTCTGTATTTTTAATTTTAAATAAATAATATTATTTATTATTATTTTAAATAAATACTATAAATAATTTAAAATTTTTATTTAAATAAATTAAATTCAAATGAATTTAAATGATTTTGCTACATGGCCTTAATCTGACCATCTGGCTGTGCTGTATATAGCTCAATCATAGCTCTTTACAATTTAAATTCACATTATTCTGTAACTGGACTGAACCTGAAACTTAGAAGTCCTGACTTTGAGATATATCTATTTTACTCATTTTTTTTTTCTTCTATGGTCATATGAAGAAGAAATAGGAGGAGGAGGATGAAGAAGAAATGATAGTATTTCCAACTGTCAACAACAACAATGAGATCATTGTCATGTAGTCTGGCAATAGGCACATTTGATCACCAACTATATGTAATGCACACTCTGTACCAGGCCCCAGCTATTGACAACCATAACAGCAGAAAGTGATCTGATAATCTATTTATACATGGTGGTATATAAATGAAAATCTTCTAAAGACAAATTTATTATGCCCCAGAATCCTTATAGCATTGATGAGACCTGGCTAGAATAGACGGGAAGAGGCCACTTATGGCAATGCATTCATGCTTTTGGACACTGCAATAGCCTCTTAGGTGCACTTTCTTCTTACATCCTTAGCCTATAATCCATTTTTCTCCTAGAAGCCAGAGTGGTGTTTTTTTTTTTTAAACATACGTGCCACAACATCATTCCCTTGCATAAAACCCTTGATATCTTACAAAGAAGAAAATTTTCACGTTTTGTCTATTTCATGAAGCCCTACTGGCCCAAGTCTAGGTTCCCTTTGCTAACTTAGCCACGCTGCTGCTCCCAACCTGTTCCAGCCACACTGATTTTTTTCTTTCATTATTTGAATTAAGTTCTTTCTCCATCTACCTGGAAAACTGTATCCAATATTTGCAATATTGATTCATTCTTAGTACCCATATGTTAGAAAGACACTCTCCAGCCATCCAGTCTAAACCTGTCACACTCTTTCATCATTTTATATAATTTTCTGCCAGATAATCTCTATCAGGTGATGGTCTTATGTTTACTGTGTGTTTTCTTCCTCACAGTACAATCCATGACAATGGAAATATTGTTTTTTTGTTCACTGATGCATCCTCAATGAGAACAAAGAATGACACCAAGTGAGCATTCGACAAAGATGTACAGAGTGAAGGAATGCCCCTGTATAATTCATTTACACTTAGACAATGGAGAAGTGTTAATATAAGCATTCACAGCAAATTAATATAAGCATTCAAGTTTCAGGTTCAAGATGGTGATGTAGGAACTCCTGAACTCACCTCCTCCCACATACACTCTGAATATACAATTTCCTTTGAAAGAGACCCCAAACTAACTGACTCCTACACATGGGTGAACAAGAAGAAAATCCACATCAAAGCAGGTAGGGAAGCTGAGACACAATCTTGCTATAAACCCCCCTTCAGCTCAGTGATTCACAATCAGAAGGGAACTCATAAACCCAAGCTTCTCTCTGAGGAGTGAAGGGTTTGAACCTCATATCAGGTACCCCAACTTTTAAGATCTGCACCTGAGAGATGAGCCCCAAAACATCTATCTTTGAAAGGCAACAGGGCTTGAAACCACAAGGCTACAGTGAGCTGAGAAACAATTTTTAGAGTTTGCACACACGGAGAGCCCATTGCAGAGGGAGCTGACTGAAAAGCACCCAAACTTTCTGTGAAAGAGGCTTAGGTGATTATCTTAAAGCACTGACCAGAGGGGCAGGCATCTAATTTAACACACATCTTCTATATGACTACTGAACTACTCTCTGGGGATGGATGATGACTGCCACCATCTTTGTGATCTCCCTCTGCCTTGCTCCAGATTGCCAGTATATCCTAGAAAGGAGCTTGTGCCAACATCTGGTGTCCTGATTTCTGCGGTTACCATCCATGGGACAACTCTAGATCACCTGACTCTGTTGTTCAGTGGAACTAATACTTGTGAATCCCACAGGACAGTAACAAACAGAGAAAGAGTTCTTAACCCTCTACTGCCCCCAGGGTAAAGCAGAGAAGCAATAGATTGAGGTGCCCAATATCTCTATAAAGAGGCATACTAGCTTATCTTCAAAGCTGTGGCCTGAGGGGGAGGCTAGAATTAAATATACATCTAATGGCCAACTATGATCCCCTCCATACTTTGGAGGGTGGGTGCTATCGTCACACACTCTCTCTCTGCTACACTCCAGAGACCCTGTATCTCCTGGAGGGGAGAGTGTACATGTCTCTGGTACACCAGTTTTTACATCTGGTATCCCAGTTTTTGTGGCTGCTGCTGAGGGGATGCCTCTTGACCACCTGGCTCTGTGGCCAATGAAGCTTGCATTCCTGGGTCCCACAGGATTGTAACATGGAGAAAGAGTTATTTGTCAGCTACCACCAATAGGCAAAGTGCAGACTGCAGACGAAAAAATACCTCCAATCTTTCTACGAAAGAAGCCTATTTGCTGTTTTTGGAGCTGTGGTCTGAAGGGCAGGCTTCTGGTTCAGCACACACCTGGAGGCTTACTGAAGTGTTCTCAGGGAATGAAAGCCAGTGGACGTCACCTTTGTCTCTCTCTCAACTCACTGGTATCTCTCAGAAAGGAACTTGTACCAATGTGTGGCACTTCAATTTTTTGCAGCTGCCACCCAGGGCTTAACTCTATATAGCCTGACTCTGGTAGCCAGTGGTACTTACATTTGAGATCCCACAGGACTGTATATATTTGCATTCTTTAAAATCTGCTGCCTGAGGGTCTGGCTTTCAATCAGCCTGAATCTAGGTGCTAAGTAAGAACCTCTGCTTTGGGACACTGACATGTTTTGGCATACACTCAACTACCAGGAACCATTAAGAATAAACAAGGCTGCTTGGACAATTATAGAAGTTTGAGAAATAACCAAGTGCTAGGATAGGGTTGAACAAAATTCATCTTCTATATGATGCCACTCCATCAAGACTGGGAGAGGTGGTTATTTTATCTAATCCATAGAAACCAACTCAGAAAGCCAAGCAAAATGAAGAACAGAGGAATATGTTCCAAAGGAAAAAACAAGATAAAACCCCAGAAAAAGTTCTTAATGAAATAGAGATTTGGTAATGTGATTTACCTGATAAAGAGTTCCAAATAAGAGTCATAAAGATGTTCAATGAGCTTGGGAAAAGTAAGGATGAACAAAATGAGAACTTCAACAAAGAGACAGAATGTACCAAATAAAAACCACGGAGAGGAAGAATACAATAACTGAACTGAAAAATACACTATCAGACTAGATGAAGCAAAAGAAAAGATCAGTGTACATGAACACAGGGCAGTGGACCTCACCCTATCAGACTAGCAAAAAGAAAAAAGAATGAAAAAATGTGAAGGTATCTTAAGGGACTATGACACAACATCAGGTGGAGCAACATTTGTAATATAGGGGTCCCCAAAGAAGAAGAGAGAGAAAAGGGCAGAAAATGTATGTGAAGAAATAATGGCTGACAACTTTTCTTAACCTGGAGAGGAAAACAGACATCCAGACCCAGGAAGGTAAGAGAGTTCCAAATAAGAAGAACCCAAAGACACCCACACCAAACACATTATAATTAGACTGTCAAAAGTTAAAAACAAAGAGAGAACCTTGAAAGCAGCTAGAGAAAAAAAACTTATTACACCCATAAGACTATTAGCAGGTTATCCAGCAGAACCTTTGAAGGCCAGAAGAGAGTGACACAATGTATTCAAATTGCTGAAAGAAAAAAACAACTGCTAACCAAGAATACTCTACCCAGTAAAACTGTCATTCAGAATTGGAGAAATAAAGTGTTTTCTAGACAAACAAAAGGTAAAATCATTAATCACCCCTAAACTGGCTTACAAGATATGTAAAGGATTTCTTTAAGCTGAAACTAAAGGGCACCAAGTAGTAACAGGAAAAAATATGAACATATAAATCTCCCAGTAAAGGTAAACATATAGTAAAATTCAGAATAATCTAATCTTGTAAAGGTGATGTATTAATCATTTCCAAAGCTAGTATAAAAGGTAAAAGAGAAAATTAGTAAAAATAACTATAACTACAATAATTTGTCAATGAATAGAGAAAATAAAAAGTAGTAAGTTATGACATCAAAAACATGCAATATTGTGAGATGGGTAAAAATGTAGAGTTTTAGAATGCATTCAAACTTTTTAATCAACTTAAAATAGACTGTTATGAATATAAGTTGTTTTATGTAAGTCTCATGGTAACCACAAAGTAAAAACCTAAAGGAGATATACAAAAGAGACAGAGAAAGAAATTTAAGCATACCACTAAAGAAAGCCATCAAACCACAAAGAAAGGAGCAAGAGAAGAAAGAACAGAGGAACCATAAAAAAGCCAGGAAACAATTAACAAAATAGTGATAGGTACATACCTATCAATAATTACTCTAAATATAAATGGATTAAATACTCCATTCAGAAGACAGAGTGGCTGAATGGATAAAAAACAAGACCTCTATATACGCTGCCTACAAGACTCACTTCAGAATTAAGGACACACAGACCAAAAGTGAAGAGAAGGAAAAAAGATGTTTCATGCAAATGGAAACCAAAAGGAATCTGGGGTAGCTATACTTATATCAGACAAAACAGACTTTAAAACAGACTGTAACAAAAGACAAAGATGGGCATTACATAATGATAAAGGGGTCAACACACAAGAAGATATAACATTTGTAAATATTTATTTACCCAAAACAGAAGACCTAAATATATAAAGCAAATATTAACAGATCTAAAGGGAGAAATAGACCACAATACAACAATAGTAGGGAACTATAATACCTCACTTACATCAATGGATAGATCATCCAGACTGAAAGTCAATAGGATATATTGGCCTTAAGCAATATGTTGGACAAGATGGCCTTAATAGAAACATACAGAATAGTTCATCCAAAAGCAACAGAATGCACACTCTGAGTACACTTGGAATACTCCACAGGACAGTCCATATATCAGGCCACAAAACAAGTTAAAAATTTAAGACTGAAATTATATCATGTATCTTTTCAGATCACATTAGTAAACTAGAAATCACTTACAAGAAGAATATTGGAAAATTTACAAGTATGTGGAAATTAAGCAACATGCTACTGAACAACAAGTGGGTCAAAGTTAAAATCAAAAGAGAAATAAAAAATTATCTTGAAACAAACCAAAATGGAACTACAACAGCCCCAAAGCAGTGATAAAGCAAAAGGAGTTCTAGGAGGCAAATTCATAGCAATAAACACCTAAGTTGAGAAACAAGAAACATATCAAACAACCCTTTTTTAAACCTCAAACAAATAGAAAAAGAATAAGAAAATCCCAAAGTTAATAAAAGGAAGGAAATAGCAAAAATCTGAGTGGAAAAAACTGATAGAGACTAAAATGACTATAGAAATAATCAGTGACACTAAGAGCTGGGTTTTTGAAAAGATAAACAAATTGACAAGCTTTTAGCTAGATTCAACAAGAAAAAAGAGAAGAATCTAGCAAATAAAATTAGATATGAAAGAGGAGACATTAAAACTGATACCACAGAAATATAAAGAATCATAAGAAACTATTATAGCAATTACACAATAGCAAACTGAATAACCTAGAAGAAATGGATACATTTCTAGAAACATACAACCTACCAAAACTGAATCATGAAGAAATAGAAAATCTGAACAGACTAATTACTAGCAATGTGATTGAGTCAGGAATCAAAAACCTCCCAAAGAAAAAAAGCCCAGGACCAGATAGCTTTTCTGGTGAGTTTTACCAACCATTCAAAGATTTAAAGCCAATTCTTCTGAAACTCTTCCAAAAAAATAGAAGGGAACACTTTCAAACTCATTTTACAAGGCTGGCATTACCCTGATACCAAAACAAGACAAGGTCACCATAAGGACACAATATTAGAGGTCAGTATATCTGATGAACATAGATGTGAAAAAATTCAACAAAATATTAGCAATCAAAATTTAGCAATGCATTAAAAGAATCACACACCATGATAAAGTGGGGTTTACTCAGAGATACAAGGATGATTCAACATCTGCAAATTGATGTGTACACCACATTAACATAATGAAGAATAAAAATTATATGATCATCTCTAACAGATGCAGTAAAGCACTGGACAAAATTCAACATCCATTTATGACAAAAAGTCTCAACAAAGTGGGTATAGAGGGAATGTATCTCAACATAATAAAGGCTATATACATACAACAGCTAACATCATACTTAATTGTGAAAAGGTGAACACCTTTGCTGTATGCTCAGGAACAAAACAAGAACACCCACTCTCACCAATTTTATTCAACACAATATTGGAAGTCTAGGTAGAGCAATTAGGCAAGGAAAAAAATAAAAAGCATTCAAATTGGAAAGGAAGCAGTAAAATGGTCATTATTTTCAGTTGGCATAATATTATATATAGAAAACCCTAAAAATTCACCCAAAACTCTTATAAACAAATTCATTAAAGATTTAGATACAAAATCAATATAAAAATGTCATGTTTCTATACACTAATAACAAACTATCAGAGAATTTAAGAAAAAGGCTCATTTGCAAATTCATTAAAAAAAAAAAAAACTAGAAAAAACTTTACCCAAGGAAGTAAAAGGTCTTTATACTGAAAATTTTAAGACATTAATGAATGAAGAAGACACAAATAAATGGAAAGATATACTGTGTTTATGTATTAGAAGAATTACTATTGTCAAAATGTCCATACTACCCAAAGTAATCTATGGATTTAGTGTAATTCCCATTAAAAATTCCATTAGTGTTTTTCACAGAAATAGAACAATCCTAAAATTTGTATGGAACAACAAAAGACCTCAAGTTAGCCAAACCAATCTTGAGAAAGAAAACCAAAGCTGGTGGCATCATGCTCCCAGATTTCAAATTTAACTACAAAGCTATAGTAATCAAAACAATATGGTATTGGCCTTAAAAACAGACATATAGATCAATGGAACAGAACAGATAAAAGCAGAAATAAACCCACACATATACCATCAATTAATTTATGAGAAAGGAGTCAAGAATATACACAATGGGGAGGGAAAACAGCCTCTTCCATAAATGGTGTTGGGAAAATTGTACAGCCATATGAAAAAGAAATGAAAGTGGGGCGGAATCTTACACCATACCCCAAAACTAACTCAGAATGAATTGAAGATTTTAACATAAGACCTGAAACCATAAAACTCCTAGAAAAAAATGTAGGTGGCAAGATCCTTGACATTGGTCTTGATGATGATTTTTTGGATTTGAAGCAAAAATCAACAAATGGGACTCCATCAAATTAAAAAGTTTCTGAACAGAAATAAAACATCAACAAAACGAAAAGGCAACCTACTTAATGAAAATTTGCAGATCATATATCTGATAAGAGGTTAGTATGTAAAATATATACAACTTGTACAACTCATACAACTAAATACAAAAAAAAATCCAGTTAAAAAATGGGGGGGGAATTTAATACTCATTTTCTGAAGAGAATATACAGATAGCCAACAGCTATGTGGAAAGTTGTCCAACACCACTTTTTAAAAATAAATAAATTTATTTATTTATTTATTGGCTGCATTGGGTACACATGGGCTTTCTCTAATTGTGGCAAGCACGGGCTACTCTTCATTGCAGTGTGCAGGCTTCTCACTGTGGTGGCTTCTCTTGTTGCAGAGCATGGGCTCCTGACGCACAGACTCCAGTAGTTGTGGCTTGTGGGCTCTAGAGTACAGGCAGTAGTTGTGGCGCATGGGCATAGTTGCTCTGCAGCATGTGGGATCTTCGTGGGCAAGGGATCGAACCTGTGTCCCCTGCACTGGCAGGTGGATTCTTAACCACCGTGCCACCAAGGAAGTCCACCCAACACCATTAATCATCAAGGAAATGAAAATCAAAACCACAAAGTGCTAACTCCTTACACCTGTTAGAATATCTGTGATCAAAAAAACAAAAAATAACAAGTGTTGGCCAGGATGTGGAGAAAAGGAAACCCTTGTGCACTATTGGGGGGAATATAAATTGGTGCAACCACTATGGAAAACAGTTTGAATGTTCATCAAAATATTAAAATTAGAACTACCATATGATCCAGCAGTTCCACATCTGAGTATTTATCCAAAGAAAACAAAAACACTAACTTGGAAAGGTATATGAACCCCCATGTTTGTTGCAGCATTATTTACAATAGCCAAGACATAGAAGTAAACTAAGTGTCCACTGATGGATGAATTGATAAAGAAAATGTGGTAAATAAACACACACACACACACACACACACACACACAGAGGAATATTATTCAGCTATAGAAAAGAAGAAAATCTTGCTGTTTGTGACAACAGAAACAGACCTTGATGATATTATACTAAATGAAATAAATTAAAGAAAGGCTAATACATATGATCTCACTTAAATGTAAAATCTAAAACAAAATTAAAAAATCAGAAAACAAAAATATGAGCTCAGAGATACAGAGAACAAGTTAGTAGTTGCCTGATGTGGGGGAGGGGAGTTATGGATGGGCAAAATGGTTGATGGGGGTCAAAAGTTACAAACTTCCAGTTATAAAATAAATAGGTCATGGGTGGTGTAGACAACATAATGACTATAGTTAATAACATCATATTACATATTTGAAAGTTGATAAGAGAGTATGTCTTAAAAGTTCTAGTCTCAAGAAAAAATATTGAAACTATGGTGACAGATGTTAACTAAGCTTATTGTGGCAATCATTTTGCAATACATACAAATATCCAATCATTATGTTGTACACCTGAAATTGATATAATGTTATATGCCAATTACACTGCTAACATTTTTTTAAAAAGCTGTTAGGTACTTAGAAAGCACTAGGTACTAAACACATTACCTGCAATAACTAATTAAATCTACGTCTATATATTATTATTCCAAATTTAGAGAAGAGGAAACTGACACTAGAAAATTTAAATTGCAGAAAGTCCCACACCTATTAAGCAATGGAGCTGGGATATTCAACCAGGTCTTTCTGAAATCTTATTTGGAACTCTTAATCCATCGACTGTACACAAAGTTACACCACAAAGGAAGACAGATATTGGGCTGAAAATTAACACTGATAGAAAAGGTGGGAAGCTGCTATGAACTGAATTGTATCCCCCCTCAAATTCATATGTTGAAATAATTTACAATGTGACTGTATTTGGAGATAGGGCTTTTAGGAGGTAATTAAGGTTAAATGAGGTCATAAGGATGAACTCCTAGTCTGATAGGATTGGTGGCCTTATGGGAGGAGGAACTGAGAGAGATCCTTCTCTCTTTCTGTCATGAGAGGACATAGTGAGAAGGCAGCAGTATGTAAGCTAGAAAAAAGTCAGTCACCAGAATCCAACTATGCTAATCTTGGACTTCTGGCCTCCTGAACAGTGAGAAAATGAATTTCTGTTGTTTAGGTTCCTAGGTCAATGGTAATTTGGTATGGCAGCCTGGGCAGGCTAAGACAGAAGCAAATACTGGAATTTGTTTCACTATCTCTGAAGAAGAAATAGAAAAAAATAAAATATCACACTCTAACTACCAAAACTTTTCTTGTGAATATTATTTCCACACAAGATCTATGAATATTCCAGCTGTTAACCCTCCTCTCATGTACTCACTTCTGAGTGACCTCAGATACACTGGAAGAACTGCAGCTTTGTAAATTTGAGTAAGAGAACCCATACACATTCAGAAGTTTTTGTTGTCAAAGATTATAAACAATAGACATGCAGAGCTTTAAATAATCATCACTTCTTTAAAAAAAAACTTTTAATAGGGCAAATTTAATTTTTGAAAGCATATTTGTGCTACACAACCGATTTTCATGCTGATGGCTTCAGAAATATAGGAAGTACTTTCTCAGTCCATCCCCCTTTACGGCCTGGTTTACCCACTACCCTGAGTTCTCATTAATTCAAGAATATAAAGTAGAGATCAAGAATTGGGTCAATGTGTAAGAAATCTTAGACAAGATCATCTCTGCATATGAGTAGAAACAGGCTGTGCTGTACATGCACAATTAAATAATTAAAATATCTATTAATATGCATTCAAATAGAGAAATACATTTTTATGTGAAGGATGTCTACAATGATATGACTCCATTTATACATACACAGATATTGTAGTTAATGTCTGTAAATGCCCAGAAAGCCTACACAGGATGTTTTATAAGGTTAATTGCTCTGGTTAAATTGAACTGACTAGGAGAAGTAGATGGTGATCACTGGTGTATACTAGTCTCTTATTAATGAAAGAATTTTAATACATTTTAATAGTTAAATTTGCTAATCAAATGTTTTTCTACAAATTTATAAACCTATAAAGTTAAAGTAAAAATGTTATCACAAAATTTATGAGGAAATTTGGTAATAATGTTTCTTTGTTTGAAAGTTTTCTCTAATAATCCTGGAATAGAAAAAAATACTATATTATCTTTAGAAAATCTTCCTCCAGTTATTCCTCCTATGGCCTCATTTTGCCATCAAATGAGCATCAGTTAAACAATAATTCAATCTGTTAATGTCAGCTTAATGTGTAAGAGTTATGAACAACAAAGTTAATTACATTCAATCAGCAATATGGTAGTGTTGCCATTTTACAAACATGAGTGACTGGTTCTTTTCCAAAGAAACATTTTATTTCTCATTATTAAGGTCAGATATGCATAAATAGTTATATGATTCTTTGAAAGGCAAAGATAGATCTATATCTTCAAATAATTTTTCTATTCCCTAAGAAATCATTAAAATTTTATTCCAGGCCAGGTAATAACCTCCATTCCTGTCTAACAGAATATGTTTTAACACTATTCTATGTCATAGCAGAGCTATCTTGATCTGATGTAAAAAATTTTTCAGTGAAAAATGAACTTTGCTCCCTTAATTTTTAGTAAAATCTACTGATAAGATCTATATAGCCCACTCAACTAGAGAAGGTTTTAGTAAAATAACTTATTTTATTATGTTTTTTAAAATAAATAATGAGTCTTTTGCTTCAAAAAGGAAACAAGGGCTTCCCTGGTGGCTCAGTGGTTGAGAATCTGCCTGCCAATGCAGGGCACATGGGTTCGAGCCCTGGTCTGGGAAAATCCCACATGCCATGGAACAACTAAGCCCTCACACCACAGCTACTGAGCCTGAGCGTCTGGAGCCTGTGCTCCGCAACAAGAGAGGCCACGACAGTGAGAGGCCCGCACACTGCGATGAAGAGTGGCCCATGCTCACTGCAACTAGAGAAAGCCCTCGCACAGAAACAAAGACCCAACACAGCCAAAAATAAATAAATAAATTCATTTAAAAAAAGAAAAGGAAACAAAATTATTTTGAGCCAATAACAGTGTATTACCCAAAGTTCTGCACAGAAAAATTACATGTAAATAAATTACAGATGCTAAAATATTTGGCTCTCATGTCAGATTTTTTCGTATTTGAGAATGGATCACTAGGGTTTTCCAAGAATTTCCTCATTATAAGAATCACCTTGGAACTTGTGAAAAATAAAGACCTTTAAGTCCACAACAAACATACTAAACCAGAATTTTATCAGAGAGAGTTGTTTCCCCATTAAAAAGAACTTTTTATAATAGGAAATTTCAAACATATAAAAAAAATATAAAGTTTAGTATAATAAACTCAAATACTTCAATTATCAACTGATGATGAAACAACAAAATGATTAACACACCATGTTCTACCTCTTTCTGTATGATTTTGGAGTAAATCCCAGACATCATATCAGTTCATCCCTATACAGTTGATCTTTGAACAATGCAGGAGTTAGGGACACCCACCCTTGTGCAGTGAAAAATCCACTTATAATCATCCCTCCATATCTGCTTTTCCTTTGTCTGCCCTGGTTGGTATCCAGTATTCAACCAACTTCAGATTGTGTAGTATGATTGAATTTACTATTGATAAAAATCTGTGTATGAGTGGACCTGAGCTCTTCAAACCTATGTTGTTCAAGGGTCAAACATATTTCAGAATATATCTCATAAACAAGACTCTTCTTGTAAAATACCCACAACAACATTACCACACCTAAAAATCCACCAATAATCACTAAATATTACTAAATATCTGGTCACTGTTCAAATTTTCCATTGCTTCATAAATGCACATGTTTATAGTTTGAATCATAATCCAAACAGAGATCATATAACTCACTTGATTTATATATCTTTGAAGTCTCTTAATCTATAAGGTTTTTTCCCAAGCTCCCTTTTTTTTTCCATTGCAATGTGTTTGTTGAAGACGAATATTTATTTTAATAAGAGTTCCCAATGATTCTTATTAAAGAAGTTGAGGAAGTTCAGAGCCAGTGGATTTAGCTCAGGGTATGTGCATATACTCTTTGCATTCATGATGTGCCTGGATTCATGACTGCCTCTTTGCAAGGATGCTGTGAAGATTAATGAGCTAATATCGATAAAGCACTCCAAATTTGTGAGAAGAAAGGGACGTTTGAAAAGCATAGAAGAAACTTACAGCCCTTATAATACTCTTCTGTAGGATACTGAACAGTCACCTCTAGCAAATGTATACTACCCCATGTGAATTGTGTATGTGAGGAATTAATGATGAATACAAATCAATTTGTCTCAAACTAAAGAGCTACAAATTGCTAGGATGGATGGATGGATA
This sequence comes from Lagenorhynchus albirostris, assembly GCF_949774975.1. NCBI lineage: Eukaryota > Metazoa > Chordata > Mammalia > Artiodactyla > Delphinidae > Lagenorhynchus > Lagenorhynchus albirostris. The sequence continues at coordinate 106,603,595 of NC_083099.1, read as the reverse complement.
TAGAGAGATATGGTATTACAGAAGGAAATAACTCATTTATATATTTTACCATTTTTTCATGTGGTTAGTTTGACAGAGTCTAAATTCTTTTGAGATTTAGATATGAAAGTATTGTAAAAAATTAATATAATCCTTCATCACAAATAATAAAACAAAAACATTAATTCCATCAAATCCTAAGAAACACAGCAAATTGTTCAGATAACCTCATTGCTAACAAAATTTAAATTTATATAAACAAATCCTACATAATCACGGGTTTCTAAAATTTTGTAGATAGTGAGGAGTCTGTATTATCATCCTATATAAATAATTTCTGCAGTTTAAATATTTGAAAGACTATAGAAATGAAAATAGGAAAAACTCTGGTTCTAATTTTTCTAAAGCCATTAAAATATGTATAATCTGATGCATGTCACTTTGCCTCTCTGAGCTACAATTTATTCCACAGTACAATAAGTAAGTTTTTATTTCACGTTCTAAAGCTATGAGTTAGGGGAAATGTTTTCTATTGGAAGACATTCTTTGTTGTTTTTTTTTAATCTGTCCCTGCATTTCTGTTAAACAAACTAAAATTAAGACTTAAAAATAATGAGAAATGTAGACAGCAATTTAAATTCAAAATCTATTATCCCACTCTACTTTAGCTGCCTTCTGCTGTTGAATTATCCATTATATAGTATTTATAAAATCATAGTCTTAGGGAACTTACCTGATTAATATCCTCTTAGTTCATACACTTCATTAGTAGCTACTAGAATCAAAGGATCTATGCTATTTCAAATTATCAAAATACAATAAAACATTTTATTTCAAATTATATAAAAATAATTTATTATTCCAAAGCTATGGTTTTCCTAATAGAAATCATATAATAAAAATATCTATAAATTTAGCAGTGAATGCCTAGAACATAGCCTTCCAAATATTTTAAATAGACCTGTAGTTATCATATAAACATTCTATTTTTGAAATTCCTGCCATATTTAACTTAATGCTATTATTGCTATCTACTCAACTGAATATTACACCAACGCATATCTAATTCCCTACTGGAAGGACAACACTCAGGTTATCCTCAAGGTTATGATAAAAAGTTAAATAGAATCTGTGGATGTGCGTAGGAAGGAAAATTTTATTGTGTGCAGATCAAACTTACATTTATGTTTCTAGTTTCATTTTCAAGTCTTTATCTTAGGGGAAGACAGGCAGCCAATTAGGAAGCAGGATAATAGGGAAATAAATAGATGTGCATTAATTAATAGAGTAAACAGGAAGAGATCTAATAAATTAAGAAGATTCCTGAACAAGCCAACAGCTGATCTGTTATTGGAATATCTTGTTTGGGGTTCTCACCAGCGTAAAATCAATACCTTTATAATGTAGGACATAGATGCCACTTCTTGAAATGTGTGCTTTTAATCTTATATGCATACATTTATATAAAAGTATATATTTGCATAATAAAGTACTTGGTACTAGGCAAAACTAGGGATTCGCCAGCTTACCTCTTGTCCTAAGATTAACACAAGGTAAAAAAAAAAATTACTTCCATTTTGCAGATGAGGAAATCAAAGATTTTGAGGTCATATGGCCATGATTCTGCCTGCCATTCTAGTTACACCTCAGAGTAGTGAATTAGCTGGACATTCTGACTGTATTTCTTTTTCTTTTTATCTTCAGAATCCAAGACATTTGCTTTCATCCTTATGTCATCATCAATAAACATGAAGGTTTCTAAATCTGCAATATCCCTAGGACACTATAAGAACATGGGGAAACATTGAGATCGAGAAACAAGGCAAGTTTGGTCACATCTCCTTGGACTCCTAACCTTTTAATATATCATAAACTCCTTGGAACAAAGAAGATGTTGTTCACTTAGTTACACAAATATAGCACCTGGTTCATTGTAAGGGTTTAATTAAAAAATAAAAAAAAGATCTGTTGATTGTTGAGTGTTTGTAACCATCTGGTTGTTTACCAGATGTTAATATAACTTCTTTGGCTTTTTACTTTTGTTCTCTGAAGCATAGTGTTATGATCTTTTTACTATTTCATCTTATGTCTCAGAAATGGTACACTCCTTTGTCACTTGCATGGGCGTTTCTGGTACCTCTAACCAACTTCAATCTTAGTACTCCCATTACAAAAAGCATACTAGAATGAGAGTAAGAAAAATTGACATTCTTATATCAATAAGCACAGAACAATTTTTATTAATATTTTCTGTATTTTTCTATCAGTAACAAATTACTGTGACTCACCTCATAGCTGCTGGAGGTCATGCAGTCAAAACCAATGGCTGAACACTACAAATCTGAGAGTTTGAGTTCAATCCCACCGGGAATCAGTTAACTTCTTGGGTTGTCTGACTTAATCCCTACATCTCTACCACCCCAAAACTGGGACTACTTGACAATCTGCAGATCAAGCTCAAGACTGGAGACCTGTCTTGAAAACCTTGTTTCTATATCTGAGTCACAAATGGGTCCCTGCTACTTATTTCCACAACTCTGTTTTAAAATTAATTTTTATTGGAGTATAGTTGATTTACAACGTTGTATTAGTTTCAGGTGTATAGCAAAGTGAATCTGTTATACATATATCCACTCTTTTTTAGATTCTTCTCCCATATAGGTCATCACAGTGTATTGAGTAGAGTTCCCTGTGCTATACAGTAGGTTCTTATTAGTTATCTATTTTACTATATAGTAGTGTGTACATGTGAACTCAAATCTCCCTATTTATCCCTCCCCTCTTCCCCTCCTTGGTAACCGTAAGTTTGTTTTCTACATATGTGACTCTATTTCTGTTTTGTAAATAAGTTCATTCGTACCATTTTTTAGATTCCACATATAAGCAATATATGATATTTGCCTTTCTCTGTCTGACTTGCTTCACTCAGTATCTGAAATACACTCATTTCACCTGTCCATTTCAAAAATGTCAAATCACTTCATTCATTAGAAGCTGTATCTTCCTTGTTTGAATTTCTTAACCTACAACTTGTATCTCCTCCACATCTAACTCTTCTCCTCCTTATCTCTCCCTGACCTATTATCAATTGTGATATGGCATATACTACAGGATTACATTTCCTACCCTTTTCTTGGCCTCCTGTTTCTCAAATATTAGGAAAAGCAGCCTAAAATATATGTTCAATAACAAAAAGATTATCATGGTGAGCTTTGTATGTGTGTCAGAATTTTTTGGTTGTAATATAACTGATATTTTCTTAATGTATACACTTATCATTATATAAGGAAATGATTTATTTTAGAGGGATAAAGGCAGATATCTTGACCATTTTCTTTTAGTAATAGAAAAGATGGAATACTATTTTGCAAAATCATATTCCAGAGCACTAATTAAAGATTTATTTCATGGACAAATAAACCACCTGCCCCTGCATTCTTTATGAAGATGTTTTACATTTTCCAATCTCTTCTTTTACACATTCATTAATTACACAGAACAGTGCAGTTTGCATTAGGCATTTTCATAAATATGAAATATTCAGCTTCCACAGTGTTAACATAGCCAATATAATTATGAATACTAACTCTGCACCTCTGCAAAAGTTCAGATATGAGTATGTGTGTAAATATGTATATGTATGTGCATATACATACACATACGTAGGCATGTCATGGAGAGCCATATACTTTTCATTTGTTCTTTTATCTTTATGTCTATTGTTGAAAAATTTTTAAGTTTGGAAATGTTTAATTTTGAAAAATCATCGCCTTCTTTCCTACATAACACTATGATGAATATTTATGATGGATTTTATTCATAAATCTTATTTTTATTGATAATCCCAAAATTTATTGCAAATTTTTGTAATAATTTCAAAGCATGGTATGTTCTCTGTAGTTCAACTTGATTTTTAATAACGTTTTAAACTTCTATAATGTCTATTATTAGGTTGATCAAGACATTTCGAGAAATTATATTTTGGGCTCCTATTTTAGATGGGCATTTGTTAATAAAAATTACTAATTATAGATCCAAATATATTACCAAATAAAACAAATAGACAAAATATAACTGAGGTGATTCTGTTACTATTTCAAATTCTCTGCTTTTTGACTACAATAACAACTCAGTGAGATTCCACTGCCATCTACTCCTCAACAGTTTTCTGTGAAGATATTTTTACAAAAGCAGTTTCTTGATCACATGTTGATGACCAACTCCCTATAAAAACTTAACTATAGTGAAACAAAAACTGTCAGACTAGTGATATTTTAACAAGTTTATATTACAAGTCTTAGTTCCAATAGTTTCCAGTAGAATTTTAGACTGATTAAGGATTTTTTTTAATGGGTAGCTTTTTACAAAAATTTTTGTTGGAGGATAGTTGATTTACAATGTTGTGTTAGTTTCTGATGTACAGCAAAGTGAATCAGTTATACATATACTTATATCCACTCTTTTTTAGATTCTTCTCCCATATAGGTCATTACAGAGTATTGAGAAGAGCTCCCTGTGCTATATGGTAGGTCCTTATTAGTTGTTTTATTTATTATTTTTTTTTTTTTTTGCGGTAGGCGAGCCTCTCACTGTTGTGGCCTCTCCCGTTGCAGAGCACAGGCTCCGGACACGCAGGCTCAGCGGCCATGGCTCACGGGCCCAGGCGCTCCGCGGCATGTGGGATCTTCCTGGACCGGGACATGAACCCGTGTCCCCTGCTTCGGCAGGCAGACTCTCAACCACTGAGCCACCAGGGAAGCCCTAGTTATTTGTTTTATATGTAGTAGTGTGTATATATCAATCAGACAAAGACAAATATCATATGATACTGCTTATATGCACAATCTAAAAAAAGATGATACAAATGAACTTACTTACAAAACAGAAAGAGTCACAGATGTAGAAGGATAATTTTTATTTTTTATTTAAATCATTAGGTAATATTCCTAAGTTTGATGTAAAAGGCTTCACCAGTATTGCCCTCTGTCCTTGTGATACATCTGCCTCCCTGACCCCACTACTGAGCCCCTATTAAGGAGATTGTATCACTCAGAGTAGCTGATAGCTGACTGACCTCTAAGATACCATAAACGAATAATTGACACCAGATCTATAAATTTTCTGCTGTCGAAGGCAGTAGGGACTTATTAGATATGCTAGATTGTCCAATAATTTATCTTAAAAAGGTTTTAACATATAGAAAATCAGATCCTGATATTATATTGCAACATTTGGTAGGGGGTTAATTTTTAGGAAAAATACTGCTAAAGGTATCTGTTTTTCAAACTCAAGATTTCTAATCTGTTTCTCTCTGCTTCAATTTGTCTCAAACTATTACCTTATTTCCACACCTATCATTTGCTCTCCTATGCTCTACAAACTTTAGATAACTGTAGCAGTGTCATTATTTTTATTTAGCCTGAGCAAAAAGGAAAATATATTTCTATTATTATTTCAATTGTTTCATCCTATCAAAATATAATTCAATATAATATTTTCCAATTTTCATTCAATGTTTTAAAACAAATTGAATATATAAATAAAATAACAAGTAGTATATATGGATATGCATGTATATATCATATATATTTATATTATATATTTACATACTAGTATGCACATGTATGTATATATTACATATTTATATATTTATATAAAATCTTGGGTTGAAAACAATTTTAAATATCTCCCAGATCATTAGTATCTGAAGATTTAAATGTATAAAGGTTATTCTCTGTAGACTATGAAGTGCCTACAAAAGATTTACATACCTTGTGTTTGTGTGTGTGTGTATTTTCAGAGTGTTTTGAAGTCAAAGTTTTCATAAAGAAAATATTTCTAAAAGATACATAGCAATAACTCAACTTCTGAAAAAAGTAAATATAACACCCAGTTGCAACCAAACCAGTTTGAAAAGCATTTCTTGGAAAAACAACAAAAAACTCACTTCCATTAATCAGTGTTGGCCTAAGCAAGATGGTGAGTTAAATATTTGGTCCATAGATAGGGAGGATGGTGGCAGTGCTGGTTAATATTTCAAAGGAAGAGGGTAGAGTATGACAAAGTTTTCACATGGATATTATAGATTTCAAAATAAGAACTGTCATCTTTGGTTATGATGAAATAACTTGTCCTGGACTAGCTCTCCTACTGAAAATAGTTTAAAACTGAATGTATGAGTTATATGAAATAACTCTTTAGATGTAGTACATAAAGACTGTGACCCTTATAAATTGGGAGATTGGGATTGACATATTCACACTACTATATACAAAATAGATAACTAATAAGGACTTACCATATAGCAAAGGGAACTTTACTCAAGACTCTGCAATGACCTATATGGGAAAAGAATCTTAAAAAGAGTGGATATATGTATATGTATAACTGATTCACTCTGCTGTACAGTAGAAAGTAACACATTTTAAATCAACTATACTCCAATAAAAATTTTAAAAAAAGACTGTGACCCTTGAGAGATAGGATTATAAGAGTTAAGTTCCAGACTTGTACCAGATACCTGGCTGGATGTATTTTCTTGCCTATAGTAAAGGAAGTGGAGGCCAAAAAATACATGGAGGCCTCATCAAGCTGAGGAGATAGAAACTGGATTCAGAGTCACTGAGGTGATGGGAAAGAGGACAGGGGTCCTGTGTCAGAAACAATACAGAGAAGGAACTTCAGATTCTTCATGGTGTTTGTTGCCAAAAACCAAGCTGTACATTCAAAGGTTGAGATTCTATAAGGCCTGGTAAAGTACAACAACTGGGAAAAATATAACTACCAGATTTCTGTGAGCTGAACAGATACTGAACCTTATATAGTAGAAAAAATACGAGTTCTGTCCTGTCAGACTGAAGAAACATCATTGACAACCCCAGGCATTCATGAGACAACCTAGAGAGATCATACATTTCGTTAAATCTCATCTAACCCCAAAGTAGAGGCTACTCTAGATCCACCTTAACAAAGCTCAAGTAAAGAGGTCAAAAAGAGAAGTTTTTCCTCCAGTAAAGCAACTGCCAGTCAGAACAAAATGAAATACTGTATTAACTGAAGAAAACACAATCCAGACTCTCAACAATGTAGCATTCAAAATGTCCAGCATACACTAGGTAAGAAGATTTTAATAAGCATGTAGGTAGAGAAATGTGGAAAATGGGACCCATTACCAGGGATGAAAATAAGCCAATACAAATAGACTACAAACAACAAAAATGATGGACTTAGCAAAACATTCATTTAAAAATCTATTAGACATATCTTGAAGGATTTAAAAGAAAACAAAGGAGCAAATAGGAAATTTTAGAGTTACTATTAGAACCACCAAGAAAGAACCAAATGGAAATTCCGGAAGTGTAAAAAGCAATATAAGAAACAAAAATCTCACTGAATAGTATAACAGTGTATTAGGATCTCCAAATTTTCACCACCTCAACAAGTTTTAAAAACAGTACATGGACTTCCCTGGTGGCACACTGGTTAAGAATCCACCTGCCAATGCAGGGGACATGGGTTTGAGTCCTGGTCCAGGAAGATCCCACATGCTGCAGAGCAACTAAGCCCGTGCACAACAACTACTGAGCCTGCGCTCTACAGCCCATGAGCCACAACTACTGAAGCCCATGTGCCTGGAGCCTGTGCTCCACAACAAAAGAAGCCACCACAATGAGAAGCCCGCGTGCTGCACTGAAGACCCAACACAGCCAAAAATAAAATATGAATTAATTAATTTAAAAAATTAAAAAATAAAAACAGTACAATAAAATTTGCTGAAATTGAAGTGCAAAAATACACTGGAAAAAATGAACAGAGCCTCAGTGGTTTACAGGACAGAAACAAGCCATATAAGTTATGAATAACTGGAGTACCAGAATGAGAAGATAAAGATATTCAGGCAGATAAAAATATTTGAAGAAATGATAGAATTTTTCCAAATTTGATGAAAATTTTAAACTTCCAGGTTCAAGAGACTCAATAAAATTCAGAAAAGATAATCTCTTTCTCTGGCTGGATACACACACACTGACAGCCACATCATAATGAAATAGCTGGCAACCACTGAAAGAGTACAGTGATTTAATAGTCAATGGAAAATTTTTGATTGTTCTGTATATAGTCTTCAAAAATTAGTCAAATATTAAGAACTCTCCCACTGTCAGTTATAAATGTGTAAGGAAAAAGAAAAAAATAATGCTATTAACATTTATTTCTCTGTAATTTAAAATACTAGAAATGTTGAGAAAGTATTTCTTTGTAAAAAAAAAAATACCAAGGTTAGTTTGAAAGTGCTTGCCTTCTTATTGTATAGCTTATGGTACAGAGGGTGTAACTTCTCTACACTTTGGTAGATTGTCATAGTCCTTTCTGTGTTTGAATCAGCTTTGAACATTGTATGCTTTGTGGACCCAATGTTGTGAAATATACAATAATGTGAAGTTTATTGTCAGTGTCACTTTCTTTGGGATCTCACCTTTTTTTTTTTTTTCAGTCACAACCATTTTCCTCTTTTGTGTCAATAAATTTGCCTTCACTTAAGTTCTGGTTGCAAATCTAGAATATCTTGAATGGGGGGGGTTCGACATTCCCAATGTCAACTTTTTTTCTTTAACACAATTTGCATTTGACTTAAATTTCACTTTCAGCATTATCCCTTTGTTACTTTGCTGTACTTTTACCATTGCTGGCTAATTTCCTCTATTGATTTTCCCTTTTGGAAAATGTCACAATTTATCACTGGGAAAACTGAAAAACAGAAAAGTGATACAACTATATACTTTGCTCTCTGTGTGTGAAATGACTAACAGGTGTTCAATGAATAGTCGCCAGTAGACTTTGAAAGAAGTGACATGGTTAGTCATTGATCATGGTGTACATCTATTATTTAGTTATTTGTGAACTGAAGAGCTATGTATGTACTTTATTCATATATTCATAGTTAATACACCTTGGTAACTGAAATTTGAACCATGTTGTTGAGGGATTGGTGTTATTTAAACTCCGATAAATGAGATTTGTGTATACTGTAGCCATGCAAAGTAAGGACTGCCTTACCAGGTTCTAACAAAACTTAGTTTATTTTTCCCAGAAATATACAACCCTTCTTCTCAGTGAATTTATTAAATTAATGATAACTTTAAATTTATTTTAGTTTTAGGCTGTTAGAAAGTTGACTGTTATTACATATTTAGGCACTTGTCACTTTTCAAAAACTATTTCTACGGTAGGTCACTTTTCTGTAATGTGTCACCTGTGTGAAGAGCAACTCTATAGTGCTACATGATTACTAACAGCTTGTATATTAGCAAGAATAAATATTTTTTACAACCCCTACTTGCAACTCCTGAATGGAGCCTATTCTCCCATTCTTAGAGGTAAGATAACAAAATTATTATTTTTTTCTTTTATAAAATGTGATGTAGTAGCTAGATCCAGACCTTTCAGAAATGAAAATATATTTGGATTAAGGATTCAGACTATAGAATTTTTAGTTTTGGACTATGGGTTTTACCACTATTACCCCAAACCTCTATCCTAATTTTATTATATTTGTAACAGATAAACTATTGCATTCTATAGTTATAAAGATTTTAATACGGGAAGATGGCGGAAGAGTAAGACGCGGAGATCACCTTCCTCCCCACAGATACACCAGAAATACATCTACACGTGGAACAACTCCTACAGAACACCTACTGAAGGCGGGCAGAAGACCTCAGACCTCCCAAAAGGCAAGAAACTCCCCACGTACCTGGGTAGGGCAAAAGAAAAAACAGAGACAAAAGAATAGGGACGGCACCTGCACCAGTGGGAGGGAGCGGTGAAGGAGGAAAGGTTTCCACACTCTAGGAAGCCCCTTCGTGGGCGGAGACTGCGGGAGGCGGAGGGGGGAGCTTCGAAGCTGCGGAGGAGTGCACAGCAACGGGTGCGGAGGGCAAAGAGGGGAGATTCCCGCACAGAGGATGGGTGCCGACCGGCACTCACCAGCCCGAGAGGCTTGTCTGCTCACCCGCCGGGGCGGGCGGGGCTGCGAGCTGAGGCCGGAGCGCAGGGAGAGGACTGGGGTTGGCGGCTTGAACATAGCCTGAAGGGGTTAGTGCACCACAGCTAGCCGGGAGGGAGTCCGGGGAAAAGCCTGCACCTGCAGAAGAGGCAGGAGACTTTTCCTTCCCTTTTTGTTTCCTGGGGCGTGAGGAGAGGGGTTTAAGAACGCTGCTTAAAGGAACTCCAGAGACGGGCGCGAGCCGCGGCTAAAAGCGCGGACCCCAGAGACGGGCGCGAGCCGCGGCTGAAAGCGCGGAATTCAGAGACGGGCGCGAGCCGCGGCTGAAAGCGCGGAATCCAGAGACGGGCGCGAGCCGCGGCTGAAAGCGCGGAATTCAGAGACGGGCGCAAGCCGCGGCTAAAAGCGCGGACCCCAGAGGCGGGCAGGAGACGTTAAGGCTGCTGCTGCCGCCACCGAGGGGCCTGTGTGCGAGCACAGGTCACTCTCCACACCCCTCTTCCGCGGAGCCTGTGCAGCCCGCCACTGCCGGGTTCCCGGGATCCAGGGACAACTTCCCCGGGAGAGCGCACAGCGCGCCTCAGGCTGGTGCAAAGTCACGCCGGCCTTTGCCACCGCAGGCCCGCCCCGCACTCTGTGCCCCTCCGTCCCCGCCGGCCTGAGTGCGCCAGAGCCCCCAATCAGCGGCTCTTTTAACCCCATCCTGTCTGAGCAAAAAACAGACGCCCTCCAGCGATCTACACGCAGTGGCAGGGCCAAATCCAAAGCTTAGCCCTGGGAGCTGTGAGAACAAAGAAGAGAAAGGGAAATCTCTCCCAGCAGCCTCAGAAGCAACGGATTAAAGCTCCACAATCAACTTGATATACCCTGCATCTGTGGAATACCTGAATAGACAACCAATCATCCCAAATTAAGGAAGTGGACTTTAGGAGCAAGATCTATGATTTTTTCCCCTTTCCTCTTTTTGTGAATGTGTATGTGTATGCTTCTGTGTGAGATCTTGTCTGTATAGTCTTGCTTCCACTATTTGTCCTAGGGTTCTATCCGTCCATGTTTTTTTTTTAATTTTTTTTAATTTTTTTTCTAAATAATTAATTTTAATAACGTTATTATACTTTACCTTCATTCTTTCTTTCTTTCTTTCCGTCCTTCCTTCCCTCCTTTAGACAACGAATCATCCCAAATTGAGGAGGTGGTCTCTGACAGCAAGATTTAGGATTTTTCCCCATTTACCTCTTTTAGTGAGGGTGTATGTGTATGCTTCTGTGTAAGATTTTGTCTGTATAGCTTTGCTTCCAACATTTGTCCTAAGGTTCTTTCCGTCCCTTTTTTTTTTTTTTCTAAATAAGAAGTTTTTAATTCAATAACTTTATTATACTTTATTTTATTTTTACTGTATCTTCTTTCTTTCTGTCTTTTTTCCTTCTTTCCCTCCTTCCTTCCTTCCTCCCTCCCTCCCTCCCTCCTTTCTTTCCTTCTTGCCTTCTTGCCTTCTTTGCTTCTTTCTTTCTTTCTTCCTTCCTTCCTACCCTCCTTTCCTTCTTTCTTTCCTCATACTTCTACTAATTCCCTCTACTTTTTCTCCCTTTTATCCTGAGCCTGTGGATGAAAAGCTTTTGGTGCTCCAGCCAGGAGGCAGGGCTCTGCCTCTGAGGTAGGACAGCCAACTTCAGGACACTGATCAACAAGAGACCTCCCAGCTCCACATAATATCAAACGGTGAAAATCTCCCAGAGACCTTCATCTTAACACCAGCACCCAGCTTCACTCAACGACCAGCAAGCCACAGTGCTGGAAAACCTATGCCAAACAACTAGCAAAACAGGAACACAACCCCACCCATTAGCAGAGAGGCTGCCTAAAATCATAATAAGGCCACAGGCGCCCCCAAACACACCACCAGACGTGAACCCGCCCACTAGAGAGACAAGATCCAGCCTCATCCACCACAACACAGGCACTAGCCCCCTCCACCAGGAAGCCTACACAACCCACTGAACCAACCTTAGCCACTGGAGACAGACATCAAAAACAGGAGGAACTACAAACCTGCAGCCTGCAAAAAGGAGACCCCAAACACAGTAAGATAAGCAAAATGAGAAGACAGAAAAACACACAGCAGATAAAGGAGCAAGATAAAAATGCACCAGACCTAACAAATGAAGAGGAAATAGGCAGTCTACCTGAAAGAGAATTCAGAATAATGATAGTAAGGTTGATCCGAAATCTTGGAGATAGAATGGACAATAGATTGGACAAAATGCAAGAATCAGTTAACAAGGACCTAGAAGAACTAAAGATGAAACAAGCAACGATGAACAACACAATAAATGAAATTAAAAGTACTCTAGATGGGATCAATAGCAGAATAACTGAGGCAGAAGAACGGATAAGTGACCTGGAAGATAAAATAGTGGAAATAACTACTGCAGAGCAGAATAAAGAAAAAAGAATGAAAAGAACTGAGGACAGTCTCAGAGACCTCTGGGACAACATTAAACGCACCAACATTCGAATTATAGGGGTTCCAGAAGAAGAAGACAAAAAGAAAGGGACTGAGAAAATATTTGAAGAGATTATAGTTGAAAACTTCCCTAATATGGGAAAGGAAATAGTTAATCAAGTCCAGGAAGCACAGAGAGTCCCATACAGGATAAATACAAGGAGAAATACGCCAAGACACATATTAATCAAACTGTCAAAAATTAAATACGAAGAAAGCATATTAAAAGCAGCAAGGGAAAAACAACAAATAACACATAAGAGAATCCCCATAAGGTTAACAGCTGATCTCTCAGCAGAAACCCTACAAGCCAGAAGGGAGTGGCAGGACATACTGAAAGTGATGAAGGAGAAAAACATGCAGCCAAGACTACTCTACCCAGCAAGGATCTCATTCAGATTTGATGGAGAAATTAAAACCTTTACAGACAAGCAAAAGCTGAGAGAGTTCAGCACCACCAAACCAGCTTTACAACAAATGCTAAAGGATCTTCTCTAGGCAAGAAACACAAGAGAAGGAAAAGACCTATAATAACGAACCCAAAACAATTTAGAAAATGGGAATAGGAACATACATATCGATAATTACCTTAAATGTAAATGGACTAAATGCTCCCACCAAAAGACACAGATTAGCTGAATGGATACAAAAACAAGACCCATATATATGCTGTCTACAAGAGACCCACTTCAGACCTAGAGACACATACAGACTGAAAGTAAGGGGATGGAAAAAGATATTCCATGCAAATGGAAGCCAAAAGAAAGCTGGAGTAGCAATTCTCATATCAGACAAAATAGACTTTAAAATAAGGACTATTACAAGAGACAAAGAAGGACACTACATAATGATCAAGGGATCGATCCAAGAAGAAGATATAACAATTGTAAATATTTATGCACCCAACATAGGAGCACCTCAATACATTAGGCAAATACTAAGAGCCATAAAAGGGGAAATCGACAGTAACACATTCATAGTAGGGGACTTAAACACCCCACTTTCACCCATGGACAGATCATCCAAAATGAAAATAAATAAGGAAACACAAGCTTTAAATGATACATTAAACAAGATGGACTTAATTGATATTTATAGGACACTCCATCCAAAAACAACAGAATACACATTTTTCTCAAGTGCTCATGGAACATTCTCCAGGATAGATCATATCTTAGGTCACAAATCAAGCCTTGGTAAATTTAAGAAAATTGAAATTGTATCAAGTATCTTTTCTGACCACAACGCCATGAGACTAGATATCAATTACAGGAAAAGATCTGTAAAAAATACAAACACATGGAGGCTAAACAATACACTACTTAATAATGAAGAGATCACTGAAGAAATCAAAGAGGAAATCAAAAAATACCTAGAAACAAATGACAATGGAGATACAACGACCCAAAACCTGTGGGATGCAGCAAAAGCAGTTCTAAGGGGGAAGTTTATAGCAATACAAGCCCACCTTAAGAAGCAGGAAACATCTCGAATAAACAACCTAACCTTGCACCTCAAGCAATTAGAGAAAGAAGAACAAAAAAACCCCAAAGCTAGCAGAAGGAAAGAAATCATAAAAATCAGATCAGAAATAAATGAAAAAGAAATGAAGGAAACAATAGCAAAGATCAATAAAACTAAAAGCTGGTTCTTTGAGAAGATAAACAAAATAGATAAACCACTAGCCAGACTCATCAAGAAAAAAAGGGAGAAGACTCAAATCAATAGAATTAGAAATGAAAAAGGAGAGGTAACAACTGACACTGCAGAGATAAAAGAGATCATGAGAGATTACTACAAGCAACTCTATGCCAATAAAATGGACAATCTGGAAGAAATGGACAAATTCTTAGAAATGCACAACCTGCCAAGACTGAATCAGGAAGAAATAGAAAATATGAACAGACCAATCACAAGCACTGAAATTGAAACTGTGATTAAAAATCTTCCAACAAAGAAAAGCCCAGGACCAGATGGCTTCACAGGCGAATTCTATCAAACATTTAGAGAAGAGCTAACACCTATCCTTCTCAAACTCTTCCAAAATATAGCAGAGGGAGGACCACTCCCTAACTCCTTCTACGAGGCCACCATCACCTTGATACCAAACCAGACAAGGATGTCACAAAGAAAGAAAACTACAGGCCAATATCACTGATGAACATAGATGCAAAAATCCTCAACAAAATACTAGCAAACAGAATCCAACAGCACATTAAAAGGATCATACACCATGATCAAGTGGGGTTTATTCCAGGAATGCAAGGATTCTTCAATATACGCAAATCTATCAATGTGATAAACCATATTAACAAATTGAAGGAGAAAAACTATATGATCATCTCAATAGATGCAGAGAAAGCTTTTGACAAAATTCAACACCCATTTATGATAAAAACCCTGCAGAAAGTAGGCATAGAGGGAACTTTCCTCAATATAATAAAGGCCATATATGACAAGCCCACAGCAAACATCATCCTCAATGGTGAAAAACTGAAAGCATTTCCACTAAGATCAGGAACAAGACAAGGTTGCCCACTCTCACCACTATTATTCAACATTGTTTTGGAAGTTTTAGCCACAGCAATCAGAGAAGAAAAGGAAATAAAAGGAATCGAAATTGGAAAAGAAGAAGTAAAGCTGTCACTGTTTGCAGATGACATGATACTATACATAGAGAACCCTAAAGATGCTACCAGAAAACTACTAGAGCTAATCAATGAATTTGGTAAAGTGGCAGGATACAAAATTAATGCACAGAAATCTCTGGCATTCCTATATACTAATGATGAAAAATCTGAAAGTGAAATCAAGAAAACACTCCCATTTACCATTGCAACAAAAAGAATAAAATATCTAGGAATAAACCTACCTAAGGAGAGAAAAGACCTGTATGCAGAAAATTATAAGACACTGATGAAAGAAATTAAAGATGATATAAATAGATGGAGAGATATACCATGTTCTTGGATTGGAGGAATCAACATTGTGAAAATGACTCTACTACCCAAAGCAATCTATACATTCAATGCAATCCCTATCAAACTACCACTGGCATTTTTCACAGAACTAGAACAAAAAATTTCACAATTTGTATGGAAACACAAAAGACCCCGAATAGCCAAAGCAATCTTGAGAACGAAAGAAGGAACTGGAGGAATCAGGCTCCCTGACTTCAGACTATACTACAAAGCTACAGTCATCAAGACGGTATGGTACTGGCACAAAAACAGAAAGATAGATCAATGGAACAGGATAGAAAGCCCAGAGATAAACCCATGCACATATGGACACCTTATCTTTGATAAAGGTGGCAGTAATGTACAATGGAGAAAGGACAGCCTCTTCAATAAGTGGTGCTGGGAAAACTGGACAGGTACATGTAAAAGTATGAGATTAGATCACTCCCTAACACCATACACAAAAATAAGCTCAAAATGGATTAAAGACCTAAATGTAAGGCCAGAAACTATCAAACTCTTAGAGGAAAACATAGGCAGAACACTCTATGACATGAATCAAAGCAAGATCCTTTCTGACCCACCTCCTAGAGTAATGGGAATAAAAACAAAAATAAACAAATGGGACCTAATGAAACTTCAAAGCTTTTGCACAGCAAAGGAAACCATAAACAAGACCAAAAGACAACCCTCAGAATGGGAGAAAATATTTGCAAATGAAGCAACCGACAAAGGATTAATCTCCAAAATTTACAAGCAGCTCATGCAGCTCAATAACAAGAAAACAAACAACCCAATCCAAAAATGGGCAGAAGACCTAAATAGACATTTCTCCAAAGAAGATATACAGACTGCCAACAAACACATGAAAGAATGCTCAACATCACTAATCATTAGAGAAATGCAAATCAAAACTACAATGAGATATCATCTCACACCAGTCAGAATGGCCATCATCAAAAAATCTAGAAACAATAAATGCTGGAGAGGGTGTGGAGAAAAGGGAACCCTCTTACACTGTTGGTGGGAATGTAAATTGATACAGCCACTGTGGAGAACAGTATGGAGGTTCCTTAAAAAGCTACAAATAGAACTACCATATGACCCAGCAATCCCACTACTGGGCATATACCCTGAGAAAACCAAAATTCAAAAAGAGACATGTACCAAAATGTTCATTGCAGCTCTATTTACAATAGCCCGGAGATGGAAACAACCTAAGTGCCCATCATCGGATGAATGGATAAAGAAGATGTGGCACATATATACAATGGAATATTACTCAGCCATAAAAAGAAACGAAATTGAGCTATTTGTAATGAGGTGGATAGACCTAGAGTCTGTCATACAGAGTGAAGTAAGTCAGAAAGAGAGAGACAAATACCGTATGCTAACACATATATATGGAATTTAAGAAAAAAAAAATGTCATGAAAAACCTAGGGGTAAAGCAGGAATAAAGACGCAGACCTCTTAGAGAACGGACTTGAGGTTATGGGGAGGGGGAAGGGTGAGCTGTGACAGGGCGAGAGAGAGTCATGGGCATATACACACTAACAAACGCAGTAAGGTAGATAGCTAGTGGGAAGCAGCCGCATGGCACAGGGATATTGGCTCTGTGCTTTGTGACAGCCTGGAGGGGTGGGATGGGGAGGGTGGGAGGGAGGGAGACGCAACAGGGAAGACATATGGGAACATATGTTTATGTATGACTGATTCACTTTGTTATAAAGCAGAAACTAACACACCATTGTAAAGCAATTATACCCCAATAAAGATGTAAAAAAAAAAAAAGATTTTAATACAATTTATTCAACTCCGTTTGAGTTTTTATTTGCAGATCCAACTTTGAGTATTCAGAAATGTCTCCAAAGAAACAAAGTTGGTTTCAAATCTTAAATGGAAAGAGCAAATAAAATTTTAATGACCTATTGAAAGCAAAAATACCTGGGAAATTAATTTAGGTGGCATTAGTGTAGTGAAATTTCTTATTCACTTTTTCAGATTTGGAAAGCGTTTATATATGTGGCAGAAAGGAGGGATAAAAATGATTTGAAAGATTAAGTTACCATTGTTTAAGCAGGTATATTTTGGAAGATAGAATTTTCACTTTATACCCAAACTTATACTAACACTAGAAAAACAATATTAATTAACACTTCTCACTAAGTACTTGACCTATAGCATCTCAATTAGTTCTCACAAAATCTTGACTCAGTAAGTACTATTATTATCCCCACTTTACAGATATAAACAGGTGCTGAGAGCTGGTGTAAGTAACTTGTACAAAATTACATGACACCATTTGTGATTGTCCATGCTGAGATTAAAACCAAGGGGAACTGATTCTAATCTGCCATATTATCTTCAGTACAATAGAGTGTTTGGTAGGACCTCACTGTGCTTCATGTAAAAGATGCTTTGGGAGAAGTAGCATAGGTGCTGATAGTTAATTTCTACAGTCCACTATTTGACAGCTTTACAGGTTTAGAACGGTATGATTCTTTTCATATCTTTTCATATTTAAACATTGAGTAGTTGACCTAAACTGATTTAATATCAAGGTGGATATTTAAACAATATTTTCTCATTATTTTTTGAAGTATAATTGACTTACAAAATTATATTAGTTTCAGGTGTATAACAGTGATTCAATATTTTATACATTACAAAATGATCACCACTATAAGTCTAGTTACCATCTGTCATCATACAAAATTATTAAAATACTATTGACTATATTCCTTATGCTGTACATTACATCACATACTTAATTAGTTTATAAGTAGAAGTTTGTACTTCTTAATCCCCTTCACCTACTTTACCCATTCCCCTCACCCTCCTCCTCTGGCAATCACTGTGTTTATGAGTCTGTTTCCATTTTGTTATATTCATTCATTTATTTTCTAGATTTCTTATACAAGTGAAAATATATGGTTTTCATCTTTCTCTGACTTATTTCACTTAGCATAATACCCTCTAGGTTCATCCATGTTTTCGCAAATGACAAAATTTCATTTATTTTATGACTAAATATATGCCATTCTATATATTCTATATACATATTCTGTACATCTTTATCCACTTATCTATTGATAGACATTTAGGTTGCTTCCATATCTTGCTATTGTAACTAAATGCTACAATGGACATTGGGGTGTATATATATTTTCAAATTAGTGTTTTCATTTTCTTCAGATAAATATCCCAAAGTGGAATCACTAGATCATATGGTAGTTCTATTTTTAATCTTTTGAGAAACCTCCATACTGTTTTCCATAGAAGTTGCACCAATTTACACTCCCACCAAGAATGCATGAGGGTTCCCTTTATCCACATCCTCACCAGCACTTGTTATTTGTTGTCTTTTTGATAATAGCCATTCTGACAGGTGTAAGGTGATATTTCATTGTGGTTTTGACTTGCATTTCCCTGATGATTAGTGATGTTGAACACCTTTTCATGTGCCTGTTGGTCATTTGTGTGTCTTCTTTGTAAACATGTCTATTCAGATTCTCTGCTCATATTTTAATTGGGTTGTTTCTTCAATGTTGAGTTGTATGAGTTCTTTGTATATTTTGGATATTTACCTTTTATCAGATATATTGTTTGCAAATATCTTCTCCTGTTCATTAGCTGACCTTTTCATTTTGTTGATAATTTCCTTCTCTGTGCAAAAGCTTTTTAGGTTAATGTAGTCCCATTTGTTTATTTTTGGTTTTATTTCTCCTGAGGAGAGAAAGCCAAAAAAATATTGCTAAGACTGCTGTCAAAGAGCATACTGTCTCTGTTTTCCAGGAGTTTAATGGTTTCAGATCTTACATTTAAGTCATTAATCCATTTTGAGTTTATTTTTGTATATGGTATGAGAAAGTAGTCCAGTTTGATTCTTTTGCATGTAGCTGCCCAGTTTTCCTGACACCATTTATTGAAGAGACTGTCTTTTCCCCATTGTATATTCTTGCCTACTTTGTGACAGGTTAATTGACCATATAAGTATGAGTTCATTTCTGGGCTTTCTATTCTATCTCATTAATTTACATGTCTGTTTTTGTGCCAATGCAAAACTGTTTTGATTACTGTAGCTTTGTAGAATAGTTTGAATAGTGTGATACCTCCAGCTCTTTTTTCTCAAGATTGCTTTGGCTATTTTGAGTCTTTTGTGCTTCCAAATATTAAAATTGTAGAATTATTACTTAGAACTATTTAGTTCTAGTTCTGCAAAAAATGCCATTGGTATTTTGATAGGGATTACATTTAATCTGTAGATTGCCTTGAGTAGTATGGTCATTTTAACAATAATAATTCTTCCAATCATGAGCATGGTTTATCTTTCCATTTTTTTGTAACCTCTTCAATATCTTTCATCAGTGTGTGTATATATATATATATATATATATATATATTTTTTTTTTTTTTTGCAGTACGCAGGCCTCTCACTGTTGTGGCCTTGTCCACTGCAGAGCACAGGCTCTGGACGTGCAGGCTTAGTGGCCATGGCTCATGGGCCCAGCCGCTCCGTGACATGTGGGATCTTCCTGGACCCTGGACCGGGACATGAACCAGTGTCCCCTGCATTGGCAGGCAGACTCTCAACCACTGCACCACCAGGGAAGCCCCTATCAGTATCTTATAATTTTCTGAGTACAGGTTTTTTACCTCCTTAATAAGATTTATTCCTAGGTATTTTATTCTCATTGATGCAATTTTAAATGTGATTGTTTTTTTAATTTATCTTTCTGAAGTTCATTGTTAGTGTACAGAAGTGCCATCTGGAGCTGGAGTGTTCATGGGCCTGGAAGTACCTAGTTGCACTTGCGCCAGACTGTGGCCACCTTGGTGGGATAGCTGGAGCAGTTGTGGGCTGGGAGTTTCCTGGGGTACACTGGTTGAATCTGTCTGGGCAGGATGGCTGGAGCTGGAAGGAGCATTGGGTGGCTGTGTGCTGGAGTGGTCTTGGCAAGCAAGTTTGAGCACCATGTGCCTTTCAAACCATTGTCTCTGAGCTGGGACTCAGAGAAATGAGTTTGTGCATGAGCCCATTAAAAGTGGTTGCTTGGTTTTCTACAGTCCTCCAGCTTTCACGGACATAATCTCTGCTGGTTTTCAAAACCAGATATTATAAGGGCTTGTCTTCCTGGTGTCAGTCCCCAGGGCTGGGGTGCCTATTGTGGGACTTGAACCCCTTACTCCTTAGGGAGAACCTCTGTGCTTATGATATCCCCTCTTGCTTGTGGATTATTGTGTAGAGGGTATGGGTCCTGACTAAATTGTTCCTCTACCCCTCCTACCCATCTCAATGTGAGTGTGTTTTCTTTAATATCCTTAACTGTAGAAGAGCTGTTCTGCTAGTCTTCAGGGTGTTCTCAAAGAGAATTGTTCCATATGTAGTTTTGGTGTGTTTGTGGGAGGAGGTGAGCTCAGGACCTGCTACTTCACCATCTTGATCCTACCTTCTAATATTTTCTCATCTGATTATTATTATGAATTACCCTTGTACATGGCATGCTATGTTTATCACAGTATTTATTTCAAAGCCACCATTTCTGCACTGTCATAACATTTTTGGCAAATCAAAAGAATGGGTTCATATCAGCTTGCTTTTATTTATTTAATCTCTCCACTTTATAAAGACTTCTGTCACTGCTTCTTATTTCTCCAAGTCCTTCGTAATTTAAACACAAACACACACCAGTCTCACAGCATCTTCCAAAATAAAGATGACTCTATTGGGTCTGCAAAATAATTCATTGTATAGGATTTTTTCTTCTGCAACTTCTGACCATTTATAGACCATCAAGAAACTTTGGAACCAACTTTGTAATTGTGAAACCACATGTTTTCACCTGTAGTAAGGGGTTATTGTATTATCTGAAGTCTAATTGAAAATCATGTGCCTTTACAAAAGCATAGAATGTGGATTAAAGAGATAGAAATCTGTAGTAACTTCTGAGTATGAAAGTTTATGGAATCAACGCTGGAATTTTTACGTTTAAAAAAAGTGCTAAAAAAAAAAAAGTGCTGCATGCTTCAAATTATCCAAATCAAATTTTGAGGATTGCTCAGTTGAGACCTCATGTATATTGTGCAAATAGTGAGAGAAGCAGCATTTTCAGACAATAAAATCCTCTTAAAAAGAATGATATACTCTAGATGAAAAGACATGAAGTAATGCATATAATTATTTAGAGAAAAACGCAATGATCTAATGAGGATATACACAATAGTGCCACTTGTTTTTCAAAAAGAATGTTAGACTAATAAAAATAGTAAGCAATGGCTAACAACAATTTTCTGGGAAACACTGGTGGGCAGGAGAAGAGAGGAGAAGGAATGGGTCTATTTCAAAGCAGCTTTGTTTTTAATTATGCATTATCTGTATCATTTGACTCTTTTCAGTGAATGGATCACTGTGGTAATCAGAAATACATATGTATGTATATGAATATTGATATATAATTATAGCTAAAATTACTACAAATAAGGTGTTTTAGAGAAGTGATTCTAATGGTTGCTCTTGGCTAATGTATTCCTTTTCTGATGTTCCATAACAAATTATTATGAACTTAGTCTCTTAAACAGCACAGACTCATTATTCACAGTTTCTTGGGTCAGCAGTCTGGGAATGAATGGGTTAGCTGGGTTCTCTGCTAGGGGTTTCACAAGTTGGCCAAGCGGCATTGTCTGGAGTTTGTGGTTCTCCTCAAAGATCTCTCAGGTAGCTGGCAGAATTCCGTTCTTTGAGGTTATGGTTACTGAGGTCCCTGTTTTTCTGGCTGGCTGTCAGCTGGGGTCAGTCTCAGCTTCTTGCTGCCCCTCCCTCTAGACCCACTCACAACATGCCAGTTTAATTCTCTGTTCGGGCCAGGAAGATAATTTCTCTGATGCTTCACCTTCCTTTAAGGACTTACCTGACTGAGTTAGGCATACTTAGGATAACCTTTCTTTTAACTAAAATCAGTTGATTAGTAACTTAATCCTGAGTTCAATGGTTGTACTCACACTCAAAGGAAGAGGTTATTGGAAGCACTTTAGAATTGTGCCTACCAGAGTTAGATAGTTTAGAAAGAAAGAATAGCTGCAAAGTCAATCGTGTTAACCTTCCATGTTACCATTTCTTTTATAATATATATAAAATAACGTGATGAATACAGATGCATAGACCCATTTTTGTCTGACATGGAATGAGTTTTCCCTGAGAAAACAAACAAGCAAGCAAGCAAAGAAACAAACAAAAAAAGCCACACAAAATCGATAGACAATCAAAGAAAAGCAAGTGAAGTATTTTGATATTTCAGTCCTAAAATACAGCATATACATTCTAAATAGATACCTGCCCCTCCATTTTTATTTTTCTTAGGTGAGTTGATCTTATAAGATCTGTTATGCACACACCATTTCCTTCACAATCTCTCTCCTGCCTTCTCTATCTACTAGTAAATGAAAGTTAGAGATGTAAAGATATAAGGTCTTCAAAACTTGGTATAATTCTCTTACTTTCACACCAGACTTATACAACATACTGGTTATGCTAACATCTCTGTTCTCCATCCAACTCACACTTGAGCTTTCTGAACAATTAATTTGTAAGTATATTATGAACACAGATACCTTTCTCTATTAAGATATCTATTCTCAACAACACTGTACTATTTGTTATTAGGCTACATTTTTATGGTTCATCCATCTGATTCTTTTATTTTTTTCATGTTTTTAACTTTTCTTTTGCATTGCTACTTTTACCCCTTGATGTGGCAGAAAAGAAAAATCCAATACACTTGTATGTTTATGTTCATAGTTATTGCACATATTTTTTTTATCAAGCTTGTAGCACCACAGTTAGGATAATACTCTAGCTCTACTGGGCTATTTTATGAAGCAATAATCTTGTTGCTTATGAGTGAACTCAAATACAGTCTTATAAAACTGTAGTAGAAATGCTATTACCTTACATATGTTTTTGTTTTGATCTTTCATTTATTTTAAAATTATGTTCAGTAAAGATATATTTAGAAGTCAAAGTTCTTCAGGTACAGCCTAACTGAAAATCAAATTAGAAAAGTCACAAAATGAAATTACCTTATTTATGTGTCTTAAAAATGTCCCAAATTATATCTCTGCAACTTTCCTTTATTTGTTTGACCTGGAATATATGTGTGTCTCCTTGTTTTTAAGTGTTGTTTTGTGAAATATCTGAAATATGAATGCTAAGTCTAAAAATGGAAATCATTCATAATTTACTTAGCCATTTTTTTAAAGTGATAATTTAGTTTCTTGAATCACTGTTTTGTACCATCAAACTTCACTATGGTCACGCGTGCTTATATTTGAGCTAGATAACTCAATGTTGGATTTCAAGCTTCTTTTCTCTATCTGTAACTAATTTCAATTTTACCTGATTTAGAAACTTTTTTTAAAGCCCACACATTTATTGAAGATTTGTTACTTGCAAGCAAGAATGCATTGTCATTGCAGACATTAAGAGGAACTAACTATGGCACACAATGTTTCAAATTACACGTGGTATAGATTCACAACCGTGAAGTGGACAATAGCAGTTTTGCTTTGTTTTGTTTTTGGAAACATCTTTTTCCTACATAGTGTTCTTATGATTATACCTATCAAACATAACTGATTTTTTTAGATTCCATACATATGTGTTAGCATACAGTGTTTGTTTTTCTCTTTCTGACTTACTCTGTATGACAGACTCTAGGTCCATCCACCTCACTACAAATAACTCAATTTCATTTCTTTTTATGGCTGAGTAATATTCTATTGTATATATTAAAAAAAATGGTTCTAACGAACCTAGGGGCAGGACAGGAATAAAGACGTAGATGTAGAGAATGGACTTGAGGACACTGGGAGGAGGAAGGTTAAGCTGAGACGAAGTGAGAGAGTAGCATTGACATATATACACTACCAAATGTAAAATAGATAGCTAGTGGGAAGCAACTGCATTATACAGGGAGATCAGCTCGGTGCTTTGTGACCAACTAGAGGGGTGGGATAGGGAGGATGGGAGGGAGATGCAAGAGGGAGGGGATATGGGATATATGTATACATATAGCTGATTCACTTTGTTACACAGCAGAAACCAACACAACATTGTAAAGCAATTATACTCCAATAAAGATGTTAAAAAAAAACCTATTTAATTTGGGATCTGAATAACTGAATCATCAGGGATAAAAAAGATCTAAAGTCTATCTTTTTCCTTATAATTCAGGATTTATTTTTATTGAGATATAATTAGCATATATATTTGACAAATAATAGGTTTCAAGTGTAGAATGTAATGAGATTTATCATTTAAAAATATAATTTGAGATACTTCTGACATAATATTTAGATGTCCTCTTTCTTCTGATTTTTTAAAATGCAACATAGTTATATAGCTATTTTTCTTTTAAGTAATTTCTTTTTCTGACTTCAAATTTTATTATTTTCTTATCCTTTACCACTTATACCTCTTAGCCTTCCCAAGAGGTCACTTGTAGAAATTTCCATAGAAGTCCATGGCTTCCTGCATCTTTCTGCCTGAGGGCATTCTCTAGTTACAAGATCACCTTCTGATGTGCCGGGCAGGGTTAATGATGGTCCACAACAGGAGATGGCAAACTGGGGCTCTCAGGCCAAATGCAGCTCACCACTTGTTTTAATAAATAAAAGGAACACAACCATAGCTATTTGTTAACAAGCTTTCTGTTAGATGCTTTTGTGTTACAATGTCAGTGTTGCATAGTGTGACAGAGAACACATGGTTTGCAAAGTCCAAAGTATTTACTATCTGGCCCTTTACTGACCACTGATCTAGAAGCTAACCTTAACTGAATGGAAATGGTAAATAAATATCCAAGTTTCCTCACAACATTTCCTCACAAATTTTAAGGTGTGTTCTAAACCTTAGCGCCTGTTACCCACAGTGGTTACTAGTTCAGAATTACACCATATTGGCTTTTCTCATCCAGTTTGATGCTCCCACATTCTTACCAAGCTTTCTGGGATCCTCTTCCAAACAAGCTACTGTACCGAAATCTCAGTCTCAGAATGTGATTGTGGGGAACCCAAACTTAGATATCTTCTGTTCAGCATCTTTTTATCTGTCCAACTACTTCTTAAATTAGCTTAGTGAGTTGTTACATGACAAGGATTTATTCAATATTTATTCATTTTTCACTGAAAACTTCACAGTCGAATCTATAAGATATGGGTAAAATTGTGAGATATCTGAGGGATGTATTTTGTAATTCTCCTTACCTTTTGGCACCTTTTAGTGCTCATATTCAAAATTAATTTTAATTTTTGTTGGTATCTTGCCATGTATCTTATGAGTACAAAATATTCATCATTCTCTTCTACTCTTAAGGTATATAGTAATTTATAGTAAAGCAACCTAAATTAAATTATTGTAGGTTACTGTGAGGAATATTAAATACTCCTACTCCTTAGTATAAAAGACCAAGTATGGAGAAGTCATGACTTTTTGCTCTTGACTTAAACAATGCATCAGTGGTGGGGAGAATAAGCATAAGCTGCCTGAGAAAGTCCTGGGGACCAGAGACATCATCAATAGTATAAATGGACACCCTTCTGCTACAAAACATGCTAAGGATCTAAGGCTACCATGATCCAGCTTGCTATTTACTGGGTTATATAACCACAATGAGGGTGAAGAATAATAGCTGGCCTTTTAGGAAGAAGGCAAGCACATAGTTGAAGTATTCTATCTCAGCTAATGTCAATGGAAAGGGCTTCGAATCTGCCAGTCCAGACTATTGAGAGAGACTAATCAAGAAAATTGGAATATTATCATTAGAGGGTTTAAATCCCCTTCATGTCTAAACATAGAGCAGAAGAGCTAGACGGACCCAGATTCCATGGGTCCATGGTGGCAAGATGAGGTGCCAAGTCTTTAATAAAGTGAAGTTTGGAGACAAAGAGTTTTGGCAGAAATATGTAGTCAGTCAATGGTAACCAGAGTTCAGTTTCAGTGATCTATATTTTTAATTAGAAGTAGTTGTGCTATCAAAAGTCGTGGTGTCCTTTTTCAGAGAAATAGATCTGGAAGACAGTTCTGTAGTTTCATTTTCTTTTTATTCTAGTATTCTAGAATACTTTTAGGGCCTGGGGAATCTAGGGAGCCTATAATATCTACTTCACATTTGTTCCGAGTAATTTGACTGTGGTTACTTCTTTGGGATCTAATAGCTGACTTCAGTGAGATATCCAAGAACTTTTGAAACATACAGTTTGTATTAAACAGAATAGGTCAAGGGATCTTGAATAGAATAGGAAGTTCTAAAACTCTGACTTTTATCCTCTGTACCTCCACATCGGGTATTATCTGCAAGACTACCTTCTCTGTTCTATATCTGTTATTGTACATTCTCAAATAATGTTGACTTTGATTTAAAAAAATGTCTCATTCCCTTTTTGAAGATACCACTATAGATATGCAATCTCTCACTTTGGTGGCTTTCATAGTTGAGACTATCAAGAAATTTCCTTCATGCCTGAAATATGGTGTGCTAGAATCACTTTCAATCTTTCACTTAAAAAAAGAAAAAGAATAACATCTAGATCATGTCATAAAATGTTTTGCAACTTGCAGGCACTCAACTTCTGTTGATCTTGTCACTCTTTTTTTGACTCTCTGGCAGATGTCTCATTTTTGCCCTTAGCTACTTGAAATAGTGTAGTTCTTTATCAAGATGTTTTAGATTTACATCGTTTATCAGAAGCTACCTCTCAAAAATAGTGGGCTTATCAAAAAATCTGTTTTGTCAGTTTCATCTCATGTTATCTAATACTCCCTGTAGTAAATAGCCTAAGTAATGGAAAGTTTTAAACAATAAATTCCCCGATTCACATTCTGGAAAGTAAAACATTTTCCTTTGGAATCATTATTTTTCTCCCACTCTGTATTTTGAGTTATTCATACAACTGTGAAAAAACATGATCTTAGCCACAAATTCCTTCTTAAAAGCAATTAGCAGATGCTTATTAAAATGTCTAAATTTGCATATTTATTCTCCCTTTCCCCAAACACTGAAAACTGCAATATTTGACTGTAATAAAGACTCTCCATAGGTATTTTATATAGTGTTCAAATGTTAAATTTAGGTCAAAGTTGTATACATTGTCATAATTATCTATGTATTTTTATTTATTTATAATTTCAAAATTTGTTTTAAATTTCCTGATTTTTAGAAGTTGTGTTGCTTCATTTTTACTTGATTTTAATTTACACTATCTTAATATATCTTGCAAAATATATGAATAAATAAAATATATTGAACTTGTCATGCAAATACTTAAAGGACAGGACTTCGCATGAAACATATAGTAGATGAAACCTACAGGAAAATAGTGAACATTTTCAAATCCAGATACAGAAAATTTTTTTGTCTGTAGGTTTAAAGTTTTTCTTTTTTTCCTGCCACATAACTCAAAATTTGTTGGGAGTTTGGTTAAAGGAGTAAAATAAACAACTTAAGTCAGGAGTGTTTTAAGTTATGGTTTTTGTAGGTTGTTGAACAGGTTTATGTGCCAGTCAGTCACTCCTCCCCTTCATTAGAATATAGCACCCCATTATGGGTTTAAGAACCTCTATTCCTCCATGACTATCATTTTGGGATCCATTTGAAGCTTTATTTTTTTTTCTGGCTACTATTGATTTGTCGGGAGTGGACACCTAAATCAAGCTGAAACAATCACAGTAATTCCCCACAATTTTTTTCAAACTAAAATTAGAAATAGAGTCCTTCTGTAATAGAGGCATGTGTGATATTCAGGAAATGTTGGTGACCATGTTTTCTGTCAAGTGGAAAAAAGAAGGGGCAGTAAGAGCAAATGGATTTATGTAGAAAGAAGCAATTGAGTTAAAGAGAGAGAGACAGAGACAGAGAGCCAGAGAGATAGACAGATAAGGGTATCTAGCAAGAAAAAAAAAATCTATCAAATGCTTTACTGAGATCTTATTTCCTTGGCTTGTTAAGGCCAATAAATGTTCAGTTTTTCTTTGCCCTAAAGCTAGTCACAGATGCATTTTAATTACTTTCATTTAAGAGCCCTAAACAATGCTAAAGTTTAGTTTCTTCTCATCTACTTTTAATCTATCAGAAGATAATAGTTTAACCTAATTTATGGAATTATGACAGTTTCCTCATAAATAAACTGAGAGTTTATTTACCTTAGCTAAATTTATAAATAATATTCTTATACTATTGTAG
Organism: Lagenorhynchus albirostris; assembly: GCF_949774975.1. Lineage (NCBI taxonomy): Eukaryota > Metazoa > Chordata > Mammalia > Artiodactyla > Delphinidae > Lagenorhynchus > Lagenorhynchus albirostris. The sequence goes on along the minus strand of NC_083099.1, from coordinate 106,574,913 downwards.
ATTGGAGAGTCACAAGGATCCTAGAAAGACTTTTATTTTTAGCTCCGCATTAATTAAAGAACTAGAACTCTATACTGAAATTTGTACATTCCTTTTACTATTCAACAAAATAAATGCTTTGCAAAAAACTTTTTAAGATAAAAATTCAGCAATAATTCAGCAATATGACTTATGAAATTGATTAGAAACTGTGATGTTAATTGTACATTATAATTTTTACATCATTAGTGTAGAATATTTATAATCATAGTAAGTATATAGTAAGTGCATTTGTGTCACATAAATGCAGTAGGGTAATGAAAATACTGAATATATAACATTTTATAAAATGTGCATATGTATGAGAAAAAACTTATTTCCTTCTGCATATACTACAATATATGAAATTTAAAATAATCTTAGAAATTCCTTGAATATCTTTGCATCTTCTCCTTCAAAGGCCCTCTGACCAAGAAAATTTGTTGAGGTATAACTGGAGGAAACTACAAGCCAAGACTAGTAAGAAATAACTACTAAGAAAGTCTAAAAAGGTAATAAATAGTGGTCACCATGTTTTTCAACATCTCAGGGATTTTTTACCTGAATCTTGAAACCCCCTTTAGGTTTAATATGTCTTACTAAAATTGAATAATACTTAAACCAGTGTCAACTAATAACTTATCCCTAATGTGGTACAGCAAAGATTATAAGGCAAGGTTGAAGGAGTAGGAGAAACATGAAGTGGTTACCTGGACCCATACTGATGAAATACAATGAACCTATGTGCTGAGATGTGTAATATGTTCCTATAAAGAAGTCATATGGGTTTTCTTACTGATTAAAACCAAGAGGTTACTCTGACACCAGAACATGAGGCAGGGTAATACAGAGCTTAGACACAACAAACTAATGCATTTGATACATGCACACCAATGTTCATAGCAGCATTATTTACAGTTGCCAAGATATGGAAGCAACTTAAATGTCCATCAACAGATGAGTCGATAAAGAAGATGTGGTATATATATACAAAGAAATACTATTCAGCCACAAAAAGGAATGTAATTTTGCCATTTGTAGCAACATGGATGGACTTGGAGGGCATTATGCTAAGTGAAATAAATCAGACAGAGAAAGACAAATACTGTATGATATCGTTTATATGTAAAATCTAAAAAATACAACAAACTAGTGAATAGAACAAAAATGAAGCAGACTCATGGATATACAAAACAAACTAGTGGTTACCAGTGGGGAGAGGGAACAGGGGAGGGACAATATAGGGGTGGGGAATTAAGAGGTACAAACTATTAGGTATAAAATAAGCTACAAGGATATATTGTACAACATGAGGAATATAGCCAGCATTTTATAATAACTATAAATGGAGTATAACCTTAAAATTATGAATCACTATATTGTATATCTTTAACTTATATAATATTGTATAGTGACTATACTTCAATTAAAAAAAAACTTAGAGAAATAAAACAAAACTAAAATGTGTATGGAACCCCCAAAATCCCCGCCCGAATAGCCAAAGCAATCCTTAGAAAGAGGAGCAAAACTGGAGGCATCACGCTTTCTGATTTCAAACTGTATTATAAACATAATAATCAAAACAGTGTGGTACTGGCATAAAACAGACACATATATCAATGGAATAGAGTAAACCCATATGTATGTGGTCAATTAATTGATGAGAAAGAAGCCAAGAAAATGCAATGGGGAATGGATAGTCTCTTCAATAAATGGTGTTGGAAAAACTGTCCAGCCACATGCAAAAGAATGAAACTGAACCGTTATCTTATAATACAAAGAAAAATTAACTCAAAATGGATTAAAGACTTGAAGGTAAAACTTGAAACTAGTAAACTAGAACAAAACATAGGCAGTAAGCTCTTTGACAGTGGTCTTGGTGATGATTTTTTGGCTTTAACAGCAAAAGAAAGACAACAAAAGCAAAAATAAATAAGTGGGACTACATCAAACTTAAGTTTTGTCCAGGAAATGAAAAGATCAATAAAATGAAAAGGCAACCTAATTAATGGGAAAAATATTTGCAAATCATATCTGATAAGAGGTTAATATCTAAAACATATTGGACTTCCCTGGTGGAGTAGTGGTTAAGAATCTGCCTGCCAATTCAAGACACGGGTTCAATCCCTGGTCTGGAAAGACCTCACATGCCATGGAACAACTAAGCCCATGCACCATAAATACTGAGTCTGAGCTCTAGATCCTGCAAGCCACAACTACTGAGCCTGTGTGCCCTAGAGCCCGCACACCACAACTATTGAGCCCATGCGCCACAACTACTGAAGCCCGTGAGCTCTAGGGCCCGTGTACCACAACTACTGAGCCCATGTGCTGCAACTACTGAAGCCTACGTGCCTAGAGTCCGTGCTCTACAACAAGAGAAGCCACCGCAATGAGAAGCCCACCCACTACAAGAGTAGCCTCCACTCGCAACTAAAGAAAGCCCACACGCAGCAATGAAGACCCAACACAAACATAAATAAAATTTAAAAAATAAAAATAAAATAAAATATATAAAGAACACATACAACTCAATACCAAAAACCAAATAATACCATTTAAAAATGGGCAGAGGATCTCAATAGACATTTTTTACATACAGATAGCCAAGAAGTACATGAAAAGTGTCAGCATCACTAACCATCAGGGAAATGAAAATCAAAACTACAATGAAGGGCTTCCCTGGTGGCGCAGTGGTTGAGAGTCCACCTGCCAATGCAGGGCACACGGGTTCGTGCCCCAGTCCGGGAGGATCCCACATGCCGCAGAGCGGCTGGACCCGTGAGCCATGGCCGCTGAGCCTGCGCGTCCGGACCCTGTGCTCTGCAACGGGAGAGGCCACAGCAGTGAGAGGCCCGCGTACCGCAAAAAAAAAAAAAAAACAAAAACACAATGAAACATTACCTCACAGTTTTTGGTATAACTATGATCAAAAATACAAGAAATAATAAGTGTTGGCAAGGATGTGGAGAAAAGGGAACACTTGTGATCTGCTGATAGGAATGTAAATTCATACAGCTACTATGGAAAACAGTATGGAGGTTCCTCCAGAAATTGAAAATAGAACTACCATATAATCTAGCAATTGCTCTATGGATATTTATTTGAAGGAAATAAAAACATTAATTCAAAAAGATATATGCACCTTCATGTACATTGCATCATTGCCAAATGCATAGCCAAAACATAGAGAACAACTTAACTGTCTACCAATGGTTGAATGAGTAAAGAAAATGTGGTATATAAGTACCACTGCTTTTTATGCACCCAGAAAAACAAAGGAAATATTGCCATTTGTAACAGCACAATGCCTTCATACTCCATCCATCTTCAATGATATTAGTCAGACAGAGGAAGACAAATACTGTATGATCTCACTTATATGTGGAATATAAAACAACAAAATACAAAACCGAACTCATAGGTATAGAGACAGATTAGTATTTGCCAGAAGCAGTGGGTAGGGGGTAATGAAGCTTGTCAAAGTTACGAACTTCCAGTTATAAAATAAATAAGTCCTGAGGATGTAATATATAGCAATGTGACTATAGTTAATAATATCGAATTGTATATTTGAAAATTGTTAAGAGTACATCTTAAAAGTTCTCATCACAAAAACAAACTTGTAACTATGTGTGGGGATGGAAATTAACTAGGCTTATTGTAGTGATCATTTCACAGTATAGAGAAATATTGAATCATTAAGTTGTACACCTGAAATTGGCGTAATGTTATATGTCAATTATATCTCAAAAAATCTTCAAAGTCAGAAAGTCTTTGATTTATGTTTAGTCTATTTTATATCTTCTCCTCAACTAGCAGTATGGAAGAACTTGCCTCATTTTATCTTCAGAAGAATTTACTTAATTCTGGCCCGCTTTATGAAAGGTATAGAGACTAGAAGAGTCACTGGCTCTCTTTCTATAGATCGTGGTTACCAGGAAACTACGTTCTACCCTTGGCTGAATTGTGTCCTTTCTGCAAACCAGATGAGCCTCCAACTCATCTTTTCACGAACAGCATGCAAGAGTGCATCAAAGGGCAGTTTGAGTGGCAGAAATCAAGTCTTAGTTTTCAGCTGAGCTGCAGTTCTGGTTCTAGCCTGAGGTTCCTTTACTGTGTAAATGATAAACACTCTGCCACATAATTACTCCTAGGGCCTGAGCCTGTTTCTGGTTAGGTAAATGGTATCTCTGATAATGGTATATGTTACAAACCTAAACCAAATTCATTAGTTCAGTAACTCTGGTGGAAGCTGCTGTCAGAACAAGTTTTTAAAAGGCTCAACATGTTTTTTGACTCTATCTCTGCCTTTGGCTGACTTGTTCCTTGTAACTTCACTGTGGCAGTTTTCCTGTTTGCTTAGAAGGGAGAGAGGTTTATTATCATTTAACCTCCTGGAGAATATAAAAACAGGAGTAGGATAAGCTAATGGTTGGGGTTGACACTTGATCAGGATCAACTGCAGAAATAATCAGCACAGGAAGATAGGATAATGTTTAAGTCTAGCCCATTGGGAGGGATATAACTGTGGTGCAGATGAGTAGTATGAAAAACCTGCTATACAGCTATGGACCAACTTGCTTCCAGAGGGCACCCAGAAGTAGGCAGAAGACCTATCCAGTAGCTGGATTTTTCATGTCTTATCTTTATACTGAAAGTAGTATAGATGTATTCTTTTGGCCATCAAGAGGCTTTCATACACAGCAGAACTGAAATTTTAGCACACAACCTCACTGCAAATCAATGTATATGCCGTAGAGAAAATACAAAAAAAGAACATGCTCTACTTGACAACAAAGGGTAGAAGGTGGAGAAGGAGTTAAAGGAAAAATTTAATAGATATACATCATTCTAAATGTTTTTTATAAAAGTTATTTTTATTTCCTATAATTTCATGTTTGGGTCACATCTGTAGAATCAATCTTCTGTTCATATTGGGTTCACATTTGTAGGATTTTGTTAAAATACACATCTTTGTCTCTGGTTACAGAGACAGCTTCAGTAAAAATTTGTAAATGTGACTAAAGGCAGAGAAGATTTATGGTGTTCTACTTGTGGAATGGTTTACTTATACATATACGCAGTGTGTCTTGGTAGACTGAAGAGAACTTTGAAATTATTACGTATACCTCTGAGGAGTTCTTTGGCTACATTTTGGGAAACTCATATGCTAACTAACTCTTTTGTGGAAATTAACATCAATAATATACAATATATAGAATCTTCTCCAGAATTATATGATGGTTAGACTTATTTATATGAGCAACTAAATTAATCTAAATGATTAATAATACATGTTGTTAGTTTCATATGTGTCTTCCTCTACAAGTGTTTCATAGTTACTTAGAAAATTCTAAAAATATCGTAAATGTTTACCATTTTTTTGTTTCTTTATGGATAATAATTGATCTGGCTTCAGATATCAATGGCAGAATGAAGGAAAATAGATTTGGTGGGTTTGATTTCTGTAAGCTCATGGCAGACTTTTCTTCTAGCAACGGTGCTGATATTTCACATCGCCGTGTAAACTCCTATAGCTAAGCAGAATTATGATCTTATTTGTACACATCTAACTCTGCCATTTTTGTGTGGACATGGCCTTCGTCAATAGTGATTTGATTTTAGATGGAGTCTGACAAAAGGCCAAATGTGAAGAAAGAGAAATACAAGTAGACGCACAGCGAATTAGAGGCACCACATTTCTTTTCCTGTCAGGCCTGTAGTTGTGACCTGTTTAAAGAGGCAGAAAACTAAAATGGAAGAAAGGTCTGAGAATTCAGAAGTCTCAGTGAGAAAATGCTACTGCTAAAAGATTAAATGGCCTTTACGGATTTTGCTCTTCATGTCTTGCAAACTGTTTTAGGAGTTAAATTTTGAGAGAAATAGCATGAATATTCTTATCTCTAGCCTTGTTAAAGGACATTTTAGTTAAATAATTTTAATGCTAAGGTTAATTAGGGAAGAAGGTCCAGGGAAATCCATTTGTGTTGTAAAGAATGAACTGCTGAGTGCAAAAGGATAGGGCAAGGAGAAGAGAGCCTATTTTGTTTTATTTTTGGTTTTTGCTTTTGTTGTTGTTTCCTATAAAGATTTGTTTCGAGGTCTACAAAGTTATTCCATTATATCCTATTTTATATTTTCTAGGTCAACAAGAAAAACCATTCTCTCAGGAGTCATTTGATGGAAAAAAAATGTGTTATGTCCAAAAAGTAGAAGGCCTATCATTTTTCCCCTAACCTGGTAAACTTCTATTTGTGGATGACAGTTCTTATATTTGCACTGTTCCAGCTTCTGGATTCCTAAGAGTAAAAAGTGTGAATGGAGCAAAAAGATAATCCAATGAGAAAATGAATCAATTAATGTTAAAGTCTCTGAAAGCTTGATTTCTTGAAAATTCTTGTAAATTTCTCTGGTAATAAACACATATATCCTTGCTGAAGGAGAAAAAAATTGGGAGATTTTCAATCCTCTTGGTACTGAAGTTTTCTAATTTATTAAAAGGAAGTAATGAAACCATCTTACTTGAAATGACAACATGTGCTTTTTTTTTTTAAAGTACATAATTACTTTATTTTAAGTTATCCCCAATCCTAAACTCACCCCTGCTTTACTTTGCTTTCCCATGCCCTATACAGTCTTTAGCTATAAGGTAAATTTTTCTTTCTCTGAAACTTCCTTCTCTGAATTCCTTAGAGTGAGCACATTTCATTTTAAAATAAGCATAATTAATATTAGCATATATTTTTGTTTTAATTGTTTTTATCTCAGTTGTTTCAAATCTAGGTTTTTTTGCTTTGATGCCACTGTAACTAACCCCTGGAAGACAGAGTTCAAGGCTTAAGTAGGTGGTGATGATACAATTTCAGGTATTCCCCCACATGGTGTTCCAAGACCTCAGAATATCTTTAAGATCTTTAATCTTACAAGTAATATTTTTCTTAAAATAGTCACTTTGATGGAAATATGGAAAATTCATTCTGTTAATTCTTTAAGTCCTTTGTAATATGGATGTATTAAAATATTTAAAAATAAGTTTTGGAATATGTAGGAGAAGATAGGACCTGAGTGTTTTAAGACACTGGACAAAACGTAGTAATTGTAGGAATGAACAAAAACTTAGTGGCTATTTCCAATTTGTTTCAGATTTGACCATAAACAACTACCAGTGTTGACCTCAATATACATTTCTAGACTGGGTGGAAAGCATTCAAGTATTATGTATCTTGTTTTGTTTTGCTTTTTTAGAATAAAAACACATTGAAAAGACAAATCAATATTTTTATGGCGGCACTATTTTCCATATATTTTTTCCAGTGTTAAATACCTAATATTAAAATCGAGCTTTATTTCAGGAGTAGAAATTGTACATTGAAAAACATTGATGTCAAATTCTTAAGTACTTGATATTTTTCTTTCTAAAGTTGATTTTCTTTAATTTGATGACACATATTTAAAGTATGGCTACAGCAAAGTAATGTAATTTATAGAAATAAAATATTGAAAAAGATTTGAGAAACTGATATTTAGGTCTGGCTTATGAAAAATTCAATTGAACTTCTGGGCACAGAGCTCCACTACTATTTTTAAGAATTGAGCAAGATGAAGATAATTTAACGTAAGAGGTAAGTTGCTTTATAATAACAAGTTCTTTACCCTGACTTGTCTTCAGAAAACTTGACTTTCTTTAGACAGGGAGTAGTGTGATCACAACCCAAACCATCTATGTCTTAGTGACTGCTGCTATTCTAAGAAGTGAAGAAAAGCACTAGCAACACTGAGAGGTGATGATCAAACTTTAAATGCACTTAAGAATCATGGTTAGAATGAAGTTTGGTAATAATTTAGAAAACTAATACATTAACTTCAATATTTGTCATCTTTCTATTGCTAACTTTTGTGCTCTGGCTGGATGATAAGACATTAATGCCAGACTAACCAACATGTAAAGACAGATTGATTGTATTGCTGTTCTTAACTGTGCTCATTTCCTTTTCGTATAGGGAGAAAAGAGCAGTAAAAAGCCTTGTGCCTTGGGGTAGAGCTCCTCTACTTCCTCCTTGAGTAAGGAACACATGACCAAGTGAATGTAGGGGAGGGGGTATCTCGGGCAAACTGGGAAAATGTCTCTTCTACTTCCACGTTTCCCTCTAAGGACACATTTAGCAGAGCTTCTTTGCTGTTTTTCTCTGGCCACCTGAACGTTGAGAGTCTGTCACGTCATGAAAAGGTGACAATATCTGACACACACATTGATGACAATGTGGCAAATGCCTCTTTTGAAATGCTTGATGAATGAAAAGAAATGCATTGCACCTATCCTCGAGATGTTTAGAGTTTTAACATTTTTCAGAGCTCTTCTCTTTTATATACAATACTATTTGTACATAAAGGATGTGTTTACTAAAATTAGGTTGTTATGCCATCTAAGAAATGAGCTATAATAGTTTGAAATGAGTAATTTATCTTTTTCTGTTTCCTAGCTGTACTCAATTTTCAATCTGTATAGTTACCCTACTTTTATACCTTTGTTTTATTTGATTTCATTCAATTTACCATTTCTGCCAAGATCAAACATTAATGTGGATCAAATGCCCCTTACATTAGAAAGAGTTTTTACCTTCAAAGGCCATTCATTGATGTATGTTGAAACTAGCAATTGATAGGTTAGGGGTGGCCAGAAAAACATTGTTAATAAAGGACATACTTTTTTTCTTCATGAGTGATATTTATTTAGTGTATATAAATGTTTTGTTTTTGGTGTTACCAGAGATTTTTTAATCCTTAACCAAGCTTAATATTTTATTTTGATATAATAGCATTTTTAGGGATTATACCTAAGGGTATTAATAATGACATTTGGTAATGTTTCAACTTTTATTATAAAGTCTGTGGCTATTTCCTCTCAAACCAGCTTTTTTTTTTTATGTGGAATGTAGAACAAAAATGTAATAGTTAAATTTGTCTTTTATCAAGGTGTCAGGGGAAGTAGATTGAGAGAGTGAGTTGACATAAGAAATAGTATTTATTTCTTCTCTTTGATATACCACATTAGGTTTATCAATTTGAGTCATTTACAAAGTGACTGTCAGTTTGATGGTTTAACAAGTCCATTCCCTTTTTAATAAATACCTGTTTTACGTTTAGTTATTTTTACTCACCACAAGATTATTTAGTGCCTAAAATTAGTTGTGTGGGCTCTCCAGATGCAAATAAACTTTAATGGTTTATATGCAGCCGAAGATTAGAATACAGTGAAATTCTTTCAGGAGGGTGATTCAGTCCACACTATTTAGGAAACTATAGGAGCACTTTGATTTCTGAGTCCAACAATTTTTTAAACTATTTAATTTTGAAGAACTGCAAACTAGCTATATATGTGACTAATCAGATTCTTATAATTTCTCTTCTGATATGACAACAATGGAATAAGCAGCTCCTTCTTTTGTCCTAATAGGGATAATAAGAATAAAACTAGCCATGATATTTTGTAGCATGTCCCTTTTTCTTGATTGTTTATAAGTTTGATGTTTATAACCCATAGTTTATATATTTGTAGATAGATATGAAGACACAGATAAGCTATTGATACCAAAGCCTCACCCATATATGGGTATGTATGTAGGTTGGGTATGCAAATATACATTTTCAGATTATTTTGGTTTGAATAATGAATATACTTATTTTCATAAGAGAACATGTGTACATATATACACATATATGTGTGAGTGTGGGTGTGTGTCTATGTGAGAGAGGCTGACAAGTATGGTGTAATAGTTTGTGGTCAGTGTTCAAATGTTTTGTTATTTTTCTGCTTTTATTGTCACGAAGTCCTATGGTTTTGGAGGGTGGTCAAATAAACTGAAAAACATGATGGCAACTTCTTTGACTACACATATTTTTTTCCTATAATAGTATGAATGATAATATGGGCTCTGTTGCTTTGACACCTCATTTTCCTGTTAAAACAAAATTTACTCAATTCAGTAGTAGTTCTGAGGTGATAAAAAGAGATTTTCAAGTACCCTGGCCAAATGCTAGGGCACTTGAAAATCTTTTTTCTTAATATTAGAAAACCAAGTCCCAGATAATATATGCATTGCTGAAATATTTTCAGATTTAATGTTAATTTTCATTCTTCCCATTTACTTCAGGCTAAAAAGTTTCTAGAGAAATGTTGGGTACTGAAATTTTGCTCAATAGGGGTGAATGTCTTCAGCAACTCTTGATCTATTTTAGTCATTAAAGGTGTTTAATGATGCTGTGTGTCCACAAGGAGAAAAACGTTCTTCTCCTCCCCAACTTACTTGCATATTTTCCATGCTTTTAGAGGCAGAAGGTGTGTTTAAGAGAATATTTCCCTTTCATTTCTCACCTAAATATGCAGGCAGCTCCCTCTATACACAAGGAATATGTTCTACAAAGTCCTTGAGTATTTCTTTCAACAAAAATACTTTCCACAACAGCTCATTTTCTCTTGCTTCACCTCTATTTCTTCCTCTAATGATCCTAAAGATAAGCCTCACTTAACTGCTGCTAATCCATTCACAACTTCTTTTAAAAGTCAAGTAGAAAGCTTTAAATGATACATTAAACAAGATAGACTTAATTGATATTTATAGGACACTCCATCCAAAAACAACAGAATACACATTTTTCTCAAGTGCTCATGGAACATTCTCCAGGATAGATCATATCTTAGGTCACAAATCAAACCTTGGTAAATTTAAGAAAATAGAAATTGTATCAAGTACCTTTTCCAACCACAATGCCATGAGACTAGATATCAAATACAGGAAAAGATCTGTAAAAAATACAAACACATGGAGGTTAAACAATACACTACTTAATAACGAAGTGATCACTGAAGAAATCAAAGAGGAAATAAAAAATACCTAGAAACAAATGACAATGGAGACACGACAACCCAAAACCTATGGGATACAGCAAAGGAAGTTCTAAGAGGGAAGTTTATAGCAATACAAGCCCACCTTAAGAAACAGGAAACATCTCAAATAAACAACCTAACCTTGCACCTAAAGCAATTAGAGAAAGAAGAACAAAAATACCCCAAAGTTAGCAGAAGGAAAGAAATCATAAAAGTCAGATCAGAAATAAATGAAAAAGAAATGAAGGAAACAATAGCAAAGATCAATAAAACTAAAAGATGGTTCTTTGAGAAGATAAACCAAATTGATTAACCATTAGCCAGACTCATCAAGAAAAAAAGGGAGAAGACTCAAATCAATAGAATTAGAAATGAAAAAGGAGAAGTAACAACTGACTGCAGAAATACAAAGGATCATGAGAGATTACTACAAGCAACTCTATGCCAATAAATTGGACAACCTGGAAGACATGGACAAATTCTTAGAAATGCACAACCTACCAAGACTGAATCAGGAAGAAATAGAAAATATGAACAGACCAATCAGAAGCACTGAAATTGAAACTGTGATTAAAAATCTACCAACAAACAAAAGCCCAGGACCAGATGGCTTCACAGGTGAATTCCATCAAACATTTAGAGAAGAGCTAACACCTATCCTTCTCAAATTCTTCCAAAATACAGCAGAGAGAGGAACACTCCCAAACTCATTCTACGAGGTCACCATCACCTTGATTCCAAAACCAGACAAGGATGTCACAAAGAAAGAAAACTACAGGCCAATATCACTGATGAACATAGATGCAAAAATCCTCAACAAAATACTAGCAGACAGAATCCAACAACACATTAAAAGGATCATACACCATGATCAAGTGGGGTTTATTCCAGGAATGCAAGGATTCTTCAATATACGCAAATCTATCAATGTGATAAACCATATTAACAAATTGAAGGTGAAAAACCATATGATCATCTCAATAGATGCAGAGAAAGCTTTTGACAAAATTCAGCATCAATTTATGATAAAAAGCCTGTAGAAAGTAGGCATAGAGGGAACTTTCCTCAACATGATAAAGGCTATATATGACAAATGCACAGCCAACATCATTCTCAATGGTTAAAAAATGAAAGCATTTCCACTAAGATCAGGAACAAGACAAGGTTGCCCACTCTCACCACTCTTATTCAATATGGTTTTGGAATTTTTAGCCACAACAATCAGGTAAGAAAAGGAAATAAAAGGAATCCAAATCAGAAAAGAAGAAGTAAAACTGTCACTGTTTGTAGATGACATGATACTATACATAGAGAATCCTAAAGATGCTACCAGAAAACTACTAGAGCTAATCAATGAATTTGGTAAAGTGGCAGGATACAAAATTAATGTGCAGAAATCTCTTGCATTCCTATACACTAATGATGAAAAATCTGAAAGTGAAATCAAGGAAACACTCCCATTTACCAGTGCAACAAAAAGAATAATATATCTAGGAATAAACCTACCTAAGGAGACAAAAGACCTGTATGCAGAAAATTATAAGACACTGATGAAAGAAATTAAAGATGATACAAATAGATGGAGAAATATACCATGTTCTTGGATTAGAAGAATCAACATTGTGAAAATGACTCTACTACCCAAAGCAATCTACAGATTCAATGCAATCCCTATCAAACTACCACTGGCATTTTTCACAGAACCAGAACAAAAAATTTCACAATTTGTATGGAAACACAAAAGACCCAGAATAGCCAAAGCAATCTTGAGAACGAAAAACGGAGATGGAGGAATCAGGCTCCCTGACTTCAGACTATACTACAAAGCTACAGTCATCAAGACAGTATGGTATTAGCACAGAAACAGAAAGATAGATCAATGGGACAGGATAGAAAGCCCAGAGATAAACCCACACACATATGACCACCTTATCTTTGATAAAGGAGGAAGGAATGTACAGTGGAGAAAGGACAGCCTCTTCAATAAGTGGTGCTGGGAAAACTGGACAGGTACATGTAAAAGTAGGAGATTAGATCACTACCTAACACCATACACAAAAATAAGCTCAAAATGGATTAAAGACCTAAATGTAAGGCCAGAAACTATCAAACTCTTAGAGGAAAACATAGGCAGAACACTCTATAACATAAATCACTGCAAGATCCTTTTTGACCCACCTCCTACAGAAATGGAAAAAAAAAAAACCAAAAATAAACAAATGGGACCTAATGAAACTTTAAAGCTTTTGCACAGCAAAGGAAACCATAAACAAGACCAAAAGACAACCCTCAGAATAGGAGAAAACATTTGCAAATGAAGCAACTGACAAAGGATTAATTTCTAAAATTTACAAGCAGCTCATGCAGTTCAATAACAAAAAAACAAACAACCCAATCCAAAAATGGGCAGAAGACCTAAATAGACATTTCTCCAAAGAAGATATACAGACTGCCAACAAACACATGAAAGAATGCTCAACATCATTAATCATTAGGGAAATGCAAATCAAAACTACAATGAGATATCATCTCACACCAGTCAGAATGGCCATCATCAAAAAATCTAGAAACAGTAAATGCTGGAGAGGGTGTGGAGAAAAGGGAACACTCCTGCACTGCTGATGGGAATGTGAATTGGTACAGCCACTATGGAGAACAGTATGGAGGTTCCTTAAAAAACTACAAATAGAACTACCATATGACCCAGCAATCCCACTACTGGGCATATACCCTGAGAAAACCAAAATTCAAAAACAGTCATGTACCAAAATGTTCATTGCAGCTCTATTTACAATAGCCAGGAGATGGAAACAACCTAAGTGCCCATCATCAGATGAATAGATAAAGAAGATGTGGCACATATATACAATGGATTATTACTGAGCCATAAAAAGAAATGAAATTGAGTTATTTGTAATGAGGTGGATAGACCTAGAGTCTGTCATACAGAGTGAAGTAAGTCAGAAAGAGTTTAAGAAAAAAAATGTCATGAAGAACCTAGGGGTAAGACAGGAATAAAGACACAGACCTACTGGAGAACGGACTTGAGGATATGGGGAGGGGGAAGGGTGAGCTGTTACACAGCGAGAGAGAGGCATGGACATATATACACTCCAAAACATAAGGTATATAGCTAGTGGGAAGCAGCCGCATAGCACAGGGATATCAGCTCGGTGCTTTGTGACCGCCTGGAGGGGTGGGATAGGGAGGGTGGGAGGGAGGAAGATGCAAGAGGGAAGAGATATGGGAACATATGTATATGTATAACTGATTCACTTTGTTATAAAGCAGAAACTAACAGACCATTGTAAAGCAATTATACCCCAATAAAGACGTTAAAAAAAAAGTCAAGTAGAGAAAGACAAATACTGCATAATATCACTTATAGGTGGAATCTAAAAAAAAGTTCAATTCATAGAAACCAAGTAGAAAAGTGGATATCAGGTGCTGGAGATTGAGGAAAACAGGGAGAGGTTGGTTAAAGAATATACTAAAATTGTCAATTAGTTCTAAGATGAGTAAGGTTGAAGGATCTAACGCATAAACTTGGTGACTATTGCTGATAATACTGTACTGTGTAACTGAAATTTGCCCAGAGAGTAGAACTTAAATTTTCTCAGCAAAAAGAAAAAAAAGTAAATATATCAAGTGATGGATGTGTTAATTAACTCGATGGGGGAAATCCTCACAATGTATACAGATGTCAAATTATCACATTGTACACTTTAAATATCTTACACTTTTATTTGTCAATTATACCCCAAAGCTGAAAAAAAATATGCTTATATAGATATGGGAAGCTGAAGAAATGCAAGCTATTGAATCAATGTCAAGAGTACATAGAAAATATAAGAAATGATGAACGCTGACAATTTGAAATTGGAGTTCTTGATGAATACCATACTTGATCCCTTAGAGGGATATTTTAACTTTGGAGCTATCACAGACACTTTTCTCATAGATACATGACAGTAAACATACTCTTGGAGGAGCTGTATATATTATACAGAATAAAAACTGAATTAACTATTCAAGTAATACAGTATGAATCATATTTCAAGCCTTGTATTTATGCTCATAAATTATTTTGCTATATATTTTGATATATTTATTTCAAAATAAATATTTGTGACACATAATGATAAGCTCACATTCAGAGTATGAATTTGAGAAACTTTTCCCCAGTTTCTTCCTGTTTTGTAGTATCAGTTAAAATATTCAGGTATGATTTCTCTGTTAATAAGTAGAATGTATGATTTACTTTCAGACAATTCTTCTATTTCTACATATTTGCTATTCGCTATTCTATTTTAGTGATTTTACCTAGATTTTGTGACCCAGATTAACCTTAAGTGTAAATAAATTTGGCAATCACGTATTTGGTGTGAGTTAAGATACTTTGGGCAAAATTCCTGCTCCATATTTTCTTCTCCACAGGACCTGCTGTCATGTTACACCATCATGAGTTAACATATTGAAGGTGATGATGGTATGTCAATAAGAGATATTCAAACTTCCAAAGGAGGAGTTTTCTAGTTAAAAGCAATTGTGTGTGTGTCTTTAAAAAGTTATGTCTGGGGCTTCCCTGGTGGCGCACTGGTTGAGAGTCAGCCTGCCGATGCAGGGGACATGGGTTCATGCCCCGGTCCAGGAAGATCCCACAAGCCGCGGAGCGGCTGGGCACGTGAGCCATGGCCGCTGAGCCTGCGTGTCCGGATCCTGTGCTCCACAACGGGAGAGGTCACAACAGTGAGAGGCCCGCGTACAGCAAAAAAAAAAAAAAAAAAAAAAAAAGTTATGTCTTCCTTTTCCCACAGGAATTATTCTAAACATTCACTGTATTTCATGAAGTCTCTATACCGTGTGATGAGTATCACGTAACAGAGAAAATTCAGAGCACATGAGAACTCCTGCAACTTCCCATCCCCTATCCCCCAGGATAAATATATGCACTTATCCTGATCACACTGAAGATTTATTCCATTTCTCTTCTTCCTATTCACTCAGTAACTCAAACAATTAAATGTTTGTCCCACAACTCAAATAAAATTGCTCTTATAAAGCTGCCAGTAAAATCAATTTTATCAAATCCTATAGTCAATTCTTTTTCTTTTAACATCTTTATTGGAGTATAATTGCTTTACAATGATGTGTTAGTTTCTGCTTTATAACACAGTGAATCAGCTATACATATACATATATCCTCATATCTCCTCCCTCCTGCATCTCCCTCTCACCCTCCCTATCACACCCCTGTAGGTGGTCACAAAGCATCAAGCTGATCTCCCTGTGCTATGTGGCAGCTTCCCACTAGCTACCTATTTTACATTTGGTAGTGTATATAAGTCCATGCCACTCTCTCACTTCATCCCAGCTTACCCTCCCCGCTTCCCATGTCCTCATGTCCATTCTCCACATCTGTGTCATTATTCTTGTCCTGCCCCTACGTCCTTCAGTACCTTTATATTTTTTAGATTCCACATATACGTGCTAGCTTACAGTATTTGTTTTTCTCTTTCTGACTTACTTCACTCTGTATGACAGTCTCTAGGTCCACCCACCTCACTACAAATAACTCAATTTCTTTTTATGGCTGAGTAATATTCCATTGTATATATATATGCCACATCTTCTTTATCCATTCATCTGTCGACGGACACTTAGGTTGCTTCCATGTCCCGGCTGATGTATGCAATGAACAATGTGGTACATGACTCATTTTGAATTATGGCTTTCTCAGGGTATATGCCCCCTAGTGGGATTGCTGGGTCATATCATAGTTCTATTTTTAGATTTTAAGGAACCTCCATAGTGGACGTATCAATTTACATTCCCACCAACAGTGCAATAGGGTCCCCTTTTCTCCACACCCTCTCCAGCATTTATTGTTTGTAGATTTTTTGATGATGGCCATTCTATCTGGTGTGAGGTGATAACCACATTGTAGTTTTGATTTGCAGTTCTCTAATGATTAGTGATGTTGAGCATCCTTGCATGTGTTTTCTGGCAATCTGTATATCTTCTTTGGAGAAATGTCTGTTTAGGTTTCCTGCCCATTTTTTGATTGGGTTCTTTGTTTCTTAGATATTGAGTTGCATGGGCTGCTTGTAAATTTTGGAGATTAATCCTTTGTCAGTTGCTTCATTTATAAATATTTTCTCCCATTTTGAGTGTTGTCTTTTTGTCTTATTTATGGTTTCCTTTGCTGTGTAAAAGCTTTTAAGTTTCATTAGGTACTATTTGCTTATTTTTCTTTTTATTTCCATTTCTCTAGGGGGTGGGTCAAAAAGGATATTGCTGTGATTTATGTCATAGAATGTTCTGCCTATGTTTTAGTCTAAGAGTTTTCTAGTGTCTGGCCTTATATTTAGGTCTTTAATGCATTTTGAGTTTATTTTTGTGTATGGTGTTAGGGAGTGCTCTAATTTCATTCTTTTACATGTAGCCATCCTGTTTTCCCAGCACCAGTTGTTGAAGAGGCTGTCTTTTCTTCATTGTATATTCTTGCCTCCTTTATCAAAAGTAAGGAGAACATATGTGTGTGGGTTTATCTCTGGGCTTTCTATCCTGTTACATTGATCTATATTTCTGTTTTTCTGCCAGGACCATACTATCTTGATTACTGTAGCTTTGTAGTATAGTCAGAAGTCAGGTATTCTGATTCCTCCATCTCCATTTTTCTTTATCAAGATTGCTTTGGCTATTCGGGGTCTTTTTTGTTTCCATATAAAATGTGTAATTTTTTGTTCTAGTTCTGTGGAAAATGCCATTGGTAATTTGATGGGGATTGCATTGAATCAGTATTGCTTTGGGTAGTAGAGTCATTTTCACAATGTTGATTCCTCCAATCCAAGAACATGGTATATCTCTCTATCTATTTGTATCATCTTTCATTTCTTTCATCAGGGTCTTACAGTTCTCTGCATACAGGACTTTTGTCTCCTTAGGTAGGTTTATTCCTAGATATTTTATTCTTTTTGTTGCAATGGTAAATGGGAGTGTTTCCTTAATTTCTTTTTCAGAATTTTCATCATTAGTTTATAGGAATACAAGAGTTTTCTGTGCATTAATTTTGTATACTACTACTTTACCAAATTCATTGATTAGGTCTAGTAGTTTTCTGGTAGCTTCTTTAGGAGTCTCTATGTATAGCATCATGTCATCTGCGAACAGTGACAGCTTTACTTCTTTTCCAACTTGGATTCTTTTTATTTCTTTTTCTTCTCTGATTGCTGTTGCTAAAACTTCAAAAAATATGTTGAATAATAGTGGTGGGAGTGGGCAACCTTGTCTTGTTCCTGATCTTAGTGGAAATGCTTTCAGTTTTTCCCCATTGAGAATGATGTTGGCTGTGCGTTTGTCATATATGGCCTTTATTATGTTGAGGTAAGTACCATCTATGCTTATTTCTGGAGGGTTTTTATCATAAATTGATGTTGAATTTTGTCAAAACCTTTGTCTGCATCTATTGAGATGATCGTATGGTTTTTCTCCTTAAATTTGTTAATATGGTTTATCACATTGATTGATTTTCGTATATGAAAGAATCCTTGCATTCCTGGGATAAACCCCACTTGATCATGGTGTATGATCATTTTAATGTGCTGTTGGATTTTGTTTGCCACTATTTTGTTGAGGATTTTTGCATCTATATTCATCAGTGATATTGACGTGTAGTTTTCTTTCTTTGTCACATCTATCTGGTTTTGGTATCAGGGTGATTGTGGCCTCATAGAATGATTTTGGGAGTTTTCCTCCCTCTGCTATATTTTGTGTAGTTTGAGAAGGATAGGTGTTAGCTCTTCTGTAAAGGTTTGATAGAAGTTGTGAAACCATTGGTCCTGCACTTTTGTGTGTTGAAGATTTTTAATCACAGTATCAATTTCAGTGCTTCTGATTGGTCTGTTTATATTTTCTATTTCTTCCTGGTTCAGTCTCATAAGGTTGTGCTTTTCTAAGAATTTGTCCATTCCTTCCAGGTTGTCCATTTTATTGGCATATAGCTGCTTGTAGTAATCTCTCATGACTCTTTGTATTTCTGAAGTGTCAGTTGTTACTTCTCCTTTTTCATTTCTAACTCTACTGGATTGAGTCTTCTCCCTTTTTTTCTTGATGAGTCTGGCTAATGGTTTATCAATTTTGTTTATCTTCTCAAAGAACCAGCTTTTAGTTTTACTGATCTTTGCTATAATTTCCTTCATTTCTTTTTCCTTTATTTCTGATCTGATCTTTATGATTTCTTCCCTTCTGCTAACTTTGTTTTTTTTTTTTTTTTTCTTTTTCTTTCTCTAATTGCTTTAGGTGTAAGGTTAGGTTGTTTGAGATGTTTTTTGTTTCTTGAGGTACGATTTTATTTCTATAAACTTCCCTCTCAGAACTGCTTTTTCTGCATCCCATACGTTTTGGGTCATCGTGTTTTCATTGTCATTTGTTTCTAGGTATTTTTTTGATTTCCCCTTTGATTTCTTCAGTGATCTCTTGGTTATTAAGTAGTGTATTGTTTAGCCTCCATGTGTTTGTATTTTTTACCGATTTTTTCCGGTAACTGATATCTAGTCTCATAGCATTGTGGTCGGAAAAGATACTTGATACAATTTCAGTTTTCTTAAATTTACCAAGGCTTGATTTGTGACCCAGGATATGATAAGTCTGGAGGGTGTTCCATGAGCACTTGAGAAGAAAGTGTATTCTGTTGTTTTTGGATGGAATGTCTTATAAATATCAATTAAATCCATCTTGTTTAATGTATCATTTAAAGCTTGTGTTTCCTTATTTATTTTCATTTTGGATGATCTGTCCATTGGTGAAAGTGGGGTGTTAAAGTCCCTTACTATGATTTTGTTACTGTTGAGTCTCCCTTTTATGGCCGTTAGCATTTGCTTTACGTATTGAGGTGCTCCTATGTTGGGTGCATAAATATTTACAATTGTTATATCTTCTTCTTGGATTGATCCCTTGACCATTATGTAGTGTCCTTCTTTGTCTCCTGTGATAGTCTTTATTTTAAAGTCTCTTTTTTCTGATATGAAATTTGCTACTCCAGCTTTTTTTTGATTTCCACTTGCATGGAATATCTTTTTCCATCCCTTCACTTTCAGTCACTATGTGTCTCTAAGTCTGAAGTGGGTCTCTTGTAGACAGCATATATATGGGTCTTGTTTTTGTATCCATTCAGCCAGTCTGTGTCTTTTGGTGGGAGCATTTAAACCATTCACATTTAAGGTAATTATCAATATGTATGTTCCTATTAACATTTTCTTAATTGTTTTGGGTTTGTTATTGTATGTCTTTTTCTTCGCTTGTGTTTCCTGCCTAGAGAAGTTCCTTTAGCATTTATTTTAAAGCTGGTTTGGTGATGCTGAATTCTCTTAGCTTTTGCTTGTCTGTAAATGTTTTGATTTCTCCATGAAATCTGGATGAGATCCTTGCTGGGTAGAGTAATCTTGGTTGTAGGTTTTTCCCTTTCATCACTTTAAATATTGCTTTCCACTCCTTCCTGGCTTGCAGAGTTTCTGCTGAAAGATCAGCTGTTAACCTTATGGGGGTTCCCTTGTATGTTATTGGTTGCTTTCCCTTGCTGCTTTTAATAGTTTTTCTTTGTACTTAATTTTTGATAGTTTGATTAATATGTGTCTTGGCATGTTTCTCCCTGGATTTATCCTGTATGGGACTCTCTGCACTTCCTGGACTTGATTGACTATTTCCTTTCCCATATTAGGAAAGTTTGTAACTATAATCTGTTCAAATATTTTCTCAGTCTTTTTCTGTTTCTCTTCTTCTTTTGGGACCCCTGTAATTCAAATGTTGGTGCGTTTAATGTTGTCCCAGAGGTCTCTGAGACTGTCCTCAATTCTTTTCATTCTTTTTTCTTAATCTGCTCTGCTTTAGTTATTTCCACTATTTTAATCTTCCATGTTACTTATCCATTCTTCTGCCTCAGTTATTCTGCTATTGATTCCTTCTAGAGAATTTTAAATTTCATTTATTGTGTTCATCATTGTTTGTTTTCTCTTTAGTTCTTCTATGACCTTGTAAACATTTCCTATATTTTCTCCATTCTATTTCCAAGATTCTGGATCATCTTTATTATCATCATGTGAATTCTTTTTCAGGTAAACTGCCTATTTCCTCTTCATTTGTTTGGTCTGGTGGGTTTTTACCTTGCTCTTTCATCTGCTGTTTCTCTGTCTTCTCATTTTGCTTAACTTACTGTGTTTGGGGTCCCCTTTTTGCAGCCTGCAGGTTTGTAGTTCCCATTGTTTTGGTGCCTGGCCCCAGTGGCTAAGGTTGTTTCAGTGGGTTGTGTAGGCTTCCTTGTACAGGGGACTAGTGTCTGTGTTCTGTTGGATGAGGCTGGATCTTGTCTTTCTGGTGGACAGGACTGCATGTGGTGGTGTGTTTTGGGGTGTCAGTGACCTTATTATGATTTTAGGCAGCCTCTCTGCTAAGGTCAGGTTGTGTTCCTGTCTTGCTAGTTGTTTGGCATAGGGTGTCTAGCACTGTACCTTGCTGGTTGTTGAGTGAAGCTGGGTCATAGTGTTGAGATGGAGATCTCTGGGAGACCTTTCACCATTTGATATTATGTGGAGCTGGGAGGTCTCTCGTGGACCAATATCCTGAACTTGGCTCCCCCACCTCAGAGGCACAGGCCTGACATCCAGCCAGAGCACCAATACCCTGTCAGCCACAGTTGTGGACAGCCAGATACTTTTGGAGATGGAGTTGAAAAGAATCCAGCTCCAAGATTTTCTCAAATGGAGAAAGCAAGCTGAGCTTGCAAGATGGAGGCTGCTGAGCGTGTCCCCCTATAGTCAATTCTTATTAGAAGGTTAAGTAAGATACTGAATAACATTGAATGCAGTTGATTACTCTTCTTGGAACACCATCTTTTCTAGCCTTTTGGGATACCTCACTACTCTGATTTTTCTCCTACTTTATTGGTGATCACTATTCAGTTTTCTTTGCTGCCTCTTCCTTCCCTTCCCACAGATAGATACTGGCCTTCTTCTGTTCCCTGTTTACTCTCATTCACTGCGTGGTCTCTTCTAATTACATGGCCTTACATGTATTCTGATAACTTGAATTTCCATCTTCACCTATTTTCTTTTTGTATACTAGACACATACTGGACTGCCTAATAGGCATCTTTGCTTGGACACAATAGTAATCTCTAACTTACCATATCTAAAAAAAAACCAATATGGCCAAATCCTATACTTCCTCCAATCTAACCTATCAGAGTAAATGGTACTAATATTCACGTGGATGCTCATTCTGAATATTCAGCACTCATATTTGATTCTTTCTTTCTTACTTTGCACTAGATCCAATCTATTAATATTACCCTTAACTTCATATTTCAAATTGTGTTCCAAATTTTACCATATCTTAACCAAATCCACAGCTATGACCCACGTCCAAACCTCTGAGCTCTTTCACCTGGATTGAAGCACTATTTTAACTGTTGTGGATGATAGACTGTAAAGGCAATGTCATGATTCCTCCTTCCTGGTGTTTCTGCCTTGGTTAATATCCTGCCCTTGAGTGTGGACAGGAAATCCGACTTACTTTCAATTAACAGAATGTGCAAAGGTAATGGGATGTCATTTTCATAATTATAATACATAAGATTGTAATGTTCATCTCTCAAGGAAACTCTCCATTTTTTTGGCTCTGATGAAGGAAGCAGCCATGTTGGGAAAACCCATATGGAAAGGTATTGAAGATAGACTCCAGCTAAGAGGCAGTGAGAAACTGAGGGCTTAAATCCAAAATCTCACAAGGAATTAAGTGCAGGCAATTACATGGGCTTGAAAGCAGGTCCTTCCCAGTCAAGCCTCAGGTGAAACCACAACCTAGGATAAAACCTTGATAGCAGCTTTATGAGACCCTGAAGCAGAGAATTCAGCTTCGCTATGCCCTGGCTCTTGACCTACATAAACTGAAATGAATTGTTTTAATCTACTAATTTTGTAGTAATATTATTAAATAACAATAGATAATTAATACACTTAGTCTCCTCTCATGGACATTTTCCTTCTCATGGTCTATCCTCCATACAGCAGGCAAACGATTTTTTTTTAAACCAAGTTATTACCAAATGATCTTAATTGTTTACATTTGTAAATTTCTTTATTAACTGAATAATATTTAAGTTCCTTTTTTGAACTAAACTGTACATTAAGACTAAAGATACAACTATGAACGGCTATTTCCCTCAGAATACTTGCCTATGCCCTTTTTTCTCTCCCATACAAACATTCAGTGGATCATTGCACCCTGCCAATTCTTGTAGTAACAAATATCTGAGGGATTCATCTTTTTCTATTCCTATTTCAATTGTTGAGTTCTGGCTAGTGTTCCAGTGGATTTTTAAATATTTTATTTGCTTCCAGTTTTCTCCCTTCTCCATGCTTCCAACTCATTATCTGCATTATCCTCAGACTGATCTTTCAAACTTGTAAACCATTCTAGTGGTTTCCCATTACTCATATTATGATAGTGTCCAAATGCCTTAATATGTTGTAAAAGATCATTTGTAAAGATTTTCTCTCTTGGCCTTTTCTCTTTTTATTCCTATGCCTAGGTAATCCATCATTATCTTCCTCACCGCAGTACTTTGCATGTATTCTTTCTTCTTCCTGAAGAACACTCCACCTTGTCCTCTTGAGTGACTACTACTGTCTCAGAGAGAGTAGAACAGTCTCGTTTATAGACTTCCCAGTTATTTCCTCCTATCCCTTACATCCACATTGAGTCAAGTTTTTTTCTCTATGCTTTTAATGTATGTTGTTTAATATTTCTTATAGTACTCACCACACATTATCTTAGATATTTACTTAGGTTCTGTCTTTAGGCTGTGATCTCCAAGAGATCAAGGATAATATAGGTATACATTTCTGAATACTCCATGAAGACTGGCACATGTTAGGCACTGAATAAATACTTTGTAATTTTAAAGTAAGTGATAGCACACTGCATTCTTTACTAGCCATTAATAGTCTAGCCCCATATAGCTATTTTAGTAACTAGCAAGTTACTTAGCAGGGATGAAAGGATATGAGATGCAGTGCGGAATATTTTGAATAAAGGAGTAAAGGTCTTGAATGTGGAAGAGTAGGCTAGAATGGAAGAAAAGTAGAGCAGTGAAGGGTTCTGGTATTCAGAGCTCAGTACAATAGACAGGAATAAGGGACAGAGGATACAGAAGAATAGGAAGGGAATCACACAGAGAAGGATGGAGTGGTGCTAATGAAACACTCAATGTGCCTTTTCTACTTCACAATCTCTCAGACCCAACTGAGTGGCCATCTTCACTTGAATGATAAAAGGCACAGTCAGTATCAGTGATTTACTATTCACTTGCTTTTCTAGTTCATTGCCAACCACTGAGTTATGATTTATCAAAAGTAAAATGTAGATAAAGGCAAAGACACCACTTTTAAAGCCGTATGACTTTAAGAAAGGAAAGACTGATACATCAATTGATGGAATTTTGGCTATAATCCAGTCCTCAAACTACAGATGCCCGATGTGACAGATGGCACGCTGAAACTCTCTGTTAGCCATGCATCCTGGGTCAGAGTAAAAACAGAGAGGTCAAGACTCAGCATTTGATGAAGTACTGTGCTGAAGTGTTCAGCTCTACTCCTTGTTCCCTGAGCACTGTTAGCTTCATTGATTAGTATAGTGCCTGCATTAGGTATTTGTGATACATTCTTTTATTTATCCATAGGATGTCAGAGTCTGAAGGGGCCCTTAGAGACTTTATTCAGAAATTTGTTTAAACATGAAGAAACTCATATGCAGAAATTTAAATTTCTTATGCAATATTAATGTCAAGTCAAGGTCAAGACAATGAGCAGAACACTTGAAGCACAGTTCTCAATGTCATGGTCTCCCCACTGTTTTTACTTTCCTTTTACTTATAGAATTTCATAGTTTAGTTTTCTATCTCAACCTCCATCAAACTATTCATGTCACGTGGCTTATATTAATTATTCTCTAACCCTTGGGATTTTTAATCTACATTTCTGAAAACAGTACCTTGATAATATCAATAGTATAAACTTTTCATTTTGAAAAGTCATTGGCAAACCTTCCCTGAACTTTCAATCACTTTTGAAATATTTTAATATGAGAAAAAATTCTAACATCACAACTCTCTAATAATAATACAACTGATTGCTTCATAGATTAAAGAGATCCTAACTGCTAAAAGCATTATGAAGGTGGACACCTGTCAAAACATCATAGAGGAAATTCCTGTATTGGCTAGGGAATAAAACCTGATGCATATTCTGTGATTGTCAATTCCATAAAGGAAAGTCATGCTCATCTAAGTCTCAAAATGGATTACTAGCTTAAGGTTATTAATTCAAATGTGAATGAGAAGGACTAGGCAAGCAGTTCCTTCTCAGATGCTGTGAGGGATGGCAATTTTCTCGGATGGCAATTTTCTATCACCAAAGAATAGTCCTAACCATAAGTTGGTTATTATTTTGTTACATACCTGTTATTCCAAAGGTTAGGATAATTTACACATTTAAATTAGGGCTTTTGTTTGGAAATAAAATAAATCAACTTAAGATATCTTAGGCATGAAAAGGAATTGTAATGTAACAGAGACAAGTCATCAAAGTCAATGACAGAAAGTCTGCTGGACATTAGAAGAGTAGTCAAACCAGAAAGTTGAAAATTGCTGTTGTCTTTCATCTTTAGTTCCCCCATGTGCTTGTTTCACTCTATATCTACACACTGGCTTTCTGTGCTTGTCTAGTCTATGTAGGGAGCAAATAAAAGCCACTACGCCATTTCAAATGCTTGATTTACCTTCCTTTCTATAATCCCCAAACAATTCCCTGAGGAGAAAACTCTGACTGAGCCTCTTGGGTCCAGTCCAGTAAATCTTGGCCATAGGATCAGGGTCAACAGTATTTGAGGACTTTGGATTATAACTGAAGTCAGGGGATGGGTTGTTAAGTAGTTAATTAGGATCCTGGAAGATGTTCCAAATAAGTATCAGTTATACCTGGACATAGTTCTTTACCAGAATATGTATATTCATGCCCTATTCTCAACATTAAGCCAGAATCTCTAGTGTGTATTCTCAGAATTGGGATATTGAAGAAAGAAAGAACTTCCCCATGTGATTATGATAAGTACCTTTACCTCTTATTAAAAGTCATTAATCAAATATGTTTGTAAATTAGTAAAATAGAATAGATCTAGAATTGATTCTACTTCTTATCTCAAGCACTTGGGGTGTCACATATAAAGTGGACCATATCTGTCAGGGAACACTGGTGAAAATCTGATTCTAGGATGATTATTTAGTGTATATGAATCTTAGACTTGTGTCTGTTCTTGGATTAGTAGCAAGATGGAATGAGAAAGAGGGGATACAATACTGTACTAGTACCCATAGAAAAGTATGTTATAAGTTAAGAAACTAAAAAAGGCTCTTTTGGCACTGAAATGCAGACTTCTCCAATATTGGTTTCCTTGACATTGTTTTCTCTGTGTTGTGTGTGTGTATGTGTGTGTAGAGAAATAAAATGGAAATAGTCTGTTTGGATTCATGAGGAATTTCTAAACTGCATTGCTCAGTTTTGTCTTAGAAATGTTCTTGTTCTTTCTCAATTGTCATGGAGTTGGTTACAGAGGTTTCTGGCCACTCAGAGAGGACCAACTGCATTCTGTGTATATGTTTCACCATTTTCCTTTTTACCTGCATTATCTTAACATGACACCATATGAAGGAACCCAAAGCATTAAAACAAACACTATAGAAGCTTAGCTATATTAATTTTGCCTATTTGACTATGGCAGAGAATTCTGCTTTCTAAATAGAAAAAAAACCACATTTTTTTTAAGAAAGTCCATTTTAACACTATTTTCAGTAGAGGATATTTAAAAGCCTTTCCACTCAAAAAAGATTTTTAATATGCTTTTTAAACACCCTGAGAATATTCTTTGAAGGTTAGAAAAGACGTTACTCTTAAGAGTCAGTATAGATCTATGCAAGGTCACTATTAATTTGTTCAGAGTGGTAAACATTTAAAACAGCCATAGACGAATACAAACCAAGACCTTTATGTAAGATAGTTAACAAAAGGAAAGGAGAGGGACAGTTATTTTGCAATCTATCCCAAAACATAACACAAGGATCAAATCTTATTTATGTCTGTATTCTTAGCATGGTAACCTGCATATAATGTTTCATTTTATTTGAATAGATTTTTATCATGCTATACCCATTAAGTAAAAGGACAGGTCTATTAATTTATCTTAATGATTCAGAGATAAACTTGATGGCTTCTGGTACAAATGTACTTTTAGCAATGGTAGGAATTTATGCTATTATTTACTTTAAATTGAGAAATTAAAAA
Source organism: Lagenorhynchus albirostris (assembly GCF_949774975.1). Lineage (NCBI taxonomy): Eukaryota > Metazoa > Chordata > Mammalia > Artiodactyla > Delphinidae > Lagenorhynchus > Lagenorhynchus albirostris. Next base: position 106,547,616 of record NC_083099.1, on the reverse strand, counting down.
CACAGAAATCATGCAGAAAATTCCCTTAAGTTTATAATTATTTTATCTTTGTTCTAAAACTTAATTGCAGAAATAATAGTGAGCATTTATTATGAGTCATTAAAGTCACTATAGTTTTGGGTTAAACTCTAGGAATGATTTATCAAATTCAGAATGGTAGTGATTTTAAGGGCATGTATTAGTGGTAGGAGAAAAAGAAGACAGTGGTACATGCGAGAAGCATCCTGAGCCCTCAGTTGTATACGTAAGACTTTATTTTCTAAGCTGGGCTGCTGGATATAGAGGCATTAATTTTATTATCTATTTGTATGCCTGAAGTGTTTCATAATTTAAGACAACATTTTTAATTGACCATTTACTCTGTCAATTAGAAGATTTAGGCTTGGAATTGTGGTTCTTCAAAACAACTGAACAGAAGCATCTTCAACAGTTATAACTGAAGACAGTCTACTTATTTTTATTTCTCCCTTAATAAACCACTTCAAAAATTACTTAACCTCTGTAATTATATTTTTAAAGGATATTCTAATGCTTCTTTTTTAATAAGGACAGTAATTTGCATTATAAACAAGATAGTAAAATTAATCTTTGCTACCTTTTCTGTGTTTATGTTTATTTATTAGTAAAGCAGAGTGACTTGCACTAAATGAAAATGATAATAGGTGTCATTTATTAAGGTCTGATTATGAACCAGGCTTAGTTCTTATTAATCAATTATTCTTATAATAACTCTGTGAGCTAGATGTTATTAACCTACCTTTGCAAAAGGAAAAACAGGCAGAGAATGATTGTATTTTTCAGTTTTAAACAAGTAATAAGTGACAGATCCAGAGTACAAATAAAGATCTGTCATGTTCCAAAATTTTTGCTCTTCCTTCATAAATCAAGTGTCCACTGATAAGACCAAGAATTAAGTAACAAAGTTTTTCTCTATGAGTTACCACTGGACACCAGGGGCCATTGATCCTGCTCTATGGTTACTCATAAGCATGGGGCATTTTGGAGTGAGAAACAAAAATAATAAACAGTAAAAAGAAGCTCTATTTGGATTTTCTAGTGACAGTGAGCTCATTACGAAAGAAGGAACATATTTACATCCTAGTATAATTGGTAGAAACATAAGTCTTCCCTTATAGGAAGAAAAGGATGACTTGTTTACCATTTACTGAGATGTTCCAGTGCAATTCTGACTCTCAGTGATACATTGATCATTATTGTTGCAGCTAACATTTATTGCATATTCACTATGTATCAGCCACCATGGCTACTGCTTTACAGAAATTATCTCATTTAATTTTGAGAACAACTCTTCACAGTACATGCCAGTATTACCCTCTCATCTATGAATGAACAAACTGAGTCTTCATGAGGTGTTGGAAGATATTCAAAGCCACACACCTACTGAGAAGTACAAAAGGGTCTCTAATCACAGGTGGTCTGACTCCAAAGCCCTTGCTCTGAACCACTACAATGCACTACCTCACACCTGCAGCTGCGTATATAGATGCAAGGAGAAAGACTGTACAAAGAGAGAGAGAGAGGGATGAGTGCTAACAGTTATAAAAGCTGTTTATGTTTACAAATCCACTTAAGAGCTATTGTCCAGTGTTAAAAGGTTTTTACTCTTTGATAATTTTGATTCTAAAAATCTAGTTTCACTTTGACAGATAACCAACGATTGTAAGTGTATACTGTGAAAATAATTTTAGACATTTGGATGTTACTGGAAACTGCCAAGTTCTTAGATATACACTAGCAATATTTTCTCTCCTTTTTCCCCGCTCTATTTTATAAGGTAGCAATCCTGTTGATAATTTCTTTAGAATGGGATATACTGCAAAAAGAGGACAAGGTTAAGTTTAAGTTTTGCATTTATGGGATATTTGTAGATTTAATGAAATTCCTCTCTAGTCAAATGAGAATTTAGCACCACTTAAAGGCTGGAAAGAGGCTGAACCTTTATGAGTCTAGCATTGTTATGTTAAAATGTTTAGGTCTATTTTCATGATTATAATTAATAATATATATTAAAAAATGTAAAAGTTTAAACTGCAATTAACTATGGCTCAGAGCATAAGTCAGTGAAGGATTTCTCAGTTCTTCTTGTGTAAATGTTGAATTCTTTGGGGAAATAACTTGAATATCCATTGATTTTACTAGTACAGTAATTAAATTTATTCCCTAAGGAAATATACTTTAGCGTGTTGGGAAGCTGCCTATTGTCTGTGTATCTTGGGCCAGGTAAGCTGTTTCCTGGTTGTTAGCCCTGGGATTATTCACTGTCCCTACCATTATTACCTACAGATGAGGATCTGGTCTTCCTTTTCTCTGTGAAGTTCATCTATATTTTCCCTAAACATATTTTCTGTTACTTTAAAATTGTATAATATTTTGAAAAAGCCAGGGAACACACAAAATATAAAGTTTATTTAGGATTTACATTAGGATTTAGCAAAGGGTTCCCTATGGATATTGATGATAATTAAAACTTTAAAAATTTCCTAATAGTGTTAATTGCTTTCCCGAAACAAGAGTAGATATCTGGATTATTCTTCACTTTTTTCCCCCTCTGTTTTCTGCCTCTAAAAATTTTCAATTTACTCTACAATAAGTGCTACTGGGAGAAGGGTATTAATAAAAGGATACATTCCTGTCTCCATTGATTTTTGTATTCTATTGTCTAATATCCAAGAGTTTTTCCATTTTCTTGGAGCATGGATCTCTTGCACAGTTAAAAGACATATTTAACATCTGTGATATTTTGGACTCTAGGTTTATGTTGAGGACTTTTATATAATACCATACTTCTTGTCTACACTGTTTCTGGTATCCGTAATAGGAAACCTTCGATATAGAAATGATCATCAGATGCCTACCAAGCGTGACAGGAACTGGCAAAGCAACAGGCTCCTGCCTTCAGGAATCTTAAACGAATAAATAGTGGACTAGTGAATATGAAATTACAAGGAATTAAATAAGTGTAATAATAGAGAAGTACATGAGGAATCACATAGGAGGGACTCTTTACTTTTTGAAATGAGAGATGGCTTTTTGGAGGAAGTTATCTGAAAGAACACTTAATCACAAGGATAAGAGAGAGTGTATAATTTGGCAAGTCTCTGAAGAGATTTATGGAAGGGTATAAGGTGGAAGACATGAAAATGTTTCACAGGAGGGAAGAGGTTTTCAAAAGAGAGTAGGACTTCCAGATTTCACTCATTAATATAGAGAGCTAGAAGGAGCATCACATATACTCTTACAACAAAAATTTGGACAAAATGAAAATCCATCACATTTCTTGTATCCATCAGGGATCTGAGGTTACAAGGTAATCATCTAGCATAAAATCTAAGGAATGACACCTGCAGGGAGAGACAGGACTCAAGCACTTGCTTATCTAGAGCAGATGCAGGTGGAGACTATTAGAATAATTCAACGAGAACAGTGAACAAATTGGCAAAAGATAAGTGTGAGGAGACAGTGTAGAGCTGCTGGAGGCCACAGATATAAGGGGACTGGCACACTTCTGTAGATATTTTCCCTCTATCAACCCCCCCAAAATTTGAGAATACTAAGAAAGTTTCTGAATTAGTGCACACCTAGGTGAAAGGGAAGAGTAGTTGCTGTGTGAGAACATAAAAAATCTGCCTGGATCTTCTTTATCTCCTATATGGAAAAATGCATTATTCTCTGGTTGGAAGGGGTCAGAAATAGACATCCTTGGGCACTGGTGAAAATCCAATATAGTTAGTGAAAATGAACAAGCAAAAGAACAAACAACTCCTCTACTGTTGGAAGAGGGACAGGAATACATGCTGAAGCCAAAACTAAAACTTAGGGGGAGTCAAGAACCATGAGAAGGTCACATGCTCCATACTCAGGAACATTGTGTCTACCTAAGGCTGAAGCTTAATCAGAATGTCAGAGAACACCCCTTTTCCACTCTGTTATTTCATCATTTAAATGGAAATTTTTAAAAAAATCATATAATCACCTCCATAGATAAACAAAAAGCACTTAAAATTCAATGTCCATTCATTATCAAAGTTTTAGCAAACTAGGGATAATTTGTTTTCTTAACCTGATAAAAGACATCTATAAAAATCTCCAAGTTATGAGGTATTTAATATTCAATGGTGAAAGTTTTCCCCTTAATTGGGAACAAGTCTGTTCTTACAAGTCGTATTAAACACTGTACTAGTAATTTTAATGTAATAAGGCAAGAAGAAAAAAAGAAAGGGTATTTAGATTGGAAGGGAAGAAATAAAACTGCATCTATTCACAGACAGAATTACCTATTTAGAAAATCTTGAAGGACCTACACAAAAACTCCTAAAATTAATAAGTAAGTTTAGAAGGGTCTTGGGATATAAGGTCAACATACAAAATAAAAGGAAATCAATTGTATCTCTTAACTAACAATTGGAAAAGTTTTTTAAAGCATCATTGACAGTAGCATCACAACATTAAGCATTTAGGTACAAATCTAACAAAGAAGGTTCAGGATCTGTATGATGCAAAATACAAAACATTGATGAAAGGAATCAAAGACCTAAATAGATGTAGAGATACGCTATGTCTGTGACTCAGAAGACTAAATAGTTAAAAATGACAGTTTTACCCAAACTGATCTGTATATTCAACAGAATCCCAATCAAGTTTCCAGCATTCTATTTGTAGATATTGACAAGCTCATGAAGAATTTTCACATAAAGGCAAAGGGACTAGAAGAGCCAAAACAATTTGAAAGAAAAGTTTAAGGACTCATAGTAAGATTTCAAGACTTACTATAATTCTGCATTAATCAAGGCAAGTGGATAAACATATGGAAAAAAGAGAACAGAATAGAAAATCAAGTAAAAGACCCACACAAATGCTGTCTACTTATTTTTGACAAGAATGCAAAGGCAGCTAGCTCATTGCAAAAGAGTAGTCTTTTCACCAAGTGACAATAGAACATTTATACATTTTTAACCAGTGGTACTGGAACATTTATAAATATGAAAAAAATAATAATCCTTAACTTGTATCTCACATCTTGTACCAAAAATTAGCTCAAAATAAAACAGACTTAAATATAAGATATAAAACTATAGTCTAGAAGAAAACAGGAAAATACATTTGTGATAATCACTTAGGCAAATAATTTTTTCTTCCTTAACATATGTATATCAAAACACAATCCATGCAATAAAAATAAAAACTGAATTTTATTAAAATTAAAATATCTAGCTTTAAGAAAGACAAGGTAGGGCTTCCCTGGTGGCGCAGTGGTTGAGAGTCCGCCTGCCGATGCAGGGGACACAGGTTCGTGCCCCGGTCCAGGAAGATCCCACATGCCGCGGAGCGGCTGGGCCCGTGAGCCATGGCCGCTGAGCCTGCGCGTCCGGAGCCTGTGCTCCGCAACGGGAAAGGCCACAACAGTGAGAGGCCCACGTACCGCAAAAAAAAGAAAAAGATAAGGTAATGAAAAGACAAGTCAAAGACTTAGAAGAAACATTTTCAAGTCACATTTTTGACAAAAGTACCTGTTTCTAGAATATATAAAGAATGATGAAAGCTTAACAATGACAACAAGCACTAAAACCAATTGAAAAAATAGGCAAAAGATCTAAATAGATACTTCACCAAAGAAGATATATGGATGGTAAATAAGCATAGGAAAAGATGCTCAACAGCATTAGTCACTACATAATGCAAATCAAAACCATATTGATATATGACTATTCACATAATCAGTAGTTAACATAAACATATATTGGCACTACAAAAGCATGGCAAGGATGTGGAGTAACAGGAACTGTCAACCAGTGCTGGTGAAAATGTTAAATGTCCAGCCACTATAGACAACAGATTGGCTATTTCTCATAAAGTTAAATAGACACTTACTATATTGCCACACAGTCCCACTCCTAGCTATTTATTCAAAAGAAATGAAAACTTATGTTCACATAAAAATCTGTACATGAATATTTATAACAGCTTTATTCATAGTCACCAAAACTGGAAACAACTCAGATGTCATTCAGCAGATGAATGGATAAACTGTTGTACAGCCAACAAATGAATACTACACAGTGATAATATAGAACACACTATCTTTTCATGGAATGATATGAATGAACCTTAAATGCATTTGAAAGCTTTGGCCAGACCCAAAGAGTCATACGCTGTATGATTCCATGTATATGATATTCTGGGAAGGACAAAAGTGTAGGATTGAAAATAGACTAGTGCTTTCTAGCTTTGAGGATGGGGAATAAATTAACTAAACAGGGGCAATTCAGGACAATTTTGGGAGTGATGAAATTATTCTCGTTCACAGTTGTGTTGTAGATATACAACTCAAAGCATTTGTCAAAATCCACAGAACTATGTACCACAAAGAGTATGTTTTACTGTATGTAAATAAAAACAAAAACAAGATGTGGAGATATCAATTAAACAGACGAACCTGTTATCTGAATAACAACAAAACAAGTAGGGAAGAAAATAACTAGACAATCTTTGGAAAACAGTAATTTGACCGGATACTCTAAGATTAATGACAAAAAGAACTGTTCACAAACGTTGTGCTCTAGTTAGTAACTAGTGCTCTAGGTCTGTTTTGCTCACAAAGTATGGGTTAGCAATTCTGGAATTACTTTATGTGTGTAGTAGGTTTCAACATACGGATTTCTTATCTCTGTCTAATCAGAGGGACTAGAAACAATACTATCACTGTAAAACTGAGCATACCTAGCACCTAGATCTTGGTTTCTAAGTGCCATTCTCAAACAATTAAACAAAGCCAACTCAGAAAAGTGGTTGATTGTAGGGCAGAGAAAATACAAGATGAATCTATATCATTCTATGAATGTTAGAAAAGAAAGGGTTAGTTCAAATTGTGATGAGGATGTGGAAAATGCACAGAAGCCAATCTGCAAGAATTCCTAATGGCTAAAGCTCAATAATTGTTCAACAATTTGAGTAACATATAAAACAGTACTGATTATAACCCCCAGAATAAAATAAACACCCATGAATTCATAGTGATATAAATGAATGAATGAATAAATGGAAGAAAAGAGACAGACCCTTCTCACTAAAAAAAATTAATGTAGGATTGAGGAAGACAGAAAATCACCATCAGAACAACACAATATTTTTTCTTCAGGCAAGTTCTATCAAATGGATGCCAAAATTAGTGGCAAAAGTTTTAGGAGAAACAGCATATTTGCATAGTTTCAAAACATCTTTCAAGACACTTATCAGTTACAAATCAAAAATAGTAACTTTACCATGGACAAATTGTCAAATGGTCAAGACGAATAGCACCAGTAATAAGACATATCACATCATGTACTCCCTCACGTGATACACTGAGAAAGCCACACCACTTCTGCGGTATTTTTGCAAAAAAAACCCTAAACTATATAACCTTAACCTTACCATGAGGACACACCAGAGAAATTCAAATTGAAAGTACATTCCACAGAATGATTGACCAGTACTCTTAAAAGCATTAGTATGTTGAAAGATATTAAAAGACTAAGGAACTGTCACAAATAGAAGAAGACTAAGGAAACACAACAACTAAATGCAACATGAAAACTTGCACAGTGTAAAAACTGGTGAAAACAGCAAAAAGACTGCAGTTTCCTTAACAGTACTGTGCTAATGTTAATTTCATAGTTTTAATGAATGCGCAAGTTGTTAGTATTAGAGGAAGCTGAGTGAACAATACTAAGGAACCCTGGACTACTGATGCAACTATTCTGTAAATCGAAAATTATTTTAACATGAATAATCAAAAGCCCATAGGCAGGAGAGCACGAGGTGCATTGAAAGGCTTAGGATGTAAGATATAGTTGGATTATGAAGTGTGACCTGGAAAGTAGGAAGCTGGAGGGCTAAGAGACTAGATTATACAAAAATATGCTATCCATTCAGAAATGAGAAGTATTCAGTTTTTTTTTCAGGGAATTAATGTGATCAAATTTGCATTTTGAAAAGTACACACTTGTTGAAATTTAGAGAATAATTTAGAAAGCACTAAACATGATGATACTAAACCAGTTAGGAAGAAATGTCACATGCAGAAGGGGGAGGATGTGTCAGGATGGAGATAACAGGATAGATTTTAGAACAATCCTGGAGGTACAATAAAAAGTACTTGGTGGTTAAGAGAGGAAAGCAGAAGACAAGACTAACATTCATGCTCTAGAAGCACTAGGCATTTTGGTGTGAGCTTAAAATAATTCTTTAATGGTCAACTCTTTAAAAATTGCAAAGTAACCAAAATCATATATCCCCTTTCCATCTTGAGATGAAATATTTATTCTATTTATATCCCTCTCTTTCTCAAAGCTAAGCCTTGTTTCTAAGGTGGAAAGCTGAGGTGTGATTAACAGTGTTATAAGAGACATATTAGAGAGCGTAATATGGGTAGGAAAAATTTTAGTTTAAAGTCTTGGCCCTATAGCTAAACAAAGCTCCAAGCATGGTTCCTCTACCTACTTCATTTTTTATCTCTGGTAAGTTTTTCTCTCCCATATATGTTTCCTTTTTCTTATCTATAGAATGAGGATAATCAGTTTAACTACCACTTTAGCTGTTTGAGTGTTAAGTATACATAAAGGCCTTAGATCAGTGCTTGGCACATAGCACACCTGAAGTAAATGGTAATTATACTGAGGCTGATTTTGTTAGCTTTGCTGTTTACCAACCTTCCTCCTTTCAGAAGAGGCCAATAAGCCTGTTCAATACTTGCTCATTCTCTGACACTTCACGTATGTCTTAAACCAGGGGAAGGGAGAGATATAGGGGACCATATATTAGTCCCCATGTGATTATTTCATCTCCATATCAGACTTCCCAGGAAATAATGAATTGCATTAATGAACAGCAATGTTAGTGATATCAGTCCTGTGCATACAGACATTACTGTTATAACGCGGTACATTTTTCCAACAGACCTTTAAAATAATATGTAGTAAAACATTCTAGTAAAATTCTCACAATATAGAAAGTAAAATATGAAAGTCTAAAAATTCAAGTGTGGTTTTCAGGATGGGATCAAGTCAGACAATATTTGTTACACGCATTACTTGGTAATAAAAAGTATAGATATTTCTTTGTCAAAATATTCCTTTTATTATCAGATATTTCAGGGGATATGCTTCCCTGAGTAAAAGAATGATACAGAAGTAGATGCAGATTTAGGGGAAATTATTAAGTTTTGAATATTCATTTTGAGATGTCCAAGCAATATTAGAATGCAAATATCTGGGCAGCAGTTGAATGGGCAAGTCTAAAGTACATGATAATAAATTAGGTCAGAGGTACAGATTTAAGATACATGACATACAGAATAAATGTCAAAGATAACAGAAGCAACCCAAACTGTGGTTTTACCCCAGAGAGGTGTATACAATTAATAAAGAAGGCCTGTAATAAAATCCAAATGCATCTCTAATGGAACATGGAAATAATGATTTTATAAAACCAATGTTGTACCACGGTGGTATTATAAAGAGATTCCAATTTTTAGTAAATCTCAATTATTTAGTAAACATTTAATCAGAAATAATAAACTCATGGGCTGTAATGGCAATTTATACTCTATATTAGTAATTTGTTTCAAAACTAGGAAATTTAACAAAACTTAGGTGGTTGTTCAACATTAAATTAAATGGCTCAAAATCTGACCAGCCTACTGTATTCTCCGAGTACAGATTTTTATTATTTTGCATTATTTTATCAGTCCATTTTTAATCCTCCATGAGTACCTAATATATATTATATAAATTATTATATGTATTAATATATAGATAATCAGGCATTGTATTACTCATATCAAGAAAACCTATTTTTTCAGGGTTTTCACTGAGTTTTATATATCTAGTTCAATAATAATTTTTTGAGCAACTGCTCTTGGGAAGCCTTCATCATTTGATTTATATTTTAGATTTATAGAGCAAATATTTCTCATATCTTTCTCTTGTCCAGTCTTCACCAGCTCAGTTGACATTATCAGGGCAGATAGAGCCTGAAAAGGCTTTTTATTAAAGCAACCAATCAGGATAAAACTCAAGGAGATCAGAGATCTAAAAACTAAATGTTTGGAATAGACTATTACTACCTGATCTTAACAAGATAAGTCTGAACTGAGTCTTGTAACATTCAGCTGTAGGTAAGACAACATTTCTGATTATTTCAGATATCAGAACTTAAGATTTTCTATTGCCTAGGGTTAAATGTACCTTCATCAGGGTTAATAACACTTTTTCCTTAAAACCATATAAGATTCTAAGATTTTTACTGAAACTTATGGAAATGAAACTCCAGACAAATATATAGGTTTTTCCTCTGATGTCTAAGGGAAATGGCATCTTCTAAAACATTTTAAAAAAACACCTTTACTATGTTGTGTTAATATTACTCAAGTTTATTCATCTTTGGAGTCTTAGGACAAAATTATTTGAACATACCGATGGAAATGAGGGTAAGATTCATTGGTCACTAGTTTATAGCCCATACCCTGAGCAGAACTGCCTTTTGAAAATAGTCAAAGTATAGTTCCATGATTTGAGAGGTCATATTTAATCATGCCACAAATTCTTCCATTGGTATATTTATAAACTTTGATGACCTCCTTAATAATTTCCATGGTGTTCTATGTGTTTTCTTGGTTGTAGTTTCTTGATGTTTTTTTATCTATTTGCATCCTATAAGTAAGAAATGTCAGAGCCAGACTGTATCCTAAATCTCTACACGGCACTGAGAGATCAACGTTTATGGAGCATTGATGTTATCAAGTTTACAAAGCAACAGAAAGTGTCACAGATTGTGCCCTCTGAGCCATGCTCTGTAGGAGTTTCACACTGTTATTTCTGAAAGGCAAATCTGATGATACCACTCTCTACTTAAAATCTTCCAATTCTCCCTTATAGCCTTCAGGATCGCATCTAAACTCTTAAACATGACCTACCCATAAGACATTTCACAGTTTGGTGCCTGCTCGCCCCTTCTCTTATCTTCTCCTTCTTCATTCTATCCTACAGTGGTGGTTTTAAGTCACTGAGCAATACCGTGTTATCCTCTTTCTGAAGTTTGGGCTTTTGCCCTGGATATCAGTTTCACCTGTATTATTTCACCTCTATCCTTACCTAGGTTCTACTTCTATATGACAACATTTGTCATCTAATATTAAAAGTTCCTGTTTACAAGTCTGGACCCCATCTGAGAAGACAAGGACAGCATATTTTCTTCTCAGTTATGCTAGCACAGTGGCAAACATTTAGAAAGTTCTCGACAAACACTTGTTTAATGAATGAATCAATATATGAATGAATTAATGAAGTGATTGCCTCCTCTGCATGGTTCCCAGGCCCTCTCAGCCTTTCCAGAATTGATTGCATCCCTATCCGTCCATCTCCAAACTCATGCTGGCCACGTTTTGAAATGAGTACATTACTTCATTTCTCGAATAAGTCATCACATCTGGATCACATCAAATAGTAAAGGTGGATTACGAATTCTTCCCCAATCCATCACAGTAAAGCTGCTCTTTTGTATGTCACTATAAAAAGCTCTGTACCTTGAAAACTTCACCTTTGACCTTCTAGAAATCTGAAGCCCTATTGTAGTAAATGCATAATTTTCCCTTAGCCCATCACTTAAAAATCACTGCTTATATCAATAAGGGGAGAAAAGTTAATGTCTTTCCTTAAAAAGTTATTGTGTTAGATGAATTCTCTGGGAAACAGACTCCAAGATGGAGAGTTGCAGGCAGAAAGTTTATTGGGGAGTGCTTTAGAGAATAAAACGTGGAGAACAGTAAGAGAAACTATCAGGCAGAGGGAGAGGTTGAAATGTGATATAGTTTCAGACATCTCAGCTGATCTCCACAGGGAGCTCTGGAGCTGGGATGATTCTTCCTAATTGTCTCAAGTTGAGGGGCAGAGTCTAGATCTCTGCACCCCCTCATCAAGCAGCCTTGCTTTTGGACTTCCCCTGAGTAAGGTGGTAACTTAGAGAAAACAGCATTAAGGGCAATTCTGGAACAGAAATTAACAATGTGCCATCAGCAGCTAACATTCTCAGCATCCTGCTGGAAATGTTTCCAGATGGAGCAAACATGTTACATGAAATAAGTTTACCTGAAAGGCATGGTTAGACTGTAGCAGATACTGGGGTGACTGCCCACTTCCTTCTTTCAAGGCTGAGGCACTCATTTTTCCAGGTGCTGAAAACAACAGTAATGCACACATAAATATTCATGTTAAATTATGAACTTAACATAATTTTATTTATGCCTCTAGGACCATGTTAGCATCTCTTGGGGTCCTTGCCAAGGTGTTAAATTTTATATCATGAAGGAGCACTGCATTAATTCTTTTTTGCTGCAATAACAAATTTCCAAAACCTAAGTAGTTTAAAGAGTATGAATTTGCTATCTTATAGTAATGAAGAGCAGAAGCCTGAAATTGGTGTCATTGGGCTAAAAATCAAGGTCTCACCAGAGCTAAGTTACTTCTGGAATCTCCAGAGTAAAACCTATTTTTTTGCCTTTCCCGCCTTCTAGAGTCTGCCCAGATTCCTTGGTTTCTGGCCTCTTTCTCCCATCTGTGAAATGAGCATATGGCAAGTTCAGTCCTGCTCACCTGGCTCCACCCTGACTGATTTCATAGTCACATCTCCTTTTTCGGACTCTCATTTTCTACTTCCCTCTTCCAATGTTAAGAACCCTTGTAATTATATTGGAACAACCTGGCTATTCCAGAATACCCTCTCTCGTTTAAGGTGAGCTTATTAGCAACTTTAACTCTACTGTCTACTTTTAATTCTTCTTTGCCATGTAAGGTAATAATTTCCTATGATATATATTATATGTATTATGTATATGTATTATATACACATACACACACACACACATATACATAGTTTTCACCCTGCTGGTTCAAGATGCTTCCAGAGATTAGGAAGCAGACATCTGTTGAGGTGGGGTGAAGGTGCTCTTCTGCCTAACACAACTGCTAACATATATTAAAACAAACAGAACCTCTCCCTTCGACCCTTCTTAACCCAGCCCCCTCAGGATCCATATATACCCTTCCGACTCCTACAAGCAACTTCTGGCTACTCCCCTACAGCTTTTTTAGGTGCATATTCTTTTTTGTCCCTTTATAGGCTCAGCAGCACTGCTCCAGTTGGGTTACAATGTGACTTGACCCAGGTTACTGGTTTGGTGACCCAGGGTGGAAGTGGGGATAGATGCAGAGAATTTCTGCAGCAACTTCACATAAGGATGGAACTTTAGCCTTTTAAGAGAGCAGTGGGCCACTTCTAAAGGCCCACTGTGTTTAAGGGATCTGGAAATTCAAGATTTTTAAGGACATCAATCCAGTTGTTACCTTCATAGGGTTCCATGCTTTTCCAACTAGGGTCTTAATCTTAAGACAAACACACTTACAGAGTTAAGAAGTTGAATTTTTCTGTAACTCCTCTATTTTTGTAATTAAATTATGACCTCACGCATAGTTGTTTTTGCCCTTGAGAAATGAAAATAACTTTATGCTAGTTAGGAGGTCATCTGGCTTTCACATTTCACCTAAATTGATGATTAATCATGCCTTCGTTTTCTTCTTCATTTTTTTCTTCCCCAATGCATCAGTAGTATGCAACAAAAACTAATTTCAGAGTCCTTATAATACTACTTTCTTTGGGCTCTCAGGATGCCTGAGATAATACAACCACCAGTGCATTCCCTTTTAACATGATTCCATCCCAGTTTAACACTAGTGAAAATTTTAAAATTTCACTGAGACAGCATGCCAGGCATCAGTACTCTACTTACCTCCAGTGACATGGTGTTCATTTTTGGCTGTGCAGGAGGTAATGCAATACAAAATCCCATTTTTGTCTGTACTCCCCGGAGCTAAGATGTCTCTCAACAACAACTCCAAACTAAACAAGGGGGCTGGGTTTTTATACCTTGCATTGATCAGTCAATGGATTTCAGCTGCCCTAGGAAGACGGCATCTCCTTGAGCAGAATATTGTTCTCCAGCTGAGGGCAAAGGCCTGGAGAACACAGCTGTGAGTTATCAGTGGTCAACATTTGTTGCAGCCTGGAGAATAAATGCCCAGGTCTAAAGAGAGGATCTGGTTTTTTCACCACAGCCTTCACTATCATTAATTTTTCTCTCCTACTCATGAATACCTGTAGCTTCATAATTGACCAATATCTAGTCCTAAGGTTCCTTTTCCAGTAACACTTCTGAGTTTCTATTTGATATAGTATTAAAATTTTATGCTACATTTTATTCAAGGATTGTGTGAAATTTCATTACGTATTGAATTAAATATGATGAATAGGAATATGCTGGCCTTTGGGCAATATCCAATAATTGATGATACACTGTGGATTGGATAGATGATAATAACTACTGCTCATGGCCAAGCAGAGTAATCTATTGAATATCTACTATATGTCAGGCATTGTTCTAGACATTTGTATTGTATCAATGAACCTAATAGATCCTTGCCTGCCTGGGGTTCAGTTATTGTGCAACCATTAGTTAATAAACATATGATGTAATACAAAAAAAGTAAATCATATAATCTATTAAAAGGTGATTGTAATTGAAAAAAAATTAAAGATAAGACTGAGTAGAAATGAGTAAGGCAGATTGTAATTTTAAATAGGTGGTGATGGTAGGGATCAATGAAAATATAACATTTAAGCAAAAAATTTGAAGGTACTGGAATTAGTCATGAACTTATCTTGGGGAAGAGAATCTCAGGCAGAAAAAATGCCTTATGAAAAGGCCCTATAGCAGGAATATGCGTCTCACGTTAAAGGAAGAGCGAGAAGGCCAGTGCAGCTGAAATGGAATGAAAAATGGGGGGAGTAGAAGAATACATCAAAAATGTGAGGGAGCCACATGATGTGCGGTCTTGTAGCCATTGTGAGGTCTTTTCTTTGACTTTGAGGGAAACTGGATGTTATTGCAGGGTTTTAAGCAGATGGTAACACAAACGGATTGCTAGTGATAACACCCTTTCTTGCAGAGAACACCCTGGGGCGGGCAACAGTGAAAACAATGAGACCTATTAAGAGACTAAATCAGAGTGCTACTTAAGTGCATGTTTAGTAGGACCAGGGTGATTGCAGCTGTGGTCAGATTCTAGGGCTACAGAATTTCTTGAAAGATTGGATATGTGGTGTGAGAAAATTAGAGGGGTTGAGATCTGAGTAACGGGAAGGACAAAATTTCTATCAATTTATATGGAAAAACCTGTAGGCAGGATCAGGATTTGGGGGGCAGATCACATATTACATGTTGAATATGTCAGTTTTGGATTTCTAATAAACATTTAACTTAAGAGTAGGTAGCTAGGTATACAGTAGTTTGTGAAAGTTGTCTGTGATGTAGATTCGAATCTACGAGTCATCAATATATAAATAGTATTTAATGTCAAGAGACTGAGTAAGGTCACCAAGGGTGTGAATGCAAATTTAGAAGAGGACCAGGAACTTAAACCTGAGAAATAGCAAGGCTAAGAGATAGGCCAGAAATGAGGAGCCACTAAAGTAGTGTAGCCACCAGTTAGATTTTATTTTTAATGTAGTATCCTGTAAGCCAAATAAAAAAGTGAATCCAGAGTAACATGATTAGCTATAATAATGTTGGTAAACTGAAGACTGAGAATTGACTCTTTGGTTCAGCACCATATATTTTTAAAAAAGACAACATGCATTGTTTTGAATCCTCAAAATCACACGTGTTTAAATACTATTTTTAAATATTTAGATATTATTTTACAGACGTAAACTTTAATCTCAAGTTAATTGTCATTACCCAGGTGAGTAGTGGGGTTGTAGAGCTGGATTCTGCAGATTGCAAACTGCATGTTCATCTCACTCAAATATGGGTTGTTTTTTTTTTTTGTTTTGTTTTTTTTGTAGTGCCGTTCGTTGACAACAAAATAATCTTTCCACATGGCATCATTAAGAGCCCAAGAAAGAGGTGGTTGTCTGAGCATGTCACCTAGTAGTTTACATGTGACCTTTAGGGTTAACATTTTCCAGTGTTTCCAATCTTTAGCTTTATATATTCAGAAATTGTTTTCTCTAGTGTCCTGAAGTTGATTATTCTATTGGAGATCAATAAGCTGAACGAACGCCACATGCTTACTTACTTTATACTGGAGGATATAAGATTTTGCTTTTTATGGCAAGCCCTCTTCCCTTTGACAAAATACCTGGGAAATTAAATATTTAGAATGTAATTAGTTGAGTTTTGATTAATTCAAAAGTAATTGGATGACTTTGAGGAGATACTTAAGTCCTAGGGAAGGCCATGAACTATTTCATTCTCTCAATAGAGATCTCCGCTTTTAGTGAAAGGGAATATCAGTTAGACAAGAGGCAGACTCACATGGTGGTCAAGAATACTAGCTCTGGAACCAGACAGTACTGGCTCAAATTGGAAACTAGGTACTTGCAAGAATCTGGAGAGAGTTTTTTTCTTTTTCCTCGACTTTTCTTTGCCTTTGCTTCATGTATAAAATAGATATATTAATTGTACCTTGCACACAGTATTGCAATGAAGATCAAAGTAAATAATGCACACAATGTATTTACACATGTGATTATTTGGACTGGCTTTCTATGTTGCTCACATCCAGGCTCTTCTATCTCTAAGACATTGCTAGATATTCTATGACCAATTGTTTTTCTCTTACTTATTCAATTTTCCCCCATACTTTCAGGTACAGTAATCTTTTTTTGTTGCTTTCTTTATATATGTGAATTACTAAATGTGTTAAGGTGAGACTTTTAATTTTTAAGCCAGAAAAACAATTTGCCTATTGTTGTTTTGGTTTGAATTTCTGAATTAAGCTAGGTAAACCTTTTAATTTATTTTTCTAGGACTGTGTGCTTACATGGAAAATGAAACAAGAGGCCCCATTTGGGGTACACTTAAAAAATAAGAGATTTGGTTAGGGCTAATTACCTGTTTTTGTTTTTGTGTCAAGTATGCAAGCCTAGTATAGAAACTGAAATCCTCACAGTAATATAAAATATTTAAAAATATTATGTGAAGGAAGAGAAAGTTGTGAAACAACTAAGGAGAATAATATTAGAGACTAAAAAATGATGCAATGAAGATTTCTATGATGTTTTTCTGCATATTGTATAATGTGAGCCTTCTCCTTTTTGCTGTAAAAATTTCTATAATAATATGTCTTAGTACATACAGTTGCTAAATAATCAATATATTTGATCTTAAATAAGTATGGTATATATATATTTTCTCGCCAAACAAAATGTTCAACTGACTTTAGTCAGCTACTCAAAATCCCAGATTATTCCCTCTGTCCCCTTCACCATTCTAAGTATGTTTCATATTATCCTCATGTTTGATTATAAGATGATGGCTGCCGCTTTAAGCATAGCTACATGTAAAGCAAGAAGTGCTTGATAGAGGTGGAGAAGGGAGGGGAGTAAGTGGATATGCCCCCTGCATCTCCTCTTTATTAGGAGAACACACCCTTTCTCACTTCTTTACTCCCTTGTTAATGATCAGGCTATTTATTTCCCCCCTCAGGCCTCATTGGCTAAGATTAGAACTTCCTGGCCATTCCTAGATACAAAAGAGGCTGGGCAAACCAGCAAGAGATCCTCCGAAAGGGATCTGAGTGCAGGTAGTATACTTCTGAGCTGATTGCTGTAAACATTGGTTGGGGACCAAGGAGGTGAGACAAGAGAAAGAAATCAGAGAAGGGGAGATATTAAGCACGTTATCACTGTGGGCTACGAAAGCTCAATCCTGCCAAGACAGTGTAGAACACATATCAAGGTCATTCCAAAGATGACAAGGAAACTGGGGAATGTATTCACCACTGATTGAGAGCTAAATATGGGAAGAATTTCTCTGCATTGTGGAATCTAATGTGCTCCCCAGGACAGGTAAAGGCCCACAGACAGTCTGAGGTGCTTACAGGAAGCAACCTAAATATGTAGTGTAGAGTGCCAAGAGGTTACATGATTGTGCCTCCCATCAAAACTGTTTTTCTCTTAAGCTTAGAAAGCAGATGGGGGTTGATGTTGAACAGGAAATTAATAAATCTAACCACATAATAAAAATGCTATCAATAAATTGTGGGTTCAGTCTATTGGGGGATGGTTAAATGTTCTGACCTTGACTTCAAAATGTACTTGGGGTGAAACCAGAGTCTGTGGAAGGACCTTTGCCACACTTGAGTTATAAGTATTTGGAATGTTTTGATTTGAAAGATATTAAAACTTTGTCTTCATCTTAATATGCAGCTTATTTAGGACCATTTTTTGAAGACATTCAGACATGTCATAAGTATTTATCTGAGATGGCTTAGCCCTAACAGCCATTACTATAAATAAAGTGTTTTATTAAATCACATAACAAGAATGCTTATAGCCCAATGATTGTGTGGCCCTCCTAATTTTTCCTCAAGTAGTGGTCATAATTTAGTAAATGCAGTTTTGGGAATGATACTGAATGTAAGAGATCATCAGAGAAAACTAGCAACACTTTCACACAAACTCTAAACTTCTAGACTCTTGCTAGTTTTCAGCATTACTGTTCTCACCACTCTAAAAGCGAGTCTTTTGTTATACTACATATAACTATATGTATACCCTCCAGGTGTGGGGAAAATTTTCTCCCTTAAATGTTTGAAAGCAAATTTGTAGATTCATGGATTTTAACATGTGATATTAAATTTGCCTTTCTAAATCAATCTAGCTCACTGAAATGACAGAAATTATCTGGAGCTCATACTAAAATCTTCCTCAACTACAATTTTATTTTGTTTGATTTATATTGTGTTCAAATTAAACCTGTGGGAGGTGTATTTCATTGTGTTTCAGTATACTTCACTGATATCATCAGTGAATGCTTTTAATGAATAATAGACAAGAAATTACTGAAATTTTTGTTTAATTTTCACCTGGCCAATGGAAGAGCAGATCAAACAGATATTTTGCATATAACACACATTTGTACAAGAGCTGAAGAACAACTAGCAGTACTTAAAACCCTGATTTTTTTTTTTTTCACATACTGGAAATGCCAAGGACATAATTCTAACTTGGTTCTTCAAAACATACACTTCAGCATTGAGCAAGAGGAAATGTAAAGAAAAATCCATTGAAACTGTAATCCCATGTATTGGACTATTCACTGTTGGAGATTTTATATATTAAGTATTGTCAAAGCAAATATTGCACCAGACAAGGTTCAACAGAGAAGGAAGAATTTATTCAAGTCTGTTTCAATAGGGGACAGAAGCCAGAAATCAGTCTGAGCTCAACTCCTCTATTGAACAGCAGGCTAGAGAGCTTTTAAGAGCTGGGTTGGAGGTAGGGGGATTGTAGATCATCTGTGTTTGCTCACTGGCCTTAGCCAAAGAAAAAGCTAACTTTCTCAATCTTCTTGAAGGAAGGTAGTTTTACAGCTTGGAGCAAAGTGCCCACAAAGTTTGGCTACTACCCTCTCACAGAGACTGGGTGATAGGGCACTATCTTCCTTGATCATATTTCAAAGGGATGGCTCCCAGTTCCTGAGGGACACTAAAAAGCCTGTCTAAAGTTTGGTCAAGAGAGAGAACTGCTAAGGCCATCTTGGTCAGTTCTTAACTTTAAAATAAAATTTGAGGATAATCTATTCATTAAATTATTTCATTTGGTACACTCAAAAATGTATAAAAAATGGAATTTTATTCTCAACAAATTAGATCATCCCTAAATCAGTTAAAGTGCTATTGGCCTTACTTATGAAACTCAGACTTAAAAAGAAAAAGAAAGAGAGAGACAAATACCGTATGCTAACACATATATATGGAATTTAAAAAAAAAAATGTCATGAAAAACCTAGGGGTGAAACAGGAATAAAGACACAGACTTACTAGAGAATGGACTTGAGGTTATGGGGAGGGGGAAGGGTAAACGGTGACAAAGCGATAAAGAGGCATGGACATATATACACTACCAAACGTAAGGTAGATAGCTAGTGGGAAGCAGCCGCATAGCACAGGGAGATCAGCTCGGTGCTTTGTGACCGCCTGGAGGGGTGGGATAGGGAGGGTGGGAGGGAGGGAGACGCAAGCGGGAAGAGATATGGGAATATATGTATGTATATAACTGATTCATTTTGTTGTGAAGCTGAAGCTAACATACCATTGTAAAGCAATTATACTCCAATAAAGATGTTAAAAAAAAAAAAGGAAGATAAACATATAATAAGAAAAGATTCTTATTTTCAAAATGTTAAATCAAATAAGATAATTTTTATATTCTCATTAAGGCAACTGTACCCAGATGGAGAAAAAAACAACAATAATTTGGTTATATGAAATATAAGTCAACTAGGTATTAGTTAAATGTATAAAATGGAATATGAAGAGAAAATAAAACATAATATTTGTCTACTACCAGCCATCTTCTTGACATTAATGCTTTCTTCTCCCTTAGACTTTGAGATTCCATTCTTTTTTCATCCATGTAATCTGCCTGTTCTTCTGTTCCCTGGCCTTTAGATCACATATTTTGTCCTTAGTATACCTCTTATCTCATTCTGAACACAACCTCCCGGAGCACAAATCTACTTCAATAATTTTGATTATCTCCTATACACTAGTAGCTATAAGATTTATATAAATAGTATCAAATACGTATGGATTTATCTTTTAACATTTTTATCTATTGGCCAGATATCTCCACTAGTATATCCACCATGAAATTTAATGCCAACATACACAAATATGACTTGTCTTTTCTTCAAGTTTTCTTTTTCCTTCAGTTCTCAATTGTTTACCCATATAAAGAGTTACTATTGCTAGAAAACTTGGAGTCATTTTCAAATCCCTTAATCTTCAAATATAGTTGATTACTGCATTTTAAAAATTATATCTCTTCCTCTCTATAAACACTGTATTACTCGTATTATTTCTTTTCAAGCCTGTTACACTAGCCTCTTGGTAAGTCCCTTGGCTTCTCTTCCCACAAATTGTCTTCTGCATTATCATTTAAACACAGTCAATCATGTCACTCTCTTGCTTAAAGATCTTTAGTAACTTCATGTTGTCAATAATAATTCAGATTACTTAGAACATTATGAAAGATCTACAAACTGTTCCCCAAATTTTCCACTTCTACCTCCATCTACTCCACTTACTCCATTTTACTGATGCTCAGTTTTTGCCACTCATCTTACTCTCCTACCAAACACACAGAAAAACACACATATTCTATAAATTCTGAAGTCATACCTTAAAAGGTATCTACTCCATAAAGTCTCCCTTTACTATCCATGCAGAGGGCTGTTCTCTTTCGTCTGATCACATTTAGTGTGATAAGTTGTTCTATGACTAGTTCTTCTTTATTTTGTACCTGTTACTCTGACTTCCCCAAAGCTTCAAAGTGTGTAGCACAGTGCTACCTGCTGCCTACTCAGGATCTATTAACTGACTTAATGAGAGTATAGCCCTGGCTCTCATGGAGCTTCAAGTCTAGTAGGATAGTATATTTCTTCTTAATT
Source organism: Lagenorhynchus albirostris (assembly GCF_949774975.1). Classification (NCBI taxonomy): domain Eukaryota; kingdom Metazoa; phylum Chordata; class Mammalia; order Artiodactyla; family Delphinidae; genus Lagenorhynchus; species Lagenorhynchus albirostris. The sequence continues at coordinate 106,526,048 of NC_083099.1, read as the reverse complement.
GATAACTTTTATTTTCATTTAAAATCACAACATCTTTCTTTTTAGATGTATCTTATTTACACTTAAACTATAGTACTCATCTAACTCTGAATTTTGTTGTTCTGGTGGTGGTGGTGCCTTCAGAGAAGATGTCTTTGTGTCCATCTCTTTCATGTAAAATTTTCCATTTCACGTGGTTACTTTGTTCAAATTTTGCTTCTTTACTCTCTCAAAGACAGCTTTAATATTTGGAACCAGCAATTTTTATTTTGCGTTTAAGCTTCATTTAAGGACCACTTTACTGTTGTGTTCTACATCACTCATTTTGTTTAGTTTCTCCATATTTGATGATTCATTAAAAGACAATTTTGCCATTAAATTATGTGGTAAAGGTCTGAAATAGGTAACAAAATGCCAAAGGATTTTTCCAGATAAATTCTGTATGATATCTTGCTATCATGTTTTCTTTTAGAAGAATTTGTTTATTTAATTTTTTCTGTTATTTCTAAACTTAGAAAAAGTTGAAGCAATTAATTACATTTACTATAGAAACTTAACTGAATACCTAGCATATTCATATTTCACTTTACAGCCAGGATTTTTGTTTTGACAAATGACCCTCTACTAAATTATGAGGATTATTTTTACTTTTAGTTCCATTTGTTTATTCGATTGGTATGTTCAGCGGCTAAGTGTTCTTTGGTTGTAGGAAGCTCTTTGGTACCTAATGGGGATTTACTGAAATGCTAATGATTAGCTCAGAGAATCATCTGGAAGATGAAAAAACTGCGATAAAAAGAAACAGAAACTAAGGAATCTCCAGGTGTCTGGACATCATTAGCCACTGGAGCTCTGCATCAGAAAGCACTACTGAAATGAATGAGCTTTAAACATTCTTCTACCACTGCATCATTCCACTCATCTATCTTGATCTAGAAAAGTGGAATTGGCTTATCATAGATCATGAGCCCACTCTCTGGTTAAGAAAGAGCAGGAAACATTCATTTACCATCTACAGAGATTATTTGCAACCAAAGACAAATATGACAGCAATTGGTACCAGACGTTGGATAAATTAATCCTGATGATCAAAAAAAACAGTGTCTATGACAGAAGTTAACTTTAGAAAAAATGTTTGAGCTTAATATATTTTCCTATGTGGATGAAAAAAATTAATCAATAGTCAATCTAAGAAAGAAATGTAAAATTTTATTTCAGCAAATCTGAGGATTATAACTTGGAAGACAGTCTTTCAGAAAGCCCTGAGGGCTGTTCTGAGGCCAGTATATATGTGATTTTGGTGAAGGGGCACATGCAATCCAGGGGTACACGCATCATTGCTAGAAAGTTACTGATATTTGCAAGGAACAGATATCTTAGTTAATGGTGTTAGTGTTTTCTAAGTATGGAAAGATGCAAGGACATGGGTTACTAAAATTTTCTCCTTAAAATATGTATCTGAAGTCTAGTTCTGTCAGTTTTTCCAGAGCACAAAGTGCTTCATCCTGATCCTTGCCCTGAATTCCTTTCAAGGTATACTGTAGGTCAGCAACTACAGTGGCTAATGACTTGATTCTTGTAGAACTGGATGGTGGGCAACATTCTTTATTGTACAAGCCCTTCCCTTTCGGTCTTAATTAACATTGACTAAATTGGGGAGGCATTTCGTGACCAGTTTGTTCCATGGTGGTAGGAATGCTCACTCCCAGGTCAAGTGAGGTTTTCATTCGTAGGTCACACAATGTGCTATTACTGAACTAGGACCTGTTAATGGGAGCAAAATGTCTCCGGACCACCTGTCTTACTAGTCTATTAAGGTCCAGGAAGTGGTTCCCACTTGTTATTTCTTCCCATATTTAGAGTTACAGTTTTACAATCATTGATCTTATAGAATCATTGATCTTATATTTGGTTAATCGTTTCAAGTCACCTAGTCATCATTATTTTTATCAGAGGCTCAGTATGCATTTGGTGATGCGATAAACAGTAATCTTGTAAAATGGGAAGAATACAAGTAATATAACTAGTAACATTAATAAGGTTATACGTAAGTATTTAAGCTAAGAAATTCTGTTAGGTGTGGTCCAGTAACTCCCCAGGTCGTCTGACAAATCTGTTCTGCATCAATCACTCTCTTTAAGGGAAATAAATATTTGCATTGTACATAAAGTTCACCTGAGATGTCTGCACATACAAGGAGAGTGGTGAGTCAACCTGACCCCTTCCAGGATTGAAAAAAGAATGCTATCTTCTAAGTAGTTACATACATAGCTGGCACCAGAAGAAGAAAAATTGACCTTTATGGTTGAGCAGGTATTTCTGACATTGGTGAGGTCTGGTTAACACATAATGCAGATGCACAATGCACACTAGAGGCAAGGGAGGAGGCCAAAGGGCAGAGAAAATATTTTATGTTTAAATTTTTCTTGCCATACCTTAAAATATGAATTTAAATTTCATCACCTAATTTACTAAAATAGAGATTACCAGCTACTCTGTTTTATCTCAGTTAATTAAGGTATAAGACACATTGAAAAATTATACAGAATTTGTTTAACCTGAAACGGCCTTAAATATTTAGAGATGATACAGAGACATTTAAAAAATTATTCCTCATATGAACATTGTATGCAGAGGATGAGATGATGGAATAGATTCATATTACCCATTTTTGTGACATCAATTACAATTTATAACTTAAAGACTTTTAAATCTGCATTTCCTGCCTGGTTCTCTCTCCTTGGGTCCAGATTTGTATCCCCAAATGTTTCCTGTCATCTTCACTTGGATGTTAAAGAGGACAACAGGGCTTCCCTGGTGGCACAGTGGTTGAGAGTCCGCCTGCCGATGCAGGGGACACGGGTTCGTGCCCCGGTCCGGGAAGATCCCACATGCCGCAGAGCGGCTGAGCCCGTGAGCCATGGCTGCTGAGCCTGCGCGTCCAGAGCCTGTGCTCCGCAACGGGAGAGGCCACAACAGTGAAAGGCCCATGTACCGTAAAAAGAAAAAAAAAAAAAAAAAAAAGGAGGACAACAAATTCAGCATGTTGAAACTGAACTCTGTTTTCTCCATCTATTCCTCTTTTTCAAGTCTGCTTTTTTCTAATGTTTTTTATTAATTCAATGATTTCTTGCTTAATCAGGTTAGGATTAGATATGCTATTATAAGAAATAATCATTGATATTCCCGTGAATTAATACAAAAAGTTTCATTGTTCACTCTTCTCACCATATAATGAGGATCAGGCATGTTTCCTCAGATGTTTTGTCATAGGGACTAAGGGAACCAGATTGTTACCAATCTTGTGGCTGAACCAGTTTGAATAGATGGATTCCAACCTTGCCATGGGAGAGATAGAATGGCTTGTGGATTGTGTAGAAAGTTTTGTAGGGCTAGGGATGAAAACAGCTGTTATTACTACCTCCTATATGATCAGCTAGAAGTCATACTACCTAACTGAAAGGGAGGCTGGGAAATGTATTTATGTGCCCAAAAAAGAACATGGTGAGCTGAACGCAATATATTATCTTCATAGATTCACCATTTTTCTAGCTGCTCCAAGAAGAAATCTGAGAGTAACTAACTTTTCCTATTTTTGCATCCTACTTCTAATCAATCCTCTTATTAAACTGATTAATATCTTTTGAACTTACTCAAGTCTTTTTTACAATAACTGGTCACTGTCTTTACCTGGGTCCAAGCCTTCATTATTCCTCTCTAAGCATATTGCAGCAGTCCAAGTTAGTCTCCTATTTGACACTAGAGAGATCATTCCAAATGAAAAATGCAAAGAAAAACTACTTCATTAAAATTCTTCAAGGGAAAAGTATGGAAGTGCTGTTAAAAATTTCAAAAGGACAAGTTTAGATTCCTGTTTATATCATGTAATATTTGAAGGTGATGAATATGTTTATGACATAGATTATGGTGATGGTTTCACAAATGTACTTATCTCCAGATTCATCAAGTTGTATATATTAAACATGTGCAGCTTTTTGTATGTCAATCAGTTGGTTGGAAAAAAGCAATGATAGAAAATAAAAGCAACAAACGTCCTAATGGCCTGACCCTTTATCTAATTTCCTATAACCAAGTTTTATTCTGGTTTATTTGATTTCTCCTTTTGGTATATAAGAACATAGGGGAAAGAATAACAGAAGGCTGGATTGTCAGTGTCCTGAATCACATTGCTTTACATTGACTTGATGAACCATAAATACCTTTTCATTGATTTTTCTAGTTATTTTAGTATTCTATAATGCATAAGTTAGTGTTAAGAATACCTACATAGATAAAATTTAGGAACATTTAATTCACTACATTCTCAAAAAATATTTTAGATAAGTGCATATCTGAAATAATTTGGTAATTAATCTAAACCCCTTAGTTGACAATAGAAGACACTAAAACCAAAACGGGATCTATAATATGATCTATAGTATTCTGCAAGTAAGGGATAGACTCACAGGGCTGCTACGCTATGCAAATTTAATTTGAGCAGTCTAAAGCCCCCTGGGGCCATATACATGACCCTAGCTAGAATCCAGGTCTCTGGGCCCCAGTTTAGTCTCTACTGCATGTTTTCATTCTACCGGAAGTTCTCACACTTATAACATGTAATCTCTGTTCCATTACAAACAAACATCTCAGGCATATCTCGTGTCCAAGATAACGTTTCCTGCCTTGAGAATCAATAATGCTCAAAGTAGTAGAGCTTTCTTTATGAACTTACTTTCTTGAATTCGTATTAAAAAACAATAGTAACTTTAAAAAACATTTCTAAATATAAAATTATATTGTCATATTGAATATGCTTATTTAAACTTTATGCACCCTTCCAAGGATGCTGCAGTATTTCTCTCTATCATACTGACAGCCTAATAAATCTCTTCTGTGTACAATGGTACTGCCTGTTTAAAATCTTTTGATGCTTTAAACTCTAGAATGCCATTTGAAGTATGTGCCAGGTTTGTAGCTAGCATTTTGTTTCACATTTCATGAAACATAAAGTTAATATCTTTGAATATTAAATGATAGGTAGAACTTAACTATTATTTTGCAAAATCAGTAGCTTAAAACACTTGCATTTTATGTCATCAACAAAGATTTCTGAAGGTGATCCAGGACATGTGTCTAATGCAGAACTGATCTTGTTATAGGTGTGAGATTATCTTATTTTAAAACCCAAATCACCAACATTAAATCACCAACAATAAATCACCAACAAAGCTTTCATTTCAAATGCAGCCTTTAAATGCATAACACAACAGAAGGACAATTAAAGTTAGTCATAGTCTATTATCATTGCATTGGTTCTGCTAATGAGTTCTGTGACTTGTTTCAGAATCAAAATGCTACTCCTGAGAAAACTTATCAACCTAAGTAAGTGAGTCTTTATCACTTTGCCCTTAAATAGCCAGTGTTCTGTGCCTTTGAGTTTGGGGAGCAGTGCTAAATAAAAGAGCTATTAGTCTTGTTCAGTCTAGGATCTGACAGCTCATGAGGTTGCACAGACCATTATATTACCAACACCATTTCCAATTCCTTAGGCATCTCCTCCAGCACCTCTGGAGAAATACCTCAGCTCCCTTGTTCACTCTCTCTCTCTCTTCCTTTCTTTCCTCCCTCCCTCCCTTCTTCCCTCCCTCCCTCTTTTTCTTCCTTCTTTCTTTCCTCCTTCCCTCCCTTCCTTTCCTCCTCCCTCTTTGTCTCTCTCTCTCCCTCTCACTCTCTCACTCTCTGTCTCTCTGGCACTCCTAATTTTACTAACCTATACTAGATTACTGAATGAAAACTTATGCTTTTTGGAAATTTTCTACCTAAATGCCTATATTTATACCGTGTATGATAATATATTAATATTTTAGATGGAAAAGGAACAGTATATATAGCAAGAAGGAAATTACTTAGTTTGCTTTTGCAGAGGAATCAATTGATTACATTTATTTATTGAAATAAAATTGAAAGATTATAATCATGTATGTGGGTTTGCTATTATTTGTAATTAAAACAATTTACATAAGTGATAATCCTCTGAGCTTCTACAGAGGAATGAACTAGGCATTTATTTATTTTTTTTAATTAATTAATCTATTTATTTTTGCTGTGTTGGATTTTTGTTGCTGTGCGCGGGCCTTCTCTAGTTGTGGCAAGCAGGGGCTACTCTCATTGTGGTGGCTTCTCTTGTTGCGGAGCACAGGCTCCAGGCACATGGGCTTCAGTAGTTGCAGCATGCAGGCTCAGCAGTTGTGGCGCATGGGCTTTGTTGCTCCATGGCATGTGGGATGCTCCCGGACCAGGGCTCAAATCTGTGTCCCCTGCATTGGCAGGCAGATTCTTAACCACTGTGCCACCAAGGAAGCCCTGAACTAGGCATTTAAATAAAAAGATTTGAATATGAGCATTTCCAAAAAGACAAATAGCATGAGTGTAGTTTTATGATAAAATGCCAGTGTCTGACAATATATTTAACACGATCTTATTTTTAGTACTTCCAGATATATATTTCTAATCTAAATTTCATCTATAGACAGTCCCATTAATTTACACTTTAAAAATAGCAGCAATTTATTTCCAATTTTATATTTGAATTTTCTTTGTTTTGAAGATACCACTGGATCAGAACATCTAGGATCTGGGTAAAAAATGATATTCTAACTACTGTCTGTTGTATTATTTAAGTGCATGTTTATTTCATTGATTTGAACTTTTCCACTGAATTTTTGTGTAAGTTTTAAAGAGATACTGGATATTTATCATTCACTGCAATGTGACCTTTCCTATAGAACAATGCTATATTTCTAAGGCATGAAACTGATAATGTCCTGTTATATGTTACATATCTTATGGATGTAAAGGTGTCACAGGAAAAGTGAAAGCTAACTCCAGCCAAATTGTGTAAGAGTCAAATGGTTCTCTCTTTTTTTTTTTTTTTTTTTGCGGTATGCGGGCCTCTCACTGTTGTGGCCTCTCCCGTTGCGGAGCACAGGCTCTGGATGTGCAGGCTCAGCAGCCATGGCTCACGGGCCTAGCCGCTTGGCGGCATGTGAGATCTTCCCGGACCAGGGCACAAACCCGCGTCCCCTGCATTGGCAGGCGGACTCTCAACCACTGCGCCACCAAGGAAGCCCTCATTTTTTTTTTTTTTCCCTAGCTTTACTCATTCTCCCTCTGCTCAATGCCTAACATTTTATTCCAGGTATTTTCAAAGTTGTTGAAAGTATACTTTGGGAACCATATGTGGAAACTGAGACAAACAAAACTCCTGTTTTGAAAATCAGTGCCTTGCAAATTTCTTTGTTATTGTGCTGCTCAATATTATGTGGTTTTATATATCATGTGTGCTGGGATGGTGAAAGTCAGAGCATCAGAAAGACTGCTCTAGACTGCATCTTCTTATTAACATTTCAATTGTTTTTATTGTGGTAAGAAGAGATAACATGAGATCTACAATCTTAACAATTTTTTCAATGTACAGTACAATCTTGCTAACTATAAACGTAATATTGTACAGCAGATTCCTAAAACTTATGCATCTTGCATAACTGAAATTTTATACATGTTGAACAGAAACTCCTCATTATTTAGGGCTATAAAAATACTATCATTTTAATGTAGGATTGCTTAACTAACTTTGGGATATTCAGGAATCTGACTAAAATGTCCTCATGGTCAGAAGAGAGTATTTCAAGTAGTGCAATTTTATGCAATCCCAGTTGGGGCAAGGTGTTCATCTGTGCATTCTCCCCTTGAGGGCCGCTGGATTTATTATCCTCCCTTAAAAAGCCTCCTTTGATTTTTATGTCTTGGATTCTTATTTCATGGATCAAGGATTAGCAACACTTTTGTCTCCAAGCTCTTCTGATGGCAACAAGAAATGTTTGCAATCTAAGACAAATCAGAAGGAGAAGGAAAAATCAATCAAAATATCTTTGGAGAAACGAAGTCCCCATTATTGTATTCAGTTTTTGAAAATTATATATTCTCTCCAAAATTATCAAGATAAATTAATTATTATTATCATTTATAATTATGGTTCCTATTGAGATTAAAAATGAAATCAGTGCTGCCTTAATAAACATCACATTTTTATATGAATTTACATGTTAAAAGAAAACAACTGAGGGCTTCCCTGGTGGCACAGTGTTTGAGAGTCCGCCTGCCGATGCAGGGGACATGGGTTCGTGCCCTGGTCTGGGAAGATCCCACATGCCGTGGAGCGGCTGGGCCCGTGAGCCATGGCCGCTGAACCTGTGCGTCCGGAGCCTGTGCTCCGCAATGGGAGAGGCCACAACAGTGAGAGGCCCGCATACTGCAAAAAAAAAAAGAAAACAACTGAAAGATCAGTAAGAATAAACAATTTTAGTTCATCTAGGAATCTTCTCTTAGAAAGTATGTTTACTATTTCATGATACTTTAATTTTGTGATTTTCTATGTATTTATATTCAAACATGTGAAAAACAATTAGAAGGAAATTATATCTGAGATTTTTACAAAGTTGACACATGAATGTCCATATTTTCTTGTTAGAAAACTTTAATTCCAACAAATCTAATAAGGCCAGTTAAAAAATCTAGAATAACAGCTATATTTCTTCCATTGTGCTTGGAAAGCAAATTCATCAAAAAATGTTTCATAAATTTCTTCGTATGTTTAAATGTGAGGTAAATAAAATTTGAAATGTGATTCAGACTGCTTCAGATTGATTAATTGATATTAACCTTGAATCTATTTTGGTTGCATCTATATTTAATGAATTATTTCAGGAAAACATTAGAGTGCTCTATTTTCTAACTGATAAATATGCTGAAAATAGGTCAGGAGATCTTATAAAGATTACTTTTACTTTTTAATTAAACTGACACTCCTGTAGTCCATCTGGTCAAGGCATCACTTTCTAATGATCATCTTTATTGAATTATTTTATGGATTTCTTTTAAGGAAATCCAACACAGACTCTAAGTATTTTAATACAAATTTGGTTTTGTAGTATAGCTGTTGAAGTATATTTGACAATATATGCTGTGGACATAAACAAAAACAAACCAAATGAGAAAAGCAAAGCCTGTTTATTCTGAGCTTGCTATGGCAAAGCAGTCAGCCACCATTACTTGCATTTGGCAGGTACTCAAAGGCAGACAGGAGTGGGAAAGTTTTACAGTGAGAAAAAGGAAGACTGAAGGTATGCCCTGACTGCAGGCTGTTTCTCTGGGAAAGCTGTAGGTGGACTAACTAGAAGTAGGCATCCTATATGACTGGTTTGGGCTGCATATTTGGCTTTCTCTGGTTGGTCCTAAATTGGAAGCAGGGATAAAAACTGGGGAAGCTGTTAGTTATTAATCAAGTCCTGCCTATTCTGGACCAATTGTTACAGAAGTTATTGTTTAGCTTCTTGGATTGTCACTAGAGACAGCAATCCAAGCAGCCTGGCTTCCTGTGTTTTAGATTATATATAAGGAGTAGGTTTCCTGGGCAGGTTGCTGCAGGTTGTGGGTCAAAGTTATATTGTTATATATGATCTGGCCATTGTTTGTTTGTATATTCAGTCTCCCCGTGTTAATAAGAACTTGATTAAGGGAAAGAAATTGGATTAGATGACCTATATACTAAGATTCTATGACCTCCTTTTATGAGTACAGAGAATATTGATCTGAAGCTCTCATTAACTCATAATCAATGGTAAATTTAAAAGAAAGAGAATGACTCATTTTCCTTCATACAAAGATTAAATTATTATTTGGAGCATATTTATTTAAACAAAATTAATTTCCCCAAACATCTCAACTACTCAACATCTGCAAATAAGGTGTTTTTTTTTTTCCTTTTTTCCCACATCGCTGACCTCAGAAGTACTAGAAAGCACATTGTTAAAGGCTGTACTAATTGCAAGGAGTCTTGAATTGTGTTTTAAGCACATTTTCCAAACATCCTACTAAATGGATAAACGTATTCTTTTTGGGGGCTGTTTATTATGTGCTGTATGAAATACATTGTGCACATAGTAATGAACAAAGCAGAAACAGTATCTGCTCTTGGATTATATTCTAATGGTAGAAGACAAAGAGTAAAAAAAAAGTCAGTAAGGGATGTCTATGCAGTGATGACTAATCTGTTTCTCTAAAAGTTAAGAATAAGAAAGAATATATATAAATTGAAACATAAAACTTTTAGGTATATTTATTTCTTCTGACTTTAAAAAAACAGTATCAGTTTGACCTTTATTGACATGTGACTTTAGAATTCATTTTGTACGATGTTTATGTGGCTCTATTAAGATATTTTCAAGTGAAAGCAACAAAACCCCAAACTACAAGTATATTAAATAGTAGAGACCTTCATTTTCTCATATAACACAAAGTCTGGAAACTGCTGTCCTGTGCTTTTTTTTGTTGTTGTTTTTTGTTTTGTGGTATGTGGGCCTCTCACTGTTGTGGCCTCTCCCGTTGCGGAGCACAGGCTCCGAACACACAGGCTCAGCAGCCATGGCTCACGGGCCCAGCCGCTCCACAGCATGTGGGATCTTCCCGGAATGGGGCATGAACCCATGTCTCTTGCTTCGGAAGGCGGACTCTCAACCACTGTGTCACCAGGGAAGCCCCTGTCCTGTATTATTTTATTCAATGGATCAACAATGTCATCAAGAATCTAGGTTTTTCTATCTTTCCCTTTGTCTTCCATAGGGAAGGTACAGATAAGTTCACTCAGCAGCCAAGCACCAGTTCCTTCCTTTCTTCTACTACAGAGTCTGAGAAGAAAAAAAAATTCACTTTCCCAGATCTTTTCCCATGAAGAGTGCCCCTATAGGAAAGTATATTGTCTTATGCAGTCACTTCATCTCCTCTTCATTCCTCCTTCCTCTTCTGATTGGAACGAGACATAGATTTGTTTTTTTGACATAGATTTGTTGGCTGGGACTGTAACAGCCATCTTATACTTATAGAGAAAAGCCACGGGAATTTAAGAAATCTTGCTCTTGATATCCTTAGAGCTATTGTCTCAAGGCCAATGAACAATACCTTTCAGATTTTTTGTTGAGTGAGAAAAGTAAAAGTTTAAATATGGTTAAGCCTCTGTTTCTGTCGTTTACAATGACATGAAATAAAGACAATGTTTCTCTCTTTTACAGTATGTCTCTCTTCATGGTGACAAAATGGCTGCAGTGGAACCAGTATCATATGCAGACATAATATTCAGGGAAGAAGAGAGAATACATTTCTGTGCATCACTCTTATAGTGAGAAAAATCTCCCACAAAAGTTTACCAGTGGAGTTTTCCTTAGGTTACATTGATCAGGACTTGGTCACACGACAATATATAAAATATCCACTGCCAAAAGGAACAAGACCAAGCTGATCAGATTGAACCAATCATGGTTCATTCCTGAGGCTGGAAATAGGGTCACCATTCTTGAGCTCATGGCCTTGCAGAGGATAGAAATAATAATAATAATGGGCTTCTGTGAGCAGAAAAGAAGAGAGAATGTATATGGGCACGCAAACAGCAATATTCTCCACACTGACATAAGACATAGAATCTCTAACAATAAGGTCATAAAAATCTGATAAAATCTAACACAGTGCCGAGGCCAGACTTAACTTGGCATAATGAGGATACCCTATTTGGAATCCAAAGTTAACATTCTTGAGATATGGGTATATGATTTTTTTAAAAAAAGGAGAGAGAAGAAACTCTGAGTTGTTTTGAATATGATACAATTATTTGAAAATTTTAAGTCATTGAACAAGTATAAGGAGTTGATTTCCCCATTACCAAGTCTCTTTTCTGTTAAACTAGAACTTCTGTATTTTAAAAACCATGCTGAGAGAAACAGAAAGAGACAGAGAGAGACAGAGAAGGAGGGAGGACAAGTTTTCCCACTCTACTTCTATCATAATAATTTTATTTAGTTTCTTAAATTTAGGGTTCTTGTTGTAGTTTCATTTGAACAAAGAAACTGCAGGGGAAAAAAACCCCTGATAATCCAGTGAATTGCATTACCTCCAATCTCCCTTCCCAAATGAAAATTCTATAAATCTATAAATCCTCAAAAGAACCTGAATAGTTTCTCAGGGTGAAATTTGTAATTTTCTCCCTTTTTGTATTCATATATAAGATTTCATATTTTAGGCAAACTCATAAAGTTAGCATAATTCTGAAGAACTATACCAGTATGTGCAAGTTCCTGGCTAAGGATTTAGAAATCAGGTGCAAATCTTGGCTGGATCTATATGAGTAAAATATTCAATTTAGTTTGTGTTATAGGAGTAAGTTCTTTGATGACACCAGTTAGCTATTTTATATTATTTCTGTTCCAAAGGAGGAATAGTCTTCAACCCATCACTATATAAAACAGTTTTTTAGACTTTACCCCAAAAAGTATAACTTTTTTTCTTAAAGCATTGATGTCCAGTGAGTGGTAATAGCATAATTTATACCATTGGTCTTCTTGTGAAACTTTATTCCTAATTTGTCAGCTTACTTGGGTCTGCTCTTCAGAGCTGCGCAATAAATTACAGTAGATGTTCACTACATTAATCAATTTGACATTTGTCCTGGAAAAATACAGTCAGAGAAAAATTAATGACATTCCAGGTTTTAATGTATTAGTAATAATACAAATATTTATAATCACTGATGTTTTCCTCAACTTTTAAAAAATATATACATTTTTTTCTTAAGAAGCATAGTGCATTTAGTAGTGAATTGATAACTCACAATGGAGAAGTAATAACAAAAAAGGAGGTTAAATGCTCTTTTTTAAAATCCAGTAATGTACACAGCTTATTATATATTTTCCCATTATGAAAGAAATATATTTTATTATAGAAAATACAGGAAGGTAGATAGATGATACACTCATTACCTGAAGTCCATTCACTAGCATAACTTTTCTAGATTTTCTTCCAGCTTTGTTTTCCATGGATAATATTTTCTTTTTCTTTCCTTAACCTTGATCATTGTGTGTATATATGTATATATATACATATATATATAACATAATTCACTTAATACCTTATTATTGAAAATTTTAAGTTTTTTTGTTTTACTATTAAGAATTATAAATTGATAGACATCCTTGTGAAAAAGGTGTGTGTGTGCATGTGAGCATGTGTGTGTGTTTGAGTTTCTGTGTTTGTTGTTTGTTTTGGTTACTTTTATCTCCTTAGGGACCTTTGATAGTTGTGTCATTACTGGGTCACATACTTTCTGGTATATACTGTCAAACTGCTTTCTAAAACAGCTTGTTGATTTGCATTTATAATATAATATCATACTTATCAGCATTTAGTGATATTCTTTTAAAATATTTTGCTGGTTTGATACATGAAAAATACTAAATCATTGTTAAATTAATTGTGATTTTCTTTTAAAATTGTTCTAAGTTATATCATCCTGCAGTTTCATGGCCTTTATGCACATTTCCTTAAATAACTTAATTTTCAATTTTGAATTATATTAATTTAATCTAATAAAATTTTTATAGCAATATTATTTCTTCAAAGCAATTCCTTTAGCAAGAGTTCTATGTTCAAAAATTTTAAAGTATGCTTAAAAAGTTTGCTCTTGCACAAATAATCACTAAGTGGCTCAGAATGTTACATTTCAAGGTCACTTGTGCTACAATCTATGATATTGCAAACTCTATGGAAATTGAGCCTAACATTTGACTGTCTCTTAAAACAAAAATCCCTAGATACGTGAAGATAAATCCTCTCCTTAAAATGAGATAGATGATAAATGCAAGGTAGAACAAATAAGGTGTTATTAATCATAGTATAATCTGTATTGATCTGTCTTAGATGAACTTTACAGATATCAAAAAAATAAAGTTCCTTATTATTGGAACCCCTGAAATTAAGGCTAAATAGCTCATAAATATAGTGATCTTAATCAATTACCTAATAGTTCAGTTTATAAATTAACAATCCTAAAACTATGATTAACAAGTTATTTAATCACAACAAAGCTGAATTTCTCTATTTCCAAAATAAAATTAATAATAGTACATTTCTCCAAACATGGTTTTGAGCATTATCTACAGGGGTACAAGTTAAGGACTTAACTGAGGTGGAATATGAAGTTTGGATCTCCTGAGAAAGTATTTTCCTTGTTATTACTCAGTTTTAACTGTTATATCTACTAAAATTTATTTTTCTTCATGGCTGTGTTACACCAAAGTTCCTTCAGAATTCCTTAAAAATTGGTATTTTTATTAGTATTTTCATTAGCGATCATTTTCAGAGATGGCTAGAACAAGACTTTCCAATGTACATCCTTTTGCCGTTACTTGCATTTCTCCACCCTTGATTCTAGAAGTGTCGTGTGTTTTGCTCTGAACAACAGAGTGCAGCGGAAGTACATGGATTCTAAACCAAAGCCTAAAGAAGCAGTACATCTTGCTCTCTTAGGAAGTGGTATCGTCACTGAAGGAGCTCTGGCTGGTGCAGTGTGCTGAATTTTGTCTCTCCTCACATCTCCAATTCATATGTTAAAGTCCTAACTCCCAGTACCTCAGATTGTGACCGAAATTGGAGATAAGGTTTTTAGAAAGGTAATTAGGGTGAAATGACATCCTGTGGGTGGGCCTTCATCCAATCTGACTGGTATCTTTATGAGAAGAAGAAATTTGGACACATAAAAATAGACACCAGGGATGCACTTGCACAGAGGAAAGGCCAGGTAAGATGACAGGGAGAAGACGGCTATCTGTAAGCCAATGAGAGAGACCTCAGGAGAAACCAAACCTGATAACACCTTGATCTTGGGTTTCTAGTCTCCAGAACTGTGAGAAAATGAAGTTCTGATGTTTAAGCTTCCCAGTCTGTGGTCCTTTGTTATGGCAGCCTTAGCAAACTAATGCAACTAGCCTGCTGGAAGTTATGATCACCTGGAGTAGATGAACCATTCCAGTAGGGGCCCCTTAGAACAAAGAGCCTCCAAGTCAAACTCCAAATGATAGCAGAAAAAAATATCTACCTGAATATAGTACAAATTGCTGACATACAGAATAATAAACCAGTAAAATGGTGGTTGTTTTAAATCTTGGGGTTTAAATTATTGGTTTATAAACAATAATTGATAAATGAGATCTTTCATTAGGGACATACAGCATCATTCTTAGTTCCCTGAGCTGAGGATCCCAGTAATTAATAATTCAATAATTAGTTTTTGCAAACCAAAAACATGAATTGAATACTAACTATATGCCAGACACGGAAGTCACAAAGCCAAAGCTATAAGGTTAAAATCTTAACAGATTCTGAGTAATTTTCTAACTTATCTCCCTATTTTCTGCTATTTCATATACTACCTATTAATTTCTTGGCAATGGGTGAATTACCCTAAAGTAACAATATCATCAAGACACTTTCTCCCTTCTCTCTCTCCCCCCTCCCCCTGTTCCTGAAAGTCTTCTGTAGCGTTGACTCTATTTTTAAACCAGCTTTCTCATCATGGTTTCAAGATAGCTTTTTCAGCCTTGAAACTACATTCTTTCAGGTTAAAAAGCATAGGAAATGTCATTGAATTTGCATGAGAATACCTGAGAGAAGCTCTGATTACACTGGAGGAATATATTTACTGACAGGCTTAGGACTGAGTCTTATGCCCACCACAAGGGATGAAGCTGAAACTCACATTTATAATCTGTCCTGAACGTGGGGCAGAAGTGGGGTCCCCTATCTTAGCTCATGCTGCTTTAACAAAATACCACAAATGGGTGGCTTAAGCAACAGACATTTATTTCTCACAGTTCTGGAGTCTGAGAAGTCCAAGATCATGGTTACAGCTGGTTAGGTTCCGAGTGAGGGTCCTGTTCTTGGCTTGCAGAAGGCTGTCTTCTTCTTCAGAAGACAGGGGAAGAGAGAGAGAGAGAGAGAGCAAGCTCCTTGGTCTCTGCTTATAAGGGCACTAATCTCATCATGAGCACCCCACTCTCAGGATCTCATCTAAACCTAATTACCTCCTGAAACTTACATCTCCAAATAGCATCACATTGGGGTTAGGGATTCAACATATGAATTTTGGGTTGACACAATTCAGTCCATAGCATTCTCAAAATGTAGAGAAGTTCCAGTATGACAGGAGAAATAGAAAGCAATGCAACAATATCTAGTAACAAGATCATCTAATGAAAACCATATTCTTTGAAGAGAAAATAAAAATCTTAGACACAGAGATTTTAGAAGTCCCAACCATAGCAGAGATTGAATGTGCCCTGACTCCCAGCCCAAACAAATGTTCACATAAATAGTCTGTCTCTCTACTAGAAGCTCAGTTTTTTGGAGTATCTACCATGTACTAGGCAACACATTAAACATTTTCTACCAGATAAAGGTACATATTTTTGCAGCTTTTAATTTTAATATGATTTAATGAAGTTTTCTCCCAATATTTTATTTAATGGAAAATTCGTAACAAGTTGTGCAAGTAGTAGGGAGATAGTCCTCTGAGGTAATGATAGTAAGTATATGACAGGTGCCTCTGTTAAAATTTCTATAACACACTCATTGACAGATATTAATGTGTTTTTTAAATCAGGTGAGAATAACAAGATATCTAATAACTCTTTGTTATAGTTACCCTCTCCTCCACTTCCCTCAAAAAATTTTTTTCAGTACCTCCTCTTATAACTGAAAAGGTCTCTAAAATGTCTCCCTTTTTTAATGGCAGAATACCAATTTCACGCTAAATGCTTGAGAGCCCTCATTCCATGGGAGCCCATATCCATTAATCTTTCCTTTTTTCCCCTTCTTTCTTTTTAAACAGTAGGTCCATTCTATACTGGATTTACTTTTAGAAGTTTTACAGTTTTATTTTGTAATAATATGTCTCAATTATATTTACACTTATAATTGATATGATATTTTTCTATCAGAGCTAGAAAGATTACTAAGACAGCAACTTTCTAGTCAAAGAAATGTACAAATGGAGCAAAAAACTGTTTTCTGAAATCGTTTGCAAGCGATGGTGCTGAGGCTAAATATTGTTGCATCTTCTTGTAGTGACTGTTTCTATGGGCCTCATAATTAAGATGATAGCCTGGGAGGACTGAAGGAATGATATACTGCAAAGATGATCTTGTTGCTGCTTTACATTCCACCCTTTCTATTGTTTACTAGAGAGCCCCAATAGCATTCTCTCAATTCTGTCCAGTTGAGAGCTCAATTGTAGAGTGACTGTGTAACAGGACAGTTAGGGCTTTAGTCCTTAGCATAAAATGGAATGTGGTTCTCTCATTCTTTCTTCCTTGAGAGTCAGTGTACAATGCCTATGCGGTTGTAGTCAGTCATTTTCCCTACGAGGAAAGGTAAACATAAATTCATTTGGAAGTCCTAGTTACTGCAATAAAAAATATAATTTGCAATTTGGAATGTAGGGCAGAACGATTTAGGCAAGATTGCATGAAAATGGAGGGGAAAAAGAGGGCTCTTTATTCCAAATTTTGAGTTTCTAAAATCTTAGCAGTCTCCTAATTATTGAGGATTCTTAATTATATTCATTTTTTATGATTTTGATTGATTGATTTTCATTGCCCTTACTGGATCAGGGAGAGAAACAACATGGAACACTCAGAAACAAAAATGTCTTTCAGGAGACAACTAGACAACAAACAGGGTGAAGAAGTCCCACCACTCAACCTTACCTAACCCCCTCCCCCACCCTTGACCCCAGCTCCCTACCCAGCTCCGCTCCCCCCAACACACAACCAACCACAATATCTGCCCTGTCAACTTTATCTGAGGTTCTGCAACACAGAGATAGGCTGGCTATGGCCAACAGAACAAATATGTCCTGTAATCCATTTTTGGAAATAAAGTTTTATTAGAACACAACCGTGCCCATTTGGTTTATGTATTGTCTGTCAATGGCTGCTTTCATGCAGAATTGAATAGTTGTGATCGAGATCAGAAGGACCACAAAACCAAAAACATTTGCTATTTGGACTTTAAAAAAAAGTCTTTCAGCCCTGTTAGATCATTGATTGTCACATTTGAACATAATCATACAAATTACACTATTTAAACAAATATGGTTTCAAAAAATATGCAGCATACAGTATAAAAATTCTTTGCATTTTAAAGGAGGGGGAGGCATCTCTTTTGTAGAATTTATCGAATAAGGTGGAAAAAAGTAAGCATTCTGTAGATTACATAAAACAAAAACTCATATGCTATTTTATGGTTAGAGCTCTTTCATAATCAGAAATCTTTTTTTTTTTTTTGCGGTACGCGGGCCTCTCACTGCTGTGGTCTCTCCCGTTGCGGAGCACGGGCTCCGGACGCGCAGGCCCGGCGGCCATGGGTCACGGGCCCAGCCGCTCCGCGGCATGTGGGATCCTCCCAGACCGGGGCACGAACCCGTGTCCCCTGCATCAGCAGGCGGACTCTCAACCACTGCGCCACCAGGGAAGCCCCATAATCAGAAATCTTATGGATATGCATCAGTGACTGATGGTTGTATGTATTACAACACAAACAAATATAAGTAATCTGAATGCAGTCGTAATCTGATTACACTCAGATCTCATGCAAAGTTGTTTATTTTAGAAATCAGTAATTAAATATAGTAAATAAATGCAGGAGTAACTGACATTTCACTTAAAAATCAAGCAACACAAAGGTATTAAAATTTAATTATCTATAATTTGCAAATTAAAGTCACATATTAACACTATATTCACAATAAAATGTGTAGGAGTAGGAGAAAATTCAAAAAAAGACAGAACATTTGAACCAAATCTTACAACAGCAGAAAGGTAGCAACTTTGGAAGAATGCAACTTGTCTAATACTATATGTCTTGCCCTTAAGCCTTGCCAACCCTAGACTGTGCATCAGAAATCCCTTGGGTACTGCTTTCTCCTTCATCACACAGTTGTAATACAGTATGTTAGCAGGAGACCAAGATCATAAACTAAAAGGAATATGTGAACGTATCCTCGTCTCAATACTCTAAAAACCATAAGAAAAATAGTTTTCCATTCTTTTCCTGAAGATTCCATTTCTGGTAACCATGTGACTTTGTGTCAACTCCTTAACTTCTCTGTTTCAGTTTAACATCTATGGAATAGAGAAAATTACAGTCTTAACTCAAGAGATTGTTGTATTAAGTGAGAGAATACAGGCAAGTTGTTTATAAATTCCCTTTCCCTCAAATTCAGCAAACGTACTTGCAAATGTGATTAAGTTAGCTTTAGTTGTAGAAATATGTATGTTGCATATTTTTCCTGTTGACTATTCCAAACAAATGCTCAATACATACATTAGTTTCATATGGCTGATGTAACAAACTACAACAAACTTAGTGACTGAAAACAACACAAATTAATTTTCTTACAGTTTTAGAGGTCAGAAGTCCTAAAATTAAGGATCAGTAGGGTTCTTTCTTCCATTTTCTTCTGTAGGTTCTAGGGGATAATCAGTTTCCTTGCCTTTTTCAACTGCTACAACCTGTCTGCTTTGCTTGGCTCCTGACCTCCTCCTCTACCTTCAAAGCACATCATTCCAAACTCTGCTTCTGTTGTCACATCTCTTCTCTAACTTTGACCCTTTTGCCTCCCTCTTACAAGAACTCTTGCAGTTATATTGGGTTCACTACATGATCCAGGATAATCTTGCTATCTCAAGGTTCTAACTTAATTATATCTGAAAGCCTCTTTTGCTATGTAAGGTTACTGGGATGGTTAATTGTATGCATCAACTTGACTGGGCCACCGGGTGCCCAAATGTTTGGTTAAATGAAACATCAGCTCTTCCTGGTTCTTGAGTCAGCCACCCTCTGAAGTGGAACCTGGAACTACACCATTGCTTCTTCTGACTCTCAGGCCTTCAGCTCAAACTGGAAGTAAACCATTAGCTCTGCTGGTTTCCAGCTTGCCAACTTACTTGGGATCTTGGGACTTGTCCGTCTCCATAATTGCATGAGCCTATTCCTTGTAATCAATCTCTCTCTCACCCTCTATCTACACACACACACACACACACACACACACACACACACACACACACACACACACATTCTATTGGTTCTGTTTCTCTCGAGAACTCTAACATTCACAGATCCCAGGGGTTAGGATATGGACATTTTTATGGGGGAGCATTATTCTCTCTACCGCAACATTTTTCTGACCATAAGACATGACAGTGGTTATCACTCATCCTCTAGCTCCTACAGGAATGTCACTATGAATCTCCAGGGTCCTGACACAGAGTTGTTTAACTCTGCCTCAGCCTCAATAGATGAACCACTTAAGCCATCACCTTCCTCGCCTCTTGGCACTCTTGCACTCACAGTGAGTTAGTGTACCACTTCTATTAAGTGTCGTGGATCATGATTCTCATTATCATTGTTAATCTTTTCCTTTCCCTCATTTCCACCTCCTAGAAATGAATCTTGTCTAATCAATTGAATCAGTGAATCTTGTCTAATCAATTGTTTAATAGTTTAATATTCTTTTTCCCCTATGTCTACCCCGTCATCATTTTAGGTTCAGCTTCTAACACCTGTTATTAGGTTACTGTAACATTTCCTAATAAGGCTGGTTCCTTTATTTTTCTCTCTCCATTCTAGTCTTCTCTGCATGGTTATAGCAATTTCTCAACAAGGCATATGTGACCCTATCACTCTCTAAGGCTTAGAATCTTTCCATGGCTCCCTATGGCCTCAATAATATGTTTGAGCTCTTTGGCTTGGCACACAATTCTACAGAATCAGTCTCCAGCCAACTCTTGAGGGTCATCCTCTTGTCACTCCCTCACCCATAACCCATGAATTCTCCATTCCATCCATCCATGGTTCTAGTTCCCTTAGTGTGCCATGTCCTCTCTTATTTTCAGACTTTTGTACAGGCTGCTCACTTTCTCTGTAATATCTTTCCTGTACTACACACTTATCTGGCTGATTGGGAGTAAGTTAGACACCTCCTCTTTGGAGAGCCCATTTCAGGCTTTTCTAGGCTCTACTAGCTGTCTCTCCTTGATACTCCTCTAGGTACAAATACATATGTTTATTAATATTACCTTTGCTTAGGAAACTTTTCATTCAGGTAACAGAAAACCTGACACACACTAACAAATAATGAGGACATGTATTATTTCACATTAAACCCCACAAAGTATGCTATTATCAAAGTTCCAGTTCTCTCAGCAAAAGAATAGGTTTTTGCATGCTTCCTTGTGTTGGCTTCATTCTCTCTGACTGTCCAAGGAATCCAAGGTAATTGCAAGAAATAACAGAGCAAAATGTCTCCATATTTAAGTCTAAAGGATGAAAGAGAAAGCCTTTCCCTATTATTCTGGTTAGACCAACTGGACATATGGCAGTTGCTAGAAGAAAACTATTATCTCATGCCCGTATTCCTAAATGAGGGAGGGAGAGTGTTACTAACCTCAGTTTAGACGAGTGTTTCTCAATGGTGGCAGTACTGTTATTTTGGACTAGATAATTCTATGCTCTGTGCATTGTAAGGTATTAGTAACATCCTTAGACTCTGCACATCAGATGTCATCCCCCAGGTTGTAATAACAAACAGTGTCTTCGACATTGCTGAGTGTCTCTTAGAGGGCAAATCCACTCCCAATTGAGGACCACTGGCTTAGACTAATGAAGACGTAGTCTGCATCCCTGACTTCATGGAGGATTTATGGATAATTTAAGAAAATTGCAGTTCTATTTAGAACAGGAAGGGAAGAATGGATGTTGGGTAAGTAACCTATAGTATCCACCATCTGTATTGTAATTATTTAGTTGTCTTTGTCCCCTAATAGAACAGACATTTCTAGAAGTTTTGTTTTGTTTCTTGCTATTCTTATCCCTAGTACCTGGCATATACTATGTTCTTAATACACTTTTGTTAAATTGCTATATGAATTATGCATTGGGGAAGGGAATTCTTTAGTGCTTTTTCACCTCTACTCAACAAGCATTATAACATTGATTCCCTGAGTATCTATGCTTTCAATAGTGAAAATGCTTTTAGGTGTATGACCAAAGATAATGAAAACACATTTTCCAACTGTGGAGATGAAGTCAGAGCAATAAAGTGGAAGTGAGGGGTGAAGTTACTATATTTAAGCATGGAAAACCTGTCTAAGTGAAGAAAGGGTGTGCAATTACCATGGTGGATGCATAAATAAGACAAGGCACCTGTCCAGACCAGTCACTTGTTAGTTGCTCAGAATTAGGAAGCAAAAGCTGAAATTTTGACTTGTGACAAAATATGCCACTATTGATTTTTCCTATGAACAAGCCATTTCTAAATCACTCTTCTTAAATCAAAACTTGCCTGAATTTGGGCACATTGGAATACATGAGTAATTTCTTCATTTGAAAGCATGACTTAATACAGATATAGCCATAAAACTATGAATCAACTTTTCACTGGAAATGCACATGGATTTTTCTCTTCATTTGCTTAGCTTCTCCAGTAAAAAGGAAATTAATTTCCCATGCTCCTAAGTTGTTGAATTTAATTAAGAGGTTAGAGAATGACAAAATAAACTATAATTGTATAAATATTTACTTTTATGCTATGAATGTTAGCTTTGTGAACATTTTAAGAAAAATTGAAACGCATTATAATTTCAAAGAAGAATTTCATGTAAATCAATGAAATGCTAAGACTAAATCATAGTTTAATTTATTCTAATATTTGAATTTCATAAAATTTCCCAAAATTATGTGACTTTATTATTATTGGCCAAGTTTTCCTCTTGAAACCTGGAAATATGTTGGCTTTCCTTCTGGGTATCTCTCTGGATCATTGTTTAGGTGTCAAGCAATTTGTCACAGCCTGAGTTTCCACTTTCATTTAATAACTGAAACCTAACTGCTACAATCAAAAAACACCGGTCTGTTGCACAGTGATCCATGTGAGAACGGTGAACTTATGTCTCTGTAAATTTGTTAGTCATCTATGAGGAAAAGCAATGCTGACCTCTTAACGTCAAATCCCATTTAGAGTTGACGAATAGGTTGGATGAGATACTTGATGTCTTTTGAGTTGTATTAAGAAATACACTTCTGTGTGGGAGGATGAAAGCCTTGGTAAATTAATGTGGAGATGGTAGCCTATCCAAATAATTTATAGTTGAATCCTATCTTCCAGAAGAAAAGAATGCAGTTAATAAAGGTTCTGACTTGAGTAAACAGTTTCAGGCAACACATGCTTTTTAGTAAGTACTTGAAGTACTAACTCTGACCTTCCACCTTCACAGTTTTCTAATTGTGACTTCTTCTAAAATCTGATTAGCAAGAAACTGTTTATGGCTTCTGTAGCAAGTAGGAATCCCAAGCTCATTTGAAGAGGATAACTGGATTTTAAGATTATTTTATGTGTCTAGGTTGAAGGACTGTGTTACATAGCACTTTCTGGCTACCTTTTAGTATGGTTTTCTTAAAGCTATATTTATCAAGTCAAAAGCAGAATTTTTAGGTAAAACTAATTTTTAGGCATTTTCATATTTTAAGGTCATCAAAGGATAAAACAAGATTTAGATTGGATTTATTAACTAATTGACAGGTTTGCTCCTGTGGCACTAGTCAATACATGACCTCTGCCATGGGAAAGAGGGTATTCTCCCCAAATTGCAACCACCACAACCACTGTGTGTTTCAGAGTAGGAATTTCAAAAGAGAAATAACATTTGCTGATGACTACCTTGCATAAATCTGTGCAGTAGCTAATTATAAAAGCAACAGTATTACATATAAATATGGGTTGATTGGGTTTCTGTATTGAAAACCTGAATTGAAAATGTCTGCTTCCATTGCCTTAAAGCTCTCATAATTTCTCTCTTAGATAACTGTAGTTACCTGTCTCCTGTTTTGTTTTCTTTTTTCTCTCCAATCATCCTTTAAAGTTACAGTGATTAACCTTGTGGTTTGTAAATCTAATTATATTACTCCCTGCTTAAAATCTTTCTGAGATTTGATCATAGTTTCACTGACTCTGGATAATGTTCAAATGTCTTATCATGACAAATAATTTCACTGACTCTGGATAATGTTCAAATGTCTTACCATGACAAATAAGACACTTCCTGATCAAAACTCTTCTCTCTGTTCCCAACTCACCATCTGTCATCAGTGGGAAAACTGAACGACTTTTCATTCCCTATGTTTATCCTGCTCCTTCATGCCTCTGTCTTGGCACCTACTGTTCAGTTCCACTGGGCTGGATGGAACTTCCTTGACTCTTGTTCTTCTCTAACAGTTGGGTGTCCTTCTAAACACACTCTGTGAGCCTCTTAGATATACACTGTGTACATACACTTATTTTGATGTAAGGTATTGTGAGGATTGATTTCTTTGTTCTGTCTAGTCCATTAGTCAGTGAGCGCCTTGAGGGCTTGGCCACTTGAGGCAAATGCTGGATAAATGTTTACTAAGTGAAGAAAAGGACAAACAATGAGGTGATGGTTGTGTGTTCTCCATGTGTGCTTTTCTTTTCTTGTCTATGCTCTTTCCCTAGTCAGTGAGAAGCCTGGAACACATTGTCTTGAGGATATTTTAAGTTAATATATCAGAAAGCCTTATTTTAATGTTTATTTTTAACTGCAACAGAGACCCTTAAAAATAAAAGAGAAATGTTTTGAAGAAAGCCTGACAGAGTTTACACAAAACAATAGACTGGAAAGAGATTAGAGGAAGAGATAAACTACATTATGTCCAGACCCAGGGATGATCACATAGAAGTAAACAGGGTTGGGTTTGGAAGGTGCACATCAGGGGAGAAGGGATGTGAACTTTAAGGAATTTAGAGCTGGGACAGGTCAGTGCTAGTGGCGCAGGGCAGGTGTGTAGGTGAGACGGGGCAGCATTAAGAGATTAGCAAATGTTACATTCTTGCTTTGCTCATTGCTATCATTCTGTCCCCTCTGGGTCTATCTCAGCTACTTGTTTTCACCCCTTGAAACAGAAAGGATTGGTAGTATTGGCCTGTACCCTTCTTGCATCTCCCCTCCCCCCGCCCCACCAGAGAGATACAAAATAGTATAGTGCACTTGTTTTATGCTAAAAGGCAACACCAGGGAAACAAACAAATGCCTCAACATGTGAGGTTGGTAACATCTGATTTATATTTCATTATCTAAGAAGAGATCTCAGAAAGAGTTTGAGGGAGACATTTTGTCTTATTGGGTGTTAACTAGTTTCTCCCTAATTTAAGATTTGGACATTATAATTATTACTGAAAGATTTTAAAGGTATGCCATTTAAGCTTGAAGACCATTGGAAAGAGTGGGCACAGTTACTTTCATTGCTTGGGAAAATAGGCTCAATAAATGTGATAACAAGGGGAACATTGGAGCAAATGCATTTATATCCTGTTTATCTCAAGCACAGAGCCAATCTGGAACTTTAATGCCTTAAGAAGATGATAAATGTTTTCTGCCAGTCTTTCCACTGAACGAACTCTGTTTGATTGGTATTAATCACTTCTGGCAGGCGATGCTCAAGCCTGCTAGCTGCAATCTAGGTGAAAAGCTTGTCATCAGTACCATGTAATGAAATGAAAGAGTGTAGGACAAAGAGAAGAAATATTTCCATTTACCTAGTCATCAGGGTAAGTGTCAAATTAAATAAGATATGAACTATTTATTTCCAAATGTACAGGTTAAAATGCAAACCTTTAACAAAATTGTGTTTTTCTTTTTATTTAAAAAGCAGAAATTGACCCAGATAATAATCTATGACTTGTTTATGATAAAAGGACTTTCCTCATTCTCCCAAATTCTCTATGGCTTCAGAAAATTTTCCTAAAGCCAAGTTTTCCTGTATATACATATAAAAAGAACATGTGAACAAAGAAGTCCTACCAAGGGCAGGAGTAATCTGAAAATAGAATTGCTACAGATTGGAAACTTGTGTACCCCTCAACTTCATATGTTGAAACCTTTTCCCAGTGTGATAGTATTAGGATGTGAGGGCTTTGAAAGGTGATTCAGTCATGAAGACTGAGCTCTCATAAATGAGGTTGGTGTCCTTCTAAAGGAGACCCTAGCAATCTCCCTTGAACCTTCTGCCATGTGAGGTTATAGCAAGAAGACTGCCTTAGATGAAACAGGAAGTGGGCTTTCCCCAGGCACAGAATCTACTGGTCCTTTGATCTTGGACTTCCCAGCCTCCAGAACTGTGGAAAATAAATTTCTATTTCATAAGCCACCCAGTCTACAGTATTCTGTCATAGCAGCCCAAACAGACTAATTAGAATTTGAGATTGTTAAGTAAGATTTAACAGTCTAAAAAAATCTATCCTAGTTCAAAAATGCCTCCTTGTCATGATTTGATTTCTGCTTTCATTTCACCATTTAAAAAATTATCCACTGAAAATGCAAAAATCCTTGGGGCAGTGGGTGGAGATTTCACCCATTCATTTCTTAGAGTGATTCAATCTGATTGTCAGCTTCCTAATAAGTTGATAACAATAACTAAATTAAGAGAATTCATTTGCTTCCTGGAGCAAAACTCAGGGAGAAATTCTAGCACTTTATTTGATAAATCAACTTATTTTCCCCTCACTCTGTGAGGGAACTCATATACCTTATTCTTTGATTTAATAATCACTTTAAATTGTGTGTTAAATGTAACTTAAATACACCCATTAAAATTGGTATTTTGAGTGAGAGATAGAACATTTCTTAAAAGTGATTAATTGATATTCTATGGACACTTCCATTATTTCAATGATTAATTAATTGTATTAAATCTTGAATTGCACCTTGAAACTATCACTCACATTTGCAGGTTAACTCAAGGCAATCCTTTTGAAGCCAACCATTTTGAAGTGAATAAGGAACCTAGCTAGGTGAGCTACCTATGGGAAGAAAAACCACTCTATTTTGTGGATAGTGTAGTGAACTCAGCAGTTAAATTCAACCTACTCTCTGAAGATAACAATGGGGTTATCCTTATAGTACTGACTGATTTTTAAATACTAAGTGTGTGAAATTTTGAAAGTTAAATAAAAAGAAATACTAAAAAGTAATCTAAGAAATTAGACTTCACTTCTAGTGGAAAAGATAGCATTTGGTTTTTTGAGCATTCTACTTCTCAGCTTATCTATTTCAATATGTCTACATCTGTTCTATTTTGTGTGTTTTTATTTTTTTTCCTTTGTTTCTTTTAGACTAAACTTTAAAAAATGACCTCATTGCTTTCTAACAGCTGCTGCAAACATCTCAGATTACAAAATATTACAAAAATTTGATTATTTAATCATTTTAAGTTAAATTTAATATACTTGATATACTTCTTTTTCCCTTTAACACCATGAGAAATTTATCATTTAAGATGCAAGAATCTTTCAAGATATCTCTTTAAAAATGTCACCTATCAGTCATGTGGGTTTCTCCTCCCATTATCTTTTGCAGATACTTTTTTCAATCTCTAACATCACCAGCATATGGTGATGCCAGGCCCTAACAAAGGCATATTTGTCCCAGTACTGAAATATAGGTTGCCCGTTTTTAACCTGTAAAACTGACAGAGGTGATTCCCAAGCATTGAAATTTCAAGTTTTTCAAGGACTAGTTCTTATACTTGAATTATAACATAAAATAATTTACTTGGCAGAGTGCTTTTTAATTCATTTATTTGTAATATAAGGTCCAGATCTGGGTTAATTTACATAAGTTTTGTTTTGTTTTGTTTTGTTTTTTTTGTAGTACGCGGGCCTCTCACCGCTGTGGCCTCTCCCGCGGTGGAGCACAGGCTCCAGACGCACAGGCTCAGCGGCCATGGCTCACAGGCCTAGCCGCTCCGTGGCATGTGGGATCTTCCCGGACCGGGGCATGAACCCGTGTCCCCTGCATCGGCAGGCAGACTCTCAACCACTGCACCACCAGGGAAGCCCGACACAAGTATTTTTGATGATTATGGAAAAGTTCTGGCAGATACCAGAGACCTTGCATTATGATGAACTTTAAACTGCTGTGAGGTCAGCTAGGTGTCTGGGGAGATGGGCACATTATCACCAAGGTGAAGGGTCCAGCCAAAGTAGAGGGCCAGGGCTGTGAAGTAGAGAGATTATTACATCACTTTAACACGTTCAAAAAGCACTGCAATGGGAAATGCAGCAACAAGACTGAAGAATTCCACAGGACACTTTCTGAACCCTTGAACTGACTTCCACTAAAGAGTAAGAATTATTTTTTTTAAAGTACAACTTCTGAGATTGAAAAAGAGAGATTTAATAAATTTAGAAAGTTAAGAAGGTGATTTTGTTGGGTTTTGTTTTGTTTTATAACTAATATAGATGAATTAAAAATAAGCATTATGAAATAATAATTATGGAATATATTACTTTGATAACTGGATGTTGCTGAATATTATATTAGTGTTTTCCTTGTTTTGTTCAGGATTAGGCATTCCTAGGTATGAAAAATATTATTCAATCAGAAGCATTTAGATTCAGTTTATATACACTATACTTAATTCTTATGTAAGAAATTACGTTTTCTTAGCTTATAATTTTTATTATCAATATTGTGTGTTTTCCTTACAGGTTTATAGGAAGAAAACTATATTTGTGGTTGCCTTGAAAAAAACCCCAATATTGATAAACCTATTACCATATGCTGGTGTCTAGGATCTGATCTGTAACAAATAGACTTGTTTGAGGGTCTAATTCAAAAATAAGCAAACTAAGGAAGGAGTTTCAATACAGAATCCACTGTGTTGGCTAGGGGTGATGCCAGAGGTGCCTGACAATGATCGTGTAAGATTAAGATCCTGGAAAAGAAGTAGTAGTGGCATTAAACTCTAGTTCATGGCAATGATGCTAGCTGCATATCATCACCATCAGTGGTTTCGGTGGAAAAGGAATGTTTTCTCATCAGGTCACTTTGGTAGCTAGGATTGTATCCTTGTTACTGAAAGCTCAGCTGGGAACCTGATAAAAGTTATCTAGCTTTCTCAGTTTTTTGAGCTACCCAATATCCTTTCAGTAAACTCCTTTTCTGCTTAATCTACCAGGATGCTTTTGTACTTGCAATCTAAAACACATACTAAGAGTTTCCTAAATACAATTCTTCTCTCCATCCATCTCTACTAACGATTACGTCCTTGTTACTCTTAACCATCTCCTGATTGGTCTCCTTTCAATGATCTTCCTCTTCTCCAATATATTATATCAGCTAATTTTCTAAATATGAACTATATCATGTTTATGTTTTCTGATTTACCATATCTGTTACTATTATAGCATAACATGGTTTACCTATTTTAATCACTTCACCAAAATAATAATCTTTTTTATTTCTTGTATTTGCTATCAAAGTTGACTTGAACCAAGTAGTTGGTCTTTTGATTATAAAGATATATCAACAATAGATGATTAACATTGAAAAGTACAATAATTGAGATTTATTATGTATATAATATACATATTATATATATTTATGTTTGTTTTAAAAATAAATGTGGGTGGTTGAGGGAGAATCTTGGGGAAGTTAGGCTGGTGTGATAAAGGACTCAGCCCTCAATCTTCTGGATATTAAACCTAACCTTGTCTTTGTGACAGTTTATTAGAATAACAAATGCCAATGAGGCAAGGATGGCAGGTAAAAAGCAGAATGCTAATTTATGAATTTAAATGATAAATCTAAGAGCTAAGTGAAAGAAATAGTTGCAGCTTACATACCAGCACATTCTCTCCCTGTAGGCAACCTTCATGGGAAGCAAGTTGACTGAAGGTAGCTTGCTGGCTGAGCCTGAGATCATAGCAATTCTTCTCCTTCTAGTAATTCAAAGATTTCCTCGTCCCAGACTCCCATGTCCACATATATTGACAGATTGTCATGAAATTGGATACATGTTTTCTCTCAAAGAACAGCAACTTCCCATTTGGCACACTGAGTGGCCTGGTTAGGGCTGGCTCCTGGAAATTTGCATTTCTTTTTGTTCATGTTCATTCTATCTTGTCAAGGAGATGTTGGCTATCTCAGAATCCATAGCATTGATTTTAGAGTTTAACATTCCAATGACATTTTATATATTCTTCAGTTTTATTCTTGTTGCCATCTATGCTAAAGGAAATTAGCAGGTTTATATTTAGTGCTATAGTAGCTGAATTGTAATATGGTGTACATCACTATAAGATTATTTTTATTGTTATTCTTTTACATTTTATTTATATAGTATATAGCTTATTAGAACTTAGTAATTAGTTAGAAGATATTCATAATATACTTGTTTTTGAAACAAAACATCAAGCAGCTTTTAATATCTAACTTTAATTTCTTCTATTAATTTTTCGTGCTAACCAAATCATTCTGAATTCCTTTCTTTAAGATAGGTGAAAACTTGTTTGTGTTATTCTTCTTCCCTTCCTATACCACCAGATTCAGGAAAAAATTTGATGAGGACTGTTTGCCACATATTACCTATTTAAATCATCATAAACATTCTTAGAGGTAGATGGTATTTCCCTTTAAAGGTGAGCTAACTGGGCTTCCCTGGTGGCGCAGTGGTTGAGAGGCCGCCTGCCGATGCAGCGGACACGGGTTCGTGCCCCCGTTCGGGAAGATCCCACATGCCGCGGAGCGGCTGAGCCCGTGAGCCATGGCCGCTGAGCCTGCGCGTCCGGAGCCCGTGCTCCGCAACGGGAGAGACCACAGCAGTGACAGGCCCGCGTACCGCAAAAAAAAAAAAGAAAGATGAGATAACTGATATTAGGTAGCTGGCCCAAAGTCAAACTACTTGTTCGTACCTTGTTACTTTTGGTCTTTCGGGATCCCTTTAATCTGCAATTTGAAATTCCACAATTTAAAAATCCATAATTTGAAACCCCCTAATCTATTTCACAGGCTCAAGTGTTTCTTCTTTACTTTTTTGCAGTGAAGATGAGCCTTCACTATTAATTCTTGGCTCTATCCCATGTATCTTCTGGTTTTTTACTCCTTCTGCAATATCCACAATATCAGCACAGTATTTTACTAACTCACTCAATCTGTTTCTTTCTCCAGCCAATCCTTACTTATTTTTAAAATATTTAGAAAGTTATCATCTCATTTATGTCAATTTCAGATAACATTACCTATCTAGTTGAAAGCTTTAGGTTTCTGCAAGCTTGCTTTCTCACTTGGTATTTGTTTGCTTTTGATTATTAAAAAAGTATGCTCCTTATGGAAAAGTTGGAAGGTACAGAGAAGTTCAAAAAAAGAGGAAAACTGCCCATAATTCCACGGTACAGAGATAACAACAAATGAAAAGGACAGCATAACACCTTTAAACCCAGATGTAGCATTGCTTGTATCTTGTGTTTCTCTGTTCTTTGTAAAAAGGTTTCCTTTATTTTTACCTCCAAAGAATACAGACTTGGTCTAAATGGACTGTTTATATAAACTGACACCATATTCTCCAAGGTACCAAAACATTCTTCCTCTAACTTTGCTCAAAGGAAAGTACATATTCAAACTGAGTCCTCTAGGTTCTTTTCCACCAGTTGGCCATATTCTGGCAGTAACGTTGCCTTGGCACATTAAGTAACACTTAAATTCTAGCAGCATTAAGAAAAGCTTTTTGCTTATTTATTTTTCCAAGTCTTTTTCTGTGTTTCAGTAGAAGCTTTAGCATAGTATACTAGAAGTAATCCCCAGATAAAGATATAATAACATTGTTTTTTGTTGTTTTTTTTTGTTTTTTCTCTTTGTACTTACTCATTTGTGAAGTTTATGTCAGGAAAAGGCTCTTTATACTAATATTTTCCAGAAGTAGCTGCTTCTAAATTGTACTAGGTTTGACTTTGGAGAAGCTTTATTTAATGGTCTGAAAACAAAGACCGGAGCTAAAGACTATTTAAGTCCTCGAGGTCTTAAAGATTTTGATTTCTCTATAATTTAAAGTATATACTCAATGAAAACTTACTGAGCAGCTATTATGTGCTTGGCATTATGCTGGTGCTGGTAACAAGGGCAAACAAGAGCTGTTTGGGAACTTGGATATAAAGTACAAATTGGGTTAAATCTGACAGAGAAGCAGTTATGTCTTGGTATTGTGGCCTTGAAAACAAATAGAAAGGCTATTTTAGGTAAACCTCCTTCCCCACTTCTTAAGAAAGGAAATTGTGAAACTTGGTGACTGTGATTTTCAAAGATTTACATTTTGAGCCTAATTTATTTATCTTATTTATTTATTTTAATTTATTATTTTTCTTTTTGTGGTACGCGGGCCTCTCACTGTTGTGGCCTCTCCCGTTGCAGAGTACAGGCTCCGGACGTGCAAGCTCAGCTCAGCAAGCTCCAACTGGAAAGTATTTCTCCAGATACCTAAGAGGTTTGAACGCTTGTCTCCTTCCAGTCCCCTTCATTAAGGTCACTTTTTCAGTAAACACTCCTCTGACCATCTCTTTGTATTTCAACTCTCATTTCCAACCCAGGCACTTCCTAGCTCCCTCCCCTCTTTCATTCTTTCCATAATATGTAGCACCCTCTAATATTCCCCGTAACTTTCTTGCTGTTTCTTTTTTCTCTGTTTTCTATCTACTTCCACTAGAATGCCAGACCTGTGAAGGTTATCCCCACAGCTTAGAAAGAGGTTTGGCAGCTAATAGAAATTCGATGAATATTTTAGATGATTATAAATGTGAGAGTGAGTTCAACTTTGCCTCTACTGGTCAATTTAAGTTACCACTGTCATGTTGTTTGCACCTTTTTTGCACCTGAATAGCTATCTGTTAACTATATCTTTAAACATTTTTAATTAAAATATTTTCCATTTTGAGGTAATCAAATATTAGAAGTATTAGAACTACAGAAATGCAAGGGAAGTATGAGATGCTGAGCATGAAGATTTTAAAGTCCCCAAGCAGTTTGCTCGGTAACTAGTTTACATTCCTCCCCTCCAGCCCTATTTAAAACCTGAAGAGTTTGTCCCTAAATCATTCACTTCATTAAGCAGAGGTGCAATTACTTCTGCCAGTTTCTAAAGGGTTGCTTGAATTGTTTTTGTGTTCTACGACACTTTGTCTCCACTTCCTCTCCTAATCTATTTTGCAGGGAAATCTAATTTCTTTTCTAAATTGCAGTTGTGTGCTGCCAGTTTTGATATTTTACTATCCACATTCTCATCAGTGTTATCATCTCTAAACTTCTGAATCAAAAGCATCACAGAGAATTGTTTGGAATATATAGTTTGATTGAAGTACCATCTTATTTAAACATATCAAAATTAACTGTGCTTCTCCTACAAATGCCTGTGTGTCTTTTCATATTAGATAGTCACTTATATGCTGGCAAGACACTTAAATTGCCTACTTAACTGATCATGCAACTGGGCCTGACTTGAAA
Organism: Lagenorhynchus albirostris; assembly: GCF_949774975.1. Taxonomy (NCBI): domain Eukaryota; kingdom Metazoa; phylum Chordata; class Mammalia; order Artiodactyla; family Delphinidae; genus Lagenorhynchus; species Lagenorhynchus albirostris. The sequence continues at coordinate 106,492,782 of NC_083099.1, read as the reverse complement.
GATATAGCTGTTCCTCTTATCAGCAAAAGTGTTATGCATATTTTTCTGAGGATATTGAGTTTTAATTCATATTTTAATTAATATCCCACAATTTTAAAATATGACATTTCATGGTTTTATACAACAGTTATTTACTATAGGTTAGCTCTCAAAGATTTCTAAAACATTAAAATATGAGATATAGGGACATCCTTGGCAGTCCAGTGGTTGGGACTTCACTTTCCAGTGCAGGGGGTACAAGTTCAATCCCTGGTCATGGAGCTAGGATTCCACATGCCTCACAGCCAAAAAACCAAATCATAAAACAGAAGCAATATTGTAATAAATTCAACAAAGACTTTAAAAATGGTCCACATCAATAATAAATAAATAAAATAAAATAAAATAAAATATGAGATATAGCCTTCAAAATGCAAGTATATTATTTGGGCTCAACTTACCTTGCTTTTGAATTTTGAAGATGTGGAAGCATTTTTACATTAATTCTAATCCACTCATGAGATTAAATTCTCTCTTGGGTAAACTTGTAGAGAACATGTAAGATTTGATTGTGTGTGTGTGTTTGTGTGTGTGTGTGTGTGTGTGTGTGTGTGTGTGTGTTCTATACACATACGTTTAGGTGTGGGGTGTGTAAGTTTCATTATGAGTATCATCTGTGTACCTGGGTAGAATAATAATGGTGCACTACAAAATCTGCCTTACAGCCAGGTATATGAAATGCCAATTATGCCCATCAGGACATCAATTTGTCGTCATGGTCAAGGATATTATGGTTTAATTTCCTTTTTCTTTATTATTGATGATGCTTTATACTTGAAAGAAATTCTATCTTGAAAGCTTCTTAGAATCATTAATCCTCATGATATGTAAGAAATAGTTAAGAATTCTTATCCATACTTTGAAATGGGCAAAGTAAGAAATAGCTAACATGGATAAGTTGCTCCATGTTGTAGAAAGTTGTCTTTTCTATTAAAAAATGACTTCACAGAGACAACGTACCTGAGCAGAGACAAGTTGATTGTGCTTTATTCTATTTAAGTTTTCAAATTTTTTTGTCTGTGTGTGTGTGTGTGTGTGTGTGTGCATAGAATAATTTATAGCTTCATAGAGCAGGAGAATTCAGATGTAAAAAGATGATTATCTTTTCCTTTGTTATGGGCTAGTAAGTACCTGAACTTATCTTTTTTGTATCCAAGGCTGTTTCAATAGTGAAGAATGAAACTGTAAATTTTTTCATGCATAGAGGAATGCATTCAAATGTGTTAATCTAAAAAAGCCCATTTGAGACATCTGGTCTATTTAGAGCCTCACCTTATAAAATTTTGTTTTACTTCAGGTGACTTTAAGATTTGTAGTGTTCCTATTCAATGTTTTATTTGGAGGTAGATCAGTGGCTTCTTTTAATATTTCAAATCACTTTCTTTTCCAGTGCTGAAAAAAATTTAATGTAAAACTCAGGAAAAATCCTTAGCTATCAAATATTCACATGTTATAATTTAAAAATGAAAGATACATTTAGCAAATAAGTAATTTTAAAGAGGATAATGAAAAAAGTTTCTGGAATAGCATCCTGAAGATGATAAAAATATAAGAAATATCTTTATAAAGGGAAAAATCATTGAAATAAAAAATGAAAGTGCAGACTCTGCATAGCTAGAAAAAAAATTCAACAAAGAATGATAAATGGCAGCAACCTATTTCTGATTCTGCTTTTGAGTATCACTTACTTGTTCCTTCTCTCCTCCTGGGCAATTTGTTCATATCTTTTGCTGTAGCACTTATGCTTTGCAACTTATATACTTTTATAAGTCTCTCTGCCTTTAGTATACTGGCATCCCCTGGTCAGGGACAGAGTGCAAGGCATCTTTATATACTTACTGCTTTCTCAGCTCCTAGTATATATAAAGTACTGAATAAATATTTGCTGAACTAAAGAGAGAGAGAAAGGAAATTACTACGATGTAGAAAATGACTGCATATAGAGACATTTAATCACAGTGCTAATGGTTGAGAAATTCAAATTTTTGCCAGTAGCATTAGTAGTTGGTCTGTTTATATTTTCTATTTCTCCTTGATTCAGTGTTGGAAGATTATATGTTTCTAGGAATTTATTCATTTATTCTTCGTTGTTCAATTTGTTGGCATATAACTGTGGTATTCTCTTGTGATTGTATTTCTGTGATAGCTGATGTCATTTCTCCTCTTTCATTTCTAATTTTGTTTATTTAGATCCTCTCTCTTTTATTCTTAATATGCCTGGCTAAAGGCTTATCAGTTGTGTTTATCTTTAAAATAATAGCTTCATTGGTCTTTTCTATTTTGGGAGTTCTCTATTTTTTTAATTTCTGTTTTGATCTTTATCATTTCTTTCCTTCTGCTGACTTTGGAATTTGTTTGTTTTTCCTTCTATAATTTCCTGAGATGGTAGTTTAGGTTGTTTTAATGAGATTTTTCTTTTCTTTTTTTTTTTTGAGGTAGGCCTGTATCCCTATGAACTTCCCTCTTAGAACTGCCTTTGCTTCATCCCATATATTTTGGAAAGTTTCATTTTTATTTTCATTTGTCTAAAGGTATTTCTAATTCCTCTTTGATTTCTTCATTGATCTATTGGATTTTAGTAGCATGTTGTTTAGTCTCCATGTATTTGTGGGGGGTTTTTCACTTTTCTTCCTGTAACTGATTT